>NW_024470856.1:569836-1257494 GCF_017639515.1 Carcharodon carcharias
GATAGTTTGTTCAATAAATAGTTCTTTAATTCTTAAGTTTACAAACCTGGTGCTGGTATTTCTTTAATCTAGATTGAACATTAAAACAGAATTGGGGCAATGTGGTCGTTCGGCCAAACCTTTCACAATATTCACGGCTCTGGAAAAAGTTGGACTTTATAATACAGAACACTATCCCCATTGATCGTGACAGCAGACAGAGATAGAGATACAGGCAGAGGGAGAGGAAGGGAGAGACAGAGAAAGACATATAGAGGGACAAAGAGAGACAGAGGGGAAGACCGAGAAAAGGAACGAAGGAAAGAAAGACAGAGGGAGGAGGAGCCATAAACATAAAGAGGTTTAGAGGCAGACATATCTGGGGAGTGAGTGTGAGAAAGAGAGCGAGATAGAGGGAGCGAGAGAGAGAGAGAGAGAGAGTGATGAAAGGGCTAAAAGTATAGTCAGACATAGTGTGAGATAGAGTGACTTCGAGAGGGAGAGGGACATTCAGAGCAACAGGGCGTGAGGCAGCGAGAGCAAGAGAGAGAGAGAGTGAGAGTGAGACGGGCAGTTAGAGAAAGAAGACCAGGCAGGTGAGGGAGAGAGAGAGAGAGAGATCGACAGAGACAGAAGGGGAGTGAGAGAGTTAGAGATGGTGAGGGAGAGAGAGACATAGAGAGATGCAGAGACGGAGGGAGGGTGACAGGCAGAAAGGGTCAGAGATAAATTGAAAAGGATTGAGAGAGATTGCAAGTGAGTGAGAGTGGGGAAGAGAGAGGGAGAGAGAAAGTGTTAGACACAAAGAGAGATTGAGAGGGAGGCAGAGATATAGTTCGTGGGAGAGATGTTCTTAAACAGAGAGAGTGTGAGAGAAAAGGAGAGCGGGGAGAGAGAGAAAGACAGGGAAAGAGGGGCAGAGAGGCAGAACATTAGAGCACCGCAAACTGAGGGATGCAAACGTAGAAATGGAGAGTGTCTGAGAGAAAGATCAAGAGAATAGGCCAGAGAGAAGAATAGGGAGGGAGGCAGACGCAGAAGGGAGACAGAAGTTAAGAGAGAGGAAGCAGGAAGCAGGAGTGAAAGAGGAAGAGAGAGGAGTGAAGTAGATTAAGGGAGAGATAGGGATATTGAGAGAGAGAGGAATATTGAGAGTAAGACAGAGAGAGAGAGAGAGAGAGAGAGATTGAGTTGGCGTGATGGGGGAGACAGGGCGAAAGAGGCAGAGAGGGAGCGGGATAAGTAGTGACACAGAGATTGGTGCACAGATGGAGAGACCGAGGGGGAGAGGGACAGAGACAAGGAAGAGGCAGAGAGAGACACAGTGTGAGGGTGAAAGAGAGAGGGAGAAAGGGATAGAAAGTAAGGGATAGAGACATAGATGGGGAGAGACGAAGAGAGAAAGAGAATGAAGCGTTCTGATGGGGATAACTGGGGAGATTGTAGGGGAAACAAGACACAGAGTCTCGGGGGTCGGTTTCGGCCATAAGTTGAGGCACAGTGAGGTTGTGAGGTGGCCTCAGAAGCTCTGAAAATCACCACTTCCCTGCTTCCCCTGCCTCCTGCGCATATACTGCACAGGGAGAGGGGTGGTGGAAATTTAACCATGCCCAACACCTTCCATACTAGGGCCGCTTCAACAACCAGGGCCGTGGGAGCTGGTTATAATGTTAACACCCTAATCCAACAATGAAAGTGAGCGAACTCTGCTATGACGAGAGATAGAGTAGCATGGCATAATATTCCCCGAGTTTAGAGTGAATGATGCACTCACTGAAACATATAACCTTTTTTCCTGAGTTGGACACTGCAGATGCTCCCTCGGAAAGACATGTTCAAGATTTCATGACGGTCAAAAGCTTTCAGTTCTGGCACCATCATCGTGATTCTTTCTTCTTGTTCCCCAGTATTGCTATATCCCTTGTATTTTATGGTTACTTGACCTTTTTAAAAATATTCATTGATGTGATTTTCATGGCGCTTGCAAAACCAGCATTTGTTGCACATCCCAAATTGCCCTTGAGCTGAGTGCTTTCTTAGACTGTTTCAGTGACCAGTTAAGAGTCACTAACATTGCTGTGGACTTGGAGTTACTTGTAGCTCGGATATGGACAGCAGATTTCCTTCTCTGGAGGACATTTCTGAACAACACGGGTTTTTGCAGTCCTGACAACATCCTTGTAAATCTCCTCTGTTCCCTCGCTAGTGCTATTACAGCCTTTCTGTAATGATGTGACCAGAACTGCACATCAACTAATCAATCAAGTCACCCGATGTCCCTTCTTAACCAGATTTTTGAATAGGCCTGCTACCTTTAGCGAACTATGGCCATTCACCTCAAAGCCCCTCACTTCCTCTGCACCTCTCATTATGCTGCCATTTGCCTTGTAAACCTTTCTCTTGTTTGACTTCCCGAAGAGCTTCACCTCAAACTTCACTGGCTTTGATTGTATTCGTCACTTTTCTGCCCATCTGCCCAGCCCATTGATATCTTCCCCCGGTCTACAAATATCCTCCCAAATATCTACCATGCTGCCGATGTTTAATTTTTGTGATATCTGCAAATTTCTTGATCACACACACCTGCATTTATGCCCAAATCATTAATATATACCACAATATTGAAGGGGAGCTCAGAATGAGACGTGCGGAACCCCAGGGAAAACAACCCTCTGGTCACAAAAATGACCATAAACCATGATGCTTTGTTTCCTGCCGTTGGGCCTAAGTTTTGTATCTAGCTTGCCCCAAACCCCTGGATCTCCAGGGATTTTTGTTTTCACCATCCTGATTTCTGTGACCTTGTCAAAAGCCTTGAATAAATCCATGTAGACCACACCAAATGCGCAATGACAGTTTGACATAAGTTGACATGTCATTAAATATTTTCACTGAAGTGGCTTCAGGTGTTATCGAACTCCTTACTCAGAGTTCCATCAAACAATGATCACCTCTCTAATCTCACACTGAACTTGTGGCAGTTTTCACGCACCTGTCATTGTTGGTGGAAGCTGTGCAATACCGAGCTCTCTCTTATTGAACCCCGGATCATTTCCTCCCTCTGACCGTAGGAATATCCCAACGTCAGGAGTGGGAGCAATTGTACCACTTAAATCACAGGATAGAAAAACAGGTTTGTGGAACAGAGGCTTTGACATTTTTAAAAATAATTCACCCCAAAACAGAATATCAACCAATGCACACAGATGTCCTGCTACAACACAGCTCATGGTAAATGCTGACTTGTTAAAATCCCAAAGGGAACCTTAAACAACTGCCACAACTTGTTTTGAGGTCTGTATAGAATTTTAGATGCTTGACTTTAATAATGTAATAATACTACCAAGGCTTCAAGGTTTTTATACAGCTAAATTAAACATTTATTACCAATATTAATGATTTCAAATGCACACTGTCACACTGAACACAGAGACCACACTGAACACAGAGCCCTTATTGAATACAGAGCCCACACTGAACACAGCTCACTCTGAACACCGAGCACACACTGTACGCAGAGCCCACAATGAACACAGAGCTCACACTGAACACAGAGCCCGCACTGAATACAGAGCTCACACTGAACAGAGAGCTCACTCTGAACACAGAGCCCACACTGAACACAGAGCGCACACTGAACACAGAGCCCACACTGAACACAGAGCCCACACTGAACATTGAGACCACACTGAACACAGAGCTCACACTGAACACAGACCCCACACAGAACACACATCGGGCACTGAACACAGAGCCCACACTGAACACAGAGCCCAACTGAACACAGAGCTCACGCTGAACACAGAGCCCTCACTGAACACAGAGCCCACACTGAACACAGAGCCCACACTGAACACAGAGCTCACTCTGAACACAGAAACCACACTGAACACAGAGCCCACACTGAACACAGAGCCTACACTGAGTACAGATCCTACATTGAAAAAAGTGTCCTCACCAAAGATCCTTAGTTAGCACATTCCAAACCCACAACCACTACCATCTAGAAGGACAAGGGCAGCAGGTAATTGGAACAGCGCCACCTTAAACCCCACATCCCACGAATGAACAGTAAAATGAGATATTTCTCATGATCAATCCATCTCTCACACACCCAGTCATCCTGCCCAATCCCTCCCATGCTTTTGACACTCATCCATCATTTCTTCTGTTTGCGGCAGCTCCAGAAGGATCAATGTCTAATCGGCTTGAAGCGGGAAGACATTCAGTGCTCAGGTGTGGACCATCCGGAACCGTGAAAGAGATGGATAGGGTCACCGAGCAGCTGTGATCCCATCTCCGTGTGTTTTACAAACTCGCTCGATGACGGCTCTGCTTTAAGTTCAGCTTCTTTAACACAATGAACCTGTCAGCAAAGTGATCATCTACAGCGAGACATGTGTGATTCTGTTACCCCTATTGATTCAGCTCCACACTGCAAGGGTGTGGGAGTTATTCAGCATTTGCTTTGTTAAATAGAGAATGATTTCCCTCTTTTAATTTGGTGACCGCTGGTCAGGCTGAAGCCAGACTGACCCTTCCAGCTCCGGCCTTTTCCAGGAATGAAGTGATCTCCTGTTTAATGAAGGTGTTCGATTAAAGATCTCCCACTGTCTACAGGTCCTAAAGCCTCATGGAGCTGTCAACACTGAGAACGGGCATAGGGACAACAGATAGACCGTGGTTGAAGGTCAGTCTCTGGGAAGATGTCATGTTTTTATTCAATGTTTCCGTAGAATGGGGGAATAATTGGGTGCTGTGATTCGCAGAATCAAAAATAGATTCACAATTCACGATTGTATTAGATATTAGAGTAATTGTGTGTGACAATAGCTGTGATAGACCTGCTGTATAAAAATATATTGATGTTGGTGTGAAAGGAAAAAAATGTAATGGGAACAGCTGAATTAACCGAATTAACTGATAACAGGTGGATTGATTGACATATTCCTGACAGGGAATTTAATTCCTGAGGAAATGAAAAGCGAGATTTTTATTTTCCATTTTCACTGACGAGCATCAATAGAAATGTTGTGAAATGATCCATTGACACTGCAGGGTCAACCTGTCAAACTGCACAGGTCAGCAAGCAGGGCTTCCATTGATGGACAATCAGACAAGGAAATCTATCCGTTAGAAAGGCATCAATAAAGGGGCAGAATGCAAGGAGCATCCCAATTGCAAGGATTTCAGTGGCTGAATACTGAGCTGACAACTGAAACACGCTTGAGTCTGTGATAATCCGCTTTGATGGTAAATCTGATTCTTTTAATACTTTGTTTGTAATTGTTATTAATTGAATTTTGTGCTCAATAAATTCCTCAACGCTTAACCTGAACGGTTCAAAACGCTCCCTATTCCTGGGAATGGCTGTATCATCTTAAACCTTTTTCTCTCCCTTTCATTTATGGGCTGCTCAATGAGTGGTGAGGGTCAGCATCAGGCAGGACAGGGGTGTGAGTGCTTAGTTGGTTCCACAATCCCAACTCCCCAGGTCGAAGCCTCTTTTCAAACCGGTTTAGCTGGTATGAGATGAAAGTGAGCCAATGCCACCTTCTGATGGCAGCTCACCGCCACTACAGGCGCTGCTCTGTGCCAGTCTCAGAGAATTTCAGTTATTGCATGGCTGTATGTGGGAACAAAGAGTGCATATTGAACAATACTGTCAGGGGTTGGAATTTGCAGCAAGGTGCACAGTGTCATCGGCAGGTCCATTCGACCTTACACCACTTGATCTGCTACATGAACTCCTTCATTTCCCATTGGAGATATTGGCTGGAGATGGTATTTGGGGATTATTTCAGACTTCTATGTGCACGTTCGGTACAGTAATCGGACGCTAATCCCAATCAGTATGGAAGTAAATAAACTTTGCTGTACATTGTAATTCCTCTGCAATAAATTTGGAATATTTAACCCAACGTGTTGAATCTTGCTATTTTTTAAAGCCTTCAAGTTAATTTTCTCAATTTCTCTCCGATCCTTTATGAGAAAATATTTTGAAAACACGAAAATTGTGTGGACATGATTTATTGTTACATATAATTCTATAAAAACCCCATATATACACATTCCTGGTATATCTCACTTTTCCCCATTGAACCTGTAGTATTAGAAAACTCGCCCAGTCTCCCTGGCATGGTTACCCCCTTCCTGTTCTTATTTTCCTGCAGGAAAACGGTGACATTTAACCCCACCCCGCCCCCTTTTACATCTAGTCTCCAATGTATGAGGTCCCTAGAGGGACAGAGCTGACACCAGGAATGGGATTACGTCGTGGCCGATCCAGGAACCATGAAGTCGGGTATTATCTTGGCTCTGCCCCCATAGAGATAGGGCCCTCCCCACTCTGTTACCAGAGACAGAGTCTCCGCTCGCCGCTCTGCCAACAGAGTCAGAGGGAATTCTCGTTTTGCCCACCACAGCATCAGGCCCTGCCTCTCACTGGCACCATAGCGAAGGCCCCAGCCTCACTGTCCCTATAGCAGCAGAGCCCTCCCCATTCTCTAACCATAGTCACAGTATCCACCATCCCCTCTGTCACCAGAGCGATAGGCCCCAGCCTCACTGTCCCTATAGCAGCAGAGCCCTCCCCATTCTCTAACCATAGTCACAATATCCACCATCCCCTCTGTCACCAGAGTGATAGGCCCCAGACTCACTGTCCCTATAGCAGCAGAGCCCTCCCCACTCTCTAACCATAGTTACAGTATCCACCATCCCCTCTGTCACCAGAGCGATAGGCCCCAGCCTCACTGTCCCTATAGCAGCAGAGCTCTCCCCGCTCTCTAACCATAGTCACAGTATCCACCATTCCCTCTGTCACCAGAGCGATAGGCCCCAGCCTCACTGTCCCTAGAGCAGCAGAGCCCTCCCTGCTCTCTAACCATAGTTACAGTATCCACCATCACCTCTGTAACCAGAGCGATAGTCCCAAGACTTACTGTCCCTATAGCAGCAGAGCACTCCCCGCTCTCTAACCATAGTCACTGGATCCACCATCCCCTCTGTCACCAGAGTGATAGGCCCCAGCCTCACTGTCCCTATAGCAGCAGACCTCTCCCCGCTCTCTAACCATAGGCACAGTATCCACCATCCCCTCTGTCACCAGAGCGATAGGCCCCAGCCTCACTGTCCCTATGACATCAGAGGCCTCCCTGCTCTCTAACCATAGTCACAGTATCCACTATCCCCTCTGTCACCAGAGCGATAGGCCCCAGCCTCACTGTCCCTATAGCAGCAGAGCCCTCACCTCTCTCTAACCATAGTCACAGTATCCACCATCCCCTCTGTCCCCAGAGCGATAGGCCCCAGCCTCACTGTCCCAAAGCAGTAGAGCCCTCCCCGCCCTCTAACCATACTCACAGTATCCACCATCCCCTCTGTCCCCAGAGCGATAGGCCCCAGCCTCACTGCCCCTATAGCAGCAGAGCCCTCCCCGCTCTCTAACCATAGTCACAGTATCCAATATGCCCTTTTTGACCAGGGCGATAGGCACCAGCCTCACTGTCCCTATAGCAGCAGAGCCCTCCCCACCTTCTAACCATCATCAGAGTATCCACCATCCCCTCTGTCACCAGAGCGATAGGCCCCAGCCTCACTGTCCCTATAGCAGCAGAGCCCTCCCCGCTCTCTAACCATAGTCACAGTATCCACCATCCCCTTTATCACCAGGGCAATAGGCCCCAGCCTCACTGTCCCTATAGCAGCAGAGCCCTCCCCAATCCCTAACCATAGTCACAGTATCCGCCATCCCCTCTGTCTCCAGAGCAATAGGCCCCAGCCTCACTGTCCCGTAGCAGCAGAGCCCTCCCCAATTTGCTCTGTAACCATAGTCACAGTATCCACCATCCCCTCTGTCACCTGAGCGATAGGCCCCAGCCTCACTGTCCCTATAGCAGCAGAGCCCTCCCCGCTCTCTAACCATAGTCACAGTATCCACCATCCCCTCTGTCACCAGAGCGATAGGCGACAACCCGCTTTGTCACAACGCAGACAGTCCCTGCACCCACCCCCCTCCACAATTACAATGGCGACAGGACTGGCCCCGACTCTGCCACAACAGAAGCAGCTCATCCCCCCGCTGGAAGAGAGAAATCAATTGGTAAAATATTGGAAACTCTCCGTATTTCATTTCTTTAAATATTCAAAATCATCGAGGAATTGGAGTAAAGGGATATTTCAGCACATTCTTCAACTGCTCCCTGAACTTAGTCTGGGACACGGCGTAAATCCCAGTGTTTGTGCAGCAGCTCAGGAGCTGCAGCATGAAGCCCAATTCCCGCACATAGTCACCCATCCATAGATTATCAGCCACCATATAATACATTCGCCTCCATATAGAATACATCATTAACATCGCCCACAAGAAAATGAAATTGTCCGAAATAACAAACAGTAAAATGATGGATTTCCTCCGACTCTCCATCTCTGGGTCTCTGGGCCTCTCCCCACTGCTGTGAGCCCGGAGTCTCCTGCGGGCTCTGCTGCTCATTAAAATATGTCTGACGGTGAGAACATTGAGCAGCAGAATCAGGAGAAAAGGGACACAGGGGGTAAGGATGTGATGGAGGAATTCGATGACTACCCAGACCGGAGATATCTCAACTTCAAATGTTATGCCGCAAAACCACGGGTTGTTCCTCATCAAATACGAATCTGATAACATAAAATACCAGAAAATATTCTTTAAGAAGCTCAGCACAGACACTGATCCGAGAACCACAGTCACCGTTTTCTCAGTGCAATATTTACTTTTCAACTTGTGGCAACAAATGGCCACAAACTGATCATGGTGAAAGAGACGGTGAACCAGACAGAACAGTCAGTAGCTGCATAAAGCAGGACAGCATGGATATTACAAACACGCATGGCCCACAGGAAATTAAAATATTCCCAATAAACTATTGGAATGTGTCTCAATATCAGGTCGACAATAATGACCAGTAGATCCGCTGCTGCCATGGACACCAGGTAACGAGTGATACTTTTGGATAGACCACAATTTCTCCGAGTTAAAATCACAGTCGTCAATAGGTTTACTGTAAGGAACAGTGAAAACAGTGGAATTATACAACATGCTCAAATTTAATAAAATGTATAATTTTGGCCGAAGGCACTGAAATGTTCCATTATGTTGCTGCATCAAGTGATGCATTGAAACTGCTGTAGATGCAGTAATATACAGAAATGTCTATTATATGGCGGAAGACAGAAGAGATTAAATTTGTACTGAAATAGTGGAAATCGATGATTATCATTGGTCTCATCATTCCTGAACTGTTTGAAACATTTAGCAATCAGGAAAGACTGCAAATTTTGTTGGAGGAGGGTAATGCAGTCAAACATGATTTATGGAATTAATAGCCATAGACAGTAAGACTTACCAGGGACGCCAATAATAGCAAGGATGGGATAGGAACCCACTTGAACAACATGGAACGCCCACTGGACCCGGCGTTCCAATCATCTACCCTCCATAGTAACTTCAGAATTAATGGTGTTCGCTGATAATTGCACAATGCTCAGCACTATTCATGACACCTCAGATACTGAAGCAATCCATGCTCAGCATCTAAAATGCACAAGTCAGGATTGTGGTGGAACACTCCCCAGTTGCCTGGATGAGTCCAGTTCCAAAAGCACTCAAAGCACTTGCCATTTGCATCCACAAATAGTCACTCTCTCCCACACTGACGCTCAGTGGCAGCAGGGTGTACCATCTATAAGATGCACTGCAGGAATTCACCGAAATTCTTTACACAGTACCTTCAAAACTCCACGACCGCTACCATCTAGAAGTACAGCAGCAGCAGACACATGGGTAGACCTTCATGTCTGCGTTCCATCCAACCACAGCTCCCCACTCCTCCATGCCACACACCACTCTCACCTGTGAATATATTGCCGTTCCTTCAATGTCGTTGGGTCACAATCATAGAAACCCACTGCTAACAGCACTGTGGGTGTATCCACACCGCATGGAATGCACCGGTTCAAGAAGGCAGCTCATCCCCACCTTTACAAGTGCAATTTGGGGCGGGCAATAAATGCTGGCCGAGTTAGCGAAGCCTAGATGTCATTAATGATTTAACAAATAAAGTCAAATAACAAGGTGACTGATACATTGAAATATAATAGTTGAATTTCGATAAGTTCCATGAATCCTACTAGGATCAAACAAGAAACAATAAGTGATAAAAATGCTATAGGAAGTAGTGCTGTTTTTTAGAGTTAATACATGGACACAGAGACTCAACTGCAGAGTAAATGACAATTATAGTGATCTAGTTAAACATGATTTATTGAATTAATAATTGCACAGCGGGACATACCAGACACTCCAACAATAGCCAGGAAGCGATAGTAAATGTGTTCTATAATGTAAAGCACGAACCGAATCCGATGATCTAACGTTAACCACCAATCATCTGTGGAAAGCTGGACAATCCAAAAGGATAAATCCCTCGCAATTGTTGTAAAATTCCAATTTATTGTCCTCAGATTCGGATCTATTTTTGTTACAACGCCATCTGTTTTTCTCAGATTCAGATACATTGTTGGAACTTTCCAATCTAGAGTTCTCGGATTCTGATCTCTCCTTTCTGTCTCGCTCGAGGTGCTGATCACTGTTAGTGACGGAGGTGATGTTCCCGCTGACACTGTGGGATAACATGTTGAAATGAGCCTGTTATAAATAGAAGCTGGAAATCTTCTAGTGACACAATTACCATCCTTGGAGGCTGACATTAATTACAGTCACTGAGCACACAGGTTCACTTAACCCCTTTCAAACCAAAACATTTTATAGCACAATAAAGTTTAATTTTTTACCCAGCCAGAATGGGATGTATGAGGGTCACTGAGGGAAGGAATGATGGAAATACAGAGGCACTGACCATAATACATCAATCCTGCTTAGTCATGGGAGTGGCACCAAAGGACTGGAGGGTGGTCTCTGTTCTATACCGTTTAGCAAAGGTGAGAGGGATATATATTGGACCCATGAAACATATCGGGCATATTAGATTCTAATTGGGAAACCATGGCTTTATCAGTACAAACTGCAGCACAGATAAGTTATTCAGAAATCATGTCTAATAAAGCTGCACGGATCCTTTGTTGAAACAAAGGGGAGTGTTGATGAGGATATTGCTGCTGAATTGTCTACTTTGAATTTTTAAAGCTCCGTGGTCTAATTTCCTTTCATAACTTGTTACAAAAGCTTGTGGCCTGGTTGTGTTTTGTTTAAACCTGAATCGAAGTGAATTCCTCACATTATAATGGGTGCTGTGTTGTATGACAGAGGAGGTTCAGAAGGTTCCAGTCGTCAAATATGACCAGTGGAAGTCCTGCCTTTTGAGGCCTTAACAAGCGAGGCACTTCACAGTGAAAAACGTTAGAACAATTTTATTTTTTAAAGATTGACAGTTGCTTTGTTTAATTTAATTTCGTATAATGGAAAAGGAGGTTTAATTTCACGCTGCTTTTTGACCGGGCACTGTTGCAGTGAAATTCAGAGCAGAGGTGGGAGGGTGAGTGAAGGAATAATCAGAGTTAATAATTTGCTCGCAACTCAAAGGGCAGCAGGCTCCCGGGGGAGAGGGAAGAAACAACAATTTAGTGATGGCCTCAAGACATCATGAACAGTTCTAACATCTCGTCATCTTAGTAGAGTCTATGATTTGCCAACGCCCAGAATGGAGAAGCCTCATCCTGGATGGCACCAAACACATTGAGATACTGCATCGGAATGTGCAGAAACGAAGACCAGAAGCTGCATACAGCTCAAAAGCCTCTGAACAACCTCTCGACCTTTAAGAAACGCGTGTCACATTTGTGACAGGCAATAGACCGCCCAATAGGCTTACCAAACATCTCAGAAGCCATCTGAACTGTGTGGAAACAAGTCAGCAAAAATGCAGAACAGCAGCCTTGGAAGAATAATGTGTGTGTGTGTGTGTGTGTGTGTGTGTGACAGAGAGTGTTTTTGTCTGGCGTTTGTAGCGTGTGCGTGTGCGTGTGTGTGTGTGTGACAGAGAGAGTGTGTGTGTTGGCGTTTGTGGCGTGTGCGTGTGTGTGTGTGACAGAATGTTTGTGTCTGGCTTTTGTGGCGTGTGCGTGTGCGTGTGTGTGTGGTTGTCTCACCGAGTGCTCAGAGATCAACGTCGGCACGTTCCATTTTGAAGAGATCATCTTGACCACCATCCAACAGCAAGTGACCACCCTGAGAATCAATGCCTACAGTCTGGGCGTCTTCATAATCGCCTAGAGCTGAGAGGAAAAATGATTTTCAATGAAGTATATTGCTAACAATCAATAATTAGAATGATATTTATGCGTGTCAATCTGACAAATAATTTAAGGACTGGAATGTAAATACATTGTGGTGATCAGCATCGGTGAGTTTAGTGGGTGGAGAATTATTGGATAAAGTCGCTTTGCAGAATTCTCTAGCTTCGTTTTAAAGTCACACAATTCCCACTTAACCAGTGTCCGCATCAGGATGCATGTGCATTTCACAGCTTCAGGGACTGGTGATAAAACACATTAACTGTTTGTTCTTCCCTGTGTTCTGTTTTACACCCTTGAATTTATTGGGTGAAATGGCTATGATATCGTTTTATACTCAAAATATATTCATAGTTTTATTTTGACGAAAATCATTCTGCAATAAGTGTGAACCTGGGTGGTGCAGTATATTGGTGTATAATCTTTCTGAATGTATTTGCTATTTTACATAGTCCAAATGGTGAAGAACAAAAGCATGATGCTGGGAAGTAAATTTCCATCCAAACAGACTACTGAAGGAGTTTCCTTCAATGTTTTCTGACCCAGGATTTTTGCCATCAAACCTCTAACTAGTGTAATATTCGAAGTGATTGGATGAGTCAATTGAATCTGAAACCGTTTACCAGAGAGACAGATAAAAATATTTGTTGGAGCAATTGTTCAGAACAGAGTCAGAAATGTGCCATCACGACTCAGAATGATTCAGCTCATCGGAGCACAGATCAGAATAATTAATTGTTAGGTTTCATCGTTATTCTCTTCCCCCGAAATCAGGCGATCTGTGGACTAGCAGCATTGGCGTCACACGATTGTATTATGCATTCGAATATCTGCACTGTTTATCGACTCAGATACCTGAGGGAAGCAGCCTGCAGACCAGTGGAAATTGGGGACAGCGCTTCAGTTCGCTATTCTCAATCAAAAGACAAAAAAATAACATTCTTTGAAAAATAAAGCGCTGTGGGGATATTAAAAAAAAACCTCGCAACTACTCGCAGTATACACATGGGCCGTGAGAAAGGAAACTTTCACGTGGGGGTAGTGATTGGAATGGCCATTCATTGTACTAATTTATCGAGAGGTTTAAACGGAAATGGAATTCCACAGTGTGGATTGGGATTGCAATGGAAACTACGAACCTGATCCATGGGTCAGAGCGGAATCCATGCGAGGCAGAATATCCTCAATTTCTTCATAAAGGGCTTGGTAGAAACCGCTGGACGATTCCCTGCCGCCAGTGACAGCCCCTGTTCGAGGGAAGGCGGAGGGATTAATATTTTGTTGCAATCGAACCCGGTGTAATACTGCAATATTTGCGAATGAAACACTTCACAGATGCTGAATGCCAATGGAGAAAGCCAGTTATTGTGAACAAAGAGGGACATAATTGGATTCATGAATTCATTCTCGAGAGAGCGTGTGTGTGTGTATCTCCATATCTGCATGGACACCTATTCAACTTCACCAAACATAGGCTCAATGTAATTAAGGTGGGAAAGGACGGAATGATGGAATTGCAGGACAAATGTTTTCCAGCTGCTCACTTGGCCATGATGCCCATGGGGATTACAGTTAAGGAGAAGCTGGAAGGAAATTTGGCTGCTCTCTGCAGACAGCATCAGTTTAGAAACATGAGTGATGTGTTCATGGTTCCTTGATATATCAGATCAGTGTTAGCAGTTTATTTGCAGTGTGCAGGGAACGCTAGTGTGCTGATTTTTTTTCGAATCCGAGGGTCTCAATCTGTTTGGATGCTGAGAAATTATTGATGAATGCCAAAAATCGCACAAATGTCTCACGACTCAGTATCGTGGATTGATTCCGGTGAGAGAGTTTGGGTTTGAGCATCCAGACTCAGAAACTGAAGGAATGGATTAGACACTGAGCGGATAGATAAAGAATTACTGGAAATAATAACTGAACACAGAGCCCAAAATAGCTAAATAAGTTTCTTATTCATTGTTGTGCCAACTGGATTGAAATGAAGTCGCAGTACCGGCGGATCGACCTGGAATATGTACGTTGAGAGTCAAGTGGCTCTGCTATTTAAATTGGATATCTCACCGAATCGTCGAGTGGTTTGAACAGAATTAGTGTTTAAAAATACTGTTAACATTCGTTTCTTAAATGACTTGTGACCTCCTGTGGAAAAGGTAGAGGAGGTGAAAGCGTGCCAGGGTATTGTTCAAGTTCCGAGATGCAGCGTGAATTCGGCGGTCCTTTTTGAGTCTCACCTTTTCTCTTTGCCTTTCTGTGTATCAATGACGTGAGTGCCATTAACTCGACCATCAATAGGACTCCGAGTGTTATACAGATCACAATGGAGGTGGAAGTAGTTTTTACATCATGTCCTTGATGAAATATTATAGAAAGATTTAAAGGAGAAACAGGCTTCGTTGCATTTTAAATGTTTCCATTATTCTGTAAAACTCAAATTGAATTCCGAAATCAACAAAAGCAACTGATTGTCAGCTCCTGTCCTGAATAAGACCTTTAAGGTTAAGAGGAATACTATACGAATAATAAATACCTGCAGCTGTGGACAGAGAAGTCGTCGACGCCAAGTAGGACCCTGTGCAATATGTTGTGCAGAAAATATGGAAATTAATTTCTTAAATGCATCTGTTGTTCTTAATTGACGAACTAATCCGTCATACTCAGAGATCATGTGCTAAGCACCTCCTTCCCGGCCCCAATCACCACCACTCTGCACTAGCCTTACCCGAACAAATCACACTGGCATCTTCCTTGTGATTACAGTCGGGTTGAACTGACGCTGATGCAGGACAGTCGGACAGAAATGATTCTTCTCCGGTGCACTTCACTCCATTCAGCCATATATCACCTTCACCCTGGCCAAAACTGCCCCCTCCAGTGGCCGTAAGAGCGGAAATGCAACCCAGCTGTCTGCAGACAACACTGGCATCGGCCATACCCCAGGAGTCATCACACACCGTGGCCCAGTGGTTGTTGAACAATATCTCCACTCTTCCGGAGCAGTTATTCTTACCTCCTTCCAGACGCAAACCTAAACCCGAATCTGCAAGGGAATAAGTGATTATTGTTTCTGTAGCAAAATCAAGGAGTACTGGACAAATAGTTGGTTTAATAAAGAGAAGCAAGCACCTGATTCTCCATCGCTATCATTTGCACCGTGGGCGCTCTCCTTCGTCAAGTTTCCTCCTATTAAGAAAGGAAACGTGCTGACTGCATTAGACCACAATGTCTGAAATAACACCCGCACATCCAGACGTATGGTGCGTTACCTGAACAGACAATGCCTGCATCTTCCCGGTGATCACAATTGTGTTTACCCCACGGGTCTGTCTGACACTGCCAAATGGTCGACTCGTGTGACATGCATTCCACCTCATCGAGCCAAATAGGTCCGGATCCTTCTCCAAATAACTGAGCGTCATAATCAATAGAAGTGAGGTGACCGCACTGTAGCTGCTTACAGATGACTTCTGCATCATGGCGATCCAGTTTCTCAGAGCACACTGTTCCCCAGGTCCCATTGTAGAAGACTTCCACTCTCCCCTCACAGCGATGCTTTCCATTCGCCAGCTGCAGCTCTTTGTGTTCTACCAATGAAGCAACAAATACTCAGCTTGAAAACTCGTTTAATATTGTGTAGGACAACGAAAGATGCATCGTCTTTGTTCCCTTGTCGCCAGTTATTACTTCTGAATTGTAATAGGAAACAGCTGTACTCCAAATATACGAACAAGAAGTATTAAAACGAGTTTAAAAGGCTAAGTCACACTTAGCTGAGAAACGGTATTGATTGATTTGAGGAAGTTTCAGAAAGAGTACACAGAGCCCATGCAGAATCTGGTCATATGCTCGACTTTTCAAAAAGCCTTGGAGAAGATATCTCACAGTAAATTCATAACTGAACTCAGAGCATACAGAGCTATGGAATCAGTCGGAAAATGGGTAGAAAACTGACCGCAAATTCCAAGTACGTTCTAAAGATAGTTATTTACGTTCGAGAAGATGTTCTGCGGGTCACTGAGGTCACGACTGAACAGGTACAACAAGGACTTTAACTTAGGAATCGGAAGTATAAACTGAAATCTCATTTCGGATGCAGAAAATCACTTTGCACAGTTAATACTAAGAAAGGCTGCTGAAATGAATGATGCAATGACACCTTAATATACCAGCAGAATGTGTGGGCTAATAACAGCTTAATATTAACATTGAACAAGCTGGGGTGGTGAATTCCGATAAGAAACATAAAGAGACCTCGAACTGCTGCTATAATAATAGGGTAAAGTATGTACAGGGGCAAAGGTGTCAAGGGATATAGAGATAACAATCCTCTATAAACTGGCAAAGTGCAATGATGGTACCATAAATACACCATGAGTAAATACAATATGAGGTACAGAATATTTTTTTGCATGTTGTTACCAAGAAAGTGGCTCAGACGTTGAACTTAGAGCACGGGTAACAGCTGACTCAAATAGCAAACATATCTTTAAAAAGAAGCTACATATGTACCCCTGGGAAAATTTAATTGAAGCATAAGCAAATAATGTTAGCTGAAATATGTCAGGTTGATAATCCGGGCAGCTGAAATGCGACAGTTGGCCTGAAAGGCCGTTTTTTATGTTGCGGTTTCTTTGTGATTAATTCGCATAATCATCCGTATGAATCCTCAGACAATGAGCATATTAAGAGCATTCTAACCTGAGCACATGATCCTCACGTCTTCTTTATGACTACAGTCATGTTTACTCCATGGAGCTGAAGGGCAATCCCAGAGAAACGTTTCGTTACCCGAACAGTCTATCTCATCCAACCAAATTGGGCCTGAGCCTGCTCCACAAGAATCAGGAAGCGTCACCTCCAATGCATTTCCACATCCCAGCTGTTTGCAAGCAACGTGAGCGTTGGCTGCGTCCCAGGAATCATCACAGACTGATCCCCAGCTTCCATCGTAATAAACCTCAACTCGGCCAGCACATGGACTGCCACCGCCGGACAGTCTTATCTGCATGTGTTCTGTTAGGCAACAAGAGAGGAAGACTATAATTTTCATATGTTCATGACTTTTCCGAAAAAAACATCTCTCCACACGGAAGTATTACTAAGATATATAACACCCAAATGCTTCAAAAATTCATATATCTCATGAAAGTATTTATGGCCTCCAGTTCACCCATTGTAGTGCGGAATTCTCTGCACGTCTTGTTTTCCCAATTTTATTTGTTCCTAGTACAACATCTAGTCTTGTTATTTTTAAACAGTGATTTTCTAGACACGTTTTACAGTTGTATCTGTTCCTCATCCGATAATGCTAACTATATTTGTCACTTTTGTTGTACATTAATTCTGGCTGCCTATTGCATTTTTTTTTCCTTTGTCTGACGTTAAACTCACTAGATCCCTTAAAATCATACTAAGTCTTATTGGCCTGTTGGTAAGTTCATCTGCGTACTGCTGAATGAAAGCAGCACAGCCTCAATTCAACTGCCTTACAATATGCACTACCCAGGTGAATGGAGGTGGCCTGCAGCTGTGCTGTGGTCTAATTTCCAATCCGTGTAGCTATGTAAGTGCTCCTACATCAGCATAGAACCCCGTCCTTGCGCTTGTATATACATGTTGTATCTCACTCCAGTACATTGGCAGAAATTCTGCACGTAGCTACGTACTGCATAATGTACACAATGTTTCGGCAGCTGAGCCTCTGTTTAGATTTATCTACTGCATAATGTTACTTTCAAAAGTGCAGGATAAAATTTCTGTTACAATTAATGCATTGCCAAATGAAATTTAGACCAATAGAACTCGAGCACTTTTCTACGTATATACTGCGCAGTGGAACAGAATTATTGCTGCGGATTATGGTGTCATGCCCGCACTAATGCCCAACTCCACATATTATTGGTCAGCAGGTACAACTACATCAGAGTTCACCTTCACCCTCATCTTCTCATTTGCTGAAAAACGACGCATGCGTGAATTTGTCTACTCCAGATTCGAAGATTTCAATGCCACAAACCAACTTCGCGCTTCTCCACGCCAGCCCAGCTCACCGCACCCAATCGCTTCCTACCCTGCACCCGCCAAGTACTTCATTCCAACCTGTACTGTGTTGGCTGCATCAGGTTATTGACTTTGTTTGCCAGGTTTACATTGCTTTCCCGTCCACCACTGCCTCCAATTTGAAAGTAAGTCCCTGACCCACCCGCTACAACTCTTGCACTTCCAACAATGACCACCACTGGCGCTATTCAATTTCTTTATTTCTCCAGACCTCTGCTTTCATACGTTTCTCAGATACGGTACAGGAACCACGTCATGTCTCTCGCCGTCATGGATGTAGGATCAAAGGTTCCTCCCTCAACACCTCTTCCTTTCCAATTATGACACCCCTTCGTGAAATATCCTGCTATGAAGCTGTTTTAGCCAAGAGTTTTCTAATTCCTTGCTGTGTCAATCTCCTGTCTGATTGCGCTTCTGCTAAGTTTCTTTTGGCTTTTGCCTCCATTGAAAGCGATACAAAGATGCACATACGTGTTACAATTCAGGGCTGCCTGTGTCCTTTCTCCCTGCATCCATCCCTCCGCATTCACCCCACTGCTTTCAGCGATACTGAGTAAGTAACCTAACTCAGCACTTTGCTCATCAAATTAGAGTTTTGTTTCCATTTGACCATTGAATTGAAATATTCGTTACCTGAACACAAAATTCCCACGTCGTTGCTGTCAGTGAGAGTCGAATTAAATATAAATGAGCTGCAATTCTGGAGATGTAATTCGTTTCCATCGCACTGGACATAATTCACCCACACAGGCCCGTCACTCTCTCCGTACTTTGAAGAGTTATAAGCTGCTATCGTGTCACCGCAGCCTAACTCTCTGCAGACCACTTTGGAATCATTCAGGTCCCACAGGGAGTCCTGCACTCGCCCCCAGATTCCGCTGCTGTATGTTTCCACTCGCCCATCACATCGGCTTCCCCCGTTAGTCAGTCGAAGCGACCAATTATTGCCTATAAATGGCATCACATTGAGACAAATGGTTAAAGTTTAGCCGAAATAGCAGATACCCGGAATCATCTTTGTTCAGTTAATATTGGATTTAAGGGTGAACGTTTGTTATACATATAATTACTCACATTTTACATAGTCTGATGTTACCCACTATTCCTTTCCTCAGTTATTATACTTTATTTTTTTTTGCAAGCGGCTTGCTCTGGTATTCTATGGGAAACAACGTGATCTTTCCGTCAATCCGGGAGCTTTTTCTGTGCCCTGATCGAACACAGTTCCAGGGGCTTATTAGGCTTCTGAATATTCACAGTTATCCTTAGCTCATATCGGGGGCAACAAACAAGTTACATTTGATAGTTAGCTTTATTTGACGTCCAAACGCACTTCGAAGCTTTGGAGAGCTTTTGATGTGTACTCACTGCGAATGCAGCGCTCCAAGCCGTGTCATTGTTGGGCGTATCCGTGACCATCATACGCCCAAATGCGACTTTGTGAATCGTGGGAATGAGTTTGTGATAAAACGGTGCAACACTATGGGTTTGAATGTTCCTTTGTCATGCATTAATTCGGCTTTTGAATTGCCAGCAAAATCTGAATTTATTGTCCAACCCTAATGACTCGTGAGCCCGTGCTTTTGAGTAACCTTTTGCACAACTCTAGTGCATGCTATTGTAATTTCCATCATCACCTAAGGATTGGTAGGTATCTTCGATATTATTTTTAAATGACACTTAATCAACAATAATCTACTCGCTGATGTTTATTTTAGCTTCTGTCAGGAATATGCAGCTTCGGACCATATAACAACCTTGGCACAAACATGGAAAAAAAAAAGGGCTTAATTCCAATGGTATGGAGGCAGCAACTGCCCTTGACATCATGGCCTCATTTCACTGAGTGCGATACCAAGAAGCCGTTAGCATAACGAAAAGTGATAGTGATGAGTGAAGGCTAATCATCTCAGTTGAAGCATAGCGCTCCATTAGTTCCTCAGGGTAACTTCCTAAGGCAAACCATGTATATAGGCCTTTTCAATGACCTATGCGCAACTATCATTTCAATATGCAGATGTTCTTTAATGATTTGTTTGTCTTCAGTGCAATTCTGCATCCATCAGGTAGGTAAGTAGTCCATGTCTTCAAGTATCAAGAACTGAATGAAATCAAAGCTTGGGCTAATGAGTAGCAAGTGAAACTCGCGCCACACAACAGCCAGGCAATGAGCATCACCAAAAAGAGAATGTCTAATCCAAGCCAATATAAACCTTTGACACACTCCACCAAACTAACTGGAGCAGGCAAATAAAGACACTAACTACAGGAGCAGTAGGGAGGTTGGATATTCTGTGATGACTCAATCACCCCATAAGCCATTCCAATGTCTACAACATTAGAATATGTTCATCTGTAAATTATAGGAACAGGAGAAGGCCATTTGACAAATCTAGACTGTTTCATTGTTCTCTAATTTTATGACTAACCTGACTGTGGCCTTAACTCAATTTTCCGGTCTGAACTTCATAACCCTCTGCACCGCAGAAGATCAAAAATTTGTGTAACTGAGGCTTCAACACTCAATGACGCTGCCTCGTCTCCGGTGTGCACAAAAAATAAAATCCAAAAACCTTTATGGCGATGAAATTTCTCTTAATCTAACTGTGGAAACTGTTAATCTGGAACCAATGTCCCCACTTGGACATTTCAAAGCTATGGTGGATTAGCCCATTTCTGGATGGATGCCACTCCAATGACCTGGAAAAATACTCCAGAGCATCCAGGATCCAGCAGCACATTTGAAACCATCCTTTGAAGAATTAATGATTTTATCCTTCACTTGCACACTGTGGTTGCCGGTTACACAATCTACCAGAACTGTTGAAGGAACTCTCTGAGTCGTCTGCAATATCAGCTTATAGAAGGGCAAGTGCATAGGAAGGACATCACCACTTTCAAGTTCCAATACATTCCAAATAAACCCGATTTGAAGCTACATTTAATCATAGCTGGTTTAAAAGATGTGAATTCCTTTGCGAAGCGCACTGTGGTTGGACCGTGAACATTCAAGACACCGGCTGACCATCACAATTTCAACCTGCATTAGGGGTAGGCATACATCCGTTCCTTTCAAGAGCCATCATCATTCCTTGACAGGACAAGTACAAATAAATGAAGGTACAGCATTTCTAATGCAAATCGAGGTCCGGTTTTTGAGGCTTGAACATTTTGTCAACAGTTCTTGTTGGTGATTTCTGAAAAAAACAATGTTCTGGATACAATCGAATAAGGATAATGAGTATTAAATGAGACCTTGAATTGAGCAATACAAAACCCCTTCTATTGCAGGTAATTTGCCCTGACAAAAACACCACAGGCTAAATTCATTCAGAAGAAAGAGTAACAGCTGGAGTAATTCAGATCAATACACTGACAGGTCTCACCCGAGCAGATAACACTGACGTCATTTTCATGCGAACATTTAATTTCATCCCAGGATGAAACTGGACAATCCCAAAAGCTGGATTCGTTGCCCCGGCATCTGTAGTTCTCTTTCCACACTGGGCCGGTTCCCTTCCCAAAGTGAGCTCCTGCCAATATTTCAGACACTGCCCCACATCGAAGGTGCTCACAGACCACACTGGCGTCTTCCAAGCCAAAGTAAACATCACAAAGCGTACCCCACTGAGATCCGTGTCGTGTTTCCAGCCGGCCGGAACATCGGGTGGTCCCCGATGTCAGCCTGAGATCTGTATGATCTAAACAGTGATGATAATAACAATTAGACCATCATTACCAACGAATAATATCACAATTTTCATCGTTAAACCGAAAATAATATAATTCGGATTCCCATTCCATTTCCATCCAATTCAACAGAAGCATTACTGTTACGATAATGACTATTGCATGACTATTGTTAACACTATCACAAATGCTGATTCTAATATTATTAATGATAGTGTTATTATTACTGATATTTTGCTGTTGCTACCGTTATTCTATTGCTGCGAAATACATTACTGCAGCTAATACAATTATTGCTGCTCCGCCTATTACCTTCTGTGCTACACTTGGCCGTGATACTATTCCTCCTTCGTCTGCTATTGCTACTACTGCCCAGAAAATTGATGCTGAAACAAACCGTGGTGCCCAAAGAACTGGCACGACTGTTTAATAATGTCATGGTTAATCGCTACCTCGATTGCGAATTTTTACCTTTGCTTTACATCTCTTCATTATCTAATGTGCTGGGAAAACAAAGAGCTCAGTTCACAAAATTACATCTGTATTTTGGGGCAGAGAATGTCTGTGATTCACTGCACTCTGCCTCTCTCCCTCTCTCTCTACATCCATGTGCTTCATGTTATCACTGCTGATTGGCCCATCTCCAATTCAAGTTTGAGCTCTATGTTCTTGATATGCACACAAGAAAGACTAAGTAATCAGCGACCATTCAAGGAGGCATTTTATACTTGTAAACTGCTCGATTGCATAAGTGACATTTTTTCAAGCACTGAGTAAACAACTCACGTTGTTGACATTTTGCAGAAATTGAGCTCTTCTCACTGCTGTCTCCCAAACCCATTTGCTCCTTCACTGATTCTGATTGACTTGCATGATGCTTACTTCGGTTGAACCGCAGATACGCCAGGCTTGCTCAAATATAAGCTTTTGTATTTGCCCGATAGGAATGGTATGCTTGCATTTAAACAGTATCACAGAATGAAAGAGTGCAGAAGTCGCCCATCGGCCCATGGAGTCTGCACCGACAGGTGAGAAACTCCTGACCTACCTAACTAATCCCATTTACCAGCACTAGGCCTAAAGCCGTGAATGTTATAACGTGCCAAGGTTTTCATCCAGGTACATTTTAAAGAACGCGAGGCAACCCGTCAGCACCATCCTCCCAGGCAGTGCACTCTAGACCGTCACCAGCCTCTGAGTAAAAACATTTTACCTCACATTCCCGCAAGACCTGCTACCCCTCACCTTGAATGTATGCCCTCTCGTGACTGACCCTTCCATTAAGAGGAACAGCTGCTCACTATTCAAATTGTCCAGGCCCTAATCACCTTGTACACCTCGATCAGGTAGTCCCTCAGTCTTCTCTGCTCCAATGAAAACAACGAAAGTCTATCCAACCTCCATTCATAACTTAAATGCTTGATCCCAGGCAACATCCTGGTGAATCTCGTCTGTACGCCTTCCAGTGCAACTACATCGTTCCTATAATGTGACGAAAAGAACTGCAAGCAGTACTGAAGCTGTGGCCACAACAAGTTTCTATGTAATCCAACATGCCCTCCCTACTATTGTAATCTATGCCTCGATTGAAAAATGCAAGTGCCATATTTGGATTTTTCACCAACCCCCTAAAATGACCCTCTGTCTTCAGAGATCTATAGGCACATAGGCCAAGGTCCCTTTTTCCTCATTACTTCCTAATGTCATGCCGTCTTTTGATAGTTCCTTGTCAAATTACTCCTTCCAAATTGTATCACCTCACACTTTTCATGCTTAAATTCCATCTGCCACTTATCTGCCCATTTGACCATCGCATCTATACCTTCCTGTAGCCATAGACAGCAACCTCACTATTAACCACCCGGCCAATCATTGTGTCATCCGCAAACGTTTTAATCGCCACCAAATCCCCCCCCCCCCACAGAGTCATCTATGTCGTTTACATAAATTACGAAAAATACGGGACCCAGCACAAATCCCTGTGGTACACCACTGGACTCCTGCTTCCAGTCACCAAAGCAACCGTTTGCCATCACCCTCTCTCTCCTTCAACTCAAACACTTTTGAATCCACCTTATCAAAAGACCTAATTCCCATGTGCATTTGCCTTCTTTATAAGTCTCCCATGTGGGAACTTGTCAAAGGATTTGCTGAAATCCACATAAGCTAGATTAACTGCACTACCCTCATCGACACACTTGGTTGGCTCGTCAAAAAATACAATCCAGTTTGTTAGGCATGACCTCACTCTGGCAAATCCATGCTGAGTATTGCTGATCAAACATTGCTACTCCAATTGGAGATAGATTCTGTCCTTCAGAATTTTCTCCAATACTTTCCCTCCGCTGAAGTGGGACTCAAGGGCTTGTATTTCATTGGCTTAAATATACTACCCTTCGTAAATAACAGAACCACATTACCTGTTCTTCAGTCCTCTGGCACCTCCCTCGTGGCAAGAATGGAATCAAAAACTTGGGCCAGAGCCCCTGTGACCTCGCAACTTGCCTCCCTTAGTATTCTGGGACACAAAACATTCAGACCTGGTGATGTTTCCATTCTTAAGCATGCTAACACCTCCAATACCTTTTCACTCCCTCGGTCAAATTGCTCAAGAACCTCGCACTGTTTCCTCCCGAGTTCGATAGACTCACCCTCATTCTCTTGAGTGAATACCAATGTGAATCATTCGCTTAACACTTTACCAATGCCCTCTGGCTCCACCAATTAATTGCCCTCTTGTTCCAAAACGGGCCCTACTCTTTCCTTGGTTATCGTCTTCCATTGATATACTTAGAACATCTTGTGATTTTCGTTACTTTTACCAGCTAGAGCTTTTTTCGTATCCCCTCTTTGTGGTCCTAATTGCTTTCTGAACCCCCCACCACCCCACCCCCCCCTTCTCGTTCTGTGCTCCAATAATGCCTCAGCTGATTTGCATCCCTTGAACCTACAAAATGCCTCTCATTTCCTTACCATATCCTGAATATCCCTGGCCATCCGTGTTCTCTGGGTTTGTTACTACTTCCACTCACCCTAGAGGGAATCTGCTGAGCATGTACCCTCCACATTGTCGTTTTGAACAGCCTCCCCCCACCACAACTGCTCCGCTGTAAATTTCCCGATAATTAGCTTTTCCCACTCTACCTTGGCCAGATCCTGCCTTATTTTACTAAAATCCACTCTCCCTCAATCCGAAACATTTTTCTGCAACTTGTCGATTTCTTTGTCCATAATAAGCTTAAAATGGAACACGTTGCAGTTGCTATCACAAAAATGCTCGCCCACCACCGCCTCAGCCAAATGTTTGGATTCATTCCCCAGCATTCGGTCCACCTCTGCGCCTTCCCTTGTTGGACATTCTAGATATTGGCCTAAGAAGTTCTCCTGTACACATTTCTAGAAATCCACTCCATCCAAGCCCTTAACACTATACATATCCCAATTCATTTTGGGAAAGTTGAAATCACCTCATATAATTAGCCTATTGCTATCGCTTTTGTCAAGCCCGCAGATTGTGCACACATTTGCTCCTCAATTTCCCACTGACTGTCAGGGGGTCTAAAAAAAACAACTAACAATGTGGCTGCCCCTTTTTTATTCCTGAACTCTACCACAAACATTCATTCGATTCCCCGTCCTAGGTATCATCTCTGCTCACTGCAGTTACCATCTCCTTTACTGAACAATTTTCAGCGCCTCATATATTAGTGACAAATGGAAATTAGATCATAGCAAATCTCTATACCTTCATCTAAGCCACTACCTAATTTTTTTTGAAAAGCTGAATCGTCTTGCAGGCCTGTGATGGACATTAGTTCCCCAAGCCCTGCCTTGATATTGTTCATATTTTCCATAATCCCTATGCTCTACCTTCTTTCAAGGTAACATTCAAACTACTGCACTATTATCTTAAGTTGCTGGTTTCTGATGTGGAATCTTATCTATTTATTCTTGCAAGCCCCTGTGGGCACTAGCCGAAGACATACTCCTTCCTCATTGTTGTCAGACCCTCAAAAATTGAACTCTGCATGATACGGTTTAAAAGAATCAATGACTGAAAGTTTGGAGAACGATATCATTCGGTCCCACAAGCATATGGCGGCTGTCTGAAAGAGTTCGCCAAATTTGTCCACTCTGATTTTCTTTGTGACTAACACTTAAATTCCCAACTTCACGTATTTCTCCAATATCATTTAGAATTGTCAATTATTACTTAATCTGCTTGCTCAATTTCCAGTCGTATAGTCCAGATCATATGAACTCAATGGATATTTTTTTTTTACCCATGTTGCTTCAGTTTGCTGGTGAAATTGTTGTTCTCTCAATACCAATCCTTTGATCACTGGAGCAGTGCAATGTTGTTTATTTTTTCAAATCCTTCCCAGGTGAGTACTATCTATTTGAAATATATCAGTAACATTTTCTGATGCAAGTAGGTTAATCACAATTCCTCTTGTCTCTCGACATAACTGATATCCCATAGTTTAAACCCCCACTCACCCACCCCCTCCCCCTCCCACACCACCGCCTACCCCCACCCTACAAAGTGTAATAGTAAAAGTCTAGAAAGCCTCCCCTACAGCCAAACGATCTGTGATAAATTCGCAAACCATTTCCAGATCAATATGCAAGCTGCTGTATAAACATTAGTATATCACTGTTTAGCATAATTCCTCTTTACACCACTTGAGTCACTTTATCCAGTGCCTTTACATCAAAATTCTCAACTGGCGCATTCAAAAGCAATTGCATGCATAGACTCCCGTCTCCATGGTCTTTTTATCTGTTTAATACAATGCTTATCATTTCAATTGCCGCCCCTCATTCTTCCCGCAACAAAAAAAACACTAGCCCCTGTGAAATATGATGTGCCAATTTCAACAGTCCATATATCACCTCCTAAAGCATATTATTAACCTTGTCATTATTTACTGCATTTCTGATATTGGTGCCATAGCTAAATCCTGATAAGGTGCCATTTACAGATCATTAACATTTATATAATAAAGCTTTTGTCGCAATTTCGGTCATAGGGAGGCATCGCGCCACACCTGAAACAAAGAAGCTTAATTTCTTGTCCTGCTCCCTTGGCCAATTTGTCCGCACACTGTCCCTGCGCTTTTCATCGTACAAGGTTTCAATTTCACGAACAAGTCTGCTTAGTAAAACAAGCTTTCCTATGATTACATTTGAAAGGCTATAACCGAAAAAAAAAATCAAAACACACCAGGTCTCACAAGTACTTTATCAAGGCACGAAGTTAAGTTAGTCAAACGCAATTATCCTCCAGCTGCTCTGTGCGGGCCTTTAATTTAATTTTACACCTACTTTTTTTTTACATCTACTTCTTTGTTAAATTTTGAGACGGATTATCCAGCATAACCTTTACCCTATCCGAGATAATAGAATGATTGGCTGGTGTTTTCCCTGTTTACCCCTCGCCCCGTACTGCCTTCGATTAACCTTTCACTTTATTTTTTACCAGTGTTTAAATTATATTTGTGGTTACATTTATGCTGCATGTGCAATATTCTTCCAATTTGACGATGTCTCTTGTATCACCTTATTCAATTTTTGCTGCTCCAATCGCGGTTAGCTTGGATATCAAAAGATTTACGGACGTCAAATTCCATAAGCTTCCATTTCTGGCATCATTTTCATTTCAATATATCTGAAATCGCCTGCGAAGTTTTGAAGTTGCATGAGGTAACCCAACCCTTCCCCACCTCCAACACCCTCGCCGGCCATTTTGTAAACCTAGCCTGTAGTTCAACTATTTACATTTGCAAGTCTATTCCAAATTTACAACTGCCTCTTCTTAATGTAATTCTTTTACTGACAATTTCTCGGGTTAATCGATCTGGAACAGGTGCCTTTGCCTAAGTCAACCTTGTTAAGCTATCAAAGTGACCGCCAACGTTGTCAAGACCATCTTTCTACCATTCTGTGAATGCTGCATCGTTCTTGCACACATAATTATGAGCCGTAATGCATTTCTAGGAGCTCCTGCGTCTTTTGCTAAATACATTTAACTGAAATTATCATAGCTTTAAAATTGCTATGTATTTAAGTCAATCTATCTGGGGTCAACTATATTTTTATTACCAATTCTTTTGACTGTAATTTCGTATTATATGCCCTCATCATGTTAATGTCCTGTACTCAGTTCAGATTGTTATGTTCTGCAATTATAGTCCATTAAACGCCACGCTCCAGTTTATCTCCAATCCCACACTTTTGAAATCTTTAAACAATGACTTTAAATTTATCTTTGCGGAAATCATGAAAGGTCAAATCGTTCTTTGGCGTTTGTGACTTCAGGAGAAATGAAAAATAAGCGAACTATAAAATGGGCTAACATGAATTATCACCCAATTCTGCAAATTCCTTGTGAACATCACCTATTGTATTTAATATATTGAATATTCAGAGTCATATTTTCTTTGATCAAATCTTTGCTCTGTATGATTATTTGTATTATCTGGAAGTGTTGCAATTGTATTGAGCAGCTCCCCTCTCTCCAACTAATTTCAATAGACTTATCCTTGCCTTAATTGTAATGATAATATTTAAGCCAATCTCGTGTCACGGAACCTAGATAATTCAGATCCCAGGAAACATTGCATTTGAGGTTATTGTGAAACATTTTATGGAGTAGATTTTGTTAACCTATGGAATATCCCGAGGTTTGTGCTTCTGAATGTTTCGAAGAAAACAAGTGCATTGTGTTTGCATATCTCTTACCTTCCTTTCTTATTTGCCACGTGTACTTCAAAAAGAAAAAGAGTCGGTGCCAAGCTAAAAGCCTAATTTTCAATGGTCAAATATCTTTTTTGACGCTTGTTAACCTTCCCAGAGAGCTCGCTAACTGGTCCTCCAATTTTAGACATATTCCTCTTGGAGCATTCATGTCCCTTACCCCTTGAGGTATTGCCATATTTGGCCGCCGTAAATGGCTTATAGAAATCGAAATTTCGAAAATGCTTGACCATCGAAAATTAGGCGTTAAGTCAGTTCGAAATTTTCATCTGCACATGAACAAAATTCAATGGGAAGCACTCGATATGTCAACCAGAAACCACTTGTTGTGAACAACGATTATTTTAATTAACGGCCTTAAATGTCTCGAAGGTCTTTTGGCAGAGCATGCGACATTTGAACACAACGTTTTTTACCCCAGCAAATATATTTATGGGCGGACGACTGAGCTGAATTCAGGACAAATCTCCTTTACAACACGCATATTCCGAGGACTCATCGCACTTCTTTCATTGTCTTGGTAATAGAAACTTTCCTTCCTGACTAACGTTTGACCTATTTAAGCATCTATTGACCTCGACAAAAAAAATGTAAACCTGTGGACTAAGGGTAGCCTTGGCAACATCGCTTTTGCAGGTTTATAACACGGTTAGTTGTGACTGCGGTTTCAAACGGAGCTCTTAAATGTCTGGCACGATGACTGCAAGTCTCCCTGCACCTGGATATGTGATCAATGCATAGAACTCATTTGGACATTCAGCTGATAGACTAAGACTGCTGCATTTGTTTTCATACCAATGTTTGTGAATTTGCATTGGAGTAGACCGCCTGCTGTTATAAACTTAGGGTTGTTTTTTGCCTTCGTCGGCCAAAAGATCCGCCAATACTGATTAAACAAATTAGCATTGCTAACGAAAGCAGAGTTGACCATCCACATAGCACAATCCTCAAGTTGTAGCATAGGATTGGAGTCCAAATTAGTTACAACACTAACTTTCTGAAAAGCAATCCTTAATCTTCCAGAGCTATTTTATTTACGTTGCAATACAAGAGGAGAGCTCAAATTACTTGAAATAACGTCAAACCATCATTACCTAACGTAAACTTCAACTCCTCCGCAAGCTTGGCCAGTTCACTGGGGTTAAATCAGCTGGGGTTAATGCTTTTATTTATAATTGGGGTAGCTTCCGCTTGATCAACCCGGTGACATCCCAAATGGTTCGCTCGGGTTTGCCTGCGCATGTAAATAAATGATCCCTAAATAGGCCAGTTAGTTACTTTTTCTCTTGATGATTGAGATGGCATAGCTCCTCATTTAGATCCGCTAATACCTCTTTATTAGCCAGCTTCTGCGGAGGCTGCTAAATTCGAGGATTTCAAAATCAGCCCTATCAATCAGTCCATCATATCTATCATTGCCACCTTCTACCTTCTCTGTAAACTCAAGTACATCTATTGGCCTGGCATGGTCATGGTCATGGAATATCTTCACCCTGTCCACATGAAACACATTTGACTTGTCCATCGTTCTTAGCCACAGTTTTAACTGAGTTTCCTTCTTACCATAAGACCATAAGACCTCGGAGCAGAAATTAGGCCATTCGGCCCATCGAGTCTGCTCCCCCATTCAATCATGGCCGACAAGCTTCTCAACCCCATTCTCCTGCCTTCTCCCCATTACCTTTGATCTCCTTACCAATCAAGAACCTATCTATCTCGGTCTTAAATACACTCAATGACCTGGCCTCCACAGCCTTCTGTGGCAATGAATTCCATAGATTCACTACTCTCTGGCTAAAGAAGTTTCTCCACATCTTTGTTCTAAAAGGTCTTCCCTTTACTCTGAGGCTGTGCCCTCGGGTCCCAGTCTCTCCTGCTAATGGAAACATCTTCCCCACGTCCACTCTCTCCAGGCCTTTCAGTATTGTGTAAGTTTCAATCAGATCCCCCCGATCCTTCTAAACTCCATCGAGTATAGACCTACGGTCCTCAAGCATTCGTCATATGTTAAGCCTTTCATTCCTGAGGTCATTTTCTTGAACCTCCTCTGGACCCTCTCCAGGGCCAGCACATTCTTCCTGAGATAGGGGGCCCAAAATTGCTCACAATATTCTTTATGTGGTCTGACCAGAGCCTTATAAAGGCTCAGCAGAATATCCCTGCTTTTATATTCTAATCCTCTCGAAATAAATGCGAAAATTGCATTTGCCTTCCTAACTACCGTCTCAACCTGCAAGTTAACCTTAAGAGAATCCTGGACTAGGACTCCCAAGGCCCTTTGCACTCCAGATTTCTGAATTTTCTCCCCATTTAGAAAATCGTCTATGTCTCTGTTCTTCCTGCCAAAGTGCATGACCTCACACTTCCCAACGTTGTATTCCATCTGCTACTTCTTTGCACATTCTCTTAACCTGTCCAAATCTTTCTGCAGCATCCCCACCTCCTTATTACTACCTGTCCTTCCACCTATCTTTATATCATCTGCAAACTTAGCCAAGATGCCCTAATTTCCTTCATCTAGATGATTAATGTATAAAGAGAAAAGTTGTGGTCCCAAAAGTGTCCCCTGTGGAATTCCATTAGTCACCGGCCGCCATCCTGAAAAGGACAGACTTATACCTCCTCTCTGCCTCCAGCCAGACAGCCAATCTTCTATCCATGCTTGTATCTTGCTTCTAAAACCATGGGCTATTAAGTTACTAAGCACCCTCCTGTGCGCCACCTTGTCAAAGGCCTTCTGGAAGTCCAAGTAGATAACATCCATTGGCTCTCCTTTGTCTAACCTACTCGTTACTTCCTCAAAGAATTCTAACAGATCTGTCAGGCATGATCTCCCCTTGATGAAACCATGCTGACTTTCCCCTATTTTATCATGCACTTCCAAGTATTCTGAATTCTTATCCTTAATAATGGACCCTAAAATCTTACCAATGACGGAGGTCAGGCTAATCGGCCTGTAATTTCCCGTCTTTTGTCTCACTCCCTTCTTAAACAGGGGGGATTAAATTAGCGATTTTCCAGTCCTCTGGGACCCTCCCTGTCTCCAGTGATTCCTGAAAGATCACCACTAACGCCTCCACTATCTGTTCAGCTATCTCCTTCTGAACTCTGGTGTAATCCATCTGGTCCAGATGATTTATCCACCATCAGATCTTTCAGTTTATCTAGCATCTTCTCCTTGGTAATGGCCACCATACCCACCTCTGTCCCCCGACTCTCTTGAACTTTGGAGATGTCACTCGTTTCTTCCACTGTGAAGATTGACAAAAAGTACCTATTCAGTTCCGCCACCATTTCTTTGTTCCCCACTACTACTTCCCCAGCGTTATTTTCCAGTAGCCCAATGTCCACCTTTGCCTCTCTCTTATACTTTTATATCTAAAAAAAACTCTTGTAATCTTCTTTTATATTACTGGCTAGTTTTTCCACATATGTAATCTTCTCCCTCCTTATTTCTTTTTTAGTTATCCTCTGTTGCTCTTTGTAGTCTTCCCAATCCCCTAGTTTCCCACTGTTCTTCGCTGCATTGCATGATTTCCCTCTAGCTTTTATGCTGTCCCTGAATTTCTCTGTCAGTCATGGTTGCCTCGTCCTCACTTTAGTATGCTTCTTCTTCCTAGGGATGAATTTTTGCTGTATTTCCCAAATTACTCCCAGAAACTCCTGCCATTGCTGTTCCACTGTCTTTCCTGCTAGGCTCATCTCCTATTCAATTCTGTCCAGCTCCTCCCTCATGCCTCTGTAGTTGCCTTTATTCAACTGTCATACTGTTACATCTGATTCCTGCTTTTTCCTCTCAAATTGCGGGTAGATTCTACCATATTATGGTCACTTCCTCCAAAGGGTTCATTCACCATAAGACTCCTTATCAAATCTGCCTCATTAAACATCACTAAATCTAGAATTGCCTGTTCCCTAGTGGGCTCCACCACAAGCTGCTCCAAAAAGCCATCTCATAGACAGTCCACAAATTTGTTTTCTTGGGATCCACTACCAACGTGATTTTCCCAGTATACCTACATTTTGAAATCCCCCAAGATCACTGTAATCTTGCCTTTCTTACACAACATTTCTATCTCTTGCTGTATCTTCTCCCCCACATCCTGAGTACTGTTCGGAGGTCTGTACGTTACTCCCATTATCGTTTTATTTTTGCATCTGCCATTCCTCAATTCTACCCACACAGATTCTACATCATCTGACCCTACATCATTTCTTGCTATCGATTTAATTTCGTTTCGTACTAACAAAGCAACCCCACCCCCTCTGCCAACCTGCTATCTTTTCGATAGGATGTATATCCTTGGATATTTAGCTCCCAGTCCTGATCCCCTTGCAGCCTTGTCTCCGTGATGCCCACCACATCATACCTGCCAAATTCAATCTGCGCCACAAGCTCATGTACCTTATTTCGTATACTGTGTGCTTTCAAATACAGCACCTTCAGTCCCATATTTCCCATTCCCTTTCTCATTGTCATCCCTTTATCTGATGTGCTTGAAGTTAGATTCCTAGTCCTTTCCAAACACTGTGTCCTATTTTGTGTTCTGGAGACTTTAATAGCCTCTCCTGGGCTCTCCTTTCTTGTCAGTTTTTTCGTAATTTTCCATGAAGTTGAATCCACCCACCCCCCACACCACCCTCCACACACACACTAATCTGCTGCATTATTTCCCAATAGTCATACTTCTTGGCCTTTTTATCCTTCCCTCCACCCCCACTTTCTAGAATAAAGTCCTGTTGACCACCCTATTTACCCTTTTCGCTAGAACATTGTTCCCAGATCGGTTCAGGTGGAGACCGTCCCAACGGTACAGATCCCGCTTGTTGCAGTGCCCGTGCCCCACGAAATGGAACCCCTCTTTCCCGCATCATTCCTTTAGCCACGTGTTTACTTCCCTTATTCTCGAACCCCTATGTCAAGTTGCACATGGCTCGGGTAGTAATCTGGAGATTATAACCCTTGAGGACCTGTTCTTTAATTTGGTTCCTAGTTCTTTGTAATCCCCAAAAACGTCATTTTTCCTATTCCTCTTTCCTTTGCTATTTGTCACGACATGGACCACAACAACTGGATCCTCCCCCTCCCTCTCCACTATCCTTTCAAGCCAGTCAGAGATGTCCCACACCCTGGCAGCGGGCAATAGACCATGCGGGTATCTCGATCCTGTTTACAAAGGAAGCTATCAATTCCCCTAATTGTAGAATCTCTGACAACTACCACTTGTCTTTTTGTCTCTACTGAACCTCTATCCAAATGAGAAAAGGGAACAACACAAAACGTTGACTGAAAGCCGACGGCCTTAGCTGTCTATCGATTTGTAATAAATAAACTGCGGAAAAAAATAGAAATATTCTACCACAACCAGAAAGGCTTTTGAGGGCATGGTTCGAACCAATGCCATAAAATCACAATTAGCTCGGGTCATCCCATCAATCCAATAGACGTCCCTTTCGCAAAAGTCGGTTCCGACAACAAGGAAATCCAAGAAAAAATCTCCGCCCAGAACCCTAACTTTTGGAGCAGCTGTAAACAGCCACAAAGCGAAATGCAAGTTTGGAAAACATTTAATGAAACACAGTAAATATTCTCTTTCGCCCAATGTACACCACTGCATAAATTTTCAAAATTACTCGCACTTTCTTCCTCAATCTAGCTTGACGTCCTGAATTCCTACAAAACTATATGTGATACTGTCCGCAACCGACGTGTATGGATAAGGACGCCATCTACTCTATTTGGCAATGCCACCTTCATAATGCCTGAAATGTATCCAGATGGGAATGTGTCTAATCAGCGCTGTCAGTATAGAGGCTGCTGCATATAAAAAATCTCCGCTGAACTATGTGTCGCTATAACGATCGCAGATTGTACCTGAACAGATTACTCCAACATCCCGCTGGTGTCGGCAGCCAACCGGACCGATAACACGACCGGAACCTTCTCCAAAGTGAGCGTTAAGTGGCGCTGCTGCTCCAGCGCCACAGCCCAGCAACTTACAAACAGCTTCTGCATCAGGTAACGACCAGGATCGCTCATCACCGCAAACTGTTGCCCAAGTTCCACTCGAGTAAATCTCCAGCCTCCCCGCACAGGGACTGCTTCCATTTATCAATCTGGGTTTGACACTTCCTGGGAAATATATTTCAATAGGCAGTGAGCATCTGACGACTTGATCTTATGAAATTGTGAGGGTTTCTGCGGGTTCATTATAAGAAAATACCCCAATCAGTTCACACCCCTTAAGCACTGGGAGCATGTTCAGGCTACATGTATAAAGTGCGCTGATGTTAAAAATTTCCATCGTCTCGTCAAGTGCCTTGAGATATTTATTATTTTAAGTGCTCCAATCTATTTTCTGGCTTTCAGTTCAAAGGTTATTCGAGAGAACAAAACATAATGGGCATTGATAAGGAAAAAAAAATGAACTCAAATTAAAATGGCCACGACAAAGAGACACTTCTATTTATAGTTGATAGGTTGGACTAATAGCTGAAGCAAGACTTATCTCCAGAATGCGGAAATACGAGAGCAGGTAAACTGGCGCGGGAATGGCCAAGCCATCAGATTCTGCAAATTCAATGGGAGGCTGGAAAAAGACCTGAGGCAGCTCAGGATGGAGACTATGGCATGTCCAAAATGATCAGATACTTTGCATTATTCCAAGTGTTTGATACACGTCTCCTCCCTTATATGAATGATTAATCTAAAATGGTCCGTGGGAACACTGAAATCCACTCGGTGCGGACATTTCCGACGGAAATCAATGTTGCATTCAGCAAAAAATTACAAACAACAAGTTTTGCTAAATGCTAATGAATCTGTTCTGATGGTGAACAGGAAATATGTATGCTGCTGGATTGGATGAGCTCCATCCGAATGAATATATCTGTTAAATAGTTCATTACTATTCTTGCGTCAGATTCCCTATTTTTGCTGTTGTAAAATGTGTCAAAATTGCAAACGAATGGGGCACTCTGTCAGCCGTGGGAACTTTGATTGCAACTTACGCCCGTGAAAGCAGCAGCGATCCATATATTTAGACTGGATCACGAGGATCAAGTATTGTCAACACGCACCCCACCAGCCCCACCCCACCACCTCCCCTCACCCCCTCAGCCACCACCGTCACCCACCCCGCCCACACAACCACAACCGCCACGCCCCCAAGCGAGTCTCAGCATCAAAATCCGTGTAAAATCTCACATCTCCCAGCCAGTGTTATGCACACATTTTAAATACAATGGGTGCCAGACCCTTAACGGATTTACTGGTGTTTTACTCCTTCCAGTGGATAGTGGTTATCAAAATAAATTCTAGTGATACCAGTTAAGGCAAAACGTTATCCGATTGCTAATGGAATTTTAATAATCACTGGGGAAATCTGAAATAATTATCATTTCACTTTTCAGTTTCGGAGTTTCCCGGATTATTGAGCTTGCACATTGTCCCCCCACCCCCCGCACCCCCCTCGGAGATTATCCGGCGTCAGCAGGGAGGAACGAGAAAGGATTTTTTTTTTACCTGAGCAGATGACACCGGCATCATAAGAATGCGACCAGGAATGGTGACCCCATGCATATGAAGCACACTCCCGCAGAGCGCGTTCGTTCCCCCTGCACTGAGCAACCTGGAACACAACGGGACCAGTGCCTTCACCAAAGTGAGCCCAACCCGGTGCAGAGACCGCTGGCCCGCAGTCCAGCTCTCGACACACGACAGCGGCATCCTGCAAGTCCCAGCTGTAAGCATTCACGGTCCCCCACTTTTCCTTGTAGTGAATCTCCACTCTTCCAGCGCAACGACTGCCCCCATTCACCAGTCTCAGCCTCACTTTCTCTGCGAAAACATCAGAAAATTCATCAAACTTTTACAGGACAGATGAACAAAAAATTACACACGCACAGTTTCCCAGCTCACAACTGTCTCATTGCAAAGTGAAATGGAGGGATGTGAGGGCAAACGGTTTTGAAACAGACTTCCAATAAAACCTGGTGCTGTTATTTTAAATGGGTAGAACGATGGGACTAATATTTTTTAAATGCTGCAAAGGAGAATGGGTCAGAAATCAGAGGGAAGATTGCATCACTGCAGGAGGTCCAACGGAATGCAGGTTGCGACAATATATTTTAAATGCAGAGGTCGTACATGGGCGCCGGAGGAAGGATCGGCTGTCTATCGGGCTCAGGATTGATTGGCTAAACGAACCAAGCGTTTGCCCTCACATCCCTCCATTTCACTTTGCAATGAGACAGTTGTGAGCTGGGAAACTGTGCGTATGTAATTTTTTGCGGTTCGTTTAGCTAATCTCCCGCCTCAGGGAAAATCGTAATCAATTTACCTCGGTTCAGAGCAACCAATATATCTTTTATGAAAACAACAGCAGCAATCTTTTAACTGGTATTAACCGGCGCCCAAAAGGCACCGATAATGCTACCGGCATTCAGATTTAAGAGAGTGGACTAGTAGAGAAAGCGGAACATATGAAATGAAATGATGATTACCTGATGCAGGAGCCTGACTGTTCCCTGGTCCGCCTGAAATGAGATGGTGATAATTTGAGTTCACCGGCGTATTTAACAGTTCAGTCCTGCAACCCCCGTATTTTATTTTTACTTTACTGTTAACCATGAACTTAGTTCTCCATTTATATTGCCCTGGTCTCAGCCTCTGTCTTGTTTACATGTTTTGATTTCAAACAGAACAGACCTTTATGTTGCTAATTACAATTTGGGATGTTGTCCTCCTCGCAGTTTACAACAGTCCCAAGCTCCGTTTGATCCGCAAACGTTGAAACTGACCCCTGCAAACCTAGACCCAGCCCATTAAACTATATCAGGAATAGAAAGGGCCCAAATGCCAGCCCCTGGGAACTACACTACAAACCTTCCTCTACAAGAAAAATAAAAATCCATTGACCATTGTTACCCGCTTCCTACTTTTGAAGCAATTTTACTTCCGCGTTTCCCCTCCCCCTTTTATTCTATGAGCAACAACTTATCTCGCAATTCTATTGTGTGTCTTTTATTGGTACCTCAAGAAACTCCAGCATGCTTGGTAAACACGATCTCCCCTTCAAACACCCATGTTGTCTCCTCCTTATCCATCCATATCTTTTTTCATGTGACAACTAATTCTATTCCGAACAATTGTTACCAGAAGCTTGCCCAGCACTGAAATCAAACTGACAGGTCTGTAAATGCTCGGCTTATCTTTTAACCATTTTTTTTGAACAAGGACATGCTATTTGCAATTCGGCAGCCCTCTGGCACCTTCCCTGTGTCTAGCGAAGACAGAAAAATGATGGCCAGTGCCCCGAAATTCCTCTCTCACTTCATACAATATACCTCAATGAATCCCGTCCGGTCCCAGTGCCATGTCTAATTTAAGCAGAGACAGTATATTCAACACTTCCTCCGAATCATTTTGAGCCTTAAGTTCGACACCTCTTATAATAGCGAAGAAAAGCCATTTTTTCTGCAAGATGCCTAAATCAGTAACTTATTCAAACTGTTTTCACAAAACTCAACGGCGCCTGGGTACATTTTCTCATTTTGGTATAGATCATCGGAAACCTGGCTTCACCATCGCAACGATGCCCTGACCATCGTCATGTTCTTTGGAGAATCTTCGGGAGAAACAACAGACAATTATGCCATTCGGTCCATGGTGGCTAATCCTCCCTCTTTGAAAAATCCAACTTCCTTTTCCCCATACCCATCAAGATTGCGCTGGCGATTATCTGAATGTGGTTTAGCCGTGTGTAGCTGCACTGGAAAAAACGGATATTTATGAATCCGCGTTCAGCCTGATGCGGTTTTTAAGGAATAACACTCTCAGTGATATTCCTTAGGGATTGTTTGCATACCGAAGCCACGTACGTCATGGAATGCTAAAATATTCTTTACATTATATTAAAGATTCAGCATTTGTTTGATCAATGTTGGAGCGTTTGACTTGTCTGCAAATTGTTCAATGGTGGGTATTCCAAGCTTCTATGGAAGAATAACAGTGATTTGCTTGGTGTAGCTTTAATTCATAAGTCCCTGAACAAAGCAACCTGTAAGATTGGTTCACGACTATCCACAGAACTGGCTGTGGGTCGTTAGTTCTCTGTTGTACGAATCCTATTTTACACAGTCTTCACCGACGTGCTCCATCGTTTTACATATTGATGATTTTAAATCGACAATCTCTGCGTTTATTGGATACATTTTGTTACATTTTTCCCCCCAAAATGCAGCTTTTAGGTCGACTGGATCCCAATCCCTTGACCAGAGGGTGCTTCACAAATCTCTGGTACTTTATTAATCTCCACCTTACAGTGAATCGACAACGTTGACCTTTCAGTGCCACCCCTAGTGACAATGTCTCTTAACATTATCGTTGTCCTCTTCTATCACCGAGTGATTTTTAATATGCAATGGGATACTGATACTAGTCATCAGCTGTGCTTGCCCAGAGTTCTGAATGATATCCAGTTCTCCAAGCATTGGAGTCTTTCAGCCCTGGGTTCTCTATTGTTAAGAAGTGCGTGACTGGATAACACTCTGGAGCCTCAACATTCTCTCTGCTAAGACTCAGCAAAGTCACTTAAACCATTTAATCACAACGCAGTGCAAGATGAGAGGGATAACATTTCAATATTTTCTGCACAAGCACTCTGGTCCTTTTCACTGAATTCAGTTTTTCAATGATAACAGCCATCTCCAGCTTACCTAGATAATCAGGCTTGGCCAATAAATTCCAGCCAGGGCAACAACGCTCATGTTTCTGAAAGAACATCAACAATCGACAAATGGTACTCTTGTATTCGTCTATTCTTCGGGATTTTAATGTATTAACTCTGTTAAATGATCATTCATTTCATGTTTCCGGCTACGTCTTTCGCTTGTATGTAAAATAATTTGCTCTTTACCGTTTTTTTCCCTCACGATTCCTAAACCGCTCTCGTTATTTTGGTCAACTTTTAATGTGTTTCATTGCGTACGTTTGCCTTATTCACCTATATATGTCTGTCTAAACGCATCTGTGGTGAAGGAAACAGAGCTAACGTTTCGAGTCCATAAGAATCTTGTTCTATGAACTCACTCCGCAGGTGCCCAGAGGCCTGTTGAGTATGTACAGTATAATCTGTTTAATGTCAGATTTCCAGCATCCGCAGGATTCAACTTAGTCATCCACATATGAGAGTGTCTTCGACGATAATTAAGAAAAAAACTCAGCCAAGACGTAGGAAATATAAACAAGTTAGGGATATCGTTGGGCTGCAATTTACCTTCCCGATTGGGATTTAACTAAACAGGAAATTCAGTAAGTCATAGAGTTTTTTTATGACAAGAGATTCCAGGGTTATGTGATGCAGGTGTAAATGGAATTGAGCCACAACCGGATCAGCCATGATCCCATTGAATGGTGGAGCAGGTTCGAATGGCCGAATGGCCTCCTCCTGCTCCGAAGACATATGTTCCAAAGCAATTGCACGTAAATAAATCTCACTGTGCATTGAGTCCGCAAAAGGTGCAGATGTTGCCTTGCACAGTTCTGACTGCGACAGTCCCGATTCGCACATTGAGCACTCTGTACTTCCAGCAGACCCGGTTAATGCTGCTCGTTCAAAATTCGACATCAGCCTGCTTCTTCCTTACCAGTGGCTTATCCAACAAGGAAAAACAAGCCGCTGTGAAATGTCCAGTTCAATTTAAATAATCAATTATATTTTGAGGAAAATAACCTATGATGATTCATTAAATTTTAATGGCAAAATAAAGTCTAACCTATAATTTTCACAAACTGTAAAATAAATGAAAAATATTTACCTACTTGAATTTGGAGATCATAAAATTAAAAAAAAACACAACCTATGGTTTGATTGTTAAATCCGCATACCAACGTGTTTCAACTACCCCCTGTATACGATCCTACATTTGAGTAAATTATGCATTCCCCATGTAAATTTCGATTCATCCCCAAACCCATTGGTAGAAAACAAAGTCTAGTCAGTGCGAAATACGCATTTCTAAGGGATACATCACGGCATTTACATTACTCTGTCAGAATACTCCCCCAACGCTTACAGATCAATAGGAATATATTTTTAAAAATACTTATTTTATTACGTTTAATATTTTTTCTGTAACAAATGAATGGTTCATGCAATTTAAATAATTCACATTTTACAAATGCCTCGAGTTTCTAGATATCAAAATCAATCAAGAAACATTTAAACATTGATTTCGCTCTCAGTAGCGTTTCCTTAAAGTGGAATATCTGTCATCTGATTTTAAAAGTACAATTCTAATCTTACAGGCACGAAACTTAGATTTAAACTGCAATTGAACGCACATGCCTCGGCTGCTTGATTTCTTTCATCCTCTGCGGCTCTTGTACAGGCACAGCAGAAAGAAAGTGAAATTATGAGCAGTTTATTTAGATCCAGCCTGCTAGTCGGGGTTGGTCTGAGGGTATTGGAGACGGGCGTGATTGTTGAATCAGCGCGTCTGCACCAGCCAAAGCTACACCTGCTGCCGACTGAACTCAAATGGGCATTTTTATGGCAGATATTTCACAGCAAAAATGTTGTCTCAAAACGTTTGATATATTGAATGTAAAGCGAGGAGAACGTTTTTCAACTAACCCTCAAATATCAACTTAATTGGTTGTTACTAATAGAAATATAATTCGCTAAATTAAGCAAGTATCAGATAACAGTTACTTTCTTTTTCCTTTCGGATAGCCAGTATTTTCTTACATATGAGGATTCATAAATATAACATTGGGAAATTGAAGGAAATCATCACCGAAATGCGCAAAAAGATATCGAGCGTGTGGAAAGTAAACATAACATAGCCCTGAAAATCTGTTTGAAAAATATGAAATGAAATGGGAAATACTTAAGTTGACTCAAATAACTATGTGTGCATGCAGAATGTAGCGACAATGCTAGAATTTGTCATAAAGTGTACCAACGAGTGAATTATCAATAGATTTAGAGAAAACACAAACACAAATTATGTTTGGCAAACGTACTAGAGTGTTTTGAGGGTGTAACAAGCAGAATAGGCAAGGGAGACCCAATGGCTCTGGCGCCCTTGGATGTTTTTGAAAAATTCCCATAAAAAGAGGCTAAATGAAAAGTGCAAGGGATTGGGGGCAATATATTGACATTGTTTGAGAATTGTTGTTCAGGCATTAAATAGAGGGTCGGATTAAATGAGGCTTTTTTCAGGGTGGCTGCCTGTGATATGTCCAGTGCTGCAGGTATCCACACTTGGCCCCCAGTTATTCACAGCATGTAAATAAATGAATGAGAGAAACAAATGCATTATTTCAATCTTTGCTGCCAATATGAAACCTATGGGTATATCATTGGTGAAGTGGTTTCTCAGGGGCTTCAAGGCGAGTTACAAAGTCTGAGTGAGTGGGCAAATACACGACGGATGCGGCATAAATTAGATAATGGTGAGCCTATCAACTTCGGTTTAAAAAACAACAGAAAGGCAGAGCATTATTCAAATAATGCTACATTTGGAAATGTCTGCGCACAAACGGACCTGGTTGCGCTTTTGGGCCTATCACTGAAAGCAAGCAGGCCGCTGCAGCAAGCGGTTAGAACGGCAAATGTTATGATGGCCTGATTTGCGAGACGATTTGAGTGCAGGAGTAAGGATGTCATACCGCAGCTATACTGAACCTTGTTGAGGCACATCTGGAGCATTTGTGCAGTTTTGTTCTCTTAATTTAGGGCGAATACAATTGCCACAGGGCAGTGCAGCAAACGTGCACAAGGCTGATTCGTGGGAGGGTAGGGATGTCATATGAGGAGAGATTGGACTACATTCATTGGAGTATGGATGAAGGAGAGGGGACCTCATGGAAACACATGGATTCTAAGAGGGCTGGACAGAGTGGGCTCAGTGATGATGTTTCCTGTGTCTAAGGGATCGAGGACAGGGGGACACAGCTTCTGCACATGCAAAAGCTCATTTGTAGATGGCAGAAATGACAGAAGAGGAGAAAATTCTTCAACCAGACAGTCGTGAACCTGTTGAATACGCTGACACAAAAGGCTGTGGAGGCCAATTCACTGAATACATTTAAGATTGAAATCCATAGGTGTGTGGACTCTAAAGGTGTGGAAAGTTTTGGGGAGTGAAGTGGAGCAAGCAGCTGAGATCTAGTATCAGTCATGATTCAATTGGATGGCGGAGCGGGATCGAAGGGCAGAATGACCTGCTGCTGCTCCTATTTTCCATGTTTCTTTGAATTAAAAAAGTGTTCAGAATTATTTAAGTTCCTATTTTGGTCGGCCTTCTCTAACTAAATTACTTTTAAGAGCTAATTCCGTAATAGATTCGGAAACTTCACTAACAACATCTTCTGAAGAGATGACTAATAACAAAAACAATCATGAACATCCATTGCTTCGATGTTCCTCATCTAGCTAAGGTGCTACTTACAACACTCTTATGAGAACCAAGTGCGTAAAATAGTTTTAGCTTCATGAACTGTACCACAAGGAATTTATGCACATTTACAATGAGGATTTTGTGACAGAAGAGTGTGTACGGGATCGCTGGGTAGTCGATATTGCTTTCACTAATGTTCTACACACTGAGTTAACCTGCATCCAGAATTAGAAGCACGCTTATTGAACGAAGACAACACACTACTTCTGACAGCGACTTTTTAAAATGCCAATTTCTGTCCTAATCTGATGTGTCTGCGGAGAGCGACAGTGGACAAAATGAAGCTACCGGCCGCTGCACTTTTGTTTGCTTTCGGTTTTATATCCGAATTTGCCACACGACTAAACTGTGAATGTATTTTAAAGTATAAGCAAATGCAAAATATTCAACAGTCCAATTAAATCACTGAACTAATTGTCCTGTCATGTTTGGTACACTTTCTAACACTGTCCCCTGTTGACCTTGAGGTCGTGTGTTCCAGCCGTGTTTAGAGGCTAAAGCACAAATCCTAGGCTGACTTCTTTTATCAGTGCTGAGTGTGTGGTACATTTTCGCACACGGTCTCGTTTGAATGATATATTAAAAGGGCGCCCCATCACCCTCTCGGACTTCATGGGGCCGTGCTGTGCGTACATCCTTTGCCGCGTTTCATACAGACACAACACCGATTGTATTTCAAAATGGTACCTATTTAACAGTAAATCTCTTTGGCCAACACTGAGTTCGGCAACCCCGAGATTCCAATACAGGCATGTCACTTTTAACAGGAAAGGAGAATCATTTCCCAATTGCAGTTAGAACAATTGAAGCAGAAACATGAGAATTCAAATTATGGATCAGATGGAATCCTGCAAATTACATAATCCCTCAAAATATCAACACAATTCGATTGTAATGAATTACATTATTGAATAAAGCCGATCATTGTCAATAACTTGACGCCGGGCACCTGCCCAACATGTTTCCCCGGGCTGTCGTACACTATTTCTAACAGACTCAATTTGAAAAGCACTATCACATTTTAACTGAAGACTACGCTTTGTGTAAATGCCGCCGGAGGAATGCGTTTAAGGGGCAAGTTCTAACATGTCACTCAATTAAACAAAATGAACTATAAACGTTCGAAGACATCATGTACATCCACATTATCTCAACTTGTTCTGTGCTAAAGACTGATAATTTTCTTAGTAATGCACATAGCTGAGATAAATTTCAGCGTATCAATAGGTAACTCAATTCATTCCATAACTCACAGTTCAAAAGCTGGAATAGGACCAAACTGAGGAAGGAGGGCGGCATCATTTGTGCTGCCAGTCACAGCTAAAAGACTTGAGTATTAACGGGAAGATGGTCGCAGACACTGCACTGACGCTCCACTGCCTTCTGATACCCCAGATGTCATAGAATTGATTGTTTGACAGAAAACAGTGTTTCCTTACACATAATAAATATTTTTGACACTATTCAGAACGGAATAGCGTGCCGTTAAAATGCACCAATCAGAATTAATGTGACCATGAATGGATACAATGAACGAATTTTCCAACCACCACCCTGTCCTGAGCAACTATTGACGTTCAACAGACCGAATTGGAAATGAGTCACCGACGTGACATTGAAATCATAGAATCATTGAGGCACAGATTGTAGGTGAGCTGGGTGGAAGTGGGGGGTGGGATGTGTGGAGGCGGGAGCGGTGGAGTGGGTGGCATTCGGCTCAGTTACTTTGAAGGAAATGTCCAATTTATCTCATATACACAGATCTTCTCCATAAGCCTTCCTATCAGGACTCCTCAAATGAATCTTCAATTACCGTTGAAGATTCCCACGAGAAAATGATGTTGTTACTCTTTAAGGTCAGGCTTTTAAAATCTTAGCAATTCCCTGCATGAACCAACATGCATCATTAGCCCTCTGGCTTATGATAAACCTACGAAATCTGGTTACTGGCTCCCATTCGAGAGGCAAAAATTTACCTCTTTGTGACCGAACAGCACTTCTGTGAATTTGGAATAAATCGTTTGAATCGCCTCCAAGCTTCTCTGCTCTGAAGGAGAAGGATACAATCTCTGACAATCTCCGTAGGCAAATGAGTTACCTCGCAAAGGCGATCTCCTTTCTAATCTTCCTCTGTCCCATTTCATGGGCCTTGAAATACATCCGGAAGTAAAGGGCACATAATTACACACAATGCATGGACTGAACCATAACCATTGAATTGTAAAGCTGTATGCTGACTATCTTATATTTCCATCCAATGTACCTGTTTACAAACTAACAATCGCATACAATTTATTTCAAACGCTCTCTCAACTCGCTCTATCTCCTCCAAGGAATGAAAGACATTTAACCCTGCGCACCTCTGTCCTGCATCCTCTAGAAATAGTACAGTTAACATAATAACGTCACACCATGTTTTTTCTCTGATAGTTCATCACTTCTTCATTAGTCACAATAAGGTGTATCCGCCCAGTATCTGCCCATTTGTGACCAGTCTGCAAAACATTAAATCCTCTCTTCAGAACTGATATTACTTGACGTGTCCCTAATATACTACATTTGGGACCGAAAATGACTAGTTTAAGAATGCTGCTGCTAACGTTTTCATAACACGGCAACAATGTTAAATATTTGGTTTTGATTTAGTGTCTAACCTTGATATAACTGCATGGTTCCACCCCCATCCGAGGTCAGAGTCGTCAGTGAAACAAACTGAGTAATTTGGGGATAATCGCAGTAAATTCTCCAGAGTTATAAAAATATATCACTAGCATTTCTGAGGGCAGACAGGGGTTTAATACGCAAGCTGAATGTGATAATGAAACTTATTAATTTTGGTGCACAGAACAGCGAATTACTGTACTATTGTTACTTAGCACTTTATATTTGAAAATGAGTGGAGCTCAGCAAAGCAATGTCATTTTCTCTCTTCAGGTTTGCTGTTACATTTAGAGAGAGAGTGCAGTGATACAGCCGGTTCACAAAAAGAATGAACACAGGGAAATATAGAGCGGTGACAGAGATGGCAAGCGTCTGGCCACGGCGATCCAGGGAAAAATACCTTAAAAAAATTATGAAAGGGAAGAACATGGGAAGATGTATACACGGGTGACGTCGCCAAGGCAGGTGCGACAGGAAGAGATACATTGGGAGAATGGGACACAAAATTGGAGGAAGAACTGCAATAAACATTTGCCATTGATAAAATGATGCCTCAGGTACCTTAAATATAACGTCTACAATCCTGTCTGTTGTATGAACTCTCTTCCAAACTCTCAGATTCTCCAACTCTGCCACCTCCATTCTTATAATGTCACCTTCAATATCAGTCTTTCTCTAGGCCTTTCTTCTCAGGCCGCTGTGGATCCACTTGTACAACGGTTGACGGGGACATCGACATTGTTTATCCCACTGCACACAGTCTTGACCTCACTACTCCCCATTCTTCTGCTAAGCATGATAAGGACCCCGTTGCATTAAATTCCACGTTACCACACTCCACATTTAATGAATCACTTTCTGTCACGTCCAGCACCTACAGCGCCGCAATGCCATCAATCATTCTCCCAGCCTCTCCATTTCCAGCATTTCGAAGGTAGCATTTTCTGCACCTCTTCCGTCACTAACATCCAGTCCCCTTGTAATGCCAACTCTCCATGCAAGCGCCAAAGGTGCAACATCTGCTTCAATTGCCGGTGCCATAAACAATCATTCAAATTAAACTAGTATTTCCCCTCTATTTGCTTTAAGTTCAGATATTGCATTCATTTCCCTGAATCTATGGAACTGTACAGTGAAAGCGTAAATCATGAATTCACAAACTGCTTTTTAGATATTCTCTGTTAATTGCACCAATGTCACCCTAACTTGCAACCACTTTCCGATATAGTTCTCTGCCACCCTGATCTCTGTACTTCTCGGCCTTCAACACATTTTGAATTTAGCTCTGCGGCAGTTCGAGGAACAGTTCTTCATCTCTCGCTTGGACAATTTAATATATTCTGAAATCAGCATCGAGTTTAAATGAATCAGATCAGATCTAATGCGCTCATTTTATTTCTGTGAAGTTCCGTTTTAATATTTCTGCTCTTTATTCACCATTTTTTTTACCATCTCATGCCAGATTATACGGCATATTTTTAATTCTTTCACTGTCTGCACCCTCTCTTTCCAGACCTTTCTCTGCCCCTGCACTTACTTAAACACTGTCACTAAGCAACAATTTGTCTAGTTGTAACGAATGCTCATAGGCCTGTAAAGTCAAAGGACATTTCTCTTTCAGTAAATAATTTTGGTCAGTCAGATAGTTCCTGCATTTTGCGTTAACATTTCTGGTTTGCAGCATCTAAAGTAGCTTGCTTTTTAAATAAAGGGTTTTAATGGATAAATCAAGAGGTGTGTTGCAACTGAAGGTACTGAAAATGACAGACAAAATCGGTTAACATCTTTGAAGAGGCTGGCAAATTGAATATTGATCAGTTCCTAGAAGTTGTCTCCTTGGTGGCATACCTGGCTAAAAGCCGCCAGTCAAATGTAGAAGGCAGCCTCCTCGATTGTCATTATCATCTTTACCAGCAATACCGGGACCCAAAATGTTCTAGTGCAGTTTTGCTTTATTTGCCCCATGTACAGCGGCAGTCTGTCTAAGCGGTTCCTCGCTGAATGCTGCGGTTTTACACACCATACATGGGTTGCGCCGCTGTATAGGGCAACCAGCCAAATACATGAGGAGATGTGAACCCTCAGTGAGGCTGTTGGAGAGAAGCATATCACTGAAACACATTAATTGTTCGGCTGAAGGTCTCAAATTTCACCACAGTGGAGGCGTAGCAGAAGAGGAGCTGTATCCCTTTTCAACCTGCAAGGGAATATGTTATAAAAGCTGGTCACTTGGAATCAAGGAAGAATAACACAAACTCCCAATGTATAAAAAAGCGGCTCATAGTCTGCAGAGCCTCAGAACAGTCTCTGCGTGTTTTGCTATTCTGTTGTAATAACAGGAAGCACCTGGCGCTCAGGGGATTTCTGTGCTCTTGTTTACTTTGCAGTGCCCCTGTTATATTAACAGAATGCCACTTGACATTTCGTCTCGGAATTTGAAGTTGGGCTGCATAAAATCCAGCAGGCAAATGTGTCAATGGAGAGCTTAGCGAGAGATTTTGATTAACTCACTTCAAACACATAATAGATTAGTGCCTGCAAAAATACTTGTCAATTATCAGGAAGGCAAAATCACAGTACAAATTTCCTTTAATCAATTTAGCATAGTAAGCGCAAATCGTGAACCATTCAGCGGAAATAAAATCAAATTAATAATTCAAGAAACGTTCACCAGGAGAAACGATCTTACCTGTAGTTTTAAATTGAAATAGAAACACACGCACATTGTTAAGATTGGATTTCTGTATCCTTGCATCTCGGCCATACATTATTTTTACTCTGAATAATCAGGAAAATAACTAGAATGAATTAGTGTGTGAATGTAAATGGTGAACGCCCTGTAATACACGGGGAGCGAAATGTTTCCTTAGTCAATGACAAGTTTTAATTTGTTATGATTCCATTCTGAAATAGTTTTTAATTGCAAACAATTGGGTTCATAAGCTGCTCACCGACTTGAATGAATACAATTTAAAGTCAGGCTGACATCTATACGAATAAAAATGTAACTGGAGAATGACATCAGCCTGTGGATTTAATTTAAGTACATGGAGCCAGCTGAGATGTTACAATAATTATACCGTAAGTTCAATTTATATGGGGGAAGTAAAAAGGCCTCTCCTGAAATGGGCATTTAAGTCAAACAAAATGCAAAAATTGTATTGCTTGCAGGGTGCAGAATGCACTATAACATGAAGGTACTCATCATACAAACATTCAAAATAGGTCAGGTAGAATATATGGTTCTACGTCGCTGCTCCACCGCTCCATGAGATCACGCGTGATAGTGTTTCGAGTTCCACATTCGCATCTAACTCCCGTAACAGTTAATTCCCTTGCCTAACATGAACTCCCTATTAAACATATTTAATGGCCTGGCCTTCATTGCCTATTCAGGCAGAGATTTCCAAAGTCGTGCAAGCTTTTGAGAGAAAAAGAAGCTACTTTTCTTTATGCTGACAGGGCGAACCATATTTGGAAAACAGTGTACCACATTTCTGAGCTCATCCCAAGAGGAAACAAACTTTCCACAGCCAACTTGTCAGATCATTCAAGTTCTTGACTTATTCAAGTCACCGCTCACAATACTAAGATGCAGTGGAAAGAAACCCAGACTGTCCAACCGCTACTCATAAAACAAGCCACTCATTCCAGGTATCTATCTAATCATCCCCGTCTAACCCACCACCAACTTATTTTCGTCATTTATTCAATCACGGAAAATGTGCACAGTATTCGACATTTGTTTTCACCATTGCCCTGTATGACCGAATCATGACACCCTTACCTTTATGATCTATTCCTCCCCTAAAAAAATGGAGCCTTTCCAGAAGATATCTTACCTACTTTTTTAACTCGCATACTAACATTTCGCAACTTATACTCTCGACAACCCAGATCCTTCTGCAACTTGTACTTTTGCAGCCATACTCAAGACTACACTGATTGTTATTCTTCCTGTCAAAGTGAACATTCCACATTCCACAACTCCACATTTTCCCATATTATGCTCTTCTGCTAGATTTCCTCGTGCTCACTCAAACTATCTATAACTTTCTGCAAACTCATTATGTACTATTCACAACATGCTTCCCTGCCTAGATTGTTGTGATCTGTGCATTGAACTACGATGCCTTCGTTCCCATCATGCAAATCATTGTAACAAATTGTTAAAAGTTGTATCCCCAGCAGAGACGCCTGCAGGCCTTAATTGGTCACATGCTGCCAATCCGAAAATAAGACGCATTTTTGTACAATTCCTTTCATGCCAGACAGACAATCTTCCATACATACTAAAGCTTTACACCAGACCCTGATGTATTATTCTTATTATGAGCATTATTATGTTTCTTATAATTGTTATTATTGTTTACTGAAATAGCCTTTGATGTAGAATCTTATTAAATCGCTGCTATAACCCAGATTTAGGGCCTTAGAACCGCAGAAAAATTACACCACAGAAGGTGGTCATTCGGCCAATCTTGCCCATTCCAGCCGGAGGACACCAAGGGGCCTTTTCTAATCCCACCTTCCTGCACCGGGCCCATTGCCCTGCAGCTTACATCACTTAAAGTGCAGATCCAGGTACGTTTTGAAGTGTTTCGAGCTTCTGCGTCTACCACCAACTTGGACAGCGAATTCCGGACACCCGCTACCTTCTGCATGAAACAGTTCTTCCTCATGACCCCCCGACATCTTCTGCCACTTATCTAGGAGCTATGTCCCCTGGTTCTAGAATTCACCATCAAGGAAACAAATTTATCCTGTCAATTCTGAAAAATTCCCTGATAATTTTGTACACCTCAATCAAGTTACCTTTCAGCCATCTTTGTTCTCAGGAAATTAACCACAAGCTATCCAATCGCTCCTCGTAGCTACACATTCTTAAACCTGACAACGTTCCTGTCAACGTCCTCTGCACTCTCCCCAGAGCTGTTAGATCCTCCCATTAAATATGGTGACCAGAACTGCACACAATACTCCAGTTGTGGCCTCACAAGACTTTTATACAATTCCAACATTATATACTTACTTTTATATTCTATACCTTTGCCAATGAAGGAGAGCATTCCATATGCCTTCCTTGCACCCTTGACTGCCTGAACTGCTGCGTTCAGGGTTCTGTGTACCTTTACTCCAAGATCTCACACCGCATCGACGCTACTCAAATTCCAAATGGTCGTGTAATCCATGTAACTGTTTGACCTACCTAAATGTTTGACCTCAAGCTTTTCGATGTTAAAATACATCTGCCACTTTACCGCCCACGTCACTGACCCATCTATATATTTTTGGAAATTATGGCTATACTCTCCACTATGTACTGCTCGACCAATCTTTATGTCATCTGCAAATTTCTCAATCGTGACCCCCACGTTAACGTCCGAATTGTAAATATTTAACACAAACAGAAAGGTCCCAACACCGAGCCCCATGGAACACAACTTGAGACACAAACACATCAATCGACCATTACGCTTTGTTTCCTGTTAGAAAGTCAACCATTTTATCCAGTTTTCCACAATACCCTGAATCTCATGGGCTTTTACTTTCCTGAACAATCTGCCATGTGGGATCTTGTCAAATGCCTTGCTAAAGCCCATGTGCACACCATCCTCTGTACTACCTTCATCAACCCCTCTTGTCACTGCCTCAAAGAATTCAAACACATTTGAACGACAAGAGCTTCCTTTAACAAATCCATGCTGCCTATCCCTGACTGGTCCATGCCTTTCCACATGACAGTTAATCCTATCTCTCACGACCGATTCTACTAATTCGCTCACCACCAATGTAAACTAACTGAACTATAATTGTTTGTCATTTCCTTTAATCATTTTTTTAATGGATACACGTTTGCAATTATCCAATCCTCCATTATCTCCCCTGTATCTAGTGAAGTTTGTAAAATCATCCTTAGAGCATCTGCTATCTCCCCCCTCGCTTCCATCAGTAGCCTCGGAAACAATCCATCTGGCCCCACTGACTTGTGTTCGTTGAAGGATTTCAACTCTTCGAGTACTTCCCCTCTCTTTACTACGATGCTGGCCAATATCTCGCAGTGTTCCACCTGCACTGCTATAACTACATATGGCCTTTCCTTTCTACACACAGTGAAAAAAACAATATTCATTACGAAGCCTTCGCACAGTCTAGGCACCCACACACAAGATTCCATCTTCATCTCTGATAGGGCCCACGTTTTCCTTTACCAGCCTTTTCACATTAATGTAAATCACCTTTGGTTTATCTTTAACTTTATTTGCTAATCTTTTTTCATGCTCTCTCTTTGATTTCCTTATTTCCTTGTCAACTTTATCCCTGCAGTTCCTATATTCGTCTCGGTATGTGCAATCCTTATTTATCTGTGCCGATCGTACACTTTAATCACTTTTTGATCTTGCCCTGTATTCCTCTAGGCAACCAGGGGGGTCTAGATCTGTTTGTAGCACTCTTATTTTTGTAGGGAACATGTCTACTTTGCACAATTAGGTTTTCGCTTTTTGGTGCTTCCCACTGGGTTACGATTGTTTTACCCTCCAGCAGTGCTGCCCAGTCCACGTCAGTGAAGTCCCTTCTCATTCCTGCAAATTTTACCTTCCCTCAGTTCAAGACATTTGCTCTTGTACTTTCTCTGTCCCTTTCCATGGTAATGCTAAATCTAACTGAACTGTGATCACTGTCACCGATATGGTTGCACACTTTCACTTCACTCACTTGCTCTACTTCGTTAACCAAGGCTTGGAATATAATTCCATATCCTCTCATTGGGTTTGTCACTAATTGGTTGAAAAATAATTCCTGTACACACTGCATTATTTTTCCCCGCAGTGCCTCTTATATTGATTGAATCCCAGCTGATATTAGGATAGTTGAAGTTCCTGCTATTCTTGTGCTCTTGTTCTTGCACGAAGATATTTGATTAAAATTTGTACTTCTAACTCCCTTTTACTATTAGCGGATGTGTAGAATACTCCCAGCAGTGTGAGTGACGCTTTTTTTATTTCCACGCTCAATCCACAAAGCCTCAGAAAGCAAGCGTACAACCTCCCCTTTATTTATTACTCCTTCAAAGAGCTCCAATAAAGTGGTGAAACATGATTCTTGCCTTTCACAAATGCATGTTGCTCTTCCCGATCACCTTGAGGTGTTCTAAGCACCAACTACTAAACTCCTTAATTATTAATTTTCAAAAGACAGATGTCAAGCAAACTAGACTATTTTGTGCCTCCCTCGCTTATTAATTAGAGGGGTTTAATTTGCAAATCTCATGTCTGATGGAACACCTATTGCAGACTGCTGCGAATTTTGGAGTTGGCTGCTCCTTTGGTCACCTGCTTTAAGACTGCAGGATGAAGTCCACCTGGAACCGCAGATTTTTCGATCCGCAGCTCCATAGATTTGTTCAGTATCGCCACCCGAGGGATTGCAATGTCAACAAGATTTTATTTTCCAATCCAAATCCTGATTTACAACAATTTCTGGGATATCTTTTGATTTCTCTATAGTGAGTAGCAAAACAAAAAAAAAATGTTCATTCTGTCGGATATTTTCTTATAGAACATGGCGCCATCCGTTTGCTCACTCGAGAGGATGAGCATTCACTGTATTTATTACTTCCTTTTTAAAATATCAGGTGAGAATCTTGCCCTCCGTTTTCACTTTCCTATTGAGATTCCTCCCATACATTAATTTATCTCTCCTGATTAATTGCTTAGCCATTATTTGCCACCCTCTCTATTCTGGCCAATCCACTCATCGTTGCACAGTTTAACACCTTTTCCTTATGTTTCTTGTTTATTTTTAACATCTTTAAGTAAGGACGGTTGCTGGGCACTTCACTTAGAACTTTTCATTATTGTCCGAATATTGTTATTCCGAATATCGCTAAATTTCTTCTAAATGTCCGCCACTTGTTCTCTGTTGATTTAGAATATATTCCAGATCTGCAGCTCAATTCAGCTGCTTCAGATTTCTTTGACAAATAGTTGCCCTCATTGAACTTCAAAATATTAGCCTTAGAAACCCTCATCAATCTGATGTGGATGTTTATTTGAAACATATTTTGCTAACTGATACTGATGTGGTCCCTTAGCTTTGAGGTCATTAATTTATCAAGTCACATTACCCATTATCAAGATTAATATACGCTGCACTCTGCTGGATGCACCACGTGCTGCTCAAAGAAACTAACTCGAAAGGATTGTATGAAAACTTCATCTAAAGCAATGGCTGCCAATCCCATTTTCCAATTTATGTGTAGATTATAATCATCCAAGATTATTGCTGCCCCTTAATCACAAACACCCAATATCTTGCATACATTTTTGTGCAGTTTGCTTAATGTTGGGCACATGTGCACCATCCCGGCTAGTGACCTATTCCCATTGCTATTGCTCATATACATGAAGACCTATTTTGCATACTGACCTCATGAAATAAAGGCATTCTAAATATTGCAACAAAACCATCGTCGATTAGCATTGCCAGCCCTCAACATTTACTTTACATTTCATTCTTCTTGAATGTCATTTGCATCTCATTATTCAGGACCCAACAATTTTCTTCTGCGCAATGCATATTGAAATATGTTTAATTACTTCAATGTTCGTTGTCAATTTACTCACTTTGTGATGACTGCTATGCACTTTCAGATACAGAGACGTATTTTTTTTTGTTACCTTATTAACATCCAGTCTTTCTGTTGCTACATTCTTACCTGTCATTTTCCTCTCTCTCTCTATCTGTGCATTCGTGCAGTTCTCTGAACCTAATTTCCAATTTACTATTTACTTTCCTCCCTTGTCACGACAGCTTGATTTGCTGCAGCTACCCAGGTATAATCCCGGAAATCTCTCCCCACCCCCCGTATCCGACCTTCCCTGCTTAGATTAAAGCACTCTCTATTACTTGCATATGTGGCTCACCAGAACACTCATCCCAGCACGGTTCATAGGTAGACAGCTTCAATCTCCAGACCCAATTTCCACAGGACTCCTGCTGTGCCCCATCAATAGGAACACAATTATCCCGCACCAGTCCCAACCACCCGAAAGCGTGACTGAATCATGATCCCTCATATCTTATTTTTCCTATTCAAATTTGGGTGTGCCTCAGGAAATAATCCAGAGGATATTATTTTAGTGTTTGCCCGAACATTATAGAGTTACTCAGCACAAAAGCAGGCCTTTTGGTCCTTTGTGTTTCTTGAGTTGTGCCCTGATTCTCATCCTTAGTATACATGCATTCTTCGCTTGCCCTTCCTATGTCCTTGTTAATTACATGGAACACGGTAACTGGATTTATCTCCTCCCGTTGCGAGTTCCTATCCAGCCATGAGCAGATATCCTTAAAGCTGGCAGCGGCCAAGCAAGGCAGCCTGCTGAACTCTCGTCATTCGCTGCAGAAAAGAGTGTCAATCGCCATCAGCATAATGCCCACCTAGTCCCACTGCATTCCTTTGTGATCTCCCTACTTAAACGGCTTCCTAGATCATGGTGCCATGGCCTCTCCGCTCATCCATCTTCCACACCTCGCTGTTAGATCCTTGCTGTATTCCAGGGCCCACTGAGGCTCAAGTGTTGGCTCCAGGGTTGCCCACAGAAGCATTGGCTGATGACAAACGTACAGCGGCTTTAGACTGCAGCACAGTGACGCGATAGTGAGGCTCATGCAGCAGTTTGCCACTTGCTGGAGCAGACCATCAGGATGCTGACGCTGCTCCTCCCCTCCTGTCCTCTCTATCTGCCTTTTATGGCCACACCATTTTGTCCCTCACTGCTAAACAGAAACAAAGGATTTAATTCTAGAAGGTGTGAACATCTTCAGGGAAAAAATACCAAGTTATTTCCCCACCACTCCCCCCCGCACCCCCCAACCCCTCCCTCTCCTATGCGGTGCAATGATTGCCGTTCACCTTCCAGAGCAATAATCCGGACCCGTAATCCCTTGAACTTCTTCCGCTTTCTGCAAATGTGTTTCTGCTGGATTACTTTGGTATCCGAACGCTCACACGTGCCACAGTTCAATGTGACAACTCTGCTGCTATTCATACGGATGTCATTTCGTTAAGTTGATTGTACTACTTCTGAACTTCGGATGAATCATATGACCACTGGAATTTCCTATGTTTATTAAACACTAGTACAACATACAATTAACTAGCTTTGTCACAGGCATGTTTACATGCATGGCAGGGTCTCCGTGATCTCCTGCAAACACTTTGATGTTGTTCTGTTTGGTTTATGTTGCCTCTCCCCACCCCACGTGTCAATTGACATCACCTCACTCGCTACTCTATTATCATTCCACTAACATGTAGCTGTGTTCTTCCTCTGATTTACCCATTGTTAATTTTGTCTTGAGGATATTTTGTTACATCTCTCATTAATTCCATCATCATTTCATTTCGAAGTTTATCTGTGCATTCCTTCTTTTGCTTTATTTCCTCACACTCTGGCTTTCTTTCGCCGTCTTCTCCTTTATTCTCATTCTATTTATTTAATTATTTTCACCTTAAATGCCATTTCTTACTCTCCTCCCTTTATTCAGACAGGAAAGTTTATTATCAGCTATTTTTTGGTTGTTTTAATGGAACATATAAATCCAGACACCTATTAATCACATGTAAGTATATATTTCCCACTGCTATTCTCCCTTTATATAATCAAAAATCTATTCCATTTCATCTGCACAATTTGCATTCTGATTGCCACAATACCAGCTCCTTACTGTCTAGTTTTATTGATGAGAATTTTTTACCTTACATATGTCACAATGTTTAGCAAAAATATGTAATTATATTCCGATTGATAGTGTCCCTATTTCATCCTAAAAGGATTTATCAAACCTGTTTGAGTGATTTTTCAAAGCCTAGTTTTATGGCCACTGCTTGAGGGGATTTCCCATCTATGTTGTGAGCAATGCGGCCTGTATTACTCATTAACTACCTCACTTTAAATTAGCTCGAAAATTAGTTGGGCTGCACAATGACCTTTGCATAATTTAAACTGTCTCTGGTCCAACGGCTTGTCTCCCACATGGAAATACATTTTCCCGCAGTAATCAATCACTCGCCAAATATTTAAAAGTTGAAAATAAATTTGCAATCTGACGTTATCTCTTCAGTTACAGAGAAAGACTGTGAAAAATAAGGGTACAACGCAAAGAAGATGACTAAAGTCAAACACATTGAACTCATGTAATCATCACGACATAAGATATAGACGCAGCAGGACCTTTTGACATCCCAGCTTGCAGCCCCTTTCAATTAATTTTGTAACTAATCATTTACTTTTTTTTTCAAACACTTTCCACGAAGCCTTTTATCCCAATCACATTTAAAAGTTTGGTTAAAACATGCCCTGATTTTATTCAATGTCCTAGCAATCTGCTGCTTTCTGTGGCAGAAAAGCCCAAAGTTTTAAGTGGCAAAAAATGTTTGCAACCTAATCATGAAAGGCTAACTCTTGTTCCCTATCTCCAGGGTTTAGATTACCCTAAAAACCTGCTTACATAAGCAAGCAGAATTATATCCCAGTAAGGTGAAATATAGCAAAACGAGCTCAGGGATGGAAGTGGGTGAGATAGTGAGGCAGACCTGCGCTGGAATTTAAAATCAAAAGGAATCTTTCCTCGACAGAATTGAAAGAAAGTTATCTTGCCGCGGGAACAAAAGCTGAGGTCGTCGTGTTAAATGTGTTCAGTGGGTTTCTGTGGAGTTCAATGAGGCAAACGTAATCGTATGTAAAGATGTAGGCAGCGAAACTGGGACAGACAGACAGACAGGCAGGCAGAGACAGTGAGAGAGAGAGAGAGGTGGGGTGGGGGGGTTGGTAGACAGAGCGGGAGAGACGTCGGATGAAATATCTCTCAATAAAGATAATCTAAATGGTTGATAATAAAACAATAGAATGATTAAAGGAATCAGAAGGACTCTATAAATGAAGGTGAGCGTCAATCACTAAGCCGAAGGGTGAAAATGAACAGCAGGAGGAAATGCAGATCAAGAAGTTAGGGAATAATTTGTAAAAAGAATGGCAAACATAAACTATGGCAGTGATTGAGAAAGGAATAAATCAAATAATCCTTGTAATATCCTACAAAACATGACAACATTTGAATAAGAGTAGTCACAGCGACAATATAATTCCATTAGAAATAATAAACTCTGTAAACATGGGCAAAGATATTCGATGTCTCTCTGTTTCTCTCTGTCCTTCCCTCTATGCTTCTCTATCTCTCTCTGTGCCTCCTTCTCTTTCTATCTCTCTCTCTTCTCAGTCAGTATTATTACTGCATTATTACGCCCATAGAAGAAAATTTGCACACGGTAGCCTAGCAAGCACACTGAACCTTTTTAAGCTGAGAATATCAGATTCCAGAAAACATTTGTGTGTTTTAAATATCAGTGAATTAATGGAAGGGGACATCAAACGTGCTGTCAAGCGGCACTTGATTAGAAATAACCTGCTCACTGATACCCACTTTGGATTCCAAAAGGTAAACTCGGCTCCTGAACGCGTTACAGCCATGTTTCAAACATGGACAAAAGCTCTGACCTCCCGAGGTGAGGTGACAGTGACAGTCCTTGACCTGAACGCAACATATGACCAAGTGCGGAACCAAGGAGCCCCAGCTAAATTGGAGTCAATAGGCATCAGCGGGAAAACTCTCCACTGGTTGGGGTCATACCGATCACATAATAAGATGGTTGTGGTTGTTGGAGATCAGTCTGAGTTGCAGGAGTTATTCAGCGTAGTGTCCTGGGCCCAACCATTCTCAGCTGCTTCATCAATTACATTCGTTCCATCATACGGTCAGAAGTGGGGATGTTCGCTGATGATTGCACAATGTTCAGCACCATTAGCGGCACGTCAGATGCTCAGTCAGTCTATGTCCAAATGCAGCAGGACCTGGATAATATGCAGGCTTCGGCTGACAATTGGCAAGTAACATTCACGCTGCACAAGTGTCAGGCAATGGCCTTCTCTAACAAGAGAGAATCCAACCATCACCCTTTGATTTGCAATGTCATTAGCATCATTGAATGTCCCACTATCAACATCCTGGTGGATACCATTGAACAGCAACTGAACTTAACTATCCAAATGAAAACTTTCCCTACAAGACCATATCAGACGTAATGAATCGTGCCAAGAGCAACTCGCCTCCTGACTCCCCAAAGCCTGTCTATCATCTACAAGGCACAAGGCAGGAGTCTGATGCAATACTCCCCACTTTCCTGGATGAGTACAGCTCTGACAACACTGTAGAATCTCGACGCTGTCCAGGACAAAGCAGCCTGATTCATTGGCACCCCATGCATAAACGTTCACTCTCTCCACCACCGACGCACAGGAGCAGCAGTGCTGAAATCCTCGAAAGCATCGAAGACTTGGAGTAAAAGGATATGTCGCTACATTCTTTAACTGCTCCCTGAAATTAGTCTGTTTCACAGCGTAAATCCCAGTGTTTGTACAGCAGCTCAGGAGCTGCAGCGTGAAGCTAAATTCCTGCACATTTTGAGAGACCAAAATTTCCCTCATTTAATATCACAGTTGTCAATACATTGTAAGGAACAGAGAAAACATTGGAATTATACATGAAGCTTAAAGGAATAAATATCAGCTTGCCAGAAGATGCTGAATATATCCACATTTTGTTGCATCCAGTTACACACTGGAACTATTGTACCGTAAATACTAAACTGAAATGACTGTGATATGGTTTAAGACAGTAGAGCTTAAAGAGGGATACATATGATACCGAAATTGCTCAACTCGATTTTAATCATTATTCTGTTATCTTTGCTCTCCTGAACTGTTTTTTTAAAAATATTGCCATCTCGGAATAACTCAGCTTTTGATCAAAAGGAGTAATGCAGTTAAACATGGTTTATTGAACTAATCGTCCTATATAGTGAGGCTTACTATTCCACCCATCCCTGCTTCCCTGTCAATCACTTTTGCACTCATCCTTCTCCTTCCTGACACGGATTCCAGGATCACCAGCCCCTCGTTATTTACTCTATCAAAATCCATCATGAATTTAAATTTCTCCATTAAACCTCCCCTGAATTGTCTCCACCAAATTCAAGCCCCTCATCCCTGCTCTAATTCCAGTAAAATTCCTCTGCCCCCTCTCCAAGGCCCTGACATCCTTCCTGAAATGCGTTCCCCAGAATTAGACACGATACTTCAGCTCAGGCTTCACCAGGACTTATAGATTTATACATTTTGTGTCTGACTATCTTACTTTTGTAAACTCTGGTTCCATTTATCAATAAAAATAAATTGTTATTTTAATAATGTTAAATGTGCGTCCTGCAAAATTTAATGAATTGCTTATGTCCACCCCATCTTTTGCATTGAACAAGTCATTTATTTGCCAGATTTTCTACTTCACAATCCTCTCTTCACTGTATTCCACCCCCTAAAAACAAGCGTACACCCCAGCTGCACCAGCTAAATGTACCACTTGAGTGGTTTGCAAGAGGAATTGGATTGTAAGAGTTAACTGAACCTATTTGTTCAGTACCTGGAATGAATTCCAGTCTCCATGGATCTTTCCCGCTATTGTTAATAAGGGAGTCTCCTCAACGTATTAGCTCACATTGACAGCAGAAGCTTCAGCTCTCTCACTTAAAGTGACCTGCTGTTCAAGAGAGAGGGCAGACTATATCACAATCTGAGAGCAATAGATTGGAATGTTCCAAAAATGGATCATAATCTGAGAACAATAGATTGGAAAGTAACAACAATGGATCAGAATTTGAGAACAGTAGAATGGAATGTTACAACAACGGATCAGAATCTGAGAACAATAGATTGGAATGTTAAAACAATGGGTCAGAATCTGAGAACAATAGATTGGAATGTTACAACAATAGATCAGAATCTGAGAACAATAGATTGGAATGTTGCAACAATGGATCAGAATCTGAGAACAATAGATTGGAATGTTAGGGCAATGAGCAGAAGTTTATCAACGGCGCTTTATCAACTTTCTACATATTATAAGTGGATGTCATTGGAAAGTAGGGTCTATTGGATGCTCTACGTTATTCAGGCGGGTTACTATCCCTTCCTTGCTATTATTGGCGTCCCTGGTAAGTCTCAGCGTACATGGCTATTAATTGTATAAAACATGTTTAACTGCATTACACTCCTCCATCTAAATTTGAAGTGTTTCAAGTTTGCTACGTTTTTCAACCAGTTCAGGAAATATTAGACATCAAGATTATGACAATCATCGAGTTCCGCAATTTCAGTGCATATTTCATCTACACTGCCTTCCATTATATAACAGACATGTCAGGTTATTAGTGTATCTCCAGCAGTTTCAAAATGTCACTAGTTGCAGCAACATAGTGGAACATTTCAGCGCCTTCAGCCAAACAGATTTAAAAATTTAAGCATGTTGTGTAATTCCACTGTTTTCACTGTTCCTTACAGTAAACCTATTGACGATTGTGATCTTAACTCGGAGAAATTGTGGTCTCTCCAAATGTGTCACTCGCTACCTTGTGTCTATGGCAGCAGCGGATCTACTGGTCATTATTTTCGACCTGATATTGAGACACATTCCAATTGTTTATTGGGAATATTTTAATTTCCTGTGGGCCATGCGTGTGTGTAATATCCATGCCATCTTGCTTTATGCAGCAACTGACTGCTCTGTCTGGTTCACCGTCTCCTTTACCTTTGATCGGTTTGTGGCCATTTGTTGCCAGAAGTTGAAAAGTAACTATTGCACTGAGAAAACGGCAACTGTGGCTCTAGGATCGGTGACTGTGCTTAGTTTCTTAAAGAATATTTTCTGGTATTTTATGCTATCAGATTCGTATATGCTGAGCAACAGACCATGGTTTTGTTTGGTAACATTTGCTGTTCAGAATAATCCGGTCTGGATAATCATCGAATTCCTCCATCACATTCTAACTCCCTGTGTCCCATTTGTCCTGATTCTGCTGCTCAATGTTCTCACCGTCAGACACATTTTAATGAGCAGCAGAGCCCGCAGGAGACTCCGAGCTCACAGCAGTGGGGAGAGGCCCAGTGACCCAGAGATGGAGAGTCGGAGGAAATCCATCATTTTACTGTTTGTTATCTCGGCCAATTTCATTTTCTTGTGGGCGATGTTAACGGTGTATTCTATATGGAGACGAATGTTTTATATGGGAGTTAATTCTGTATGGATGGGTGAGGTTGTGCGGGAATTGGGATTCATGCTGCAGCTCCTGAGCTGCTGCACAAACACTGGGCTTTACGCTGTGACCCAGACTAAGTTCAGGGATCAGTTGAAGAATGTGCTGAAATATCCCTTTACACCAATTATACGATGCTTTCGATTATTTAAAGAAATGAATCACTGAGAGTTTCCAATATTTTACCACTTGATTTCTCTCTTCCAGTGAGGAGATGAGCTGCTTTTGTTGTGACAGAGGGCGGGCCAGTCCTGTCGCCATTGTAAAATGTGGGTGGGGTGGGGGGGGGCGGTGGGGGCAGGGACTCTCTGTGTTGTGACAAAGCGGGTTGTCGCCTGTCGCTCTGGTGACAGATGGCTCAGATTGTTTCATTTGAAGGGATTGGGCTGGATAAAGTTTAGATTCTTTCCTTGAATGTCATGGGCTGGTAATCGGGCTGGATGGTTGATTTGAATGGGGTTGGGTGGCTTTCGATCAGGTTGTTTGATTTGAACGGCGTATTTTGGATATTAATCAGGTTGTCTGATATGAATGGGGTGCTTTGGTTAAAGATCAGGCTGTTTGACTTGAATGGACTGGGGTGGTCATTGGTCAGCATGTTTTATTTGAATGGGTGGGGTGGTTAGGTGTCAGATTGCTCGATTTGAATGGCTTGTGGTGCATACGGGTCAGGTTGTTTGATTTGAATGGGGTAGGGAATTTAATGTCAGATTGTTTGATGTGAATGCTGAGGGGTGATTATGGTTCAGGTTGTGGGATTTTAGTGGGTGGGGTGGTTATGGTCAGGTTGTTTGACTTGAACGTGATGGGGTGGATATTGGTCACGTTGTTAGATTTGAATGTGGTGGGGTTGTTATGTGTCAGGTTGTTTCATTTGAATGGATCGGGGTGCTTATGGGTCAGTTTGTTTGGTTTGAATGGGAAGGGGTGGATATGAGAGAGATTGCTTGATTTCGTAGGGGCGGGTTGTTAATTTTTCACATACTTCGATTTGAATGGGGTAGGGTAAGTATTGGTCAGCTTGTTTGATTTCAATGTCGTAGGATGATAATTTGTCTGAATGTTTAATTTGAATGTTTTGGTGTCAGAGGGGTAGAGAGAGTGGAGCTTTAGGGAGCGAGTTGGTCTGGTGTGTGGAGAGAGTGGAGCTGTAAGGAGAGAACAGGTCTGGGGGTGTAGAGAGACTGGAGCAGTAGGGAGAGAGCGGGTCGGGGGGGGTGTTGAGAGACTGGAGCTGTAGGGAGAGAGCGGGTCGGGGGGGTTGAGAGTGTGGAGCTGTAGGGAGAGAATGGGTCTCGGGGTGTAGAGAGACTGGAGCAGTAGGGAGAGAGCGGGTCGGGGGGGGTGTTGAGAGAGTGGAGCTGTAGGGAGAGAATGGGTCTCGGGGTGTAGAGAGATTGGAGCTTTAGGGGGAGACCAGGACTGGGGTTTAGAGACAGTGGTGTTGTAGGGAAAGAGCGGGTCTAGAGGTTAGAGAGAATAGAGCATTTAGGAGAGAGCGGGTCTGGGAGAGCGGAGAGAGTGGAGCTGTAGGGAAAGAGCGGGTCTGGGGTGTGGTTAGAGAGAGTGGAGCTGCAGGGAGAGAGCGGTTCTGGCGCGTACAGAAGGTATAGCATTAGGGAGAGAGCGAGTCTGGGAGGTAGAGAGATTGGAGACTTCGGGAGAGAGCGAGTTTGGGGGGTTGAGAGATTGGAGACTGAGGGAGAGAGCGGGTCTGGGGGGGAGAGAGATTGGAGACTGAGGGAGAGAGAGGGTCTGGGGGGGTTGAGAGATTGGAGACTGAGGGAAGAGCGGGTCTGGGGGTGGTGGGAATGAGAGTGGAGCCGTAGGGAGGGAGCGGGTAATGTGGGGTTAGAGAGAGTGCAGCTGCAGGGAGAGAGCGGGTCTGGGGTGAAGAGAGAGCGGAGCCATAGGGAGAGAGCCGGTCTTGGGGGTTGATTGAGTGGAACTGTCGGGAGAGAGCGTGTCTGAGAAATCTTCTTGAAAGTGGGTTCGAGAGAAAGCAGGATGCAAAAATATGAGAAATCGGCAGCCAGCTCCTTACTAGATTCTTGACAAAGACAGGAGAGAGAGAGGTTTCGTTTCTCCCCTCTTTGCATGCTAGGATCTGAACTGCCTGCACTGTTACCACACACAACCCTGTCACCTGGTCAGGAGCTAATTCAAATGTTGTCGTCAGGCAATTCCCGTTAGTAAAGGTCTCCTTTCCAGAACAATCCTGTTCTTTTATGGCAAGATTGTAGATATTCCTCATTCTATTCCAGCAAACTTGCCTTTAAACAATCGCCATGATCGTTTTTAAAACAGCAGTCACATTTCAAAGCGACAGTCCAAGAAAAAAAGAAAGCATCCAGCAGAGGGTAGATGATACCCACGAACAGTAAACAAGTAGTTAGGCAAACACACATACACAAATGGGCACACATACAAGCAAACAAATGTTATCCACTGACCTTTTCCATTATCCCTGAAAATCACAGCCACCCTGCGCCGGTGGTGGAGGGAGTGAATGTTCCTGGATCGGGTGCCAATCAAGCGGGGCTGCTTTGTTTTGGTTGGTGTCCTGCTTCCTGAGTATTGTTTGAACTCACTCGGGAAGTGGTTAATCACCGATATTCAAATGAAACCTGTTTATTGCTTCTCACTCTGTGAAAGCCCATCCCGATTCCAATGTCTCTTTTGTAACTTCCTTTTAGCTGATATTATGATACTATTTAAAAAAAAAACTGTCCCAATTTCGTCAATGCCCCACATGGCTGGAGTCCCTCATCCTTATAATCTTTCTTGGAAATATCATCAACAGCCTCACCAGGGCCCTGCCCTGCTTTGTAAAATAACAAATCCAGAATTAGACACAATACTCCAGCCGAGGCCTAACCAGTGAGTTATAACGTGTTAGTGTGAAATTCCTCCACAGGAGGAATACCTTACTTTTCCTTTCAACCGGACATCCTTGTCCAGATAACTTGCATCTGTACAAATCTGTTAAAGAAAATACTTTTTAATTGTCCCAGATCCCTTCCTCACGTACTTTTATTTGTGATACACTCCACTTGCCTTCATGAGTGCAATTTCCACAAAACTCAATAAGCTTAAGACCGTCCAGGACAAAACAGCCCCACGTAATTGACAGCAAATCCACAAATATTCACCCCCTGCACCACCGACAGACATTAAGAGCAGTGTGTACCATCTGGAACATGCACTGGATGAACTCATCAAGTCTCCTTAAACAGCACCTTCCTAACTGACGAGGGCATACATATAGAAGGACAAGGAGAACAGATACATGGGAACACCACAACCTGGAAGTTCTCCTCCAAGTGATTCACCATTCTGACTTGGACATACATCGGCATTCCATCTTTTTCACTGGGTTAAAATCCTTGAACTCCTTCCCTAAAGCACTGTGGGTGTACTCACATCATATGGCCAGCACCGGTTCAAGAAGGCAGCTCACCACCACTTTCTCAAGGGGCAGTTATGGATGGGCAGTAAATGCTGGGCCAGCCAGTGAAGGCCACGCCCGTGAATGATTTTTTTTTTTTAAAAGCTGATCACCCTTTCTCCGTGTTCTGTCTCCGGTTCAATGTCACATCTACTCTACCACTGCCTCTTTACCCAATGGGTTTCCGCTTCCATTACATATCTAACGAATGACGTCTGATTGCACGCCTTTGGTAATACCACCTAAATAACAAGAAACGGACTATCATCATCACTTTCAGCTATTCCGGAAACGGCCACGATCCAATTCATCAGGCATGTTTGCTTTGCTATTAAGATTCCCATGTCCGTTGTATTCTATGAACCGATACATTGTTTACAGAACAGCCACTATTTTTGCCCTACATCATGGCCTGTAGATATTGAGCTACCAGCGTCATTTGACTGCCTGGCTGCAGTTAGAGTGTTTGTCCTATTTTCAAAGCAGGGTGGAACATTTACAGGCTTCAAGTCATCGGGCTTCAATCCCGTATACAAGGAAGAATGAAAGATGATGATCAGTGCCTCTGCTAAGACCAGAACCCTTCACTCAGCAAAACTCGTGCATCTCTGTTCTGACAAAAGAGTGCTGGAATGAAACTTGTTAACTGAACCTGTTTGTTCGGTGGCTGTAATTATTGTCAGTCTCCATGGAATTTAACTGTGCCTCTGACAGGTGGCACTCTTCTATTTATTAGCGGTGCCTTTCAATGCATTATCCCAAAGTATTATTGGGAGCATTCCATCCGCAACATGCCGGGAGCATCTGCTTAATAGGGAGGCAGAGGGGAGGACAGAATCTGAGAACAATAATTTGGAATGTTACAACAATGGATCAGAACCTGAGAAGAATACTTTGGAATATTACAACAATGGATCAGAACCTGAGAAGAATAGCTTGGAATGTTCCAACAATGGATCAGAACCTGGGAAGAATAGATTGGAATGTTACAACAATGAGGACGAGCTTCCCACCACGGCGCTTAACTTACTTTCTGCAGAGGATCATTGGATAAAATTAAATTGGCGCATTTTATGGGTGCTTTTCGTTATTCAAGGGGTTTACTACCCCATCCTCGCTATTCTCGGTGGCCCTAGTAAGTATTTACATTCAGACATTAACTTGTGTAGCTTGTTTTACTTCATTACAGTGCATGTTGTCTAAATTCTCGTAAGACCAGTGTCATTGTGTGAAGTTCTGATCACCAACTCTATTTCTGATCCACGGACCTCAGAACTCCTATCTGCTCATTTCTAAGGCTGTGGTTCATGGCTGAACTTGAGGGCTCAGCTGTCCCTCTCTTCTTTGCATTGTCAAGGGGGTTGTCAGGCTTCGCACCTGGCGGGGACAATTGAACTTTAGGCTCAGGCAAACTGCCAGCCAATTTGGACATTCCCAATTCGGATCCACAGGTGAACAGTTCTGCGCCACAATTTAGTCTCCTCAGTTTCTTCCCTAGCCTAACTTTTGCCAACAGCCTCCAGCAGACCAGAACGCAAGGCCCACGCCCTTTGCACTTTCCAAGTCCCTATCTCCACAGCAGCCACTTTCCCAGCGCTGTCTCATCCCTGCTTGAGCCCAGCATCCATGGCAAGCTGGAGTTGGGTTATGGGGTGAGGTGCTGTTGGGAAAAGAACAACCGCAGCTTCTCTAGTCTATACGTTTATCCTACGTCACTGGATCAATTCTGGTAAGTATCACCTATACTTCTTCCAAAACCTTTACATCTTTCTGAAAGTGTGGCGCCCGATGTTTGAAACAACATACAGGGCGGGATCAAAGTAGTGCTTTACGTAGCTTTATTATACCACCGTGCATTGTGTTCACTCTGCCTCTATTAACACTGTGGGGGATCCCATAGGCTCCATTCAGAGCGTTCTTATCCTGTGCTGCCCCCGGCAGAGATATGTGAACAAACAGCCCAAGTCTCTCTGTTCTTGCACTGCCTCTGACTTGGACAATTGAGTTTGTATTGGTTACATTATAGTGGATTGTAGCCTTTCCAATATTCTCCCATCCCCACCTCTCTTCCTTCCTTTTAAAACATTACGTAAGATGTAACACTGTGTTCCAGCTCTGGTTTAACGGGTCCAATACCTTCTTCCTCAGTTCAGTGTAGTATTTGGTCCGATATTGTTCCTGTCAACCTCCTAGAGATGTTTGCTTATACTAAAGGTGCTATATTAATGTAAGTTGCCTTTGTTGTTGTTTTTTAAATACATCACATGTCAGGCAGAAATTGCAGCGAGGAAGCAAATGTAATGTTTCAGGTCGGTGAGCCTTGTTAATGGACGGGTTTGGGACCTGTTAGGAGCAGCCCTGCCTCGGAATCCGAAGCCCCTGTCGAAAAATGATTGTTTAGCATCCAGCATTGTGTCAACTCAGTTACACCTGGGATATTAGATGGGGGAGAAGCTTGCTTAGATTTGGTGAAGTGTAGGGGGTCAACAGATTTTAAGCCATGCAGGGAAAGTAAAACAGATTTTAATTCAAATATTTCAGTAACAACCTTTTATCACTTAAATCTCTCCAGCCTTCCAGATCATTACTGGCTTTGTCGTTGTTCATTCAGGCACAATCATATTCACATAGCTCAGGAAAGAAGAGCAAAATTCAACATTTCAAGACTTGCTTAATGAAACTGGTCACTTTTCTCCCAAGCTAATTTCCATGCTTATCTTTCTTCCACACAGATAATTTATTGTCAATTGTCACCCTGTCTCGGGGAAACTGCGATCTATCCAAATGTGTCTCTCGCTACCTGGTGGCCATGTCAGCGGCGGATCTACTGGTTGTTATCCTCGACTTGATATTGAGACACATTCCAATCGTTTTTGGGGAAGAGTTTCGTTTCCTGTATTCTATCCCTGTGTGTAATATCCATGCTGTCTTCCTAAATGCTGCCACTGATTGTTCCGTCTGGTTCACTGTCACTTTCACCTTTGATCGATTTGTGGCTATTTGTCACCAGAATCTGAAAAGTAAATATTGTACTGAGAAAACGGCAGCTATTCTTCTGGGAACAGTGACTTTGCTGAGCTGTTTAAAGAACATCATCTGGTACTTTATGCTCACAGTTGGGCATTTTCTGAGGAACGCACCATGGTTTTGCACAGTAACATTTACTGTTCAGTTCTTTATGGCCTGGATAACTATAGAATTTCTCCATCGCATTCTTACCCCCTGTGTCCCATTTTTCTTGATTCTGCTGCTCAATGTTCTCACTGTCAGACACATTTTAGTCAGCAGCAGAGCCCGCAAGAGACTCCGGGCTCACATCAGTGGGAGACTCCCAGAGACCCAGAGATGGAGAGTCGGAGGAAATCTATGATTTTGCTCTTCGTTATCTCGGCCAATTCCATCCTGTTGTGGGCATTGTTAATATTGTTTTCTATATGGAGCTGGATATCATTCTTGGGCAATATGCATGTTGACCTAAATTATATTGTGATGGAATTGGGATTCATGTTACAGCTCCTGAGCTGCTGCACAAACACTTGCATTTACACTGCGACCCAGACTAAGTACAGGCAGCAGTTGAAGAATCTGCTGAAATATCCCTTTACTCCAATTATTCAATCCATTGAATGACTTGAACACTGACTGAGAATGTCCTTTAAGTTTCCATTTATGTTTGTCTTTCCATTGATGGAGGGTCTGTTACTGTGCCGACAGAAGGCATAGAGGAGGGTGATATTGTTATCTTTATAGTGACAGAGCAAAGATGCAGCGTCTGTTCAACAGTATGTTGTTTGCCAGACCTGCACAGAGGCCCATACTGACTGGAGCACAGAGAAGGAAGGGTCCTGTCATCAGTGATCCCGCCCACTCCTGGATTTCATAGCAATCAAGGAATCAACAAAAGCAGCAACACCAAGTAGGGTGGTGTTTATCTCTGGCTGTTGGAGGTTTAATACAGGTACATGTGGTTGGCGGGTATTCCAGGCACACCAGGGCAGGAGGGTAATATAGCAGCAACAGTGGCTGAGGTGCCCATTACAGTTACACCAAGGAAGCGGGGTGATACAATAGGTGCAGCGTTGGATGGTGTGTGGTATTCCAGGCTCTCGAAGGAGGAAAAGTAATATATCGGGTACACCAGCTATGGGGGGTTACGACAATGTGATAATCCAGATATAGCGCAGGAGGAAGAATGTAATACCTGGTGATCTAGATGTGGCGGTCTAGCGATGTGTTACACCAAGTATAGCGTGCCAGGAAGGGTGATATAACGGGCTTGTATCTCAGTACTGACCCCCTGAATTTGCAGCAGTACCTCAGTACTGACCCATGACACTAATCAGTACTGTATTCTCGGACAATGTATCGCTCCCTCAGTACTCACCCACCCACAGTGCCAGCATTCCCTCAATGATGCCTCTCTTACACTGCAGTGCTCCCTCAGTACTGACCCTCTGACAGTTCAGCACTGTGACAGCACTGAGCATACATCAATGCTGCAGACCCTCAGTTCCGAACCTCTATCAGTGCAGCACTGCCACAGTTCTGCCATTCTGACAGTACGGTGCTCCTTCCCTGCTGAGCCACTAACTGTGCCACACTCGCTCTGCACTGACACTGCGCTAGTGCGGCCATACCTCAGTGCTGACCCTCCAATAGTGCAGCAATACCTCAGTATGGACCGTTTGACAATGCAGCACTTCATGAATATTGAACCTTCAACAGTGTAGCACTATTTCACTACTGACCCTCTGACAGTGAAGCACTCCCTCAACACTGAGCCTCCAGCAGTGCAGCACTCTCTCATTACAGACCATTTGATAGTAGAGCACTCCCTCAATACTGATCCTCCAACAATGAAGTACTTCCCCACTACTGACCATCTGATAGTGCAGCACTCCCTCAGTGCTACCCCGATGACAACGTGGAGCTTCCTCAGTATTGACCCTCTGGCAGTTCAGCACTCTCTCAGTACTAACTCGACGACAATGCAGCACTCCATCAGTACTTACCTTCTGACAGTGTTGCACTCAGTCTGTACTAACCTTCCAGCAGTTCAAAAATCCCTCAGCATTTTCCATCTGATAGTAGAACACTCCCTCAATACTGACCCTCCAGCAATCCGGCAATCCCTCAGTACTGACCATCGGATTATGCAGCGCTTCCTCAGTGCTCCCCTTTTGGAAAATGCATCGCTCCCTCAGTAGTCACCCTCTGCCAGTTCAGCACGCTCTCAGTACTGGCCATCCAACGATGCACTCTTTCAGCACTGAACCTCTGACAGTGCGGCACACCCTCAGACCGACCTTCCGATAGTACATCACTCCTCTTTGCTGACCCTCTGACAGTGCAGCCCTCCTTCTACACTGACACTTTGACAGCATAGCTTTCCATCAGTACGGCCTCTCCCATCGATCAGAACTCCATCAGAACTGACCGTCTCACAGTGCAGCACTCCGAAAATGCTGACGCCCCAACACTGCAGATTCCCTTCTTTACTGCCCCGCCTTTATATCAGCTCTCACTGTCTATGACCCCCTTATCAGTGCATCAAAGTCTAAATACTGACCCTCCCACAGTGCAGCACTACCTCAATATTGAACCACTGACAGTGCAGCACCAGTTCAATACACACCCTTCGAGAGTGCAGCACTGTCTCAGTACTGACTATCCGACAGTGTGCCACTCCCGCAGCACTGAGCCTCCGACACGGCAGCACTCCATCTTTCCTAACCCACCGACGGTGCAGCACTCTCTAATTCTCCACCTTCCAATAGTTCATAATCTCCAACCACTGAGCCTACAGTCTGTGATGGAAGATGGAAATAGTGAGGTTGAATATGATTAGGACATTTTACTTTAGAATTGAATCAGCGGTCACTCTTTGTTAAGGTGTAGAAAACGGATAAAAGCTTCACACAGGTTACTTTGCACATTCAGATACATCAAAGCACCATTGGAACATGCCCTCATGGTGTGAGAATTCACTGAAATTGCAAAAGCCCTTTTCGGAATCCAGTACCAGATATGGGCAATCTCCAGAAACAAAATCATCAGAATATGTTAATTCTGTCTATGTGATAAAGTTCCAACATTTAGCAAAGGCATGTTAAAACGATAATCACATTCATTAATGATAGATTTGTGTGCAGCTTGGAGGTATTGATGTTTTAAGAAAGAATACTGATAACCTGGTCGAGTATATCACTAAGGTCTAGCGGACTATAATCATTTCGAAGTGAACATGATCAGAATCCTTTATGAAGGGCCGATGCGGCGGGGATATAGCCTCCTAGTTTACATTAATACAGATGATGCGAATACTGAAACAAGTTAAACTAGTTGTAAGAGTTGTTATTAGAACATATTACAAAAAATTATTGAACATAAAAAACACTCACAGTGACCATATAATGAGAAAGTATTCAACAATTAAACCATTATAAAAAAGAGTGAATAATAGAACCTTAAGAAGATGAATAAAGAGAAAGGGACTTAGACAAAGAATCAACACTGCAGTTGCTAAGAGCGATGTAGTTCAGTCAGAATTGACAGATAGATAGGAAATCATACAACTGAAAAGCCAGCAGTGTTGAAATCCTCAAGTTACCGCTTCTCATTAGAGCTGTCTTCATGGCTGCTCATTTCAAACTTCATTGCACTGACCATAATCGGCTCACTCTTCTTGGTACTTAAGGTAACAATATGCTTTAAAGCTTGATGCACGATTATAAGATATTTCTGACGTAGCATTGAATAGTTTTAAGTGCTGGATTCTATACTGGAACTAAGATTATGCTTTCCAACTTTGTATTTCTTTAACGTGTCATGTACTTAACTACTTAAAGTGTCTTGCATGTCCTGGCTCTTGATTAAACGTTTAAATAAGGTAGGAAACAATGTCTCACGCAGGATTCTCTACACGACTTCACAGAGCTCAAGAATGCACGTTCCTAATGAGGGAAATATTTTTTATAACGAGAGCCACGGACCATTATAAAATCTGATATCAGAAGATGCCAGGTCACCGCCGAGATGGTTCGAGTTTTTGGAGATTCTCTGGTTTCAATTGATCTGCCAGTTTGCTGAGATTGTTTAGCTGCAACTGGGAAACTGGGACAGGCGGACTGAAGCAATCCCCAACCACATTGTGACACAAGTATATTCTTCCTTTAATAAGGGGGCCTGCCAACACCAAATTGTCTCTTTCCTGAGTGCTGCTATGACTCCAAATACGTACTTGTTTACAAAATTATCAAGGTGCATGTTCACATTACAGGCCTGAAAGGTGGACAGGTTCTCTTTCTGCAATGTTAGGTGCAGAGGTCGTGTATGTCTTGCCATTAATTTTCCCAAATTCGCTAGATTCTGGAAATGTCCCAACAGACTGGAAAGCAATAAATTAAACCCTTCTATTCAAGAAGGGAGGGAGCAGAAATCAGGGAACGATAGGCCTGTTAACTTGACGCCTGTCGTGGGGAAGGTGTTAGAATTGGTCGTTAATGGGGTTGTAGCTGCGCACTTGGAAATACTCAAGTTAACGGGCTAGAGTCAGCATGCTTTTGTGCAAGAGGACTCATGGTTAACCAATTTATTTGAGTTGTTTGATGGTGCAACATGCGCCGTGGATAAAGGGGAACCTGTAGATGTGCTGTGCTTGGGCTTTCAGAAGGTATTTGATAAGCTTCCACATGAAAGGCTATTGCAGAAAACAAAAGCTCAGCGTACAGGGTGGGTCACACAGTAACATGGATAGAACATTGGCTGGCTAGAACATTGGCAGGGGTGGGGCATGATGCTTTTTTGTCAGAGCGGGGGCGGGACATGTTGATCGACTGTGAGTGAGGGCGCGAGGCCTGTTGGTCCATTTTCAGAGTTGGCCCTTGTCCTTTTGCTCCATTGACAGAGGGGGAGTGGGGCCTCTTGCCCCATTGACAGAGTGGAGGCGGGGCCTGTAACGTCATTGACAGAGCAGGGACGGGGCCAGTTGCTGTGTTGTCAGAGAGTGGACAGGGTCTGTTTACATAGCGGGGGCGTGGCATGTTTCTCCGTTGCCATACCGGGGTTGGGGCCTGTTAATCTCTTTTCAGAGTGGGGGAGGTGTCTGTTAGTCCATTGTCAGAGTGTGGCCGGGTCCTGTTGATTCATTGTCAGGGTGTGGCCGGTCCTGTTGTTTCATTGTCAGAGTGTGGCCGGGTCCTGTTGTTTCATTGTCAGAGCGGGGCTGGGTCCTATTGTTTCATTGTCAGAGTGTGGCCGGGTCCTGTTGTTTCATTGTCAGAGCGGGGCCGGGTCCTGTTGTTTCATTGTCAGAGCGGGGCCGGGTCCTGTTGCTTCATTGTCAGAGCGGGGCCGGGTCCTGTTGCTTCATTGTCAGAGCGGGGCCGGGTCCTGTTGTTTCATTGTCAGAGCGGGGCCGGGTCCTGTTGCTTCATTGTCAGAGCGGGGCCGGGTCCTGTTGTTTCATTGTCAGAGCGGGGCCGGGTCCTGTTGTTTCATTGTCAGAGCGGGGCCGGGTCCTGTTGCCTCATTGTCAGAGTGGGGCCGGGTCCTGTTGTTTCATTGTCAGAGTGGGGCCGGGTCCTGTTGTTTCATTGTCAGAGCGGGGCCGGGTCCTGTTGCTTCATTGTCAGAGCGGGGCCAGGTCCTGTTGCTTCATGATAAAGACGGGAAATTACAGGCCAATTAGTTGACCTCAGTCATTGGTAAGAATTTAGAGTCCATTTCTTAGGAGGAGATTTCAGAATACTTGGAAGTGCATGTTAAATACGTCAAAGTCAGCATGGTTCCTTCAAGGGGACGTCATGCCTGACAAATCTGTTGGAATTATTTGAGGAGGTAACGAATGGGTTAGACAAAGGAGAGCCAATGGATGTTGTTTACCTGGACTTCCAGAAGGCCTTTGACAAGGCGCCACACAGGAGGATGCTCATTAAGGTAAGTGCCCATGGTGTTAGAGGCAAGGTACTAACATGGATAGAAGATGGGCTGTCTGGCAGGAGGCAGATAAAGCGTTCCTTCTCAGGATGGCGGTCATTGACTAGTGGAGTTCCACAGGGGTCAGTGTTGGCACCATAACTTTTCACTTTAGACATTAATGATCTAGATGATGAAACTGAGGGCATCCTGGCTAAGTTTGCAGTTGATCCGAAAATACGTGGAGGGACAGGTAGTATTGAGGAGGCGGGCAGGCTGCAGAAGGATTTGGACAGTTTAGGAGAATGGGCAAATAAGTGGAAGATGAAGTTTAAGTTGGGATTATGTGAGTTCATGCACTTTGGTAGGAAAAATAGAGGCTAGACCATTTTCTAAATGCGGCGAGAATTCAGAAATCTGGAATGCAAAGGGACTTGGTAGTCCTAGCCCAGGATTCTTTTAAGGTTAACTTGCAGGTTGAGTCGGTAGTTAGGAAGGCAAATGCAATTTGGTCATTCATTTCGAGAGGACTAGAATATAAAAGCAGGGATGTGCTGCTGAGGCTTTATAAGGCTCTTATCAGACCACATTTAGAATATTGTGAGTAATTTTGGGCCTCGTGTCTCAGGAAGGATCTGCTGGCCCTGTAGATGGTCCAGACGAGGTTCAGAAGAACGATCTCAGGAATAAAAGGCTTAATATATGAGGAAAGTTTGAAGACTCTGGGACTATACTCGATGGAGATTAGAAGGTTGAGGGGGGAGCTTATTGAAACTTACAGAATACTAAAAGGCCTGGATAGAGTGGACGTGGGGACGATGTTTTCATTAGTAGGTGAGACTAGGACCCGAGGGCACAGCCTCAGAGCAAAGGGAAGACCTTTTAGAACAGAGATGAAGAGAAATTTCTTTAGCCAAAGAGTGGTCAATGTATATAATCCATGGCCACTGAAAGCTGTGGAGGCCAGGTCATTGAGTGAATTTAGCTCTGAGATAGATAGGTTCTTGTTCGTTAAGGGGATCAATTGTTATGGGGAGAAGGCGGGAGAATGGGGTTGGAACATTTATCAACCATGATTGAAAGGCGGAGCAGACTCGATTAGCCGAATGGCCCAAATTCTGCTCCTATTTCTTATGGTCTTATGTAACCCACACTGAACACAGAGCTCACAATGAACAGAGTGCTCACATTGAACACAGAGACCCCACTGAACACAGAGACCCCACTGAACACAAAGACCCCACTGGACACAGAGACCCCACTGAACATTCATTGAACATAGAGCGCACCCTGAAAAGAAAACCCACACTGAATACAGAGCCCGGTTGAACAGAGAGCCCACATTGAGCACAGGGAGCATACACAACAAAGAAGCCCTCACTGAACACACAACGCAGCCTGATCACAGCACCCATAATTAACACAGAGATCAAATTGAACACAACGGCTGCACTGGACACAGTCCGCGACTGAACCAAGAGACCTCACCAAACCCAGGTACTCACTGAACGAAGAACTCAAATTGAACATAGAACACATCCTGCACAGTGCACACACTGGTAATAGAGCACACCCTGGAAATACACTCAACAAGGGTTCCCACACTCAGCACGGGGCCTCACAATCAAAACGGGGCCTCCCACTCAACACGGGGCCCATAATGAACACGGAGCCCACAATGAACACGGGGCCCACAATGAACGCACAGCACTCACCGAAATCGGAAAACACACTGAACAAAGAGCGCACATTGAAAAAAGAGCCACCACTGAAAACAGAGTTCACCCTGACCACAGAGCACACAAAGAATACAGGAGCCCACGGAAATCACAGAGCCCACTGACCCCGGAGAGACCTCTTTGAACATAGTGCTCACCAAGAACACATAGCTCTCCCTGTATATGGAGTTAACCACGAATAAGAGAGCCGCTACTAATCAGAGAGCTCAAATTGAACACAGAGTTCAAGCTAAACACCGACGTTAAACTGAACATAGATATCATCCTGAACACAGGGGCCACACCGAAAACACATCGCCCTATTCAAAGAACTCACCCTGAACACTGAGATCACCGTAAACACAGAGGTAATACTGAACACTTTACTGAAATTGAACACAGATATTATTCTGAACATAGAGCCTATAATAAACAGTGTGCACACCCTGAACATAGAGCAAGCCATGAAAAATAGGTCCCAGCTGAAAACAGAGCTCACAATAAACACAGAGAAACATCCCGAAAATAGATCCCACACTACACATAGTGATCAGTCAGAACATAGAGCGAACCATGCATGTTGAGCCCCTGCTCAACAAAGAGCTCACAATGAACACAGAGTTCAGGCTGAATACAGAGCACTCACATCAAACAACTTGACAAATAACAACACCAAACCATTCACATCAAACAATCTGACATATCACCACCGAACCTCACTGAAACCAAACAATCTGACCAATGACCACACACCACAATGAAGCCAAAAAACCTGACCCCATATCCACCCCATCCCACTCATATCAAACAACCTGACCCATTACCACCCAAACCCATTCAAACCAAACAACCTGACCCATAACCACCCAAACCAAATCAAATTAAACAACTTGACCCATAAACACCCCAACCCATTCAAACCAACCTGACCCATAAACACCCCAACCCATTCAAACCAAACAACCTGACCCATAACCATCCAAACCCATTCAAAACAAACAACCTGACCCATAGCCCCCCAAACCCATTCAAATCAAACAACTTGTCCCATAAACACCAAGCCCCATTCAAAACAAACAACCTGACCCATGACCCCCCAAACCCATTCAAAACAAACAACCTGACCCATAAACTCTTCACTACATTCAAATCACACAATCTGACGCAGAAACACCCCAATCCATTCAAATCCAACAATCTGTCCGAGAACCACCCCACAGCATTCACATCAAACAATCTAACCCATATCCACCCGATCCAATTAAAATCAAACAACTTGACCCAAAAACAACCACACCAAATTCAAATCTTACAATCTGACCCAGCAGCACCGAACCTAACTGAAACCAAATAATCTGTCCTATTACCTCCCCATAAGAATCAAATCAAACAAACTGGCCCATAACCACCCCACCCTATTCAAATCTAACAACCTGACCCATAACCACCCCACCCCATTCAAAAAAAACAAGCTGATCCATAACCAAACCAACCCATTAAATCAAACAATCTGACCCATAACCACAGCACCACATTTAAGTCAAATAACCTGACCCATAAACACCCCACATCAATCAAACCAAACAAACTGATCCATAACAACCCCATCACGTTCAAATTTAAAAAAAAAACCTGACCCATAACCAACTCATCATATTCAAATCAAAAACCCTGACCCATAGCCACCCAACCCCATTTAACTCAAACAACCTGACCCATAACGACTTTCCTAATCCAGTCTGAGCACTTATCCCCTGCCTCTTATATAACCTGTCAACTTCAAGTGTCCCACTCTGTTCACTTGGCTCTATTGGATCTCTGTCCTTTGTTCCAATGTCATCCCTGATTCCCCCTGACCCTCCACCTAACCACTGGCCATCGGCCCAATACCTGACCCACTGTCTAACCCCTCACCCTCTGCCAAAACCCTGACCCTCTGCCTAAACATTGACATTCATTCTAAACCCTGACCCTTTGCCTAAACCCGACAGTCTGTCCAGCCCTGAAACAGCCAGTTTCGTAACCCTCATGTAACCTGTGACAACGAAGCTGACCTTGGTTCTTTTGATCCAATGTGACCACTGCTCCCTTGAACCTGCGTCTCACCTTGATTCCCACGACCCTCGGCCTCACCCCTCACCCTGTACTCAGCCTTTCTGCTCCGACCCACACAGTAGCCTTAGACCCTCAATCTATTTCCGCCCCAGTTAATCCCATCACCAACCCAACCTGAGTCACTCCCTTTGCTGTCCCGATCCCTGACAATGAGGGGAATGAGTAGTCAGATTGAGATGAGGAAGATGGGAGGATTCTCGATTGCAGCCTAAGCAATAGAATTCCGTGGATATGGTGAACCGCCTCGTCCCCTATTCCATAATCTATGGATTCTGTGTGAATGTGATTCACTCCATTCCGGCTGGTTCAGCTCCTATAGGCTGCACCAGTTTAATGAGGACGGTTAATGTTATAGACACTGAGCTGCCATCTCACAGCAGTGGGGTGAGTTTATCATTGTTGCACCAGCCTGGCAGCTGAAGGATCAACTTACTGGTGAAGGGTGAACTTAGAGATGATCGGTCAATATATTGGGGCTGATTCAGGTTCTGGGCGCTGCGTGAGCTCTTTGTGTCTGAGGTGCTCTGTCACCTTATTAATGTTGTATTGTCTCTCTGCATCTGTAACAGTCTCTGCCAGTGCGACCACATCTGTCATACGCCCCTTCACTGCCTTTGAATGTTGGGAATCGTGTTCTGAGGTTTGGGGATATTATTTTGACACCCAGTTCAACATAAGTTGTGAGGTGTGGATAATAATAAGGGAGTGTTGACCAGGGTTAAGCTAATCCCTTTGCTGAGGTAATTAACATCAGTCTGGCTGGATACACACTCACTCTGTGACCAGAAGTGTTCTCAGTAATATTAATTGTGAAAAAACATTCCAAAGTGTCATTGCACACAGTCAGTGTGAACATCAGCACCGGCTCTAACACAGACCAGGAGCTCCGCAGAGAGGCCCACAATGCACTCGGATTATTCACTGGATCTGAGGGTTGAGATGTTCTTCTATGAGCTGCAAAAAAATTACTATCCATTGCTCGCTGCTCTTCCAGTTCCTGGTTAGTCTCTGCACCCAGCATTGTTTCTGTCAGACAGGTATTATTTTATTTCTGTTCCTCTCATTGAGTGTCTCCTCTCTTCACTTTTACTGTTGTTCCTGATAAGACGCTATTTTCAGTAATTATTCAAGCAGGTATCAATCGCTGCAGTACTCTTACAACTATTTAATTCTCTGCGCTCAGCATTATGTTATCCTCCTGAGCTGCAAATAGGCATTGCCTGCTACTTGTGTGCTGCCAATATTGTTGCCGCTGATCAGCATCAGCCAAAATGTTGCCTGTACGGTGCTCTGTGTGGAGACATTCCGCTTCAGTTTTCCAGGAGTGACGAATAGTGCTGTGCAAGTTATAATGATCAGTGAACAACCCGTCGCCTGTCCTTATGATGAAGGGGAATTCATTGCTGCAGCAGTTGAAGATGGCTGGGAGCAGCACAGTACCCGCAGGATCTTTTGGAGCTCATCTACTTTACCTCAAACAACCTAAAGCACTTTCCTGTCGCCGGACTGCTGGCCAACACAGGGTCAAACGCGGACTTAAGTTAAGGGCCAGCATCAGAGTCTTACATGTTCAATTGAGCAATTTCCCCTGTAATGTCCATGTCTGTAATGAGGGCTGCCAAACAATGACCTTAGCTGAACACAGAGTGATCCTCGGTGCACAGGTTAGACTGTGTAAGTGGCGCCTGCTTTCACTGCCTGTCACACCTTCTATCACATTGTTGATGACTGAGATCGATCCCGATTTTTCCTTCTTTATGTGTCTGTGTTATCATAGAATCTGTTACTGAGTCATCTTCCAATTCGTTATACTATCGAGTTCATGTTCCTGTTTTTTATTCTGGGGTGTAATATCTAGGTTGTTCTGATTGACGCAGTCACAGACTGTTCTGTCTGGATCACTGTCACTTTCACATTCGATCGATTTGTGGCTATTTGTTGCAGTAAGTTGAGAGCAAAATATTGTACCACAAAAACTGCATCTGTGGTTCTGGGAACAGTCAGTTTGTTGGGCTGTTTGAAGAATGTGTTCTGGTATTTTATGTATACGGCGCAGCATTGGAGAAGTAATTTCCCCGGGTTTTGTTTTGTGACGCTGGATGTTCAGAATTCACGGACATGGGCAGCAACCGAGTTTCTTCATTACATTGTAACGCCGGGTGTCCCATATTTCCTGACTCTAGTGCTCAATGCTTTAACGGCCAGGATTATTTTAGTGAGAGCAGAGGCCACAGGAGACTCCGGGCTCAGAGCAGTGGGGAAAGTCCCAGAAACACACAGATGGAGAGTAGATTGAAATCCATCATTTAACTGTTTATTACCTCAAGAAATTTTATCCTGTTATGGGCTGTCTTGACGATGTTTTCCCTATGTTGGCTAATGATAAGATTGAGCTATATTTACGTAAGGCAACCTCTTTATATGCGGGAAATAGGCTTCGAGCTGCAGCTCCTGAGCTGCTGTACAAACACTAGTTGGTATGCAGTGACACAGACTATGTTCAGAGAGCAGCTGAAGGCTGTACTGAAATACCCCTTTTCTCCAAATCTAAAACTCATTCAATGCTGAGCGGAACTGAATGATTTCACAACCAGAACACGCTCACTCCTCATGCTCTGCCCGATCCAATTCTCTACAGCAGGTTCAGTGATAGTGATTAATTATAAATCTCTGTGACACAGGGTGAGCCATCATCAGCCACTGTCAGAGATACACTGAGAACTGGGAAACGACTCCAGCTACCATCTAGTTTATATATTGGGCTTTGGGAATGTGTAGGCTGGGATTATTCTACCTGGAGCCTTTGTTTGAAAAGCCCATATATCAGCATCTCACACAAAGCAGCATGTGACTGCACCCCACACCAATCAGAAAGTGGCTCCGATCATACCCAGCACAAAGTCTCCCTCCACAGCAAAACACAAAGTGATTCCTGTGGACGCAACACCCAACAACAAGCTGGATCTCCACTGCTGAGCTCAATAATTCAAATCAAATTAATTCCCTAATGTCAGACTGATCATGTCCAATAGAAACCTCAGCAGTGATGTTATTCACTGTCAATGTGTCATCAATGTGTATTCAGGCATCGATGTCACTTTACATGGGATATAAAAGGCTTCTATCCCAATTCGACAATGACAGCCTCAGCCTGGCCTCGCATCTTTTGTCAGCGTTCTTGTGCCTTTGGATCGATTGGTCAAAGAATGAATTTAAAAATGGTCAAAAACTCTTTCAAACCCGTTTCACCATCTTGGGATTAAAGTGATACAACCCTACCCTCTTCTGACCGCTCAGCGCCACTACAGGCGCTGCTCTTTGCCAGTCTCAGAGAATTTCAGTTGCTGCATGGCAGCATCTGGAAACAGACTGAAGAAATCTGAATATTGAACTATAATGTAAGGGATTGAAGTTTGCAGCAAGGTGCACAGTTGACTCGGGTGGGGCATTCGCTCTTTTACCACCTGACCCTGTAGATGAACTCTCTCCTCATTCCCCATTGGAGATATCGGTTGGAGATGGTATTTGGGGATTATTTCAGACAGGTCTGTGCACAGTTTGTTCAATTACCTGGCTCTACTCCAGTTAGAAATGAGAGTAGATAGACTTAGCAGCATTCTGTAAATCCTCTGCAATACAATGTCAATATTTAAATCGACAGCTTGGATTTTGATAAAGATTTTTGAAAATATTTTTCCAAGATAATTTTCTTGGCTTCTCACAGATTCATTTTCCTAGAAAACATATTGAAAACACAAACAATAAATGGGAGATAATTTAGTTTCAAATCTTTACAGCCTCCATTCACATGGTGTCCGTGCTAGATTAGATATGAAGACCTCTGCCATCTATTCCCATTTTACAGCTCTTGGTCTGCACTCCTGTCGGACACAGTGTAACAGAGAGAGGCCAGCTGAGTTGGAGTCAAAATTCACTAACTCCACTCATGCCCCTTATTTACCTTGCCAGGCAAAGACATCAGAAAAGCTCCAACACAATTGTCAAGGAAAGTTTTCCTTTCACAAATCCGTGTTGACAATTATTAAAGTGGCGACTATTCTCCAATGCACAATAGACACACAGAGGCTGAAAGATATTTCATTTATTTCTGGAAGTTGTTAACAACAACAGGGCACAGGGTGTTTAATGTTATTATGTTCCAAATGTGAAATGTGTTTCTGCTTTACAATGTCAATCACACACAAACTCACACACACACACACACACACACACACGCATACAGATACACGCATTCAGGTGCAGAAACAGACAAACACACACTCACCAAAATCCCTATACATACACTCAGTCTCTCACACACAAACACACATACAAACGCGCCCACCCACAGACACACAGTCACACACATGCATGGACACACATATACAGTGACACAGACAGACAGCACAGATGGTTAATGTCAATATCAGTCTAGTCAGTGGTTTATTAGAGGAATAACAAAAGCAAAGTTGAAACTCTTTGCGGATTTTATTCTGAAATGTGTTGCTGCTTTATAATACCAAACTATTACTCACACATACATACACCTACCATCTCCCACACACACATAAACTCTCAAACAGATATACAATCACACACATTCTTACACAGCCACACACTCACTCACAGAAATACAGACAGACAGTGAGCAGGGAAAGTTAATGTCAACTCAATTTAGTCAAACAGGTACGTGTATTAGAAGAATAACACAAGCAGCGTTGAAACTCCCTGTGTTTTTTTTTTGCCTGAAATGAGACAATACAAATTCATGAACAACCACAAGATTGAAAATCACCAACAAATTCAACATTAACCTCAACACTGAAAAACAACACATTCGACAACAACCTCAACATTGAAAAACAGCAACAAATTCAAGAATAACCTCAGCATTGCAAAACCAGCAAATGCAACAAAAAACTTACATCGAGAGAGGGAACATGGAGAGAGGGGACAGAGAGATAGTGGACAGGGAGAGAGAGGGCACAGGGATAAAGAGTGGACAGGGAGGGAGAGGGAGAGAGAGCAGGGCGATAGACATGACTAGCAGAGAGAGGGCACAGGGAGAGAGAGTGGACAGGAAGGGTGAGAGAGAGAGAGAGAGGGGGCAGGGCGAATGACATGACAAGGAGAAAGTGGGCACAGGGAGAGAGTGTGAAGTGAGTGAGGGAACACGCAATGAAGGGACCGGGAGAGAGGCATGAGGCAGAGATGGGGCAGGCAGGGTGTGAGGGGAGAGTGAGAGGGGAGAGTGAGAGATGAGACGGTGGAAGTGGCAGTGGGAGAAGTGGACAGGTTGAGAGAGAGGATAAAGGGTGAAGGAGGGGACAGGGAGGGAGAGTGGAGAGTCCTAGAGGGGACAGGGAAGGAGAGGGGACAAGGAGAGAGAGGTGAAAGGCACAAAGGCACCATGGACATAGAGGGACAATTAAAATGCAGGGAGATGTAAGTGACAGGGATTGTGTGGGGCAGGGAGAGTGAGAGGGGACAGGGTGAGATGTGATAAGGAGGGAGAGAGAGTGGACAGGGTGAGAAGGGAGGCTGTGAGAGAGTGGACGGGAAGCAAGATGGGAAAAGGAAAAGAGAAGTCAAAGGGAGAGAGTGGTGGAACTGAGAGAGAGGGAACAGGGAGGGAGATGGAGCAAGGAGGAAGAGGATGCGAGGAGGGAGAGGAGAATAATCGAGTGAGGGGTCAGTGAGAGTGAGGAGACAGTGAGAATGAGAGAGCAGCGAGTGTGAGGGGAAATGGTGAGTGTGCAGACTGTGAGAGAGCAGGCACATGGGGGAGAGGTTATATAGGGAGAGTGGGGAAATTGGTAGCGAAAGGTAGAGAGACAGTGGACAGATAGTGTGAGGCGAAAGGAAGCTTATGGGGTCAGTGAGAGAGAGTGTCGAGTAGAGAGGGCATTCATGGGACAGAAGTAACAATAGAAGAGAAGGAGGATGGAGAAAGAGAAGACAGGGAGAGAGAAGGGACAGGGACATAGAATGACAGGGAAGAGACGTGACAGGGAGAGAGTTCAGCACAGTGAGAGAGAGTACAGTGAGAAAGCGGGGAAAGGAAGAGCAGGGAGAGGGAGAGTGGGGTCATGGGGACAGCAGCAACAAGGGGAAGGGAGAACAGGGAGAGTGAGGGGACACTGAAGGACCGGGTGGAGATTGATATAACAGTGTGCGAGGGGACAGCAAAGGGGAAGTGAGACTGTCAGAGAGGGGTCAGGGAGAGCGAGTGGAAAGGGAAAGTGAGGCAGCAGATAAGTCAGATTACAGGGAGATCGAAAACAGGAAGTTAGAGGACATGGGTATAGGTGACAGGGAGATGTCGGTGACAGAGTGAGTGTGGGGCAGGGAGGGAGAGGACAAACCAGAGAGGGGACAGGGTGAGAGAGAGGACGAGGAGCTAGATGGGGAATGGAAAAGAGAGCTAACAGGGAGAGAGTGGGGTGATTGAGTGAGAAGGGGACTGTGAGAAAGTGGGTCAGGGAGGGAGAGAGGTCAGGGTGGGAGTGGAGACAAACAGAGCAAGCAGACAGTGTGATTGAGGGGAAAATAAGAGTGTGGGGATAGTGAGAGAGAGGGCACATTGGGTGAGAGGGTATATGGTGAGAGTGGGGGCGGTGGGAGGGAAGGGCAGGGAAAGAGATGGGACAGATACAGTGAGCAGAAATGGAGCGTGTGGGGTCAGTGAGAGAGACGTTACAGGGGAGAGATAGTTCATGGGAGGGAGAGAGGGACAATGGGAGAGAGGGTGCTGGGAGAAAGAAAGGGGACAGGGAGAGAGAGAGAGGGGGGGGGGAGTGTGAGATGGGGCAGGGAGACAGACAGGACAGTGAGAGGTGGGACAGGGTGACCAGGGTTCCAGGGAAGCAGATGGGCTGCAGAGAAATGGAACAGTGTGGGAGGGGAGACTGAGAGAGAGGTGAATGAGTGAGAGGGGGTGCAGTGAGAGAGAGGGGGCATGGAGAGAGGCGGCAGGAAGAAAGAGAAGACAGGCAGGGAGAAGGGACAGGGAGACCGAGGACAAGCAGAGGGAGGGGAGAGGGAGACAGAAGATAAGGCTAGAGAGGTGGCAGAGAGAGAGATCGGGATAGTGAGAGATAGGACATGGAGAAAGGCAGGAAAGGGAGAGAGCCGGGAGAGGCGTAGTGGGGAGGTGGCAGTAGGGCGACAAGGGGAGAGAGAGGATAGTGAGAGTGAGTGGACAGGGAGAGCGATGGGACAGGGAGAGTGAGTGATGGACCAGGGAGATTGGGGGTACAGGGATGGAGAGGGGATGGAGAGATATAGGACCGTGTGCGAGAGGAGAGGGAGAGTTAGGTGAAATTGTGGGAGATCTGGCAGGGAGAGCGAGGGGATAGGTAGAACCAGGGTGCAGGGAGAAAGAGGGGACAGAGAGCGCGAGGGGTCTGTTGCGTTAGCAACCAGGGTGATCGAAAACAGGTAGATATAGGAGAGGGTGATAGAAGGCAGGGTGATGGGGTAACAGATGGAGTGCTGTGTAGGGAGGGAGAGGACAGGAACAGAGAGGAGGGAGGGTGAGAGAGACAGCGGGGAGCGAGATGGGTAAAGGAAAAGAGAGGTAAAAGGGAGAGAGTTGGGGAAATTAGTGAGAGCGGGCAGGGAGAGAGAGGGGGCAAGTTGAGAGAGGACACAGGTAGAGTGAGGGGACAACGCCAGTGACAGGGAGGTAGAGCGAGGGGAAATGTAGAGTGTTGGCATAGTCAGAGAGAGGGTTCAGGGAGAGAGCGAGGATAAGAGTAGAGGAGGCCAGGGAGAGCGAGGGTACATATAGAGTGATGGAAAAGTTAGCGTGAGTGAGAGCGAGTGTACTGACAAGAGTGGGGACAGGGGGATTTAGGGTACAGGGAGAGCAGACTGACAGGGAGAGTGAGGGGACAGAGGGAGAGATGGGACGGAGGAGAGGGGGGGCAGGAAGAGAGAAGGACCAGGAGAGATCGAGCAGGGAGAACGGGGACAGGGAGAGATTCCAAAGGGAATTTGGACATGGAGGCGTCCTAGACTGAGAGGGAGAAGGGTGATAGAGAACTGCGAGATGTCCCAAAGGGAGTGGTAAGTGGGAGACAGGACGGGATAAGAGAGGAAAGAGAATGAGGGAGGGGACAGAGAGAGAGAGAGGGAGGACAGGGGAGAGCTGATAGGCAGAAAATGGGAAGGATGAGAAGGGAGAGGGAGGAAGCGGAGAGTGGAGAGGGTGAGAATGCAGACAGTGAGCGAGAAGGGACAGGGAGAGAGAGGGGGCAAGGAGTCAGAGGGGAGAGGGAGAAAAAGGGGGCAGGGATAGGAGGACAAAGTGTGAAGGGACAGGGAGCCAGGTGACAGGGAGCCAGGCAACTTTATTGGGTTGAGGACAGCGAGAGAGAGACAGAGAGGAAAGTTGGAGAGGTGAAAGGGGGAGGTGACAAAGTGGGAGAGCACTGGGAGAGGTCCCCAAAGAGAGAGGAGAATGGGGAAGTTCACAGAGGAAGTGAAGATTTTGATATCCCCCAGAGTTGGTGGGGAGTGGGATAACTCCCAGCGGGATACGGGATTTGATACCCCAGGGAGAGAAGCCACTGAAATAGGCCCCAGCGGGAGAAGCGACTGAGATCAACCCCAGAGGGAGAGGGGACTCCGATTCTCCCCAGAAGGAGTGGGGACGGTGATACCCCCACAGGGAGACAGGAATGCTATACCCCCAAAAGCAGAGGGTACTGCACTACCTCCCCCGCACGTGCCCACAGGGGGAGAGGGGACTGCGAGGTTCCCAGAGGGAGACAGGACTGCTATACCCCCAGAAAGAGAGGGGACTCTCTCACTCGCTGCTCTCTCTCTCTGTTCCTTCTCTCTCTCTCTGTTCCTTCTCTATCTCTCTCTGTTCCTTCTCTATCTCTCTCTGTTCCTTCTCTCTCTCTCTCTCTCTGTTCCATCTCTCTCTCACTTGCTGCTCCTCTCTCTCTGTTCCTTCTCTCTCTCTATCTCTGTTCCTTCTCTCTCTCTCTGTTCCTTCTCTCTCTCTCTGTTCCTTCTCTCTCTCTGTTCCTTCTCTCTCTCTGTTCCTTCTCTCTCTCTGTACCTTCTCTCTCTCTCTGTACCTACTCTCTCTTTTCCTTCTCTCTCTCTGTTCCTTTCTCTCTCTGCTCCTTCTCTCTCTCTGCTCCTTCTCTATCTCTCTGTACCTTCTCTCTCTCTCTGTTCCTTCTCTCTCTCTCTGTTCCTTCTCTCTCTCTGTTCCTTCTCTATCTCTCTCTGTTCCTTCTCTCTCTCTCTCTCTGTTCCTTCTCTCTCTCACTTTCTGCTCCTCTCTCTCTGTTCCTTCTCTCTCTCTATCTCGGTTCCTTCTCTCTCTCTCTGTTCCTTCTCTCTCTCTCTGTTCCTTCTCTCTCTCTGTTCCTTCTCTCTCTCTGTTCCTTCTCTCTCTCTGTACCTTCTCTCTCTCTCTGTACCTTCTCTCTCTGTTCCTTCTCTCTCTCTGTTCCTTCTCTCTCTCTGCTCCTTCTCTCTCTCTGCTCCTTCTCTATCTCTCTGTACCTTCTCTCTCTCTCTGTTCCTTCTCTCTCTCTGTACCTTCTCTCTCTCTCTGTTCCTTCTCTCTCTCTCTTCCTTCTCTCTGTCTCTCTGCTCCTTCTCTCTCTCTGCTCCTTCTCTATCTCTCTGTTCCTTCTCTCTCTCTCTGTTCCTTCTCTCTCTCTGTTCCTTCTCTCTGTCTCTCTGTTCCTTCTCTCTCTCTCTCTGTTCCTTCTCTCTCTCACTCGCTGCTCCTCTCTCTGTTCCTTCTCTCTCTCTCTCTCTGTTCCTTCTCTCTCTCACTTGCTGCTCCTCTTTCTCTGTTTCTTCTCTCTCTATACTCCTTCTCACTCTGGCTCATTCCCCCTCTCTCTTTCCCCTCTATTTCCCCCTCTCTCTTTCCAAACTTCTTAACCCCCCCACCCTTACCCGCGCATATAACCACACAATTTCCCCGCTGCAATTTCTACACCCCCGCAAATTTTACCCCCATGCAAATTTACCCTGCAGATTCCCCCCGCAAATTTCTGCCCCCTGCACATTTCCCCCACTGCAAATTTTGCCCCCGTGCAATTCCTCCCACGCATATTTTCTCCCATGCAAGTTTTCCACCCACAAAAATTTACCCACCCGAAAATTTAATCCCCCCCCGCAAATTTACCCCCCCGCAAATTTTGCCCCCGTGCAAATGTCCACCCCATGCAAATTCCCCACCGCAAATTTACCCCTGCGCAAATTTCCCCCACGCAAACTTAACCCCCGCGCAAATTTTGCCCCTTGCAAATTTACCCCCGACAAATTTACCCCTCCGCAAATTTTGTTCCCACGCAAATTTCTGCCCCCATAAGTTCCGCCCCCACAAATTTACCCCCCACAAATTTTGCCCCCTGCAAATTTACCCACCGCAAATTTTGTCCCCACGCAAATTTTGCCCCCACAAATTTACCCCCCTGCAAATTCTGCACCCACACAAATTTCTGCACCCACAAACTTACCACCCGCACAAATTATGCCCCCTGCAAATTTACCCCCCAAAAACTCCCCCCCCGCAAACTTACCCCACGCAAATTCCCCCCACCACAAATTTTGCCCCCCTGCAATTCCTCCCAGGCATTTTTCCCCCCCACCAATTTCCACCCTCCGCAAATTTCCCCCCCGCAAATTCCCGCCCCCTGCAAATTCCCCCCACCACAAATTTTGCCGCCCTGCAATTCCTCCCACGCATATTTCCCCCCATGCAAATTTCACCCCCCCAGCAAATTCCCCTCACCCCGGAATTTTTCACCCGCAATGATACATTGCTATTTATTGTTCTCTCTGGTTATAGCTCCTGTCCGAGGATTCCTGACGGTGAATTGATTCTCTCTCTGCATCGTCTGAAGCTGCAGCTTCCAAATCCATTCTCCCTGGGACAGAGAGATGGACAGGAATGGAAATTGATTCAAATAAAGCATAAAAATGATTAAAACACAAAAAACACAGCAAGATCCCATCACTCCTCTCACTCACATCCACAATCTCGCTTAGTAGGGTGAGGTGAGGGCAACATTTTATACTCACATCCCCTGTTATTAAACTCAGACACTGGGGGCAAAAGATTCCAAATGAGATGAAGATGCACAAACACTGATCCCTCTCCCATTCACTGCCCCCACCCCCTCTACCTGCTCACTCCAGGGCTGCTGCTGTATGCACACTAAATATTCACACTGAACTTTTACATATTCACCTCTAACACTGTCACCTCTCTCCCCCTCTCCCTCTCTCTTGTTCTATTTCTCTCCCTCTCTCCCTGTACCTATCTAGCCTCCCCCCCATCTCTGCTCCATCTTTCCCTCTCTCCTGCTCAATAACCCGTCTCTATCTCTGTTTCCCTTCTCTTCCTCGGGATCGATCTTGATTGAAAGGCACTCTGGAAAGTTTCTGTCTCACCTTTTTAAATAATGATGCACTGTGGCCATGTTTAATATTTATCGATGATTTACACAGAGAAATGAAGGGGAGAGGAAATGGGAGCAATCCTCAATAACCCCCTCAGTGAACTGAATTCGTGGAGGGCAGCCACGGTCGCAGTGCAGGACAGGCTGCAGGCCAGTTACGCACTTCAAGATCCCACAAGCAAGGTGATGTTAGTCAGTTCCCCTGCTCCCCTCCCCCAGAAAAGGGAAATGTCCCTCTTTAAAACTGGGGGCGGGGGTGGGAGCTGATTATTTTGCAAAGCTTTTGAAGATTTCAGAGAAATCAGTGAGTGGAATTCAACCCCCTGCCCCCAACCCCTGACCGACCAATTCACCATCTGGCCTTCAACACAGCAAATATCATAATAAATAAATAATCTACAGACAAACAAGCCTTTACCCAGCATCACATTTAAAAGTTCAATACCAGGGCCTCAGCAATATTGGAAAGTCAACACATCAATGTTTACAATTGCAGTGCACAGCAGGATCCCACAAACAGCCCCACGAAGGACAACGCCACACTGGAGAAACCCCAGATCCTGTCTGACTGCCTCTCTCATAATGACCCTTCTCCCAATCTGTTCCCCCTCCACACACTATTTGCCTCAATCTCCCCTCTTTTCCACCTCCCTCTCTCTCTGTTTCTCGATAGCCGGAATATGGAGAGGCAGATAGAGGGAGAGAGAGAAAACATCACTTTCCCTGTCTCTCTCTCACTCCATCATTAATAATACAGACCCTGAAACTGATACATGGTCTGGAATTAATACAGACCCTAAAACTAACACATGGTCTGGAAGTAATACAGAATCTGAAACTAACACATGGTCCGGAATTAATACAGACCCTGAAAGTAATACATGGTCTGGAATTAATACAGAACCTGAAACTAACACATGGTCTGGAATTAATACAGACCCTGAAACTAACACATGGTCGGAATTAATAAAGACCCTGAGACTAATACATGGTCTGGAATTAATACAGATCCTGAGACTAATACATGGTCTGGAATTAATACAGACCCTGAAACTAACACATGGTCTGGAATTAATACAGACCCTGAAACTAATACATGGTCTGGAATTAATACAGAACCTGAAACTAACACATGGTCTGGAATTAATACAGACCCTGAAACTAACACATGGTCTGGAATTAATACTGACCCTGAGACTAATACATGGTTTGGAATTAATACAGACCCTGAAACAAATACATGGTCTGGAATTAATACAGACCCTGAAACTAATACATGGTCTGGAATTAATACAGACCCTGAAACTAACACATGGTCTGGAATTAATACAGACCCTGAAACTAACACATGGTCTGGAATTAATACTGACCCTGAGACTAATACATGGTTTGGAATTAATACAGACCCTGAAACAAATACATGGTCTGGAATTAATACAGACCCTGAAACTAACACATGGTCTGGAATTAATACTGACCCTGAGACTAATACATGGTTTGGAATTAATACAGACCCTGAAACTAATACATGGTCTGTAATTAATACAGATCCTGGAACTAACACATGGTCTGGAATTAATACAGACACTGAAACTAATACATGGTCTGGAATGAATACAGACCCTGAAACTAACACATGGTCTGGAATTAATACATACCCTGGAACTAACACATGGTCTGGAATTAATACTGACCCTGAGACTAATACATGGTTTGGAATTAATACAGACCCTGAAACTAATACATGGTCTGGAATTAATACAGACCCGGAAACTAATACATGGCATGGAATTAATACAGACCCTGAAACTAATACAAGGCCTGGAATTAATACAGACCCTGAAACTTATATATGGTCTGGAATTAATGACCTGGTCTCCACAGCCTTCTGTGGCAATGAATTCCATAGATTCACCACTCTCTGGCTAAAGAAGTTTCTCCTCATCTCCATTCTATAAGGTCTTCCCTTTACTCTGAGGCTGTACCCTCGGGTCCTAGTGTCTCCTACTAATGGAAACATCTTCCCCACGTCCACTCTATCCAGGCCTTTCAGTATTCTGTAAGTTTCAATCAGATCCCCCCTCATCCTTCTGAACTCCATCAAGTATAGACCCAGAATCCTCAAACGTTCCTCATATGTTAAGCCTTTCATTCCTGGGATTGTTCTCGTGAACCTCCTCTGGACCCTCTCCAGGGCCAGCACATCCTTCCTGAGATACGGGACCCAAAATTACTCACAATATTCTAAATGTGGTCTGACCAGAGCCTTATAAAGCCTCAGCAGCACACCCCTGCTTTTATATTCTAGTCCTCTTGAAATAAATGCCAACATTGCATTTACCTTCCTAACTACAGACTCAACGTGCAAGTTAACCTGAAGCGAATCCTGGACTAGGACTCCCAATTCCCTTTGCACTCCAGATTTCTGAATTCTCCCCCCATTTAGAAATTAGTCTATGCCTCTATTCTTCCTACCAAAGTGCATGAAATCACACTGACAAATTCCCCCTCTCTCTCTGTCTAATTCCCCCTCTCTCTCCTCTCCCTCTCTCTTCCAGTCCTTCTCCCCCTCCTCTCTGTCTAATTCCTCCCTCTCTCTCTGTCTAATTCCCCCTCTCTCTCTGTCTAATTCCCCCTCTCTCTCTATCTAATTCCTCCCTCTCGCTCTGTCTAATTCCCCCCTCTCTCTGTTTAATTCCTCTCTCTTTGTCTAATTCCCCTCTCTCTCTGTCTAATTCCTCCCTCTCTCTCTGTCTAATTCCCCCTCTCTCTCTGTCTAATTCCTCCCTCTCTCTCTGTCTAATTCCCCCTCTCTCTGTTTAATTGCTCCCTCTCTCTTCGTCTAATTCCCCCCTCTCTCTGTCTAATTCTCCGCCTTTCCTCTCCCTCTCTTCCAGTCCTTCTCCACCTCCTTTCTGTCTAATTCCCCCCTCTCTCTGTTTAATTCCTCCCTCTCTGTCTAATTCCTCCCTCTCTCTCTGTCTAATTCCTCCCTCTCTCTCTGTATAATTCCCCCCTCTCTCTGTCTAATTCTCCGCCTCTCCTCTCTCTCTCTTCCAGTCCTTCTCCCCCACCTCTCTGTCTAATTCCCCCCTCTCTCTGTCTAATTCCCCCCTCTCTCTCTAATTCCTCCCTCTCTCTCTGTATAATTCCCCCCTCTCTCTGTCTAATTCTCCGCCTCTCCTCTCCCTCTCTTCCAGTCCTCCTCCCCCTCCTCTTTGTCTAATTCCCCCCTCTCTCAGTCTAATTCCTCCCTCTCTATCTGTCTAATTCCTCCCTCTCTCTCTGTCTAATTCCCCCCTCTCATTCTGTCTAATTTCTCCCTCTCTCTCTGGCTAATTCCCCCCTCTCTCTCTGTCTAATTCCCCCCTCTCTCTGTATAATTCCTCCCTCTCTCTCTGTCTAATTCCACCACCCCCCTCTGCTAATTCCCCCCTCTCTCCTCGCCCTCTCTCTTCCAGTCCTTCTCCCCCTCCTCTCTGTCGAATTTCCAATGTCTAATTTCCTCTCTTTAATTCCCCCTCTCTTTCTAATTCCTCCCCTCTCTCTAATTACCCGTCCCTCTCTCTAATTACCCCCTCTCTCTAATTCCACCTCTCTCCCTCTCTGTCTAATTCCCCACACTCCTTGTCTAATTCCCCCTCTCTCTCTCTGTCTAATTCCTCCCTATCTCCTCTCCCTCTCTCTACCAGTCCTTCTTCCCCCTCCTCTGTGTCTAATTTCTCCCCTCTCTCTCTGTCTAATTCCCTCTCTCTCTCTGTATAATTCCCCTCCCTCTCGGTCTAATCCCCCCCCCCCCCCCCCCCCCCCCCCCTCTGTCTCTGTCATTCCTTGAGTGGGAGATTGGAAAGAACAGAGTGACAAAGTTTCAGAGGGAAAGATACAGAGAGAGTTGTCGGGAGAGATAAAAAGGGAAACTTGTCACAATTCAGAGAGGCCAAGATACAAAGGGCACGGAGAGATGGGGGTGGAAAGAAAGATGTGGGGATAGAGTGAGGAACATGGAGGGAGGAGCAGAGCTAGAGGGGCAGGAAGAGGTGGAGGGAATGGACTCGATGGGATTATATTGGACTCTCTGCAGCACAGTGTCTCACCCTGGATCCCCCTGAGTACACTCTGAGTACACTCTGGCACACTCTGGAATCTAAATACTTCTTGGTCCCTCTTCAGAGATAAACACTTAGTGAAGCAGGAGGATCCATGCAGGAAAGGGGGGCCATGTAAGATGAAAAAATGCTGGAATTCTCATGGTCAGCTTTCATTAGAAAAATAAAACAAGGCCCTCGATCGCTAGCTTAAACATCACGAATTTCTTGAGGCCTGTAGTTGCTGAAATGAAGACAAGCAGGGGGCGATGAGATCAGGGAAGCAGAGGCTGCATTGGGAAACCGCGTTTTGATACAGACGTTTATGGGACATTGGATAGAATAACCACGAGGCTGTTCTCATTTCAGACTGAATGCTGACTGCCTAAAGAGATGTGTAAATGCGGTAAGGATAGCCTGCTTACAGCACCAGAAGCTAACAGGCCCGAGAAATGTTGGGGAATGACCTTTCTGAAGAAGAGTCCGATGGATTTGAAACGTTGACCATATTTATGTCACCACAGAGGCTGTGAGGCCCGCTGAGTTCTTCCAGCAATATTTGCTTTTGTGAAAAATGTCCAATTGTCTCAGCCAGCGGACATCTTTCACATTTGGGCTTCACACTTGGGACAGACCCTCTTAGTTGTATGGAACAAGCCATTCGTGCTACATGTAAAGCTGAATTCGAATATTTTATCTCACCTTTCAGCACAGTATATTCTGAAGAGGTAATAGAGCGGCCTTCAAAATCCCGACACAATTTTGCAGTCCGAACTTTAATTGCAGGAAGCTGAGTTATCAGGGGGCCATGACTTGAGGCGTTGCTGAGAGAAATAGGGGATTCTTGTCGAAACTTTGGTTTTACGCTAAACGATCTTGACCTAGCTGCATGCGAGTTTGCTTTTTCCTTCGATCAGATTTGTTAAGTCCTCACGGGAAGTGGACACATACCCTAAGGAATGTACAAGCTGAAGGATGGGGTGGAAGAAGGGGAAGTACGATTGAATGAGTACCGTCTGATATCAGTTTTTACTTTTCCTATTTGTTGTGCTTAATGGAAATTTGCGTTCCTTCAAATGTTCTTTTTTATCCACTTGCATGTTTGGAGCTGACCATAACACATTGCATTCATTTCATCTGGCGTCTATCCGGCATTGCCTTAATTAAGTCTTGAACAGCATCGGGTGCAGGCGACCTGGAGCTGCGATCCTGCCTGGAACTTGCCGTCAGTCAGCCCTGGGTCCTCAACTGTCACCGGGTTGTGAAATAATTCGGCCTGATCGGTTATTTTAAAGTCTGGTATGACTTGTAGCGGTGCCGTTTCTAAAGCACGTTGTTTTATTAAAGTTCCCTGGATACACATGGGGATGTGTTATATTGGGTAAACGCTGCGATGTCTAGAGGATGGAAGGCGGAAAGAGCCGTTACCCACAGGTGATTTCGATAACCTGACCTGTACAGAAACTTTGCTCCTGAATATATGTTTGCAAACCTGCCCTCTGTGCGAATTGCTGAGTCGGTGTCCTGTCGGTCGATCACTATGCGGAAATGAAAACCCATTTGCGAATCAAAAGCGGGATCACGGTCTCCAACGCGCACAGTTTGAAGAAGGACGTGTTTTCCCATCGGGGAATTGAACGCCGGTCTCCCGCGTGGCAGGCGGGGATATTCACCCCTATACTAACGGGGAGAGGCCAACTGTGCTATTTCACGGGAGACAGTGAGATTACAACTTGCCCTGGGATTTCCACGGTGAAGCAGCAGTTACCCAGCTTCCCCGCACAATTCAGACATTTACCTTCTATCGGATTGAACCTGATGCATCATCCTTCTTGAAAATCGTTCGACTGCGTCACTTTTTCCCGTTATCGAGAAGCAAAGATGCTTCTTCATCGGCTGTTTGCCTCATGTTGTCACTCGCAAAGTCTCGCAAAAGAATTCACAATGAATTCACGTCGTCCATCTGCTTCAGACGCCGATCTCCAGCAGCCACGCTCGGCCCTCTATTTCCATAATCTACACAGCACCAGTCAGGGAGCCGGATTCAACACATCACATGTAACCAGAAAAATAAGAAAGTTTCTTTCTTCATTTCCACTCAAGAACATAAGCAAACTTGCCAGGAGCAACATTTCCAAATCACGGGCTGGCACACACGGGAATGTAAATCCCTCTCGGTCCCTCTTTAGATAGAGGCTCAGGGCAGCAGCAGCAGGATCCATGTAGGGAAGCGGCACCGGGCAAGATCTAATAAAATACTTAAGTGCTAGTGGTCAGCTTTCAGCACCGAAATAAATCAAAGATATATACATCGAAGGTTTAAATTCACAAATATTTCGAAAGTTCGAATTGCAGAAGTGAGGACAAACAGGGGGCGATGAGTTCAGGAAACAAGAGGATGTTTTGCCAATACCCTGACTCCTGTCCGGCTCCCAATGCCTTTCTTTTGTTTGCAGAACATTCAGGCTTTACAGATTCATCTAATAACCTGTAACTGCCAATGTGCTAGGAGATTATAAGTAATTCATTCCCTTTCAATAATCTCTTACTGTACCCCTATATTCCCCAGGGACAGTCCCCCCTTTTGGCCCTTGGCCTAGCCCAAGTTAGCCAACGACAGTGGTGCTGTCTTCCCTCTTTACGTACCGCCACCCATTGATACTGGCCAGGTACCAAGCTTTGGCACGTAAAAAGTAATTGTCCACCATCTGCATCATCTGGTCCTTTAACTGAAACCTCTGAATTGCCACAGTCCTTCTCCACCTGTTAAAACCCGCGCAGTGAGACCTTTTTTGAGACTTCCGGGTCCGATGAGTAAAGTATTTTAGATATATAATCAATATCAGCAGAAGTATAACTGCGGCATGGGAGCTAATCCGAATCCAGGGGTGTATTTGTACTTTTGAGTCCCAGTTCCACAGGTCCTCCGACTATGTGGAAGAATCTATGTTCTCGTTACACTCATTTAAGGCTCTAACCTGTTGCTGCCGTGTGTACTAAGTTATGTATATTATTAGCTTCGTGAACGGTAGCCATTTATTGCATTAACTGTGTCATGTCCTGGTCTGTACTTATTTGGGTGCCGTGAGCCCCCTGTCCCCGTTCTAAGATTTCCTTAAGCTTGGATCTCAAGGTCCGGACCATGTACCCAACAGTTGCCACATTCTGAATCAGCTAATGTGGCCCCTATATTGAATATCATAGCGGCATCATTTATCAGGCTGCTGTTAACTCGGTTCCCTCCCAAGCCTGATCGCATTCCGCCGTTGAACTGAGATGCTTCAGTCATTACCTGGCCAATTAGAGCCGTATATAGGTCTCGAACAAGGGTTGAGCACCACTTGCGCAGGGCAATTCGGGATATGTTCAAGACTACGGGTACCAGCTCGTGATTTACATTATCATACAAAACTTCTGATCAACCAGTCGGTCCTGGATGCACAGTTGGACAATTTGGGTCAGTCGGTGTTGTTTGAGGGGCTTCAATTACCTCTACTCGGGCTGTGGAAGTAGACGTTGGAGGCGGCAGGATAGTGACAGACCTCCCGCAACTAATCTGAAGCAAACCCTTACTACAATTAGAAAGCAATTGTTCTCCTGCTGTTACCTTTATCATTCCCCGTTGTGTGTCACATTCGGCGCTGTCCGTGCTGCACCAAAGTTCCTCCTGCGGTGAGGGATGAGCAGTGATGGTCCCCGACCTCGTTACGGGGACTGATACGCTGGTGGCCAGGACCGTAGATCTGTGGAGACATTAACATCAGCTCCCGTTCTCCGGGATACCCCTTGGTCAATTGTCAGGTATCTTTAACTCGGTGGAATGCCTCCCTTTACTTCCCTTTCTCAAATCTACAAGTTCCCATGCATCACCTGTCGTAATTACTTTGTGTGGCCCATGCCACTTGTGGGCAAACCCTGTTCGCTCCGGGCTCACCTTGACCATCACCTTATTCCCCCCTTTGTCAAATGTTGCTCATTGGATTTGCCTTTTTTTCCATATCCCTAATCACCTGTCGGTGTCTAACATCCTTCCTTAAGTCATGCAATTGCTGACTTATTTCCCTCACAGAAACAGACATCATTCCTTTCAGTGTCCTACAGCTCCCAATCTTACTATGATTCCCTCGGGAAACTGCATTGCTGTCCTAATCATTATTTGAAATGGGGAGAACATGGTGGTCCTGCTCGGGTTAGCCCTAAGGCACATTAGTATATTAAGTTTCACTCTATCTCTTGAATTGATTTTGCAATTTTTTTAAGTTCAGTTCATCGTTTACACCATCCCCGAGCTCTGTGGTTGGTAGGGAATTTCTATTTCTATTGGAATTCCTACGTTTATTTAATGACTCTCCGTGTGAAATGATTTCCCTAACCCGAATCCATCTGGATAGGCACCCTCCACTCCTTCCTTTCTACCGTCTCCTGCTGCTGTCCCACGTCTGACCTCAATTCCCTAAACTGCCGAGATAACTGTACAATGCACCTTCTTATCCTGTGTTTAAATTGCTCAGTCTCTTCACTTCCAGTGATGGATCTCTGTGGGACCTGCATAGCTCTGTCTGTCATCATAATGTTAACCGTGTGGTCTTAGTTTTGTAACTCGCAGGCACATTTAGACAATCACTAATACATCCATATTACATTTTTCCAGGTTTCCATTTACCTGTACTCAACTTTTGGTAAATTGTACTTAAGTATTATTGCTCCTTACACTTCAATTCATGAACTCCATATTCTGCATAATTAAACAACTAAGTTCATTTTTCCCCTGACCATGATCATTATAAGATTCTTTTGAGGTCATTTTCTTTATTGTCTTGATCGTTTATAATGTTTCCTTGCTCTTTAGGCAGTATTAACCTTTCCGTGTCAATGAGGATCTCTACCTCCTGATCTTTATGTGACCTTCAAATTGCGAATTTTCTTTGCCACAAATCTCATTACAAACCTCAGACACAAACATGTTTCATGAAATTATTCCTTTAATCTAACATGGGGCTTTCAACGCTAAAGTGCTGATCTACACACACAGATAACAATTTACGGAAGAAATCATATTCAAGATCACATACAAATGCTTCTTACCCACAAACAAACATGTGTTTAGAGGTATGCATTTATTTTCCGTTATTCTTACCTTGACTTTAAACGCTTATATTCTAAATGAAACTTCAAATAACATTGGAGGAAATAACGGGATCTTGACGGCTCCACATTTAGTGCCCACCAAACTGACAAAAGCTCACATTTCCCCTGCTGCTGCCTGTCAGTGCTTATGAACTCCCTCGGGCTACACCCTTTTACCCCTTTTTCTCTCTTTCTCTCTTCAGCACAAGCAGCTCTTGTAAGTTAGATCAATTATACAAGGTAAGAATAACCATCGCTACTTTCTTTGCTTTATGCTTTTAATTCTGCGCACCACTGTTTTAGTTCTCCGATGGTTCTCCACCCACACGCGCCACCCCCCACCCCCCCACCCCACCCCCACCCCGACACTTTCTGCATTTCTGTTGATTAATCTTGAATGTTGTTCTGTTATGTACCCAGTAATGGAGTCTGCGGTTCCACACTCGAGATCCATAGCACTATTTTGTGTTGCTGACGGCCTTCTGTCCATATATCCCCATCTGTCTTGGTCTGGGATGTTCCCGTGGCCCTAACAATTTAGTTATATGAGGTATGTGCGGCCTAATTGTTAACTTAGCGTCTGGTCTGCGCGGCTTCGGCTAAGGTTGTATCTCAATCCGTCGCCTGCCTGTGTGGCTCTGTCTCCTCTCAATTGCGGTCTGTGGTGCACGGCTTCGGCTAAGGTTTTACGTCAAACCCTAGCCCGCCTGCGCGGCTCTGCCTCCTATCGGTGCCTCCTATCTCCTGTCCTGTGTCGTCCTCCCGATTATTTTGAAACTTGACAGGTTTGACGAAAATTAGCATTGATTCAAATGCTGCAGACTTCAGCCTTTTAAGCCTATCCTCTTAATATGCAGATAATCTCAAGAGCTTGACAAAGTTTGGCAGTATCCAAAATTGTCCTTGTGTTAGGCTTACTGCATTAACTACAGGTGGTAAATGCATTAGACTCGCCCACTTTGCAGAGCCGCCCCGAGAATCCAATATAATTATCCTGCCGACTACTCCAAACTGTTGTGTATGCTTTGACAAAAGGACTACAAGGGACTGAGGTACAGGTCATCATCGTTTATTCGAGCAATTGCAAGGAGAGAACCATCTCAAAGCAGCTTGAGATCGCACTCCGCTAAATTACAAGTGTTCACCATATTTACACATTATTGGTCACGTACAAGAATAGTTTCCAGATTCCGATTTCATCAACATATAGATTCACGTTAAGCATGCATCTCTGGAAACTGTTACATGCATGGTATGTCTCTATCTTTTCATCCAGGCAGAAAACTTGACTCCTAACTAACATGAGTAGTATCTATCTACAGTGGTTGAATTCTATCAAGACAGCTTTCAACACGTGCCATCTGACCTTCAACCACCCTCAGGTCAGGTGACGTTGTATCTGGTAGAGCACCATATAGTATCTAATGCTTGAGTCCGCAACCACAATCAGCTACTATCATGATGATACAGTTTAATTTACATACAAATATTCTATGCAATTCAAGCGCACATGGTCTTATTTCTTCCTTCTCACCGTTTCGATTTCTCGGTTGTATTTTACTCAGCTCCGTGTCTCTGTGCTTTTCCTTTCTCTATTCTTCCAGTGGATGTTCTGAATGGTGACCGAGGTGACTATGAAGGAGATTCAGACTTCTCCAGCTCCCTGTCACCATCATCCCTTTCACAGTGTTCAGGGCTCTCAGGCTTTGGCTGGTTATCTGTTGCTACACTGTTGTCTTCTTGTTCTTGAACTTTAGCTCCATTTCCTGGTTCAGAGCAAGGTTGAGTTTCATTCGCTTTCCGTAAGAATTTCGGCTATCGCCTGTGCTGTAGTCATTTGGCGTCTGCAAATTTCAGGCACTGAGATTATTAAGGGACATTTAATTACATAGGCCCTTAACATCCTCCAACCTAAGGAACTAGTAGGGCCAAGATGTTAATACAGGCCTTCAAACTAATACTAAGTATATGACTAAATTAGACGCTGAAACCTAGAAAGCCAATGACACAAATGTGTCGCTGAAATAATACAGACATGGGTACTGATCTGGACCATGCTATTAATACAGGTCCAGAAACTCATAGAGTCACTGAATCACTTACAGGCCATGAATCTAATACGGCTACTTAAACTAGCACAGACACTTAAACCAACACAGATTTAATCTAATATACTCCATGTTAGGAAATAGAGATAGTTTAAATAGGTTATATTTGAATTTGTGGAAGTTAGGATGAGTTTTAGCATTAAAGTTTAATTTTGATATGTATTTCTGTTTCTGTGTATTTTTAGAGAGATCAAATGGAAGGTGTAGTTACACTTTAAAAGGTTGCTTGCATTTCCACCCTTGAGTTAATGCTTGCTCTTACATAAAGGTAAAGACAGAAGATTCGAAAAACAATGCTGTTGCGTAGCAACAAGGAGCATGCTGGGCAGGTTCCTCCCACAGACATACACACAGAAATAAGGAAACAGCAATTATAAGTTCACTTGAAGCCAGGACTCCAGAGAGACAGGACATCGGGAGAGGGAGCTGCAGATTCCCCAAAACAACATAAATTTACCAAGCAAAAGTAAAATCCCCTGAAGCCGGGCGAGTGAATGACTAAAAGCCCAAAGGAGAAGTTATAGCAATAGGAACTTGTGGAAACAGGGCAAAAGGTTCTGTTAATCGCAGTTAAGAGTGAGGGGCAGGGTGAAAGGCTCCAAGCTTTAGATTTAAAGTGACAGAAATTTGCAATAAGCAACAACTTTCAACGAGACAAGAGAAAGTCTGCAAATCGTTGCTATGAGCATGTGAAGCAGTGGTGCACTGTTAAAGTTGAGCTTGTGAGAGAGAATGCATGGAAGACAGTTTGAATGCATGAGGTGACCAAGGGAAGAGGAACATCGAAAGTATGGTTCTAAAACATGGAGGTAAACCCTTGTATAAGGTGTCTGTGAGAAAATATCAATTTGGGAGAAGATTCCAGGGCGACGTATTGGAGAGTGAAGATGCCAACCCTTCGTCAAAAGGACAGAACTCAGTGATACTGGTAGCTCACGGTGTACCAAGTGTTTGGAGGGTTTTGAAGAGAGAGCCTTAGCATCTGGTTGAGAAAGCATCTGTCAAATGAGGTCAGTGTGTGGTCTGTCTGACCACAGGTTACCTTAGGTTTACTTGGACTGAGTACTTATTGTGGAAAATAACGCATAAGAAGTCTTCTGTAACTTTAACTTGTGCTATCCTTGTAAATCTATAGTTATCATAAAGGTACAGTTGTGGGTGAATGATTAGTGTAATATGGTTGATCTCTTCTTGTTGAATAAATATTTCATTCATTTGTTAAATGATCTTCAGCTGGCTACCGTGACTCTGCTCAGTAGCTAAAGTCCACATACCTAAACAAACAATTAAATTACGATCGAACAAGCTGCGCTGCACACTGTAATCACTCTTATCCAGGGGAAACATTGGCAAAGGGACTATAACACTCGCTGATACGAATAGCAAGCATGTACCTAAATCAGAAGCTGGATGTAAAACAGACCCTGACGACAATACAGGTTCTGAAAACTGAATCACGAATCCTGAGCCCGAAACAGATCCTGAAACTATTGCAGTTTCTGAAACAAATACAGCGTTTCAGCACAGGTCCATATATCACCTCGTACACCCATTAATCTCATACAAAGACTGCCCCGGGGCAACTTGCATATTACCCGCAACTTTGCCCTGTAAATGTAAACCTCCCTCTGTCTCCGAGTTATATCAACAACCTCCCCAGTGCATGTCGTATAACAACCCCTACCCTGGTGTAGCTGGTACATTTACCTATGTCTCTGTATACATGCTTTATCACCCTTCCTCGCACTGCCTGGGAAATTAATCGCTCCTTCATGCTGCTCCTGAGTACCTAGCCTTTTCCACACCAGGACGGATTATGGAGTAAATCTCTCCCCTTGTGTACCTTGTATATCACACTGCACCATTCCTACAGCTGGTATATCACTCCCTTTCCAAGATTCAGCTGCAATATCCATACCGACAGCACCTTTGCTCTCTCCCAGACTTCCTGGTATATAACCTCTTGCTCCCGCCTATCTGGTCTACATCTAACCATGCGTTTACCTCTTCAATCTATTTTCCGGCCCCGGTGAACTGGGTATACACCCCCACGCTTATATGCAGATTGTATTTCAGCCTTCTCACTGTGGGACAAGGACACACGCCCACCCAGTGAAGCTGATAAAGCTCCCTACCCGCGAAAACCAGTGAAATCAACACTCCTCCCATGCATGCCCATGTGACAGCAGCCCCTGCCTGCTAGTGTTGCGGTTGGACTCCCTCCCTGGTTACTATGGGCACCATAGTTGGAGGGGCAACTTATAACCACATGGCCTAGAGGGGCTCTTCCTCTGTGCTTCAAAAGGTGATCACTCAACCCATATCCACACCCACTCTCTCAATGCAACAACAGGCCCCGCCCAAAACTGACATCACAATGGCAGTGTCCGACCCCGCCCTGACAAAGGTAGAACATGCTCCTCCCTCGCTCTCAAAATGAGGCTACAGACCCCGCCCCCATTCTGAGAATGCTGCAATAATACCCAACCCCGCCCTGAGAATGGAGAAACAGGCCTCGCCCCCGCTCTGAACATGGAGAGACAGACCCCGCCCCCGCTCTGACCATTGAGCAACAGACACCGCCCCCGCTCTGACCATAGGACAACAGATCCCGCCCCCGCTCTGACAATCCAGCAGCAGGCTCTGTCCCCGCTCTACCAGTGAGGTAACAGGCCCCGCCCCCGCTCTGACAATCCAGCAGCAGGCTCTGTCCCTGCTCTAACAATGAGGTTACAGGCCCCGCCCCCGCTCTGACAATCCAGCAGCAGGCTCTGTCCCTGCTCTAACAATGAGGTTACAGGCCCCGCCCGCTCTGACAAGACAGAAACTGGCCTCGCCTGCTATTAAAGGGGTACATGCCCACCCTCTGCTGGCAGCTCAGCGCCACTACTGCTCTTTGTCAGACTCAGAGATGTGCAGTAACTGCATGTCTGCATCAGGAAACAGATTGATGAAGCGTGAATATTGAACAATACAGTAAGGGATTGAAGTTTGCAGCAGGGTGCACAGTTCACTCGGGTGGAGCTTTCACTCTTCTGCCAACTTACCCTGTACATGAACTCTCTCCTCAATCCTCATTGGAGATATTGGCTGGAGATGGTAGTTTATTAATATTCCAGATTGCAATTTGTACATTCGCTACAGATATTAGACTCTAATCACATTCAGAATTGGAGTAGATAAACTTTGCTGTACTCTTTAATTCCTCTGCAATATCTTGTCAATGCTTAAACCGAAACATTGCATCTTGAAAAAAGTTTCTATTTGTTTCCAAGATCGTTTTCTCAATTCCACACACTGATTATTTGGCTTAGAAAATATATTGAAAACACAAACGATACATTGGAGAGAATTTCTTGTTACATTTATTTTTATAAAAAACGCCCAGTGATGCAGCTGTTCACACACCTCATTCCACCATCTTCCTGCTGTGTCTCACTCTGTCCCAGTAAAATTCAGTAGAAGCAATTTTGCGCAGTCTACCTGGTATGAATTTCCCCCTTCCTTTTCTTATTTCTCTGCCGGTCGTTGGTGGCATTGACCCCACTCCCCCACCCCCATTCCATACAGGCTCCAAAAATGAGGGACCAAGAGGGAGGCAGCGGACACCAGGATTGGGATTAGGCTATGGCCATGATGACAGGTGCTAGCTTGGCTCTGTCCCCATAGAGAGAGCGCCCTCCCCACTCTGTTAAAAGATTTAGAGTCTCGGCTTCCCCCCACCCCCCACTATGCCTAACAGAGCCAGAGGGAATGCCCCGCTCTGCCGACCACAGCGACAGGCGCTGCCCCTCACTGACACCAGAGGCCAGGCTCCATTCCCTCTTCGCTTCCACTGCAAAGCCACGGGTCTAATTGTCCCCATGGCCGCAGTGCCCTCCCCGCTCTCTAACCATGGTCACAGGATCCACCAGCAACTCTGACACCAGGGCGATAGGCGACAGCCCACTCTGCCGTGACAGGGACACGCCCTGGCCCCCATATTTTACAATGGGGACAGGGCTGGTCCCCACTCTGTCACAACAGAGGCAGCTCACTGACCCACTGGAAGAGTGATATCAATCGGAAGAAAAGTAGAATCCCTCACTAATTAATTTCTTCAAATCATCGAAAGAATCGAAGAATTGGAGTAAAGGGATATTTCAGCACATTCTTCAGCTGTTCCCTGAACTTAGTCTGGGTCATGGCGTAAATCCCAGTGTTTGTGCAGCAGCTCAGGAGCTGCAGCATGAAGCCCAATTCCCGCACATAATTAGCCATCCATAGAAAATAAGCCCCCATATAAAACATTCGCCTACATATAGAATACACCATTAACATTGCCCACAACAGAATGAAATTGGCCGAGATAACAAAAAGTAAAATGATGGATTTCCTCCGACTCTCCATCTCTGGGTCTCTGGGCCTCTCCCCACTGCTGTGAGCCCGGAGTCTCCTGCGGGCTCTGCTGCTCATTAAAATGTGTCTGACGGTGAGAACATTGAGCAGCAGAATCAGGACAAATGGGACACAGGGGGTAAGAATGTGATGGAGAAACTCGATGATTATCCAGACCGGAGTAATCTGAACTTTGAATGTTATAAAACAAAACCAGGGTCTGTTCATCAGCGTATACAAACCTGATAGCATAAAATACCAGAAAATATTCTTTAAGAAGCTCAGCACAGTCACTGATCCTAGAACCACAGCCGCCGTTTTCTCAGTGCAATATTTAATTTTTAGCTTCTGGCAACAAATGGCCACAAACCGATCAAATGTGAAAGTGACGGTGAACCAGACAGAACAGTCAGTGACTGCATAAAGCAGTACAGCATGGATATTACACACACGCACGTCCCACAGGAAATTAAAATTTTCCTTATAAGCAATTGGAATGTGTCTCAATACCAGGTCCAAAATAATGACCAGTAGATCCGCTGCTGCCATGTACACCAGGTAGCGAGTGACACAGTTGGAGAGACCACAATTTCCCTGAGTTAAGATCACAATTGTCATTACGTTCACTGTAAGGAACAGAGAAAACAATAGAATTATGCATCAAGCTTAAAGAGAAAAAAACATCAGCTTGGAAGAAGGTGCTGAATTGATCCATCATATTGTGGCATCCAGTGAATTATTGAAATTACTTTACATGCGACAACAAACTGAAATGTCTGTGATATGGTGGAAGAAAGCAGATTGTAAAAAGGAATAGATATGATACTGACATTTCTGAACAAGTTGTTAATCATTAAACTGTCGCCACTGCTCACTTGAACTAGTTTAGACAAATTTGGAACCTCGAAACAACTCTAGTTTTGGTGAAGAAGATTAATGCAGTTAAACATGTCTTATAGAATTGATCGTTGGACACAATGAGACTGACAAGGGACGCCAATAATAACGAGGATCGGATAGTAAAATGGCAGAATAAGCTGGATTGCCCAATAGATCCGGGAATTTAATGGCATCCAATTATAACATGTGGAGAGCTCATAAAGTGCTTCCGATAAACTCCTGTTTATTGGTGTAACATTCCAAAATGTTGTTCTCAGGTTCTGATCCATTGTTGTAACTTTCCAATCCATTGTTCTCAGATTCTGAGATCGCCTCTCCCTCTCTTGAAACTCGAGGTCCCTGTCAGTGACAGAGCCGATGCTCCCGCTGACAATATGAGGTAACGCCTTGAAAGGGGTTCCTTATAAACATGAGTGGGAATCCCCCCAATTAAATAATTAGGGTCCATGGAGACTGACATTAGTTCCAACCAAAGAACAAACAGCTTCAGATACCCTCTTCAATGCAATTATTCTTGCACCAAACAAAAGTGATAAAGTTTACCCTGGTCCAGCTGAGCTGTCTGATGGTTTTAGAGGGACGGAATATTGTACATAGAGGAGTGTAAAGTAGATACATTTTGGAGCTGTTTAACAATAAGTTCGGCAGATATAGGCAAATTATTGAAGAAGTTAGATCAAGCTTTTTAATGCGTTAAAACAATAATTCGTGTTTATTGATAAAGAGAGAGTTTACAAAAATAAGAAACTCAGACAAAGGATCCATCATCACTAAGCCTCGGTGTGGATTGGTAAGCATAATGCCTAATTCTGTGGAGCCCATTTCAGGAGGATATTATAGTCTTGGACGAGGTGCAGAAGATTTTTAATGGAATTGGAACAGGGATGAGGGATTTGAACTGCGTGGGGAGGATGGAGAAGCTGGGGTTATTCTCCTTCGAGCAGATCAGGGAAAGGGGAGGTTTAATTGAGACATTTAGAATCACGATTGGTTTTGATAGGGTAAATAACAGGGAACTGGTGATCTTGGAAAATGGGGCAGTGACAGGCTGACAGAGTTTTAAAGTGATTGACAAAAAAGCAGAAAAGGAATGATGAATTGTTGGTTCAAAAATATCTGCAATATCCTGTATGAAACTAAAACAGATCCTGAAACCAATACGGATCCTGAAAAAAATACAGATCCTGAAAATGATACAGATCCTGAAACTAATACAGATCCTGAAAATAAAACAGATCCTGAAACCATATAGATCTTTAATTTAATACAGACACAGATCCTTAAACTAATACAGATCCTGAAAATAATACAGATCCTTAAATCAACACAGATCTTTAATTTGATAAAGATCTTTAAATTAATACAGATGTTTAAATTAATACGGATCCTGAAGCTAATACAAATGTTTAAATTAATATAGATCCTTAAAGTAATGCAGAATGTAAAATTGATACAGACACCTAAACTGATATTGAAGCTAAAAACGGACTGAAAATAATGCAGACCCTGAAATTAATAGAAATCCTGCAATTAACAGAGGTGTGTGAGTGTGTGTCTGTGCCCCTGTGTGTCTGTGTCTGTGTCTGCATGTGAATGATTTGTGTCTGTTTGTGTGTGCGCCTCTATGTGTGTGTGTGCATCTGTGTGTGTGTGTGTGGGGCTGTGTGTGGCTGTGTATGTGCCTGTGAGTGTGTGTCTATGTGTGTGTGTATGTGACTGCCTGTGTGTGTGTCCTGTGTGTGCTTCTCTATGTATCTGTGTGTGTCGGGGGTCTCTCAATATCGGCCTCTGCCCAATGCTTATCATTTCTGATCCTGTGGTTTCCAACTGGGTGTGTTTGCTGCGTGAAGGTGGTGAAATATTCACTGTGTAACTCGTGGTGTTAACCTAGAGATGATGTAGTGCTTTTACAGGCGAGCATTTGGCTTTGTTACAACCAGATTCCTCTGTATTGATTCTCATGAGGATTGTTATAACATCAAAGGGTAACTGAAGGGCAGAATAGAAGGTAATGCAGGAGCAATATCCAGCATGAAGTTTCACAAGACCTTTTCTATACATTTTATCGCTGGTCATTGGTTGTTCAGGAGAGCGCCAGTGGGAATGCTGGGACGGTGACCATTTGCCCTCTCACCTTTTCTCCCTGCTCCAATGGCTGAGTGTCATGGGCGGGGCCGGCGGGAGTCCTGCTCTAACCGAGTCCAGCTTACCCTGGCCAAGGGAGTCAGGGCACGCCCCTTTCCATTGTTCCTTCATCAAAGTGACAAGGTCACTGCCCCGTCCAATGTGCCGCTTCCGGACACGCCCCTCTCTGTTATGGCGTCATCATGGGGACCAGACCCCACCCCTATCCATTGTGCCGTCACAAGGCACACACCTCTGCATTATGCCATCATCATTGGGACCATGTCCTTCCCCCTTTCCATTGTGCAGTCAATGGACACGCCCTTCCTATTAATCCGTCGTCATGGTAACGAGGAGCCGCCACCCTGTCCATTTTGCCGTCGCATTTCTAACCCCTCCCATTATGCGGTCATCACCTGGACCAGTCCGGCCGCCTGGTCTTTGTGACGTTTAGGTGCCGCCCCCCACCCCCCATGATGTCGTCAACATGGGGACCAGGTACCGCCCCTTGCGCGTGGTGACGTTTAGAATCCGCCCCGCCCATGATGCCATCACCATAGGGACCACCTTGCGCTCCTTGCATTTTGTGACGTTTAGGAGCCGCCCCTCCCATGATGCCGTCACCATGGGGACCAGGTCCAACCCTTGAACTTTGTGGTTGATATTTTCCAATGTTTATTTTGTTGAATTTGTTGATGTTTTCAATGTTGAGGTTGTTGTTGAATTTGTTGGTGTTTTCAATGTTGAGGTTGTTGTTGAATTTGTTGTGTTGATTCCGCGTTGAATTTGTTGTTGAAATTGTTGTTTTTTCGATGTTGATGTTCTTGTTGAAAAAGTTGTTGTTTTCAATGTTGAGGTTGTTTAAATTGTTGGTGATTTTGAAAGTTGAGGTTGTTACTGACTTTGTTGGTGAATTTCAAAGTTGAGGATGTACTGAATTTGTTGCTGATTTTCGATTGAAGTTTTTTTGTTGCATTTGCTGGTTTTTCAATGCTGAGGTTATTCTTGAATTTGTTGCTGTTTTTCAATGTTGAGGTTGTTGTCGAATGTGTTGTTTTTCAGTGTTGAGGTTATTGTTGAATTTGTTGGTGATTTTCAATCTTGTGGTTGTTCATGAATTTGTATTGTCTCATTTCAGACTAAAAAAAACACAGGGAGTTTCAACTCTGCTTGAGTAATACACTTACCTGTTTGACTAAATTGAGGTTGACATTAACTTTCCCTGCTTCCTGTCTGTCTGTATTTCTGTAAGTGAGTGTGTGGCTGTGTAAGAATGTGTGTGATTGTATATCTGTTTGAGAGTTTATGTGTGGGTGGGAGATAGTAGGTGTATGTATGTGTGAGTCAGAGTTTGGTATTATAAAGCAGCAACACATTTCAGAATAAAATCCGCAAAGAGTTTCAACTTTGCTTGTGTTATTCCTCTAATAAACCACTGACTAGACTGATATTGACATTAACCATCTGTGCTGTCTGTCTGTGCCACTGTATATGTGTGTCCAGGCATGTGTGTGACTGTGGGTGTGTGTGCGCGCGTTTGTATGTGTGTTTGTGTGTGTGAGACTGAGTGTATGTATATGAATTTTGGTGAGTGTGTTTGTGTCTGTTTCTGCACCTGAAACCGTGTATCTGTCTGCATGTGTGTGTGTGTGCGTGCGTGCGTGTGTTTGTGTGTGTGAGTTTGTCTGTGATTGGCATTGTAAAGAAACAATACATTTCACACTTGGAACATAATGACATTACAAACCCTGTGCCCTTTTGTTGTTAACAACTACCGGAAATAAATGAGATATATTTCAGCCTCGGTGTGTCTACTGTGCGTTGGAGAAGAGTCGCCACTTTCATAATTGTGGAGGAGGGGCCTGTTGCTGCATTGTCAGAGCGGAGGTGTGGCCTGCTTCTTCCTGGTCAGTTTGGAGGAGGGGCCTGTGGCTCCATTGTCAGAGCGGAGGTGTGGCCTGCTGCTTCCTGGTCGGAGTGGAGGAGGGGCCTGTTGCTCCATTGTCGGAGTGGAGGTGTGGCCTGCTGCTTCCTGGTCAGAGTGGAGGAGGGGCCTGTTGCTCCATTGTCAGAGCCGAGGTGTGGCCTGCTGCTTCCTGGTCGGAGTGGAGGAGGGGCCTGTTGCTCCATTGTCAGAGCGGAGGTGTGGCCTGCTGCTTCCTGGCCTTAGTAGAGGCGGGGCCTGTTGCTCCATTGTCAGAGTGGAGGTGTGGCCTGCTGCTTCCTGGTCGGAGTGGAGGAGGGGCCTGTTGCTCCATTGTCAGAGCGGAGGTGTGGCCTGCTGCTTCCTGGTCGTAGTGGAGGAGGGGCCTGTTGCTCCTTGGTCAGAGAGGAGATGTGGCTCGCTGCTTCCTGTTCGGCGTGGAGGAGGGGCCTGTTGCTCCATTGTCAGAGCGGAGGTGTGGCCAGCTACTTCCTGGTCGGAGTGGAGGAGGGGCCTGTTGCTCCATTGTCAGAGCGGAGGTGTGGCCTGCTGCTTCCTGGTCGGAGTGGAGGCGGGGCTTGTTGCTCCATTGTCAGAGCGGAGGTGTGGCCTGCTGCTTCCTGGTCGGAGTGGAGGAGGGGCCTGTTGCTCCATTGTCAGAACAGAGGTGTGGCCTGCTGCTTCCTGGTCGGAGTGGAGGAGTGGCCTGTTGCTCCATTTTCAGGGCGGAGGTGCGGCCTGCTGCTTCCTGGTCGGAGTGGAGGAGGGGCCTGTTGCTCCATTGTCAGAGTGGAGGTGTGGCCTGCTGCTTCCTGGTCGGAGTGGAGGAGGGGCCTGTTGCTCCATTGTCAGAGCGGAGGTGTGGCCTGCTGCTTCCTGGTCGGAGTGGAGGAGGGGCCTGTTGCTCCATTGTCAGAGCGGAGGTGTGGCCTGCTGCTTCCTGGTCGGAGTGGAGGAGTGGCCTGTTGCTCCATTGTCGGAGTGGAGGTGTGGCCTGCTGCTTCCTGGTCGGAGTGGAGGAGGGGTCTGTTGCTCCATTGTCAGAGCCGAGGTGTGGCCTGCTGCTTCCTGGTCGGAGCAGAGGCAGAGCCAGTTGCTCCATTATCAGAGCGGAGGTGTGGCCTCCTGCTTCCTGGTCGGAGTGGAGGAGGGGCCTGTTGCTCCATTGTCAGAGCGGAGGTGTGGCCTGCTGCTTCCTGGTCGGAGAAGAGGCGGGGCCTGTTGCTCCATTGTCAGATCGGAGGTGTGGCCTGCTGCTTCATGGTCGGAGTGGAGGAGGGGCTAGTTGCTCCATTGTCAGAGCGGAGGTGTGGCCTGCTGCTTCCTGGTCGGAGTGGAGGAAGGGCCTGTTGCTCCATTGTCAGAGCCGAGGTGTGGCCTGCTGCTTCCTGGTCTTAGTGGAGGCGGGGCCTGTTGCTCCATTGTCAGAGCGGAGGTGTGGCCTGCTGCTTCCTGGTCGGAGTGGAGGAGGGGCCAGTTGCTCCATTGTCAGAGTGGAGGTGTGGCCTGCTGCTTCCTGGTCGGAGTGGAGGAGGGGCCTGTTGCTCCATTGTCAGAGCGGAGGTGTGGCCTGCTGCTTCCTGGTCGTATTGGAGGAGGGGCCTGTTGCTCCTTTGTCAGAGCGGAGGTGTGGCCTGCTGCTTCCTGTTCGGAGTGGAGGAGGGGCCTGTTGCTCCTTTGTCAGAGCGGAGGTGTGGCCAGCTACTTCCTGGTCGGAGTGGAGGAGGAGCCTGTTGCTCCATTGTCAGAGCGGAGGTGTGGCCTGCTGCTTCCTGGTCGGAGTGGAGGAGGGGCCTGTTGCTCCATTGTCAGAGCGGAGGTGTGGCCTGCTGCTTCCTGGTCGGAGTGGAATTCTGTAAAGAATGCTTGAAAATGTCAGCCGGTCTGGCAGCCTCTGTGAACTTCAATTATGGACCAAACTCTAGAGGCAACCCACACTCCCAGGGCCTTTTAAGATTGGCCTAGGCACTTGTGAGGGTAGAAAATGGCGGCTTTAGTTCATTTCATGATTCTGTGCGATAAAGTTAGCTTTGATGTGATCGTGGTAACCATTTCCACAGAGAATTGTTCTGATTGCCTCTATTACGCCATCCAGCTTGTGCGGGGAACAATGTCTCGAGCCGAATTACGAGATTGTCACTGAGGGAAAGCTTGTGGCGCGTGGGGCTGCAGGAATCCCAAGGAGGATATTGAGCAGTGGAGGTGGGAAAACAGCAGAGAGCTCCGTAGCAGATTTCTGAACGAGAATGACCCAGAAAGAGGGATCGTTAGACGGCTCCAAGTGCAAAGTGAATTGAGTGAGGCATGAAGCGCGGAAAGGTGTGAAAGGGAATCTTTACAAGCTGCATTTTTTTTCCCAGATCGTTTGTTTGCTGTCTGTTTTCTTTATAAATTTAATTGGTTAACAGTTCCCCCCCCCACCTATTCTGCGTATCATTTATCTGTGTTACCTGCTTCACTTCAGAAAACATTCTAATACTCTCATCGATAGCATTTGTAACTTTATTTACTTTTTTTATTTCCTCGACTCGCACTTCACATTTTACTTAACACCTCCCTCTACATGTCTTCCCTTCTGGTAATAGCTCCTACATATCTATTGTCAAGTTACGACATATCTATATATTTTTCCGTCGGTTTAAAATTATTTTTTCATTTGTGTTGACCTTTTCTAAACAATCAGCTTTATGTCTCTCTTCTACATGACCACTATCATCAATCATGCTATCAATAGATATGCCACTTCGTCCATCAGTCAATTGTGTATGTGTCGATCAAACATAGATGTTTCTCACTGTTCATCAGTCGCCATCTCTCCACTCCCTTTCGTTATTTTACAAATTTTCTATTTATCCCTCGATCCCTGTCTCCCTATCACTCTCTCGCACATACACACTCCCTCTATCTATCTATCTATCTATCTATCTATCAATCTATCCATCTATCTATCTGTCTGTCTATCTATCTATCTATCTATCTATCTATCTGTCTGTCTGTCTGTCTGTCTGTCTGTCTGTCTGTCTATCTATCTATCTAACTCTCTATCTCTCTTTCCATCTAACTCTCTATCTCTCTATCCATCCAACTCTCTCTCTATCTAACTCTCTATCTCTCTATCTATATAACTCTCTATCTCTCTATCTCTATTTCTATCTCTCTATCTTTATATCTATCTTTCTCTGTCTCTATCTAACTATCTATCGATCTCTCTACCTTTGCTTACAACTCTCTATCTGTAAATCGATCTCTCTATCTATCTTTCTGTCTCTCTATCTATCTATTTATCTTTCTATCTATTGATCTTTCTCTTAGCTCTTCTGCTCTTTCTACCCACCTCTTCTTTCCATCTCTCTTTCTATCAGCCAAGACTGCTCCCTTTCTGTTCAGACCAAAAACGCCAATGTGATTTGATAACCATTCCATTTTGCTCTCATTGACATCTTTGTGATTGAGGTGAAGTTGAGGAACAGAATCCGATTAAGAGCTTTGTGGGGTACCACGTTGCTAATATAAAAGTTTATTTCCTGGTTAACGTAGGTGGAAACCTGGGGAAATGAATATATTTCAACATTTAATTATGATTCATATATATGTTGCATTCTACCTATTAGTTGCCCAATATAAAAATAAATTTGAACGGGTATTTTACTGCATTCTTCAACTCCTCCCTGAATTTACTCTGGGTCACAACATGAATAGATGTGTTGGTGCAGGAGCTGATAAGCTGCAGCATATTTGCTGTGGCATCTACGGAATAAAGAGAGTCAGCAACTGAATAAGAAAAAAACCTGTTCAATGCACCGATAAATGTAAAATACAACCTGCATCACCCATAACAATACAAAACTGCTAGATATACTGAACAGTAAGACAATGGATTTTCTTTGGTTCTCCATCTCTGGGTCCCTTTCAATCTGTCCATTGCTGCGATTCCAGAGTTTCATGCGGACCCTACTGGCTGCTAAAATACATCTGACTGCCAGAAGATTCAGAAGTAAAATCAGAATGAACGGGACACCAGGTGTTAAAATGACATAAAAGATAACAAATACGGCCCAAGCAGTGGAATTGAAGAAGCTCGCTTTGCTGATGCAGTACCAGGGAACGTTATCAATAATATATACAGGTTCATGTCTAAAATACCAGGGGACAGACACTAAAGAGCCGAGCACACTTACTGTTCCAATTAGCCAGGCTGCATTTCTTTCAGTGCAATATTTTGCTTTCAACTTCTCATAACAAATAGCCACAAATTGGTCAAAGGTAAAACTGACTGTGAGCCAAACAGACACCACTGTTGCTGTGAAAACCAGGAAATAAACAAAACTGCAAACGGGTGTAATGGAAATGAATGAATCAGGGAAATTAATCTGTACAGTCCTGTATAATACTGGTTCAGCGATAACTACCAGCAGATCTGCTACTGCCATTGCCACCAAGTAGCGAGTGATACATTTGGAGAGACCACATTTTCCTCGTGATAGGATCACAATCGACAATAAGAGAGAAAAAAGATGAGGCAGATTAATTGGAGGGCAGATCTGCGGGTGGAGCAGCAACATGAAAGCCTCTGGAAAGAGTTAACAGATGGAATAGTGAAAGCCCTGCTGATCACCTCATGTTTCCTGCTCTCAGCTAACAAGCCATTTCTCCTCAATTATATACATCACTTAGAAGAAGTGATGTTAGTAGGGTGGCCAAATGTACTCTGGCAGAGGGATAACAATGTTAATTAAGAAGTGTAGTTATGCCTTAACTCAACTTACTGGGCTGGACAGATCCCGATGAATGTACATCTCAATGGCAGGCAGCTGGTAAACAAAATAAGGTGCAGGGGGTGTTAACAGCACCAGAAATTGCCTGACACAGAGCAGCTTCCCATGACTATTGGAAGGCGGGTAAACGTAAAATCATATTGTGCATGGGGTCTGTTCTTCATACTAAAGGCTCATGATGTGGGACTGTGTAGGGAGGTCAGCTGTTTCTCACGTGCTGGTGCAGTCTCGATGGGCCGAAGGCTCTCCTGCACTGTGTAATTTTGTGATTGGGTGATTCTTTGTTATGTGTCTTTGCAACTGCTCACTGGCTTGGGATCACAGGAAACGGAGAATGGGGTAGGTCCTTTCATTTACCCCCGCCCAGAATCTCAGCCATGCACTAAACAATCCTAATGCCACCTGAAGCCCTGAATTCAAAAGGGCTCTACATATGTTTATTATAGCTAGAATTTTAATTGGCGTTTTTAAATATATATTTCAACTCAAAACCTGGCACCCAGGAGACAGTGTGCACCATTAAAACAGCAAGATATTATTTTATAAATAGATGTTTCCCCTTTGGTCAACATAACACTCGCGCTGCAATGACCATCAAGCTGGGGGTTGGGTGGGTTGCAGTTGAATTTCAATGAGCAGTGGTGGACAACATGACAGCTGCACCAAGGGGTTTACTTGGGAAGGGCGGGGTGGCGGAGTCTTGGTGGTGGTGTGGAATCTCCGCTGTTTGGAGTCGTAACTAGCACAAAGGAAGATGGTTATTGTTGCTGCATGTCAATCATCTCAGTTTCAGGACGACACCCCAGGAGTTCGTCAAGGTCGTGTTTTAAGCCCAACCAACTTCACTGGCTTCATCAATGACCATCCTTCCAACATGCTCTCAGAAATGGGGATGTTCACTGATTATTGCAAAATGTCACTCCTCAGGTGCTGAAGCAATGCTTGTCCAAATGCAGCAAGCCCTGGATATTATTCCGACTTGGGCTGACAATTGGCAAGTAATATTCGGGCCATGCTCCTATTAGGCAATGGCAAACTCCAACAAGGGAAAATCTAGACATCGTGCCTCACATGTATTAGCATTGTCATCGCTGAATCTCCAACCATTAACATCCCGGGTGATACCGTTGACCAGAAACTAAACTTGATGAGTGAAGTAAATCCTCTGACCACAAGAGCGCTATAGAGGCTACGAATTCCATGTTGAGTAATTACCCAGAGCCTGCCCAACATCTACAAGTAACACGCCAAGACTGTGATGGATTCTCTCCACTTGCCTGGTGAGTTCGGCTCCAACAACTCGGCAGAAACTTGAGAATTGAAATGTGGTATTTTCTGTATCCTGAAGGAATAATCTCCAAAAACCGAAGGAATCTTGCCCTTACTGACTGCACTGCAAACAGTTTTTTCTTCACTCGATACGACATCCGAATTCATGTTGAGGCAGCCCACCAGGTCATAATGCAATTTTGGCTTCAGGAACAGATCAGTGAATGTAAGGGATGGCTCTGATAAAAGCCACCAGTTCATTATAAACTACCTACACCGCTGCACTTTCCCTTTGCTTCACTCTCATTCTGGTCAGCCCCCTCGCCCACACTCCCTGCTTCTCTTCCTTGCCCCGCCCTTTCTCTCTCCTTGCTCTGAAATTTATTTCCAGGCGACTGTTCTAATTCATCTGAGTAGAGCAGGACCAATACATAATTCTTTCATTGACCCTTCCCCGGCCGATTCAATCCTAACATCAAGCTCGTAGATTTTGTTCCATAGCTTCGTTTTCTGTTAACCCATTCTCAGAATCATTTTGCCAGTTTCCAAGCCTCACCGTAAGACTTTAATGTTTCTGCAAATTACACAAGTCTGCCTCTATTTCAACTGCATTTTTCACTCCAGTTGAAAATGCTTATAAAACTTAGAACAGAAAGTCTCTTCCAGTGAGACCCCAGGTAGAAGGAAACTCTTCTGCTGTAATTATAAAGTGAAGCTTTAGATGGACTTGTGTTCTTTTACCAAAAAGCCGACATTGCCACTGCAGGTTTTAATCTACCCAGACACAGGAAGGCTTTTGATCCAACGGACATATCAGAACACTTAGCTTCATATTGTAGTTAATTGGGGAAGTGTGCTCCACAATCAATAAAATACGAACTGCCAAATCTCAAGCCCAGGAAACTTCCACAGATTAATGCATAATAAATATTTCACTTCAGGGAAGACATATGAAATCGCTAATATCCAGGTTTAACTGAACCACTTTATTGACATTAGAGGACATAGTGCTGCCTGGTGGTAAAACGGAAATGTGGCTGGCAACATTGTAAATCAATAAAAACAATTCCTGAATAAATATTTCTGCTTAGTTGAACAACATGACAGGGTTAACAGTTTCTGAAGATATAGCATTAGGTCTTATGCAAGACAGCTGGTATTCAGTAAAAGGAATACGTCATTAAGATTAGACAGTTTGAATATTCATATATAATTTCAGATATAAAAAAAGATGCATTGTAAGTCCGAAATGAAAAGCAGAAATTATTCCATTATTCTACTGAGTGAAAAGAACAGATGAATCTGCGAACAATGAAGCTGCAGTTGAACTTAACACATTTTGATAACATCAGTAGCTGAGAGACATGTTCACCAAAAACACCAAAGACTGCGAGAATTGGATAGTAAGTGCGTACAATCTGTTGATTTAATGGATATCTCATTGTTGTGAAAAGCTGTGATGAATTGGAAAGCACTTCTCTGACTGAGACTCCGAGCTGAAACCTTCAAAACGCTCTTATTTAAGCAGTAGGTAAATCTCCATTTACATAATTATGCCTCTGAAGGGTATTATTGGTTACAGTCAACAAAGGGAGCACATTGCACCAGGCAATCTCCTTCTGGAGTCAATAGACTGGTGGAAAACGCACTCGCATGGCAAATTCCAATAAAAATATGTTAATTAAAACTCTTGAGAGAACATGACACAATCTAGAATAAGATCATATTGATCCAATAGTGAAAACTGGCTTAGGTAATCTTCATTTTCTCTTCTTCTTCTTCATCTTCTTCTGCTTCTACTTCTTCTTCTCCTTCTTCTTCATCTTCTACATCTTCCCTTCTTCTTCTTCATCTCCTTTTTCTACTTCTTCTCCTTTTTCTCCTTCTTCTTCATTTTCTCCTTCTCCATCTTCTCCTTCTTCTTCTACTTCATCTTATCCTTCTCCTTCTTCTTCTTCTTCTACTTCTTCTTCTCCTCCTTCTTCTTCTACATCTTCTTCTACTTCTTCTTCTTCTCCTTCTTCTTCTTCAACTTCTTCTTCTCTTCTCCTTCTTTCTTCTTTTTCTCCTTCTTCTCCTCCTTTTTCTCCATCTTCTCCTCCTTCTTCTCCTCCTTCTTCTTCTCCTTCTCCTGCTCATTCTACATCTTCATATTCCTCTCCCTTTTACTCTTACTGTTACCCTTACAATTCCTATAATTTTGCATGATAATGAACAGTAACTACTGAATCTACGGACACAAAGAAACCCATTTTATTCTGTCCATGGACATTCACATATGAAGAATACCCCAATGCGAATAGAATTAATTCACACATTCAGGTTTAAAACCAATCACATATTCTGCTTGATTGAAGTACATAATGGGATAAAAAGGGGCAGAAGTTGGCAAGCAGCTAAGAAATCATGCAAACAAATTTACAGATGAAAGCTCATGAAGAGAGGATGGGGGAGCAAATTAAGTTTGAAACATTAGTTACCATACAAATGCATCACCGACTGACTAACAAGAGTCTCGGTTTATTTCTGTTTTATCCACGATAAAGCTTTCAGGTTCATTATCTCCATGGATGCAACTTTCCTGACAAGCCTAGTATTGTTATTTCTAATGCGTTGGTCATCCAGACAGGTCTGTATTTGTCTGCCCTGCCTTTCCTTTTTCAGAGATCATAACTTGATTTGTGCCCAAACCATCTGTTGTTTGAATGTAGCACATTGTTCAGCTCCCGTGTCCCCTCCCAACCTTTGGATCCAATTTATTTGGCCTCGACCCATGCTTACAAAACTGAATTTGGCTTCACACAGCTTATTATTCTTACTCTGCATTCTTCATTTTACTTTTCCATAGACATTCTGAAACTTATGGTACAATGATCAATGTCCTCTAACTGTTCTCCCAATGAATCGTGATCTACTTGGCCGACCTCAAACCAAAGAGCCAGGCCCAGCAGTTCATCATTGCTCGTTAGACTGGACACCTAAGGCAGTAGAAAATTCTAAACATACACGAAGAATTCTTGCCCTTCTCTTCCCTTTACATGACCACTGCCATTCTCTACAGTTGGATAATTAAAGTACTCCACCACAGCTACCTTATAATATTTGCACCACACAGACATGTTCAAACGTTCTTCATTAGAAAGGTACGCCTATGAGGATTGCTACAGTGGACCTTCTCCAAACTGCTGTTAACACCATTATATACATTTTTTTCTCAAGCAATATTCAAGGATGGTCAACTAATGTAATGTACGGCTTGACCTACATACGGTTCTAGACTCACAGCAATGTAGTTGCTTCTGAACTGCCCTAAGGAAGTGCTCTATCAAGGCACTAAGCTGTCGGGCGCCATGATTGCAATGACTAAAGAGGATTTAAAAAAGATTGGACTTCAAATATTGAGTTAGGGATCACTCCCTGAGTGGATGCTCAGCCCACTTTGCCTATGAAATTAATCTCGTTCATAAACAAATGGAGAACATTGTTATATTTCGGAGGGTTGTCACACAGAATAGCTAGGCAGGAGAATGGTACGCTCTTATAACCTGCAACCTATATCCCAGACTTTTCCATGAATGTCCCAGGGCAGAACCTGCTCGCACAGTGGGACAGACAAAGCAGATGTGGCACCAGAGTGGTGCACTGTCAGGATATGTGTGGACCTGGAAACACTCAATAATTTGGTATGGATACCATGAAATTCAAGGCATGAGGTCAACGCTGGGGTTTGAAATCTCCAGAGGCTCACAGTGGCTGAAGTGAACAGCATCTACAAGATGCTCTGCAACAACTTCTCTAGTTCCTTCAACAATGCTTTCAAAATGCATGATCTCCACCATCCAGTCAGAACGACAGGGGCAGCGGTCGCTTGGGAAATCGAGCATTACTGCTGCCCTCCAAGAGACGTATGATTCTGACTGTTAAAAGCAAAATACTGTGGATGCCAGAAATAAAAAACAAACAAAAAAAGAAAATCCTGGAAAAACTCAGCAGGTTTAACGACATCTGCGGTTCCTTTGTAGACCATATAGTTTCCATTGTACAGTTTTTTGCTGCTCTAAATCGGCACTTAGCCTCATCTGTCTCATATATTGGGTGTGGATATTACTGCAGCGGCCTCTATCCTGCACTCTTCTAGTGCGGTGCTCAATATATTACATCTATGTCTACTGCATATGGTGGAAGGTCATGATGCCTAATATCGCAATCCCTCCGTGAAACCCCAATATGTTCTACTCTACATAATGCCCTGCCGGGTGTTGACAGAAGTATGACAGCTATTGCTAAAACAATGCTTATTAGAATATTGCTTTCCTCTATACAGTCAACATTCATTCCATATACGCTTGTTAAACCTTTGAGCAACCGGTCAAGTCATGATCCTTGCATCTTTAAAGATTAAAGAAATGTTCACAGGTTACCCATAAAGGAAATACCCCTTCATTAATCGGTCTTATATTCTCTCAGGCTTGTCCAGTGTCCAGGATTCATGTGCGTTGCAAAGATCATTTCTGCTTGCTTCGTCTGAATTATTTTCCCCTATGTTAATCATTTTGTTTATTGTCCCTGCATTACCTTTGAGCACTGTAGCCAAGTTTTGGATTAATTGCATCATGTCCTGGTTTCTATTTAATTGGGTTTTATGAGCCCCCTGTCCCCTTTCGAAGATTTCTTTAAGCTTGGAGCTCAAGATCAGGACCTTCTGATCAACAGTTGCCAGATTCTGAATCAGGCACTGATGCCCATATATTGAATATCGTAGCGGCATCATTTATCAGGCTGCACTTAACTCGGTTCCCTCCCAAGCCTGGTCGCATTCCTCCGTGGAACTGAGATGCTTCAGTCATGAACTGGCCAATTTGAGCCGTGTGTATATCTCGAACATGGGTTGAGCACCACTCGGGCAGGGCATTCCAGATATGTTCAATACTACGGGTACCAGCTCGTGATTTGCATTATCATAAAAAAAAACTTCTGATTAACCAGTCGGTACTGGATGCACAGTTACAAGTTGGGTCAGTCGGTGTGGTTTGAGGGGCTTCAATTATCTCTACTCGGACTGTGTAAGTAGACGTTGGAGGTGGCTGGATAGTGACGGACCTCCCATGCCTGATCTAAAGCAAACCCTTACTACATTTAGCTAGCACTTGTTATCTTACTGTTACCATTGTGTGTCACATTCGGCACTGTCCGTGCTGTACCAAAGTTCCTCCTGCAGTGAGGGATGAGCAATGATGATCCCTGACCTTGTGGCCTGTACTGATACAACCACGACCAGGATTGTAGACCTGTGGAGATATTATCATCGGCTCCCGTTTTCCACGTTACCGATTGGCCAATTTACATGCACCTTTAACTGTGTGTAATGCTTCCCTTTACTTCTCATTCTCATATCTACAAGTGCTGATATATCACCTTTCATAATTACCTGGTATGGTCCATGTCTGTTCGCTCTGGGTTCACCTTAACCATCACCTATTCACCACCTGGTCCATCGTTGCTCATTGGATTTTCCAGTTTCCATATCCTTAATCAACTGTCCGCCTCTAACATCCTTCCTCAACTCATGCAATTGCTGAATTATTTCCCTCACAGAATCACGCATCCTTCCTTTTAGGGGTCCTACACCTCCCAATTCTACGATGATTCCCTCGGTAACTGCATTGCTCTCCTTATCATTATTTCAAATGGATCCTGCTTGAGGTAGCACGAAGGCGCACTTGCATATTAAAGAGTTCCCTATATCTTGAATTGCTTTTGTGATTAAAGTTTTTTCTAAGTTCAGTTCATCCTTTCCACCATCCCCGAGCTCTGTCGCTGGTAAGGAATTTCTGTTTATATTTAAATTTATTCATTTATTTAATGAATCTTCTGTTGAAATTAGTTCCCTGATCTGAATACATCTGGATAGGCACCCTCCATCCTTCCAGGCTACTGTCTCCAGCTGTCCCACGTCCGACATCAATTTCCTAAACTGCCGATATAACTGTACAATGCACCTTTTTGTCCTATGTTTAAATTGCTCAGTATCTTCACTTCCAGTGACGGTTCTCTATGGGAGTTGCTTAGCTCTGTCTGTCATCATAGTGTTAACCGTGTGGTCTTACTTTTTGTAGCTCGCAGGCACGTCAATACAATCAGTAATTCATCTATTTAGCCTTTTTACAGGTTTCCCTTTACCTATATCCACATTGTGGTAAATTGTATTTAAGTATTATTGCTCCTTATATTTCAATTCCTCAACTATAGATTCATCATAAGTTTACCTCTAAGTTCTTTTTTCCCCTGAATATGATCATCATAAGATTCTTTTGAGATCATTTTTTCTATTGTCTTGATCGTTTATAATGTTTCCTTACAATTTAGGTAGATTTAACTATTCTGTATCAATTAAGATCTCTGCCTCCAGATCTTTGCTTATCTCGCCTGTGCAGTTCCAATATCTCAGTTGATGGCGAGGTTATCAAATTCAGTTCCCTTAAAACAGATTGTATATTGTGTCCTCTTTCCCTAACTCTTTCTCCTACTTGCCTCATACCATTTTACACATACAACAGACTACAATCTTATCTTGTTCAGATGTGTGAAGAGAATTTAAAATCTAGTTAAGTATTATGATAGTTTTAAAACAGAAATCAGGCATTGACATGTTTTGCTTACTTATCTTCTTGTCAAACAACATTTTGTTGTCCCAAAAGTAACCCATTAAGTGATCTCGCCTGTTTCTTTTAGAATTATCACAGATTCATTAACTCGGCCAAAAAATTGGATTTATGGCAAACTTTGTCAAGGTCTTGAGCTTGTCTTCATATTTTGGGGATAGGCTTAAAAATAAAAAAGTCTGCAGCATTTGAATCAGTGCCAATTGTTGTCAAACCTTTTCAAATTAAATTACTCTTTTGAGAAAGTATCAGGAACTAAACCTTAAATTTTAAACTTTATAAGAAACGTAATTTAAAATATCAAAATTAAAACAACCTCTTTTGAAAATGTAAAGATTTGTATCCACATTAGAAGTCCCATCTCTTTATCGAGACGTTCTTTATCTATGGATAGTCTCCCCGGTATTCATAGTAACCTCTTAAATTACATGGCACTTTACATCTCAATATTGTCCCAAATTCAAATTACAGTGCTGTTGAAATGCAGATCTCCGTTAATATTTAATTCATCTCTTCAAAAGAAACCCCTTTTTGTCCATTGGAACCACTTAGACCTTGTATTTATGTCTTTTGGTTTCCCTAGAATTGTTTCGAATTTCAAGTAATCTTTATTTTCCCCCTCATAATTTTAGAATACCAACTCGAGTGTGTGAATCCCAATCAGCTTGCAAGCTGCTGATACTAGTCTGCAAGGGGCTTGTACAAATGTTGGTTTATCAAACCCTATTTGGCTTCATATGACTTTCAACTTGCGTTTTTTCTTTGCCAGAAATTTCATTTTAAACTTCAGAAACAAAACTTTGCAATGTTTCAGTATAATATTAATTTAATCTAACATGGGGAATTCAACCCTAAAGTGCTGAATTACAGGCAAAGATAACAATTTACGGAAGAAATCACATTCAAGCTCACATACAAATGCTTCGTGCCCACAAACAAACATATGTTCAGGGGTAAGTATTTATATTCCTGTATCCTTAACTTGACTTTAAACTCTTATATTCTAAAGTAAACTTCAAATAGCAGTGGGGGAAATAAAGTGATCTTGGAGGCTCCACCTTTAGGGACTACCAAACTGACCAAACCTGACATTTCCCCTGCTCCTGCCTGTCATTGCTTATTAACTCCCTAGGGATACACCCTTTTCTCTCTTTCTCTCTTCAGCACAAGCAGTTCTTGTAACCTAGATCAATTATACAAGGTAAGAATAACCATCACCCCTTTCTTTGCCTTATCATTTAATTCTACGCACCACTGATTTTGTTCTCCAGTAGTTCCCTGTGGATTCCACCCCACTTTCTGCATTTCTGTGATTAATCTTGAATGTTGTTCCGCTATGTAACTCGTAATGGAGTCAGCGGTTCCCCAATCGAGTTCTATAGCTCTATTCTGTTTTGCTGACGGCCTTCTGTTCATATATCCCCGTCTGCGGGAAGTTAGATTCCCGCGGCCCTAATGATTTAGTTATTTATGGGATATGTGGTCTAATTGTTTAACTGGCGTCTGACCTACGCGGATTCGGCTAAGGGTCTATCTCAAACGTTAGCCCACCTGCGTGCCTCTGCCTCTTATCGGCTCCTCCTATCATCTGTCCTGAGTCGTCCTTCCGATTATTTCGAAACTTAACTGGACCGTTGTCGGGTAGGCTTACTGCACTAACTACAGGTAGTACATGAAATGGACTCGCCCACTTTTCAGAGCCGCCCGAGGATCCGATCTGAGTATCCTGCCGACTATGCCAAACTGTGTTTACTTTGACAAACGGACCACAGGGCACGCAGGCACAGGTCATCATCGTTTATTCGAGCAAGTGCAAGGAGAGAACCATCTCAAAGCAGCTTGAGATCGCACTCTGCTAAATTACAAGTGTTCAACATATTTACATATTATTGGTCACGTTGAAGAACCGTTTCCAGATTCTGATCTCATCAACATACAGTTTTACATTAAACAGACATCTCTAGTAACAGGTACATGCATCGTATGTCCCTATTTTTTCACACAGGCTGAAACCTTCCCTCCTACCTAACATGAATACCTATCCACAATGTTTGAATTCTATTAAGACAGTTTTGAACATGTGTTTTCTGACCTTCAGCCCCCCTCAGGTCAGGTGACGTCATATCTGGTAGAGCACCATAAAGTATCTAATACTTGAGTCCACAACCACAATCAGCCTATTATCATGATGATATCGTTTATTTAAAATAAAAATATTCTATGCAACTCAAGTGCCCAAGGTCTTATCTTTTCCATCTCCTGTGCTGTAGTCGTTTGAAGTCTGCAAATTACAGGCACTGAAATTATTAAGGAACCTTTAATCACATAGGCCCTTAACTTCCTCCAGCCCAAAGAACTAATAGGGCCCAAGATGCTAATACAGGCCTTGAAGCTATTACAGAGTCTAGGACTAATGTAGACGCTGAAACCTAGAGAGCCGATGAGACAAGTTTGTCGCTGAAATAATACAGACAAGGAAACTAATATGGACCATTCAATTAATACAGGTCCGGAAACATATAGAGTCACTGAATCGCTTTCAGGCCATGAATCTTTTACGGCTACCTAAACTAGCACAGCCACTTAAACCAACACAGATTCAAACGAATATACTCCATGTTAGGAAATAGAGATAATTTAAGTATGTTATATTTGAATTTGTTGAACATAGGATGAGTTTTTCCTTTAAAGTTTACTTTTGATATGTATTTCTGTATCTGTGTGTTTTAAGAGAGGACAAATAGAAGGTTTAGTTACACTTCAAAATGTTGCTTGCATTTCAAACCTGGAGTTGATGTCTGCACTAAGGAAAAAGTAAAGACAGAAGATTTGACAAACAATGGTGTTGCCTAGCAACAAGGAGCAAAGTAGGCAGGTTCCTCCCACAGACATACAAACAGAACTAATGAAACAGCAGTTTTAAGTTCACTTGAAGCCAGGACGCCAGAGAGACTGTGCACCGAGAGAGGGAGCTGCAGATTCCCCAGAAGAATAAAAATGTACCAAGCAAAAATAACATACCCAAATGCCAGGGAAGTGAATGAGTAAAAGTCCAAAGGAGAAGTTAGAGGCAAAGGAACTTCTGGAACGAGGGAAAAAGTCCTGTTAATCAAAGTAAAGAGTGAGGGGCAATGAGAAAGGCTTCACGCTTTAGATCTAAAGTGAGATATTTGAAAAAGCAACAAGTTTAAATAAGACTTGCAGGTCTGTAAATCTTTTCTATAAGCATGCGAAGCAGTTATGTACTGTTAAAGATGAGCTTGTGAGAGAGAGTGCTTGGAACACAGCTTGAATGCATGTGGTGAACAAGGGAAGAGGAACATCGAAAGTCTGGTTCTAAACCCTGGAGCTATACCCTTCTGGAACTTGTCTGAGAGAAAACGTCAATTTGGGAGAAGATTCCAAGGTGAGGTATTGCAGAGTGAAGATGGGAAACCCTCTTCAAAAGGACAGAATCCAGTGAGACTAGTTTGCTCACGGTGTAACAAGTGCTTGCAGGGAGTTGAATACAGAACAATAGCATCTGGTTCAGAAACCATCTATCGCATGACGTCAGAGTGCGGTCTGTCTGACCACAGGGTACCTTAGGTTTACACGGACTGACTACTTACTATGGACAGTAAAGCATAAGAAGGTTTGTGTCGCTAGTGCTATCTTTATAAACCTATATTTATCTTAAAAGTATAGTTGTGGGTGAATGAGTAGTCTAATATGGTTCATCTTTTAATGTTGACCAAACGTTTCATTCATTTGTGAAATGATCTTCAGCTGGCTACCATGACTCTGTTCAGTAGCTAAACTCCACATGTCTAAACAAACAAATAAATTATGATTGATCAAGCTGGGCTCCACAGTGAGATCACACTTATCCAGGTGAATCCTTGGCAAGGGACCAAAACACACCCTGATAAGAATACCAAGCGTGTACCTAAATCAGAACCTGAATGTAAAACAGACCCCGATCCCAGTGTATGTTCTGAAAACTTGAACACGAACCCTGAGCCCGAAACAGATCCTGAAACTATTGCAGTCTCTGAAACAAATACAGAGATCACCTCAGGTCCATATATCTCCTCGTTCCCCTATTAATCTGATACAAAATCTGCCCCAGGGCAAGATGCATATTACCCTCAAATTTTCCTTGTAAACATAAACCTCCCTCCTTCCCCGAGGTATATCAACACCCTCCCCAGTGTACATCGTCTAACAATCCCTCCCCTCGTGTAGCTGGCATATTTAACCATGCTCCTTTATACCTGCTACATCACCCTCCCTTGCACAGCCTGCGAAATGAATCACTCCTCTCTGCTGCTCCTGTGTAACTGGCCTATTCTCCACCAGGACGGAGTATGGAGTATATCTCTCCCCTCGTGTACCTTGTGTATCACACTGCACCATTCCTACAGCTGGTATATCTATCCCTTTCCATGATTCAGCTGCAAAATCCACACCGCCCCGATCTTGGCATGTCACCTCTGGCCCCGCTTATCTGGTCTACATCTAATGATGTATGTACCTCTTCAATCTATCTCCGGGCCCCAGTGAAGTCGGTATACACGCCCACCTATACTGCAGCATGTTATCGGCCTTTCACTGGGAACATGGACACCCTCCCACCCAGTGAAGCTGGTAAACCTCCCCCTACCCGCGAATACCTGTGATATCAACATTCCTCCCATGTGCCTTGGACATCAGCCCCAGCATGCTCGTGTTGGGGTTGGACTTGTTTCCTGGTTACTATGGATACCATAGTGGGAGGGGCAACTTGTGACCACGTGGCCGAGAGGACCTTGTCCACTCTGCTTCAAAATGTCATCACTCAACCCAAATCCACACCCACTCTCGCAATGCAACAACAGGCCCCGCCCAACACTGACATCACAATGGCAGTGCCCGACCCCGCCCTGAAACGGTAGACCAGGTTCCGCCTCCCGCTCTGAAATTGAGCCAAAGACCCCGCCCCCATTCTGAGAATGCAGCAACAATTGCCGCCTGCACTCTGAGATTGGAGCAACAGGGCCCGCCCCCGCTCTGACCATGGAGCAACAGGAGCCGCCCCCACTCTGACCATGGAGCAACAGGACCCGCCCCCACTCTGACCATGGAGCAACAACAACCTATGATTAGGCTATGGTCATGAAGACAGGTGCTTGCTTGGCTCTGTCCCCCGAGAGAGAGAGCGCCTTCCCCGTCTGTTTGCAGAGTAAGAGACTCCGCACGCTCCCCCCACACTCCCGCCTTCGTTTGCCCTTCAAAGCCACGAGGCTCATTGTCCCGAAGGCCACAGTGCCCTCCCCGCTTTCTAACCATGGTCACAGGATCCACCATCCCCTCTGTCACCAGGGAGATAGGCGGGAGCTGACTCTGCTGTGACAGGGACACACCCGGGACCTCACATTTTACAATGGGGAGAGGGCAGTTCCCCACTCTGCCACAACAGAGGCAGGTCACCGACCCAAAGGAAGACTGATATCAAATGGAGGAAAAGTAGAAACTCTCACTCACTAATTTCTTCAAATCATCGAAAGCATCGAAGAATTTGAGTAAAGGGATATTTCAGCACATTCTTCAACTGCTCCCTGAACTTAGTCTGGGGCACGGCGTAAATCCCAGTGTTTGTGCAGCAGCTCAGGAGCTGCAGCATGAAGGCCAATTCCCGCACATAGTTACCCATCCATACAGAATAACACCATATAATAAATCCGCCTCCTTGTAGAATATACCATTAACATCGCCCACAACAGAATGAAATTGGCCGAGATAACAAACAGTTAAATGATGGATTTCCTCCAACTGTCCATCTCTGGGTCTCTGGGCCTCTCCACACTGCTGTGAGCCCGGAGACTACTACGGGCTCTGCTGCTCATTAAAATGTGTCTGACGGTGAGAACAATGAGCAGCAGAATCAGGACAAATGGGACATAGGGAGTAAGGATGTGATGGAGGAATTTGATGATTATCCAGACCGGATTATCCTGAACTTCAAATGTTACAAAACAAACCAGGGTCTGTTCATCAGCATATACAAACCTGATAGCATAAAATACCAGAAAATATTCTTTAAGAAGCTCAGCACAGTGACTGATACTAGAACCACAGCCGCCGTTTTCTCAGTTCAATATTTAATTTTTAGCTTCTGGCAACAAATGACCACAAACTGATCAAATGTGAAAGTAACAGTGAACCAGACAGAGCAGTCGGTGGCTGCATTAAGCAAGATGGCATGGATATTACACACATGCATGTCCCACAGGAAATTAAAATATTCCCAATAAACAATTGCAATGTGTCTCAATATCAGGTCGACAATAATGACCAGTAGATCGGCTGCTACCATGGACACCAGGTAGCGAGTGACACACTTGGAGAGACCACAATTTCCCTGAGTTAAGATCACAATTGTCACCATGTTCACTGTCAGGAACAGAGAAAACAGTGGAGTTATACATCAAGCTGAAAGAAAAAAAAAATCAGCTTGGCTGAATGTTTTGGATTGGTCCATGTTATTGTGGCATCCAGTGAAGTATTGAAATTACTGTACAGGTGGCAATAAACTGAAATGTCTGTGATATGGTGGAAGACAACTGATAGTAAAAAGGAATACATATGACACTGACATTTCTGAACAAGTTGTTAATCATTAACCTGTCGCTCCTGTTCACTTGAACTAGTTTAGACAAATTTGCAATCTCGAAACAACTCTAGTTTTGGTGAAGAAGATTAATGCAGTTAAACATGGTTTATAGAATTGTTCATCGGACACAATCAGACTGACAAGGGACGCCAATAATACCGAGGATCGGATAGTAAAATGGCAGAATAAGCTGGATTGCCCAATAGATCCGGGAATTTAATGGCATCCAATTATAACATGTGGAGAGCTCATAAAGTGCTTCCGATAAACTCCTGTTTATTGGTGTAACATTCCTTTATGTTGTTCTCAGGTTCTGATCCATTGTTGTAACTTTCCAATCCGTTGCTCTCAGATTCTGAGATCGCCTCTCTCTCTCTTCAACTGCATTTCCCTGTTAATCACAGGGCCGATGCTCCCGCTGACAATCTGAGGTAACACCTTGAAGGGGGTTCCTTATAAACATGTTTTAGAAGCTCTCCAATTATATAATACAGAGTTTTAAAGTGATTAACAAAGAAGAAAAGGAATGAAGAAATGTTGGTTGAAAAAAATCTGCAATGTCCTATATGAAGCTAATACAGAACCTGAAAGTAATACAGATCCTGAAAATAATACAGATCCTTAAATCAATACAGATCTTTAATTTAACACAGATCTTTAAATTAATAAAGGTCCTGAAACTAATACAAATGTTTAAATTAATATAGATCCTTAAAATAATACCGAATTTAAAATTGATACAGACACCTAAACTGATATTGAAGCTAAAAACGGACCCTCAAACTGATACAGATCCTGAAGCTAATACAGAACCTGAAATTAATACAGGCCCTGAAATTATAACAGATCCCGATACTAATACAAATACTGAAAATAATGCAGACCCTGAAATTAATGCAAATCGTGCAATTAATAGAGGTGTGTGAGTGTGTGTCTGTGCCATTGTGTGTCTGTGTTCGTGTCTGCGTGTGTCTTGTTTGTGTGTGCGCCTCTGTGTGTGTGTGTGGGGGGGGGGGGTGCTGTGTGTGCGGGGGCTGTGTGTGGCTGTGTGTGCATGCGCGTGTCTGAGTTTGTGTCTCTGAGTGTGTGTGTGTGTATGTGCCTCTGTGTGTGTATTTTTGTGTGCATGTGTGTCTATGTGCCTGTGAATGTGTGTCTATGTGAGCGTGTATGTGTCAGCCTTTGTGTGTGTCCTGTGTGTGCTTCTATATGTGTCTGTGTGTGTTGGGGGCCTCTCAATATCGGCCTCTGCCCAATGCTTACCATTTCTGATCCTATGGTTTTTAATTGGGGCATGTTTGCTCTGTGATGTTGGTGAAATATTCACATTTTAACTCGCGGAGGTAACCTAGAGATAATGTAGTGCTTTTACAGGCCAGTATTTGGCAATTTCACAACCAGATTCCTGTTTATTGATTCTCCTGAGGATCGTTATAACATAAAAGGGTAACTGAAGGGCAGAATGGAAGGTAATGCAGGAGAAATATCCAGCATGAAGTTTCACAAAACCATTGTTATACCTGTTGCTGCTGGACCATTGGCTATTCAGGTGAGCGCCGTTGGGAATGGAGGGGCGGTGACCATTTGCCCTCTCACCTTTTCTCCCTGCTCCAATGGCTGAGGGTCATGGGCGGGGCCGGCAGGAGACCTCTCTAACCCAGTCCAGCTTAACCTGGCCAATGGAAGCAGGGCTCGCCCCTTTCCATTGTGCCTTCATCAAAGGGACAAGGTTACTGCCCCGTCCAATGGGCCCCTTCCGGACACGCCCCTCTTTGTTATGCCATCATCATGGGGACCAGACACCAACCCCTGTCCATTGTGCTGTCACAAGGCCCTAGCCTCTGCATTATGCCATCATCATGGGGACCACGTCCTTCCCCCTTTCCATGGTGCAGTCAAAGGACACGCCCCTCCAATTAAGCCGTCGTCATGGGGACCAGGAGCCGCCACCCTGCCCATTTTGCCATCACAGTTCTCGACCCTCCCATTATGTGGTCATCACTGGGACCAGTCCGGCCTCCTGGCCATTGTGAGGTTTAGGTGCCGCCCCCCCCCCCCCCACCCCAATGATGTCGCCACCATATGGACCAGGTTCCGCCCCTTGCCCGTGGTGATGTTTAGAATCCGCCCCGTCCATGATGCCGTCACCATGGAGAACACTTGCACCCCTTGCACTTTGTGACGGATAGGTGCCGCCCCTCCCATGATGCCGTTACCATGGGGAGCAGGTCCCGCCCCCTGCCCGTTCTGACTTTTAAAAGCCTCCCCTCCCATGATGCCGTCACAATAGGAACCTTGTCCGACCCTTGCACATTCTGACGTTTCGGAGCACCCACTCCCATGCTGCCATCACCATGGGAAGCTGGTCACGCAACCTGCCTGTTGTGACTTTTAGGAGCCGCCCCTCCCATGATGCTGTCACCATGGAGACCAGGTGCGAGCTTTGAACATTGTGACATTTAGGAGGCGTCCCCCTCTCATGATAATATTGTTAAATAATTGTTTGGTGTTTTCCAATGTTTATTTTGTTGAACTTGTTGGTATTTTTCAAAGTTGATGTTGTTGTTGAATTTATTGGTGGTTTCAATGTTGAGGTTGTTGTTGAATTTGTTGGTGTTTTCAATGTTGAGGTTGTTGTTGAATTTGTTGGTGTTTTTCAATGTAGAGGTTGTTGTTGAATTTGTTGGTGTTTCCAATGTTGAGTTAGTTGTTGAATTTGTTGGTGTTTTCAGTGTTGAGCTAGTTGTTGAATTTTTTGTTGTTTATCAATGTTGAGGTTGTTGTTGAATTTATTGGTGTTTTCAGTGTTGAGGTTGTTGATGCTTTTGTTGGTGTTTTCAATTTTGAGGTTGTTCTTGAATTTGTTGGTGTTTTTCAATGTCGAGGTTGTTATTGAATTTGTTGGTGCTTTCAATGTTGTGGATGTTGCTGAATTTGTTGGTGTTTTTCAATGCTGAGGTTGTTGTTGAATTTGTTGGTGTTTTCAATTTTGCGGTAGTTGTTGAATTTGTTGGTGTTTTTCAATGTTGAGGTTGTTGCTGAATTTGTTGGTGTTATCAATGTTGAGGTTGTTGTTGAATTTGTTAGTGTTTTTCAATGTTGAGGTTGTTGCTGAATTTGTTGGTGGTTTCAATGTTACGGTTGTTATCGAATTTGTTGATGTTTCTCAATGTTGAGTTTGTTGTTAAATTTGTCGGTGTTTTTCAACATTGCGATTGTTGTTGAATTTGTTGGTGTTTTTCAATGTTGAGGTTGTAGATGAATTTGTTGGTGTTTTTCAAACTTCAGGTTGTTGTTGAATTTGTTGGAGTTTTTCAATCTTGAGGTTGTTGTCGAATGTGTTGGTGTTTTCAGTGATGAGGTCGTTGTGGAATTTGTTGGGGTTTTTCAATGTTGAGGTTGTTGTTGAATTTGTTGGTGTTTTTCAATGTTGAGGTTGTTGTTGAATTAGTTGGTTTTTTGAATGTTGAGGTTGCTCTTGATTTTGTTGGTGTTTTTCAATGTTGGGGTTGTTGTTGAATTTGTTGGTGTTTTTCAATATTGTGGTTGTTGTTGAATTTGTTGGTGTTTTCAATATTGGGGTTGTTGCTGAATTTGTTGGTGTTTTCCAATTTGCGGTTGTTGTTGAAGTTGTTGGTGTTTTTCAAAGTTGAGTTTGTTGATGAATTTGTTGGTGTTCTCAATGTTGGGGTTGTTGTTGAATTTGTTTGTGTTTTTCAATGTTGCGGTTGTTGTTGAATTTGTTGGTGTCTTTCAATGTCGAGGTTGTTGTTGAATTTGTTGGTGTTTTTCAATGTTGAGGTTGGTGTTGAATTTGTTGGTGTTTTCAATTTTGAGGTTGTTTTTGAATTTGTTGGTTTTTCTCAATGTTGCGTTTGTTGCTGAACTTGTTGGTGCTTTTCAATGTTGAGGTTGTTGATGAATTTGTTGGTGTTTTCAGTGTTGCGGTTGTTGAATTTTTTGGTGTTTTTCAATGTTGAGGATGTTGTTGCATTTTTTTGTTGTTTTCCAATGTTCAGGTTGTTGTTGAATTTGCTGGGGTTTTTCAATGTTACGTTTGTTTTTCAATTTGTTGGTTTTTTCAATGTTGATGTTGTTGTTGAATTTGTTGGTGTTTTCAATGTTGCTGTTGTTCTGGAATTTGTTGGTGTTTTTCAATGTCGAGGTTGTTCTTGAATTTGTTGGTGTTTTCAATGTTGAGGTTGTGGTTGAATTTGTTGTTGTTTTTCAATGTTGAGGTTGTTGTTGAATTTTTTGTTTTTTACAAAGTTGAGATTGTTGTTGAATTATTTGGTGTTTTTTCAATGTTGGGGTTGTTGTTGAATTTGTTGGTGTTTTCAATGTTGAGGTTGTTGTTGAATTTGTTGGTGTTTTCAATGTTGCGGTTGTTGTTGAATTTGTTGGTTTTTTCAATGTTGAGGTTGTTGTTGAATTTGATGGTGTTTTCAATGTTGAGGTTTTTGTTGAATTTGTTGGTGTTTTCAATGTTGCGATTGTTGTTGAATTTGTTGGTGTTTTCAATGTTGAGGTTGTTGAATTTGATGGAGTTTTTTCAATGTCGAGGTTGTTCTTGAATTTGTTGGTGTTTTCAGTGTTTAGGTTGTGGTTGAATTTGATGTTGTTTTTCAATGTTGAGGTTGTTGTTGAATTTTTTGATTTTGTTATAAAGTTGAGATTGTTGTTGAATTTGTTGGTGTTTTTTCAATGTTGCGGTTGTTGTTGAATTTGTTGGTGTTTTCAATGTTGAGGTTGTTGTTGAATTTGTTGGTGTTTTCAATGTTGAGATTGTTGTTGAATTTGTTGGTGTTTTCAATGTTGCGCTTGTTGTTGATTTGTTGGTGTTTTTAAATGTTGTGGTTGTTGATGAATTTGTTGGTGTTTTTCAATTTTGCGGTTGTTGTTGAATTTGTTGGTGTTTTTCAATGTTACGGTTGCTGTTGAATTTGTATTTGTTTTTCACTGTTACGGTTGTTTTTGAATTTGTTGGTGTTTTTCAATGTTGCGGTTGTTGTTGAATTTGTTGTTGTTTTTCAATGTTACGGTTGTTGTTGAATTTGTTGGTGCTTTTCAATGTTGAGGTTGTTGTTGAATTTGCTGATGTTTTGAATGTTGCGGTTGTTGTTGAATTTGTTGGTGTTTTACTATGTTGGGGTTGTTGTTGAATTTGTTGGTGTTTTTCAATGTTGATGTTGTTGTTGAATTTGTTGGTGTTTTTCAAATTTGCTGTTGTTGTTGAATTTGTTGGTAATTTTGAATGTTGAGTTTGTTGATGAATTTGTTGGTGTTTTCAATGTTGGGGTTGTTGTTGAATTTGTTGGTGTTTCTCATGTTGTGGTTGTTGTTGAATTTGTTGGTGTTTTCAATGTTGCGATTGTTGTTGAATTTGTTGGTGTTTTCAGTGCTGTGGTTGTTGAATTTGATGCTGTTTTTCAATGTCGAGGTTGTTCTTGAATTGGTTGGTGTTTTCAGTGTTTAGGTTGTTGTTGAATTTGATGTTGTTTTTCAATGTTGAAGTTGTTGTTGAATTTTTTGATTTTTTACAAAGTTGAGATTGTTGTTGAATTTGTTGGTGTTTTTTCAATGTTGCGGTTGTTGCTGAATTTGTTGGTGTTTTCAATGTTGAGGTTGTTGTTGAATTTGTTTTTGTTTTCAATGTTGAGGTTGTTGTTGAATTTGTTGGTGTTTTCAATGTTGCGCTTGTTGTTGATTTGTTGGTGTTTTTAAATGTTGTGGTTGTTGTTGTATTTGATAGTGTTTTTCAATGTTGCGGTTGTTGTTGAATTTGTTGGTGCTTTTCAAATTTACGGTTGTTGTTGAATTTGTTGGTGTTTTTCAATGTTGAGGTTGTTGTTGAATTTGTTGGTGTTTTCAATGTTGAGGTTGTTGTTGAATTTGTTGGTGTTTTTCAATGTTGAGGTTGTTGTTGAATTTGTTGGTGTTTTTCAATGTTGATGTTGTTGTTGAATTTGTTGGTGTTTTTCAATGTTACCGTTGCTGTTGAATTTGTATTTGTTTTTCACTGTTACGGTTGTTTTTGAATTTGTTGGTGTTTTTCAATGTTGCGGTTGTTGTTTGAATTTGTTGTTGTTTTTCAATGTTACGGTTGTTGTTGAATTTGTTGGTGTTTTTCTATGTTGAGGTTGTTGTTGTATTTGTTGGTGTTTTTCAATGTTGCGGTTGTTGTTGAATTTGTTGGTGTTTTTCAATGTTGAGGTTGTTGTTGAATTTGTTGGTGCTTTTCAATGTTGAGGTTGTTGTTGAATTTGTTGGTGTTTTGAATGTTGAGGTTGTTGTTGAATTTGTTGGTGTTTTTCAATGTTGGGGTTGTTGTTGAATTTGTTGGTGTTTTTCAATGTTGATGTTGTTGTTGAATTTGTTGGTGTTTTTCAAATTTGCGGTTGTTGTTGAATTTGTTGGTATTTTTCAATGTTGAGTTTGTTGATGAATTAGTTGGTGTTTTCAATGTTGGGGTTGTTGTTGAATTTGTTGGTGTTTTCAAGGTTGCGCTTGTTGTTGATTTGTTGGTGTTTTTAAATGTTGTGGTTGTTGATGAATTTGTTGGTGTTTTTCAATGTTACGGTTGCTGTTGAATTTGTATTTGTTTTTCACTGTTACGGTTGTTTTTGAATTTGTTGGTGTTTTTCAATGTTGCGGTTGTTGTTGAATTTGTTGTTGTTTTTCAATGTTACGGTTGTTGTTGAATTTGTTGGTGTTTTTCTATGTTGAGGTTGTTGTTGTATTTGTTGGTGTTTTTCAATGTTGCGGTTGTTGTTGAATTTGTTGGTGCTTTTCAATGTTGCGGTTGTTGTTGAATTTGTTGGTGTTTTTCAATGTTGAGGTTGTTGTTGAAGTTGTTGGTGCTTTTCAATGTTGAGGTTGTTGTTGAATTTGTTGGTGTTTTGAATGTTGCGGTTGTTGTTGAATTTGTTGGTGTTTTCAATGTTGCGATTGTTGTTGAATTTGTTGGTGTTTTCAGTGCTGAGGTTGTTGAATGTGATGTTGTTTTTCAATGTCGAGGTTGTTCTTGAATTTGTTGGTGTTTTCAGTGTTTAGGTTGTGGTTGAATTTGATGTTGTTTTTCAATGTTGAGGATGTTGTTGAATTTTTTGATTTTTTATAAAGTTGAGATTGTTGTTGAATTTGTTGGTGTTTTTTCAATGTTGCGGTTGTTGTTGAATTTGTTGGTGTTTTCAATGTTGAGGTTGTTGTTGAATTTGTTGGTGTTTTCAATGTTGCGGTTGTTGTTGAATTTGTTGGTCCTTTTCAATGTGAGGGATTTTGTTGTATTTGTTGGTGTTTTTCAATGTTGAGGTTGTTGTTGAATTTGTTGGTTTTTTTCAATGTTGAGGTTGTTGTTGAATTTGTTGGTGTTTTGAATGTTGAGGTTGTTGTTGAATTTGTTGGTGTTTTTCAATGTTGATGTTGTTGTTGAATTTGTTGGTGTTTTTCAAATTTGCGGTTGTTGTTGAATTTGTTGGTATTTTTCAATGTTGAGTTTGTTGATGAATTTGTTGGTGTTTTCAATGTTGGGGTTGTTGTTGAATTTGTTGGTGTTTCTCATGTTGTGGTTGTTGTTGAATTTGTTGGTGTTTTCAATGTTGCGATTGTTGTTGAATTTGTTGGTGTTTTCAGTGCTGAGGTTGTTGAATTTGATGCTGTTTTTCAATGTCGAGGTTGTTCTTGAATTTGTTGGTGTTTTCAGTGTTTAGGCTTGTGGTTGAATTTGATGTTGTTTTTCATTGTTGAGGTTGTTGTTGAATTTGTTGATTTTTTACAAAGTTGAGATTGTTGTTGAATTTGTTGGTGTTTTTTCAATGTTGCGGTTGTTGTTGAATTTGTTGGTGTTTTCAATGTTGAGGTTGTTGTTGAATTTGTTGGTGTTTTCAATGTTGTGGTTGTTGTTGAATTTGTTGGTGTTTTTCAATGTTGCGGTTGTTGTTGAATTTGTTGGTGTTTTCAATGTTGAGGTTGTTGTTGAATTTGTTGGTGTTTTCAATGTTGAGGTTGTTGTTGAATTTGTTGGTGTTTTCAATGTTGAGGTTGTTGTTGAATTTGTTGGTGTTTTTCAATGTTGATGTTGTTGTTGAATTTGTTGGTGTTTTTCAATGTTGCGGTTGTTGTTGAATTTGTTGGTGTTTTTCAATGTTGAGTTTGTTGTTGAATTTGTTGGTGTTTTCAATGTTGAGGTTGTTGTTGAATTTGTTGGTGTTTTCAATGTTGAGGTTGTTGTTGAATTTGTTGGTGTTTTCAATGTTGCGGTTGTTGTTGAATTTGTTGGTGTTTTCAATGTTGCGGTTGTTGTTGAATTTGTTGGTGTTTTTCAATGTCGAGGTTGTTGTTGAATTTGTTGGTGTTTTCAATGTTTAGGTTGTTGTTGAATTTGTTGTTGTTTTTCAATGTTGAGGTTGTTGTTGAATTTGTTGTTGTTTTTCAATGTTGAGGTTGTTGTTGAATTTGTTGGTGTTTTTTCAATGTTGCGGTTGTTGTTGAATTTGTTGGTGTTTTTCAATGTTGAGGTTGTTGTTGAATTTGTTGGTGTTTTCAATGTTGAGGTTGTTGTTGAATTTGTTGGTGTTTTCAATGTTGCGGTTGTTGTTGAATTTGTTGGTGTTTTCAATGTTGTGGTTGTTGTTGAATTTGTTGGTGTTTTTCAATTTTGCGGTTGTTGTTGAATTTGTTGGTGTTTTTCAATGTTACGGTTGTTGTTGAATTTGTTGGTGTTTTTCAATGTTGAGGTTGTTGTTGAATTTGTTGGTGTTTTTCAATGTTGAGGTTGTTGTTGAATTTGTTGATGTTTTTCAATGTTGAGGTTGTTGTTGAATTTGTTGGTGTTTTTCAATGTTGAGGTCGTTATTGAATTTGTTGGTGTTTTTCAATGTTGATGTTGTTGTTGAATTTGTCGGTGTTTTTCAATGTTGCGGTTGTTGTTGAATTTGTTGGTGTTTTTCAATGTTGAGGTTGTTGTTGAATTTGTTGGTGTTTTTCAATGTTGAGGTTGTTGTTGAATTTGTTGGTGTTTTTCAATGTTGAGGTTGTTGTTGAATTTGTTGGTGTTTTCAATGTTGCGGTTGTTGTTGAATTTGTTGGTGTTTTCAATGTTGAGGTTGTTGTTGAATTTGTTGGTGTTTTCAATGTTGAGGTTGTTGTTGAATTTGTTGGTGTTTTCAATGTTGAGGTTGTTGTTGAATTTGTTGGTGTTTTTCAATGTTGAGGTTGTTGTTGAATTTGTTGGTGTTTTTCAATGTTGAGGTTGTTGTTGAATTTGTTGGTGTTTTTCAATGTTGCGGTTGTTGTTGAATTTGTTGGTGTTTTTCAATGTTGAGGTTGTTGTTGAATTTGTTGGTGTTTTTCAATGTTGAGGTTGTTGTTGAATTTGTTGGTGTTTTCAATGTTGAGGTTGTTGTTGAATTTGTTGGTGTTTTCAATGTTGCGGTTGTTGTTGAATTTGTTGGTGTTTTTCAATGTTGAGGTTGTTGTTGAATTTGTTGGTGTTTTCAATGTTGAGGTTGTTGTTGAATTTGTTGGTGTTTTTCAATGTTGAGGTTGTTGTTGAATTTGTTGGTGTTTTTCAATGTTGAGGTTGTTGTTGAATTTGTTGGTGTTTTTCAATGTTGAGGTTGTTGTTGAATTTGTTGGTGTTTTCAATGTTGCGGTTGTTGTTGAATTTGTTGGTGTTTTTCAATGTTGAGGTTGTTGTTGAATTTGTTGGTGTTTTTCAATGTTGAGGTTGTTGTTGAATTTGTTGGTGTTTTTCAATGTTGCGGTTGTTGTTGAATTTGTTGGTGTTTTTCAATGTTGAGGTTGTTGTTGAATTTGTTGGTGTTTTTCAATGTTGAGGTTGTTGTTGAATTTGTTGGTGTTTTCAATGTTGAGGTTGTTGTTGAATTTGTTGGTGTTTTCAATGTTGAGGTTGTTGTTGAATTTGTTGGTGTTTTTCAATGTTGAGGTTGTTGTTGAATTTGTTGGTGTTTTTCAATGTTGAGGTTGTTGTTGAATTTGTTGGTGTTTTTCAATGTTGAGGTTGTTGTTGAATTTGTTGGTGTTTTTCAATGTTGAGGTTGTTGTTGAATTTGTTGGTGTTTTTCAATGTTGAGGTTGTTGTTGAATTTGTTGGTGTTTTTCAATGTTGAGGTTGTTGTTGAATTTGTTGGTGTTTTTCAATGTTGAGGTTGTTGTTGAATTTGTTGGTGTTTTTCAATGTTGAGGTTGTTGTTGAATTTGTTGGTGTTTTTCAATGTTGAGGTTGTTGTTGAATTTGTTGGTGTTTTCAATGTCGATGTTTTTGTTGAATTTGTTGGTGTTTTTCAATGTTGAGGTTGTTGTTGAATTTGGTGGTGTTTTCAATGTTGAGGTTGTTGTTGAATTTGTTGGTGTTTTCAATGTTGGGTTTGTTGTTGAATTTGTTGGTGTTTTTCAATGTTGAGGTTGTTGTTGAATTTGTTGGTGTTTTTCGATGTTGAGGTTGTTGTTGAATTTGTTGGTGTTTTTCAATGTTGAGGTTGTTGTTGAATTTGTTGGTGTTTTTCAATGTTGAGGTTGTTGTTGAATTTGTTGGTGTTTTTCAATGTTGCGGTTGTTGTTGAATTTGTTGGTGTTTTTCAATGTTGAGGTTGTTGTTGAATTTGTTGGTGTTTTCAATGTTGAGGTTGTTGTTGAATTTGTTGGTGTTTTTCAATGTTGAGGTTGTTGTTGAATTTGTTGGTGTTTTTCAATGTTGAGGTTGTTGTTGAATTTGTTGGTGTTTTTCAATGTTGAGGTTGTTGTTGAATTTGTTGGTGTTTTTCAATGTTGAGGTTGTTGTTGAATTTGTTGGTGTTTTTCAATGTTGAGGTTGTTGTTGAATTTGTTGGTGTTTTCAATGTTGAGGTTGTTGTTGAATTTGTTGGTGTTTTTCAATGTTGCGGTTGTTGTTGAATTTGTTGGTGTTTTTCAATGTTGAGGTTGTTGTTGAATTTGTTGGTGTTTTTCAATGTTGAGGTTGTTGTTGAATTTGTTGGTGTTTTTCAATGTTGAGGTTGTTGTTGAATTTGTTGGTGTTTTCAATGTCGATGTTTTTGTTGAATTTGTTGGTGTTTTCAATGTTGAGGTTGTTGTTGAATTTGTTGGTGTTTTTCAATGTTGCGGTTGTTGTTGAATTTGTTGGTGTTTTCAATGTTGAGGTTGTTGTTGAATTTGTTGGTGTTTTCAATGTTGAGGTTGTTGTTGAATTTGTTGGTGTTTTTCAAAGTTGAGGTTGTTGTTGAATTTGTTGGTATTTTTCAATGTTGAGGTTGTTGGTGACTTTCTTGGTGTTTTAAATATTGAGGTTGTTGTTGAATTTGTTGGTGTTTTTCAATGTTGCGGTTGTTGTTGAATTTGTTGGTGTTTTCAATGTTGAGGTTGTTGTTGAATTTGTTGGTGTTTTTCAATGTTGAGGTTGTTGTTGAATTTGTTGGTGTTTTCAATGTTGCGGTTGTTGTTGAATTTGTTGGTGTTTTTCAATGTTGAGGTTGTTGTTGAATTTGTTGGTGTTTTTCAATGTTGCGGTTGTTGTTGAATTTGTTGGTGTTTTTCAATGTTGAGGTTGTTGTTGAATTTGTTGGTGTTTTTCAATGTTGAGGTTGTTGTTGAATTTGTTGGTGTTTTCAATGTTGAGGTTGTTGTTGAATTTGTTGGTGTTTTTCAATGTTGAGGTTGTTGTTGAATTTGTTGGTGTTTTTCAATGTTGAGGTTGTTGTTGAATTTGTTGGTGTTTTTCAATGTTGAGGTTGTTGTTGAATTTGTTGGTGTTTTTCAACGTTGAGGTTGTTGTTGAATTTGTTGGTGTTTTTCAATGTTGAGGTTGTTGTTGAATTTGTTGGTGTTTTCAATGTTGAGGTTGTTGTTGAATTTGTTGGTGTTTTTCAATGTTGAGGTTGTTGTTGAATTTGTTGGTGTTTTTCAATGTGGAGGTTGTTGTTGAATTTGTTGGTGTTTTTCAATGTTGAGGTTGTTGTTGAATTTGTTGGTGTTTTTCAATGTTGAGGTTGTTGTTGAATTTGTTGGTGTTTTTCAATGTTGAGGTTGTTGTTGAATTTGTTGGTGTTTTTCAATGTTGCGGTTGTTGTTGAATTTGTTGGTGTTTTTCAATGTTGCGGTTGTTGTTGAATTTGTTGGTGTTTTTCAATGTTGAGGTTGTTGTTGAATTTGTTGGTGTTTTCAATGTTGAGGTTGTTGTTGAATTTGTTGGTGTTTTTCAATGTTGAGGTTGTTGTTGAATTTGTTGGTGTTTTTCAATGTTGAGGTTGTTGTTGAATTTGTTGGTGTTTTTCAATGTTGAGGTTGTTGTTGAATTTGTTGGTGTTTTCAATGTTGAGGTTGTTGTTGAATTTGTTGGTGTTTTCAATGTTGAGGTTGTTGTTGAATTTGTTGGTGTTTTTCAATGTTGCGGTTGTTGTTGAATTTGTTGGTGTTTTCAATGTTGAGGTTGTTGTTGAATTTGTTGGTGTTTTTCAATGTTGAGGTTGTTGTTGAATTTGTTGGTGTTTTTCAATGTTGAGGTTGTTGTTGAATTTGTTGGTGTTTTTCAATGTTGAGGTTGTTGTTGAATTTGTTGGTGTTTTCAATGTTGAGGTTGTTGTTGAATTTGTTGGTGTTTTTCAATGTTGCGGTTGTTGTTGAATTTGTTGGTGTTTTCAATGTTGAGGTTGTTGTTGAATTTGTTGGTGTTTTTCAATGTTGAGGTTGTTGTTGAATTTGTTGGTGTTTTCAATGTTGCGGTTGTTGTTGAATTTGTTGGTGTTTTTCAATGTTGAGGTTGTTGTTGAATTTGTTGGTGTTTTTCAATGTTGAGGTTGTTGTTGAATTTGTTGGTGTTTTTCAATGTTGAGGTTGTTGTTGAATTTGTTGGTGTTTTTCAATGTTGAGGTTGTTGTTGAATTTGTTGGTGTTTTTCAATGTTGAGGTTGTTGTTGAATTTGTTGGTGTTTTCAATGTTGAGGTTGTTGTTGAATTTGTTGGTGTTTTTCAATGTTGCGGTTGTTGTTGAATTTGTTGGTGTTTTTCAATGTTGAGGTTGTTGTTGAATTTGTTGGTGTTTTTCAATGTTGCGGTTGTTGTTGAATTTGTTGGTGTTTTCAATGTTGAGGTTGTTGTTGAATTTGTTGGTGTTTTTCAATGTTGAGGTTGTTGTTGAATTTGTTGGTGTTTTTCAATGTTGAGGTTGTTGTTGAATTTGTTGGTGTTTTCAATGTTGAGGTTGTTGTTGAATTTGTTGGTGTTTTTCAATTTTGAGGTTGTTGTTGGATTTGTTGGTGTTTTTCAATGTTGAGGTTGTTGTTGAATTTGTTGGTGTTTTTCAATGTTGCGGTTGTTGTTGAATTTGTTGGTGTTTTTCAATGTTGAGGTTGTTGTTGAATTTGTTGGTGTTTTCAATGTTGAGGTTGTTGTTGAATTTGTTGGTGTTTTCAATGTTGAGGTTGTTGTTGAATTTGTTGGTGTTTTCAATGTTGAGGTTGTTGTTGAATTTGTTGGTGTTTTTCAATGTTGAGGTTGTTGTTGAATTTGTTGGTGTTTTTCAATGTTGAGGTTGTTGTTGAATTTGTTGGTGTTTTTCAATGTTGCGGTTGTTGTTGAATTTGTTGGTGTTTTCAATGTTGAGGTTGTTGTTGAATTTGTTGGTGTTTTTCAATGTTGAGGTTGTTGTTGAATTTGTTGGTGTTTTCAATGTTGAGGTTGTTGTTGAATTTGTTGGTGTTTTTCAATGTTGAGGTTGTTGTTGAATTTGTTGGTGTTTTTCAATGTTGAGGTTGTTGTTGAATTTGTTGGTGTTTTTCAATGTTGCGGTTGTTGTTGAATTTGTTGGTGTTTTTCAATGTTGAGGTTGTTGTTGAATTTGTTGGTGTTTTCAATGTTGAGGTTGTTGTTGAATTTGTTGGTGTTTTTCAATGTTGAGGTTGTTGTTGAATTTGTTGGTGTTTTCAATGTTGAGGTTGTTGTTGAATTTGTTGGTGTTTTCAATGTTGAGGTTGTTGTTGAATTTGTTGGTGTTTTCAATGTTGAGGTTGTTGTTGAATTTGTTGGTGTTTTCAATGTTGCGGTTGTTGTTGAATTTGTTGGTGTTTTTCAATGTTGAGGTTGTTGTTGAATTTGTTGGTGTTTTTCAATGTTGAGGTTGTTGTTGAATTTGTTGGTGTTTTTCAATGTTGCGGTTGTTGTTGAATTTGTTGGTGTTTTTCAATGTTGGGTTGTTGTTGAATTTGTTGGTGTTTTTCAATGTTGAGGTTGTTGTTGAATTTGTTGGTGTTTTCAATGTTGAGGTTGTTGTTGAATTTGTTGGTGTTTTTCAATGTTGAGGTTGTTGTTGAATTTGTTGGTGTTTTTCAATGTTGAGGTTGTTGTTGAATTTGTTGGTGTTTTTCAATGTTGAGGTTGTTGTTGAATTTGTTGGTGTTTTTCAATGTAGCGGATGTTGAATTTGTTGGTGTTTTTCAATGTTGAGGTTGTTGTTGAATTTGTTGGTGTTTTTCAATGTTGCGGTTGTTGTTGAATTTGTTGGTGCTTTTCAATGTGAGGGTTTTTGTTGAATTTGTTGGTGTTTTTCAATGTTGAGGTTGTTGTTGAATTTGTTGGTGTTTTTCAATGTTGAGGTTGTTGTTGAATTTGTTGGTGTTTTTCAATGTTGAGGTTGTTGTTGAATTTGTTGGTGTTTTCAATGTTGAGGTTGTTGTTGAATTTGTTGGTGCTTTTCAATGTTGAGGTTGTTGTTGAATTTGTTGGTGTTTTTCAATGTTGCGGTTGTTGTTGAATTTGTTGGTGTTTTCAATGTTGAGGTTGTTGTTGAATTTGTTGGTGTTTTTCAATGTTGAGGTTGTTGTTGAATTTGTTGGTGTTTTCAATGTTGAGGTTGTTGTTGAATTTGTTGGTGTTTTTCAATGTTGTGGTTGTTGTTGAATTTGTTGGTGTTTTTCAATGTTGCGGTTGTTGTTGAATTTGTTGGTGTTTTCAATGTTGCGGTTGTTGTTGAATTTGTTGGTGTTTTTCAATGTTGAGGTTGTTGTTGAATTTGTTGGTGTTTTCAATGTTGAGGTTGTTGTTGAATTTGTTGGTGTTTTTCAATGTTGAGGTTGTTGTTGAATTTGTTGGTGTTTTTCAATGTTGCGGTTGTTGTTGAATTTGTTGGTGTTTTTCAATGTTGAGGTTGTTGTTGAATTTGTTGGTGTTTTTCAATGTTGAGGTTGTTGTTGAATTTGTTGGTGTTTTTCAATGTTGAGGTTGTTGTTGAATTTGTTGGTGTTTTCAATGTTGATGTTATTGTTGAATTTGTTGGTGTTTTTCAATGTTGAGGTTGTTGTTGAATTTGTTGGTGTTTTTCAATGTTGCGGTTGTTGTTGAATTTGTTGGTGTTTTTCAATGTTGAGGTTGTTGTTGAATTTGTTGGTGTTTTCAATGTTGAGGTTGTTGTTGAATTTGTTGGTGTTTTCAATGTTGAGGTTGTTGTTGAATTTGTTGGTGTTTTTCAATGTTGCGGTTGTTGTTGAATTTGTTGGTGTTTTTCAATGTTGCGGTTGTTGTTGAATTTGTTGGTGTTTTCAATGTTGAGGTTGTTGTTGAATTTGTTGGTGTTTTCAATGTTGAGGTTGCTGTTGAATTTGTTGGTGTTTTCAATGTTGAGGTTGTTGTTGAATTTGTTGGTGTTTTTCAATGTTGAGGTTGTTGTTGAATTTGTTGGTGTTTTTCAATGTTGAGGTTGTTGTTGAATTTGTTGGTGTTTTCAATGTTGAGGTTGTTGTTGAATTTGTTGGTGTTTTTCAATGTTGCGGTTGTTGTTGAATTTGTTGGTGTTTTTCAATGTTGAGGTTGTTGTTGAATTTGTTGGTGTTTTCAATGTTGAGGTTGTTGTTGAATTTGTTGGTGTTTTCAATGTTGCGGTTGTTGTTGAATTTGTTGGTGTTTTTCAATGTTGAGGTTGTTGTTGAATTTGTTGGTGTTTTCAATGTTGAGGTTGTTGTTGAATTTGTTGGTGTTTTTCAATGTTGGGATCGTTGTTGAATTTGTTGGTGTTTTCAATGCTGAAGTTTTTGTTGAATTTGTTGGTGTTTTCAATGTTGAGGTTGTTGTTGAATTTGTTGGTGTTTTTCAATGTTGCGGTTGTTGTTGAATTTGTTGGTGTTTTCAATGTTGAGGTTGTTGTTGAATTTGTTGGTGTTTTCAATGTTGAGGTTGTTGTTGAATTTGTTGGTGTTTTCAATGTTGAGGTTGTTGTTGAATTTGTTGGTGTTTTTCAATGTTGAGGTTGTTGTTGAATTTGTTGGTGTTTTTCAATGTTGCGGTTGTTGTTGAATTTGTTGGTGTTTTCAATGTTGAGGTTGTTGTTGAATTTGTTGGTGTTTTCAATGTTGAGGTTGTTGTTGAATTTGTTGGTGTTTTTCAATGTTGAGGTTGTTGTTGAATTTGTTGGTGTTTTCAATGTTGAGGTTGTTGTTGAATTTGTTGGTGTTTTCAATGTTGCGGTTGTTGTTGAATTTGTTGGTGTTTTTCAATGTTGAGGTTGTTGTTGAATTTGTTGGTGTTTTTCAATGTTGAGGTTGTTGTTGAATTTGTTGGTGTTTTCAATGTTGAGGTTGTTGTTGATTTAGTAGGTGTTTTCAATGTCGAGGTTGTTGTTGAATTTGTTGGTGTTTTTCAATGTTGAGGTTGTTGTTGAATTTGTTGGTGTTTTTCAATGTTGAGGTTGTTGTTGAATTTGTTGGTGTTTTCAATGTTGAGGTTGTTGTTGAATTTGTTGGTGTTTTTCAATGTTGAGGTTGTTGTTGAATTTGTTGGTGTTTTCAATGTTGAGGTTGTTGTTGAATTTGTTGGTGTTTTCAATGTTGAGGTTGTTGTTGAATTTGTTGGTGTTTTTCAATGTTGCGGTTGTTGTTGAATTTGTTGGTGTTTTTCAATGTTGCGGTTGTTGTTGAATTTGTTGGTGTTTTCAATGTTGAGGTTGTTGTTGAATTTGTTGGTGTTTTTCAATGTTGAGGTTGTTGTTGAATTTGTTGGTGTTTTTCAATGTTGAGGTTGTTGTTGAATTTGTTGGTGTTTTCAATGTTGAGGTTGTTGTTGAATTTGTTGGTGTTTTCAATGTTGAGGTTGTTGTTGAATTTGTTGGTGTTTTCAATGTTGAGGTTGTTGTTGAATTTGTTGGTGTTTTCAATGTTGCGGTTGTTGTTGAATTTGTTGTGTTTTCAATGTTGAGGTTGTTGTTGAATTTGTTGGTGTTTTCAATGTTGAGGTTGTTGTTGAATTTGTTGGTGTTTTTCAATGTTGAGGTTGTTGTTGAATTTGTTGGTGTTTTCAATGTTGATGTTGTTGTTGAATTTGTTGGTGTTTTTCAATGTTGAGGTTGTTGTTGAATTTGTTGGTGTTTTCAATGTTGAGGTTGTTGTTGAATTTGTTGGTGTTTTTCAATGTTGAGGTTGTTGTTGAATTTGTTGGTGTTTTTCAATGTTGAGGTTGTTGTTGAATTTGTTGGTGTTTTTCAATGTTGAGGTTGTTGTTGAATTTGTTGGTGTTTTTCAATGTTGAGGTTGTTGTTGAATTTGTTGGTGTTTTTCAATGTTGAGGTTGTTGTTGAATTTGTTGGTGTTTTTCAATGTTGAGGTTGTTGTTGAATTTGTTGGTGTTTTTCAATGTTGAGGTTGTTGTTGAATTTGTTGGTGTTTTTCAATGTTGAGGTTGTTGTTGAATTTGTTGGTGTTTTTCAATGTTGAGGTTGTTGTTGAATTTGTTGGTGTTTTTCAATGTTGAGGTTGTTGTTGAATTTGTTGGTGTTTTTCAATGTTGAGGTTGTTGTTGAATTTGTTGGTGTTTTTCAATGTTGAGGTTGTTGTTGAATTTGTTGGTGTTTTTCAATGTTGAGGTTGTTGTTGAATTTGTTGGTGTTTTTCAATGTTGAGGTTGTTGTTGAATTTGTTGGTGTTTTCAATGTTGAGGTTGTTGTTGAATTTGTTGGTGTTTTTCAATGTTGAGGTTGTTGTTGAATTTGTTGGTGTTTTTCAATGTTGAGGTTGTTGTTGAATTTGTTGGTGTTTTTCAATGTTGAGGTTGTTGTTGAATTTGTTGGTGTTTTCAATGTTGAGGTTGTTGTTGAATTTGTTGGTGTTTTTCAATGTTGAGGTTGTTGTTGAATTTGTTGGTGTTTTTCAATGTTGAGGTTGTTGTTGAATTTGTTGGTGTTTTTCAATGTTGAGGTTGTTGTTGAATTTGTTGGTGTTTTTCAATGTTGAGGTTGTTGTTGAATTTGTTAGTGTTTTTCAATGTTGAGGTTGTATTTGAATTTGCTGGTGTTTTTCAATGTTGAGGTTGTTGTTGAATTTGTTGGTGTTTTTCAATGTTGAGGTTGTTGTTGAATTTGTTGGTGTTTTCAATGTTGAGGTTGTTGTTGAATTTGTTGGTGTTTTCAATGTTGGGATTGTTGTTGAATTTGTTGGTGTTTTTCAATGTTGAGGTTGTTGTTGAATTTGTTGGTGTTTTCAATGTTGAGGTTGTTGTTGAATTTGTTGGTGTTTTCAATGTTGAGGTTGTTGTTGAATTTGTTGGTGTTTTTCAATGTTGAGGTTGTTGTTGAATTTGTTGGTGTTTTCAATGTTGAGGTTGTTGTTGAATTTGTTGGTGTTTTTCAATGTTGAGGTTGTTGTTGAATTTGTTGGTGTTTTTCAATGTTGAGGTTGTTGTTGAATTTGTTGGTGTTTTCAATGTTGAGGTTGTTGTTGAATTTGTTGGTGTTTTTCAATGTTGAGGTTGTTGTTGAATTTGTTGGTGTTTTTCAATGTTGAGGTTGTTGTTGAATTTGTTGGTGTTTTTCAATGTTGAGGTTGTTGTTGAATTTGTTGGTGTTTTTCAATGTTGAGGTTGTTGTTGAATTTGTTGGTGTTTTTCAATGTTGAGGTTGTTGTTGAATTTGTTGGTGTTTTTCAATGTTGAGGTTGTTGTTGAATTTGTTGGTGTTTTTCAATGTTGAAGTTGTTGTTGAATTTGTTGGTGTTTTCAATGTTGAGGTTGTTGTTGAATTTGTAGTTTATTTCGAATTTTGAAGCTGTTGTTGAATTTGTTGGTGTTTTCAATGTTCAGGTTGTTGTTGAATTTGTTGGTGTTTTTCAATGTTGAGGTTGTTGTTGAATTTGTTGGTGTTTTTCAATGTTGAGGTTGTTGTTGAATTTGTTGGTGTTTTCAATGTTGAGGTTGTTGTTGAATTTGTTGGTGTTTTTCAATGTTGAGGTTGTTGTTGAATTTGTTGGTGTTTTTCAATGTTGAGGTTGTTGTTGAATTTGTTGGTGTTTTTCAATGTTGAGGTTGTTGTTGAATTTGTTGGTGTTTTTCAATGTTGAGGTTGTTGTTGAATTTGTTGGTGTTTTTCAATGTTGAGGTTGTTGTTGAATTTGTTGGTGTTTTTCAATGTTGAGGTTGTTGTTGAATTTGTTGGTGTTTTTCAATGTTGAGGTTGTTGTTGAATTTGTTGGTGTTTTTCAAAGTTGAGATTGTTGTTGAATTTGTTGGTGATTTTCAATGTTGAGGTTGTTGCTGAATTTGTTGGTGTTTTTCAATGTTGAGGTTGTTGTTGAATTTGTTGGTGTTTTTCAATGTTGAGGTTGTTGTTGAATTTGTTGGTGTTTTTCAATGTTGAGGTTGTTGTTGAATTTGTTGGTGTTTTTCAATGTTGAGGTTGTTGTTGAATTTGTTGGTGTTTTTCAATGTTGAGGTTGTTGTTGAATTTGTTGGTGTTTTCAATGTTGAGGTTGTTGTTGAATTTGTTGGTGTTTTTCAATGTTGAGGTTGTTGTTGAATTTGTTGGTGTTTTCAATGTTGAGGTTGTTGTTGAATTTGTTGGTGTTTTTCAATGTTGAGGTTGTTGTTGAATTTGTTGGTGTTTTTCAATGTTGAGGTTGTTGTTGAATTTGTTGGTGTTTTTCAATGTTGAGGTTGTTGTTGAATTTGTTGGTGTTTTCAATGTTGAGGTTGTTGTTGAATTTGTTGGTGTTTTTCAATGTTGAGGTTGTTGTTGAATTTGTTGGTGTTTTTCAATGTTGAGGTTGTTGTTGAATTTGTTGGTGTTTTTCAATGTTGAGGTTGTTGTTGAATTTGTTGGTGTTTTTCAATGTTGAGGTTGTTGTTGAATTTGTTGGTGTTTTTCAATGTTGAGGTTGTTGTTGAATTTGTTGGTGTTTTTCAATGTTGAGGTTGTTGTTGAATTTGTTGGTGTTTTTCAATGTTGAGGTTGTTGTTGAATTTGTTGGTGTTTTCAATGTTGAGGTTGTTGTTGAATTTGTTGGTGTTTTCAATGTTGAGGTTGTTGTTGAATTTGTTGGTGTTTTTCAATGTTGAGGTTGTTGTTGAATTTGTTGGTGTTTTTCAATGTTGAGGTTGTTGTTGAATTTGTTGGTGTTTTTCAATGTTGAGGTTGTTGTTGAATTTGTTGGTGTTTTTCAATGTTGAGGTTGTTGTTGAATTTGTTGGTGTTTTTCAATGTTGAGGTTGTTGTTGAATTTGTTGGTGTTTTTCAATGTTGAGGTTGTTGTTGAATTTGTTGGTGTTTTTCAATGTTGAGGTTGTTGTTGAATTTGTTGGTGTTTTTCAATGTTGAGGTTGTTGTTGAATTTGTTGGTGTTTTCAATGTTGAGGTTGTTGTTGAATTTGTTGGTGTTTTTCAATGTTGAGGTTGTTGTTGAATTTGTTGGTGTTTTTCAATGTTGAGGTTGTTGTTGAATTTGTTGGTGTTTTCAATGTTGAGGTTGTTGTTGAATTTGTTGGTGTTTTTCAATGTTGAGGTTGTTGTTGAATTTGTTGGTGTTTTTCAATGTTGAGGTTGTTGTTGAATTTGTTGGTGTTTTTCAATGTTGAGGTTGTTGTTGAATTTGTTGGTGTTTTCAATGTTGAGGTTGTTGTTGAATTTGTTGGTGTTTTTCAATGTTGAGGTTGTTGTTGAATTTGTTGGTGTTTTCAATGTTGAGGTTGTTGTTGAATTTGTTGGTGTTTTTCAATGTTGAGGTTGTTGTTGAATTTGTTGGTGTTTTCAATGTTGAGGTTGTTGTTGAATTTGTTGGTGTTTTTCAATGTTGAGGTTGTTGTTGAATTTGTTGGTGTTTTCAATGTTGAGGTTGTTGTTGAATTTGTTGGTGTTTTTCAATGTTGAGGTTGTTGTTGAATTTGTTGGTGTTTTCAATGTTGAGGTTGTTGTTGAATTTGTTGGTGTTTTTCAATGTTGAGGTTGTTGTTGAATTTGTTGGTGTTTTCAATGTTGAGGTTGTTGTTGAATTTGTTGGTGTTTTTCAATGTTGAGGTTGTTGTTGAATTTGTTGGTGTTTTCAATGTTGAGGTTGTTGTTGAATTTGTTGGTGTTTTTCAATGTTGAGGTTGTTGTTGAATTTGTTGGTGTTTTTCAATGTTGAGGTTGTTGTTGAATTTGTTGGTGTTTTTCAATGTTGAGGTTGTTGTTGAATTTGTTAGGGTTTTTCAATGTTGAGGTTGTTGTTGAATTTGTTGGTGTTTTTCAATGTTGAGGTTGTTGTTGAATTTGTTGGTGTTTTTCAATGTTGGGGTTGTTGTTGAATTTGTTGGTGTTTTCAATGTTGAAGTTGTTGTTGAATTTGTTGGTGTTTTCAATGTTGAAGTTGTTGTTGAATTTGTTGGTGTTTTCAATGTTGAGGTTGTTGTTGAATTTGTTGGTGTTTTTCAATGTTGAGGTTGTTGTTGAATTTGTTGGTGTTTTCAATGTTGAGGTTGTTGTTGAATTTGTTGGTGTTTTTCAATGTTGAGGTTGTTGTTGAATTTGTTGGTGTTTTCAATGTTGAGGTTGTTGTTGAATTTGTTGGTGTTTTTCAATGTTGAGGTTGTTGTTGAATTTGTTGGTGTTTTTCAATGTTGAGGTTGTTGTTGAATTTGTTGGTGTTTTCAATGTTGAGGTTGTTGTTGAATTTGTTGGTGTTTTTCAATGTTGAGGTTGTTGTTGAATTTGTTGGTGTTTTTCAATGTTGAGGTTGTTGTTGAATTTGTTGGTGTTTTTCAATGTTGAGGTTGTTGTTGAATTTGTTGGTGTTTTCAATGTTGAGGTTGTTGTTGAATTTGTTGGTGTTTTTCAATGTTGAGGTTGTTGTTGAATTTGTTGGTGTTTTCAATGTTGAGGTTGTTGTTGAATTTGTTGGTGTTTTTCAATGTTGAGGTTGTTGTTGATTTTGTTGGTGTTTTTCAATGTTGAGATTGTTGTTGAATTTGTTGGTGTTTTCAATGTTGAGGTTGTTGTTGAATTTGTTGGTGTTTTCAATGTTGAGGTTGTTGTTGAATTTGTTGGTGTTTTTCAATGTTGAGGTTGTTGTTGAATTTGTTGGTGTTTTTCAATGTTGAGGTTGTTGTTGAATTTGTTGGTGTTTTTCAATGTTGAGGTTGTTGTTGAATTTGTTGGTGTTTTTCAATGTTGAGGTTGTTGTTGAATTTGTTGTTGTTTTCAATGTTGAGGTTGTTGTTGAATTTGTTGGTGTTTTTCAATGTTGAGGTTGTTGTTGAATTTGTTGGTGTTTTTCAATGTTGAGGTTGTTGTTGAATTTGTCGGTGTTTTTCAATGTTGAGGTTGTTGTTGAATTTGTTGGTGTTTTTCAATGTTGAGGTTGTTGTTGAATTTGTTGGTGTTTTTCAATGTTGAGGTTGTTCTTGAATTTGTTGGTGTTTTTCAATGTTGAGGTTGTTGTTGAATTTGTTGGTGTTTTTCAATGTTGAGGTTGTTGTTGAATTTGTTGGTGTTTTTCAATGTTGAGGTTGTTGTTGAATTTGTTGGTGTTTTCAATGTTGAGGTTGTTGTTGAATTTGTTGGTGTTTTTCAATGTTGAGGTTGTTGTTGAATTTGTTGTTTTTCAATGTTGAGGTTGTTGTTGAATTTGTTGGTGTTTTTCAATGTTGAGGTTGTTGTTGAATTTGTTGGTGTTTTTCAATGTTGAGGTTGTTGTTGAATTTGTTGGTGTTTTCAATGTTGAGGTTGTTGTTGAATTTGTTGGTGTTTTCAATGTTGAGGTTGTTGTTGAATTTGTTGGTGTTTTTCAATTTTGAGATTGTTGTTGAATTTGGTGCTGTTTTCAATGTTGAGGTTGTTGTTGAATTTGTTGGTGTTTTTCAATGTTGAGGTTGTTGTTGAATTTGTTGGTGTTTTTCAATGTTGAGGTTGTTGTTGAATTTGTTGGTGTTTTTCAATGTTGAGGTTGTTGTTGAATTTGTTGGTGTTTTCAATGTTGAGGTTGTTGTTGAATTTGTTGGTGTTTTCAATGTTGAGGTTGTTGTTGAATTTGTTGGTGTTTTCAATGTTGAGGTTGTTGTTGAATTTGTTGGTGTTTTTCAATGTTGAGGTTGTTGTTGAATTTGTTGGTGTTTTTCAATGTTGAGGTTGTTGTTGAATTTGTTGGTGTTTTTCAATGTTGAGGTTGTTGTTGAATTTGTTGGTGTTTTTCAATGTTGAGGTTGTTGTTGAATTTGTTGGTGTTTTTCAATGTTGAGGTTGTTGTTGAATTTGTTGGTGTTTTTCAATGTTGAGGTTGTTGTTGAATTTGTTGGTGTTTTTCAATGTTGAGGTTGTTGTTGAATTTGTTGGTGTTTTTCAATGATGATGTTTTTGTTGAATTTGTTGGTGTTTTTCAATGTTGAGGTTGTTGTTGAATTTGTTGGTGTTTTCAATGTTGAGGTTGTTGTTGAATTTGTTGGTGTTTTCAATGTTGGGGTTGTTGTTGAATTTGTTGGTGTTTTTCAATGTTGAGGTTGTTGTTGAATTTGTTGGTGTTTTTCAATGTTGAGGTTGTTGTTGAATTTGTTGGTGTTTTTCAATGTTGAGGTTGTTGTTGAATTTGTTGGTGTTTTCAATGTCGATGTTTTTGTTGAATTTGTTGGTGTTTTTCAATGTTGAGGTTGTTGTTGAATTTGTTGGTGTTTTTCAAAGTTGAGGTTGTTGTTCAATTTGTTGGTTTTTTGATGTTGGGGTTGTTGTTGAATTAGTTGGTGTTTTTCAATGTTGAGGTTGTTGTTGAATTTGTTGGTGTTTTTCAATGTTGAGGTTGTTGTTGAATTTGTTGGTGTTTTTCAATGTTGAGGTTGTTGTTGAATTTGTTGGTGTTTTTCAATGTTGAGGTTGTTGTTGAATTTGTTGGTTTTTTCCAATGTTGAGGTTGTTGTTGAATTTGTTGGTGTTTTTCAATGTTGAGGTTGTTGTTGAATTTGTTGGTGTTTTTCAATGTTGAGGTTGTTGTTGAATTTGTTGGTGTTTTTCAATGTTGAGGTTGTTGTTGAATTTGTTGGTGTTTTTCTATGTTGAGGTTGTTGTTGAATTTGTTGGTGTTTTCAATGTTGAGGTTGTTGTTGAATTTGTTGGTGTTTTTCAATGTTGAGGTTGTTGTTGAATTTGTTGGTGTTTTCAATGTTGAGGTTGTTGTTGAATTTGTTGGTGTTTTCAATGTTGATGTTGTTGTTGAATTTGTTGGTGTTTTCAATGTTGAGGTTGTTGTTGAATTTGTTGGTGTTTTTCAATGTTGAGGTTGTTGTTGAATTTGTTGGTGTTTTCAATGTTGAGGTTGTTGTTGAATTTGTTGGTGTTTTTCAATGTTGAGGTTGTTGTTGAATTTGTTGGTGTTTTCAATGTTGAGGTTGTTGTTGAATTTGTTGGTGTTTTTCAATGTTGAGGTTGTTGTTGAATTTGTTGGTGTTTTTCAATGTTGAGGTTGTTGTTGAATTTGTTGGTGTTTTCAATGTTGAGGTTGTTGTTGAATTTGTTGGTGTTTTCAATGTTGAGGTTGTTGTTGAATTTGTTGGTGTTTTTCAATGTTGAGGTTGTTGTTGAATTTGTTGGTGTTTTTCAATGTTGAGGTTGTTGTTGAATTTGTTGGTGTTTTTCAATGTTGAGGTTGTTGTTGAATTTGTTGGTGTTTTTCAATGTTGAGGTTGTTGTTGAATTTGTTGGCTTTTTTCAATGTTGAGGTTGTTGTTGAATTTGTTGGTGTTTTCAATGTTGAGGTTGTTGTTGAATTTGTTGGTGTTTTTCAATGTTGAGGTTGTTGTTGAATTTGTTGGTGTTTTTCAATGTTGAGGTTGTTGTTGAATTTGTTGGTGTTTTTCAATGTTGAGGTTGTTGTTGAATTTGGTGTTTTTCAATGTTGAGGTTGTTGTTGAATTTGTTGGTGTTTTTCAATGTTGAGGTTGTTGTTGAATTTGTTGGTGTTTTTCAATGTTGAGGTTGTTGTTGAATTTGTTGGTGTTTTTCAATGTTGAGGTTGTTGTTGAATTTGTTGGTGTTTTCAATGTTGAGGTTGTTGTTGAATTTGTTGGTGTTTTTCAATGTTGAGGTTGTTGTTGAATTTGTTGGTGTTTTTCAATGTTGAGGTTGTTGTTGAATTTGTTGGTGTTTTTCAATGTTGAGGTTGTTGTTGAATTTGTTGGTGTTTTCAATGTTGAGGTTGTTGTTGAATTTGTTGGTGTTTTTCAATGTTGAGGTTGTTGTTGAATTTGTTGGTGTTTTTCAATGTTGAGGTTGTTGTTGAATTTGTTGGTTTTTCAATGTTGTGGTTGTTGTTGAATTTGTTGGTGTTTTTCAATCTTGAGGTTGTTGTTGAATTTGTTGTTTTTCAATGTTGGTATAGTTGTTGAATTTGTTGGTGTTTTCAATGTTGAGGTTGTTGTTGAATTTGTTGGTGTTTTCAATGTTGAGGTTGTTGTTGAATTTGTTGGTGTTTTTCAATGTTGAGGTTGTTGTTGAATTTGTTGGTGTTTTTCAATGTTGAGGTTGTTGTTGAATTTGTTGGTGTTTTCAATGTTGAGGTTGTTGTTGAATTTGTTGGTGTTTTTCAATGTTGAGGTTGTTGTTGAATTTGTTGGTGTTTTCAATGTTGAGGTTGTTGTTGAATTTGTTGGTGTTTTCAATGTTGAGGTTGTTGTTGAATTTGTTGGTGTTTTTCAATGTTGAGGTTGTTGTTGAATTTGTTGGTGTTTTTCAATGTTGAGGTTGTTGTTGAATTTGTTGGTGTTTTTCAATGTTGAGGTTGTTGTTGAATTTGTTGGTGTTTTTCAATGTTGAGGTTGTTGTTGAATTTGTTGGTGTTTTTCAATGTTGAGGTTGTTGTTGAATTTGTTGGTGTTTTTCAATGTTGAGGTTGTTGTTGAATTTGTTGGTTTTTTTCAATGTTGAGGTTGTTGTTGAATTTGTTGGTGTTTTTCAATGTTGAGGTTGTTGTTGAATTTGTTGGTGTTTTCAATGTTGAGGTTGTTGTTGAATTTGTTGGTGTTTTTCAATGTTGAGGTTGTTGTTGAATTTGTTGGTGTTTTTCAATGTTGAGGTTGTTGTTGAATTTGTTGGTGTTTTTCAATGTTGAGGTTGTTGTTGAATTTCTTTTTTTTTCAATGTTGAGGTTGTTGTTGAATTTGTTGCTGTTTTCAATGTTGAGGTTGTTGTTGAATTTGTTGGTGTTTTTCAATGTTGAGGTTGTTGTTGAATTTGTTGGTGTTTTTCAATGTTGAGGTTGTTGTTGAATTTGTTGGTGTTTTTCAATGTTGAGGTTGTTGTTGAATTTGTTGGTGTTTTCAATGTCGGTGTTTTTGTTGAATTTGTTGGTGTTTTTCAATGTTGAGGTTGTTGTTGAATTTGTTGTTTTTTTTCAATGTTGAGGTTGTTGTTGAATTTGTTGGTGTTTTCAATGTTGAGGTTGTTGTTGAATTTGTTGGTGTTTTCAATGTTGAGGTTGTTGTTGAATTTGTTGGTGTTTTCAATATTGGAGTTGTTGAATTTGTTGTTTTTCAATGTTGAGGTTGTTGTTGAATTTGTTTGTCTTTTTCAATGTTGAGTTTGGTGTTGAATTTGTTGGTGTTTTTCAATATTGTGGTTGTTGTTGAATTTGTTGGTGTTTTTCAATGTTGAGGTTGTTGTTGAATTTGTTGGTGTTTTTCAATGTTGAGGTTGTTGTTGAATTTGTTGGTTTTTTGATGTTGGGGTTGTTGTTGAATTTGTTGGTGTTTTTCAATGTTGAGGTTGTTGTTGAATTTGTTGGTGTTTTCAATGTTGAGGTTGTTGTTGAATTTGTTGGTGTTTTTCAATGTTGAGGTTGTTGTTGAATTTGTTGGTGTTTTTCAATGTTGAGGTTGTTGTTGAAATTGTTGGTGTCTTTCAATGTTGAAGTTGTTGTTGAATTTGTTGGTGTTTTCAATGTTGAGGTTGTTGTTGAATTTGTTGGTGTTTTCAATGTTGAGGTTGTTGTTGAATTTGTTGGTGTTTTTCAATGTTGAGGTTGTTGTTGAATTTGTTGGTGTTTTTCAATGTTGAGGTTGTTGTTGAATTTGTTGGTGTTTTTCAATGTTGAGGTTGTTGTTGAATTTGTTGGTGTTTTTCAATGTTGAGGTTGTTGTTGAATTTGTTGGTGTTTTTCAATGTTGAGGTTGTTGTTGAATTTGTTGGTGTTTTCAATGTTGAGGTTGTTGTTGAATTTGTTGGTGTTTTTCAATGTTGAGGTTGTTGTTGAATTTGTTGGTGTTTTTCAATGTTGAGGTTGTTGTTGAATTTGTTGGTGTTTTTCAATGTTGAGGTTGTTGTTGAATTTGTTGGTGTTTTTCAATGTTGAGGTTGTTGTTGAATTTGTTGGTGTTTTCAATGTTGAGGTTGTTGTTGAATTTGTTGGTGTTTTTCAATGTTGAGGTTGTTGTTGAATTTGTTGGTGTTTTTCAATGTTGAGGTTGTTGTTGAATTTGTTGGTGTTTTTCAATGTTGAGGTTGTTGTTGAATTTGTTGGTGTTTTCAATGTTGAGGTTGTTGTTGAATTTGTTGGTGTTTTTCAATGTTGAGGTTGTTGTTGAATTTGTTGGTGTTTTCAATGTTGAGGTTGTTGTTGAATTTGTTGGTGTTTTTCAATGTTGAGGTTGTTGTTGAATTTGTTGGTGTTTTTCAATGTTGAGGTTGTTGTTGAATTTGTTGGTGTTTTTCAATGTTGAGGTTGTTGTTGAATTTGTTGGTGTTTTTCAATGTTGAGGTTGTTGTTGAATTTGTTGGTGTTTTTCAATGTTGAGGTTGATGTTGAATTTGTTGGTGTTTTTCAATGTTGAGGTTGTTGTTGAATTTGTTGGTGTTTTTCAATGTTGAGGTTGTTGTTGAATTTGTTGGTGTTTTCAATTTGGAGGTTGTTGTTGTATTTGTTGGTGTTTTTCAATGTTGAGGTTGTTGTTGAATTTGTTGGTTTTTCTCAATGTTGTGTTTGTTGTTGAATTTGTTGGTGTTTTTCAATGTTGAGGTTGTTGTTGAATTTGTTGGTGTTTTCAATGTTGAGGTTGTTGTTGAATTTGTTTGTGTTTTCAATGTTGAGGTTGTTGTTGAATTTGTTGGTGTTTTTCAATGTTGAGGTTGTTGTTGAACTTGTTGGTGTTTTCAATGTTGAGGTTGTTGTTGAATTTGTTGGTGTTTTTCAATGTTGAGGTTGTTGTTGAATTTGTTGGTGTTTTTCAATGTTGAGGTTGTTGTTGAATTTGTTGGTGTTTTTCAATGTTGAGGTTGTTGTTGAATTTGTTGGTGTTTTTCAATGTTGAGGTTGTTGTTGAATTTGTTGGTGTTTTTCAATGTTGAGGTTGTTGTTGAATTTGTTGGTGTTTTTCAATGTTGAGGTTGTTGTTGAATTTGTTGGTGTTTTCAATGTTGAGGTTGTTGTTGAATTTGTTGGTGTTTTCAATGTTGAGGTTGTTGTTGAATTTGTTGGTGTTTTTCAATGTTGGGTTTGTTGTTGAATTTGTTGGTGTTTTCAATGTTGAGGTTGTTGTTGAATTTGTTGGTGTTTTTCAATGTTGAGGTTGTTGTTGAATTTGTTGGTGTTTTTCAATGTTGAGGTTGTTGTTGAATTTGTTGGTGTTTTCAATGTTGAGGTTGTTGTTGAATTTGTTGGTGTTTTCAATGTTGAAGTTGTTGTTGAATTTGTTGGTGTTTTTCAATGTTGAGGTTGTTGTTGAATTTGTTGGTGTTTTCAATGTTGAGGTTGTTGTTGAATTTGTTGGTGTTTTTCAATGTTGAGGTTGTTGTTGAATTTGTTGGTGTTTTTCAATGTTGAGGTTGTTGTTGAATTTGTTGGTGTTTTTCAATGTTGAGGTTGTTGTTGAATTTGTTGGTGTTTTCAATGTTGAGGTTGTTGTTGAATTTGTTGGTGTTTTTCAATGTTGAGGTTGTTGTTGAATTTGTTGGTGTTTTTCAATGTTGAGGTTGTCGTTGAATTTGTTGGTGTTTTTCAATGTTGAGGTTGTTGTTGAATTTGTTGGTGTTTTTCAATTTTGTGGTTGTTGTTGAATTTCTTTTTTTTTTCAATGTTGAGGTTGTTGTTGAATTTGTTGCTGTTTTCAATGTTGAGGTTGTTGTTGAATTTGTTGGTGTTTTTCAATGTTGAGGTTGTTGTTGAATTTGTTGGTGTTTTCAATGTTGAGGTTGTTGTTGAATTTGTTGGTGTTTTTCAATGTTGAGGTTGTTGTTGAATTTGTTGGTGTTTTCAATGTTGAGGTTGTTGTTGAATTTGTTGGTGTTTTTCAATGTTGAGGTTGTTGTTGAATTTGTTGGTGTTTTTCAATGTTGAGGTTGTTGTTGAATTTGTTGGTGTTTTTCAATGTTGAGGTTGTTGTTGAATTTGTTGGTGTTTTTCAATGTTGAGGTTGTTGTTGAATTTGTTGGTGTTTTTCAATGTTGAGGTTGTTGTTGAATTTGTTGGTGTTTTTCAATGTTGAGGTTGTTGTTGAATTTGTTGGTGTTTTCAATGTTGAGGTTGTTGTTGAATTTGTTGGTGTTTTTCAATGTTGAGGTTGTTGTTGAATTTGTTGGTGTTTTTCAATGTTGAGGTTGTTGTTGAATTTGTTGGTGTTTTTCAATGTTGAGGTTGTTGTTGAATTTGTTGGTGTTTTCAATATTGTGGTTGTTGTTGAATTTGTTGGTGTTTTCAATGTTGCAGTTGTTGATTTTGTTGGTGTTTTTCAATTTTGATGTTGTTGTTGTATTTGTTGGTGTTTTTCAATGTTGAGCTTGTTGTTGAATTTGTTGGTGTTTTTCAATGTTGAGGTTGTTGTTGAATTTGTTGGTGTTTTTCAATGTTGAGGTTGTTGTTGAATTTGTTGGTGTTTTCAATGTTGAGGTTGTTGTTGAATTTGTTGGTGTTTTCAATGTTGAGGTTGTTGTTGAATTTGTTGGTGTTTTTCAATGTTGAGGTTGTTGTTGAATTTGTTGGTGTTTTTCAATGTTGAGGTTGTTGTTGAATTTGTTGGTGTTTTTCAATGTTGAGGTTGTTGTTGAATTTGTTGGTGTTTTCAATGTTGAGGTTGTTGTTGAATTTGTTGGTGTTTTTCAATGTTGAGGTTGTTGTTGAATTTGTTGGTGTTTTTCAATGTTGAGGTTGTTGTTGAATTTGTTGGTGTTTTTCAATGTTGAGGTTGTTGTTGAATTTGTTGGTGTTTTTCAATGTTGAGGTTGTTGTTGAATTTGTTGGTGTTTTTCAATGTTGAGGTTGTTGTTGAATTTGTTGGTGTTTTCAATGTTGAGGTTGTTGTTGAATTTGTTGGTGTTTTCAATGTTGAGGTTGTTGTTGAATTTGTTGGTGTTTTTCAATGTTGAGGTTGTTGTTGAATTTGTTGGTGTTTTTCAATGTTGAGGTTGTTGTTGAATTTGTTGGTGTTTTTCAATGTTGAGGTTGTTGTTGAATTTGTTGGTGTTTTTCAATGTTGTTGTTGTTGAATTTGTTGGTGTTTTTCAATGTTGAGGTTGTTGTTGAATTTGTTGGTGTTTTTCAATGTTGAGGTTGTTGTTGAATTTGTTGGTGTTTTTCAATGTTGAGGTTGTTGTTGAATTTGTTGGTTTTTCAATGTTGAGGTTGTTGTTGAATTTGTTGGTGTTTTTCAATGTTGAGGTTGTTGTTGAATTTGTTGGTGTTTTCAATGTTGAGGTTGTTGTTGAATTTGTTGGTGTTTTTCAATGTTGAGGTTGTTGTTGAATTTGTTGGTGTTTTTCAATGTTGAGGTTGTTGTTGAATTTGTTGGTGTTTTTCAATGTTGAGGTTGTTGTTGAATTTGTTGGTGTTTTTCAATGTTGAGGTTGTTGTTGAATTTGTTGGTGTTTTCAATGTTGAGGTTGTTGTTGAATTTGTTGGTGTTTTCAATGTTGAGGTTGTTGTTGAATTTGTTGGTGTTTTCAATGTTGAGGTTGTTGTTGAATTTGTTGGTGTTTTTCAACGTTGAGGTTGTTGTAGAACTTGTTCTTGTTTTCAATGTTGAGGTTGTTGTTGAATTTGTTGGTGTTTTTCAATGTTGAGGTTGTTGTTGAATTTGTTGGTGTTTTTCAATGTTGAGGTTGTTGTTGAATTTGTTGGTGTTTTCAATGTTGCGGTTGTTGTTGAATTTGTTGGTGTTTTTCAATGTTGAGGTTGTTGTTGAATTTGTTGGTGTTTTTCAATGTTGAGGTTGTTGTTGAATTTGTTGGTGTTTTCAATGTTGAGGTTGTTGTTGAATTTGTTGGTGTTTTTCAATGTTGAGGTTGTTGTTGAATTTGTTGGTGTTTTTCAATGTTGAGGTTGTTGTTGAATTTGTTGGTGTTTTTCAATGTTGAGGTTGTTGTTGAATTTGTTGGTGTTTTTCAATGTTGAGGTTGTTGTAGAATTTGTTGGTGCTTCTCAATGTTGAGGTTGTTGTTGAATTTGTTGGTGTTTTTCAATGTTGAGGTTGTTGTTGAATTTGTTGGTGTTTTTCAATGTTGAGGTTGTTGTTGAATTTGTTGGTGTTTTTCAATGTTGAGGTTGTTGTTGAATTTGTTGTTTTTCAATGTTGAGGTTGTTGTTGAATTTGTTGGTGTTTTCAATGTTGAGGTTGTTGTTGAATTTGCTGTGGTTTTCAATGTTGAGGTTGTTGTTGAATTTGTTGTTTTTTTTCAATGTTGAGGTTGTTGTTGAATTTGTTGACGTTCTTCAATGTTGAGGTTGTTGTTGAATTTGTTGGTGTTTTCAATGTTGAGGTTGTTGTTGAATTTGTTGGTGTTTTTCAATGTTGAGGTTGTTGTTGAATTTGTTGGTGTTTTTCAATGTTGAGGTTGTTGTTGAATTTGTTGGTGTTTTTCAATGTTGAGGTTGTTGTTGAATTTGTTGGTGTTTTCAATGTTGAGGTTGTTGTTGAATTTGTTGGTGTTTTTCAATGTTGAGGTTGTTGTTGAATTTGTTGGTGTTTTCAATGTTGAGGTTGTTGTTGAATTTGTTGGTGTTTTTCAATGTTGAGGTTGTTGTTGAATTTGTTGGTGTTTTTCAATGTTGAGGTTGTTGTTGAATTTGTTGGTGTTTTTCAATGTTGAGGTTGTTGTTGAATTTGTTGGTGTTTTTCAATGTTGAGGTTGTTGTTGAATTTGTTGGTGTTTTTCAATGTTGAGGTTGTTGTTGAATTTGTTGGTGTTTTTCAATGTTGAGGTTGTTGTTGAATTTGTTGGTGTTTTCAATGTTGAGGTTGTTGTTGAATTTGTTGGTGTTTTTCAATGTTCAGGTTGTTGTTGAATTTGTTGGTGTTTTTCAATGTTGAGGTTGTTGTTGAATTTGTTGGTGTTTTCAATGTTGAGGTTGTTGTTGAATTTGTTGGTGTTTTTCAATGTTGAGGTTGTTGTTGAATTTGTTGGTGTTTTTCAATGTTGAGGTTGTTGTTGAATTTGTTGGTGTTTTTCAATGTTGAGGTTGTTGTTGAATTTGTTGGTGTTTTTCAATGTTGAGGTTGTTGTTGAATTTGTTGGTGTTTTTCAATGTTGAGGTTGTTGTTGAATTTGTTGGTGTTTTCAATGTTGAGGTTGTTGTTGAATTTGTTGGTGTTTTTCAATGTTGAGGTTGTTGTTGAATTTGTTGGTGTTTTTCAATGTTGAGGTTGTTGTTGAATTTGTTGGTGTTTTCAATGTTGAGGTTGATGTTGAATTTGTTGGTGTTTTTCAATGTTGAGGTTGTTGTTGAATTTGTTGGTGTTTTTCAATGTTGAGATTGTTGTTTAATTTGTTGGTGTTTTCAATGTTGAGGTTGTTGTTGAATTTGTTGGTGTTTTTCAATGTTGAGGTTGTTGTTGAATTTGTTGGTGTTTTTCAATGTTGAGGTTGTTGTTGAATTTGTTGGTGTTTTTCAATGTTGAGGTTGTTGTTGAATTTGTTGGTGTTTTCAATGTTGAGGTTGTTGTTGAATTTGTTGGTGTTTTTCAATGTTGAGGATGTTGTTGAATTTGTTGGTGTTTTTCAATGTTGAAGTTGTTGTTGAATTTGTTGGTGATTTTCAATGTTGAAGTTGTTGAATTTGTTGGTTTTTTCAATGTTGAGGTTGTTGTTGAATTTGTTGGTGTTTTTCAATGTTGAGGTTGTTGTTGAGTTTGTTGGTGTTTTTCAATGTTGAGGTTGTTGTTGAATTTGTTGGTGTTTTCAATGTTGAAGTTGTTGTTGAATTTGTTGGTGTTTTTCAATGTTGAGGTTGTTGTTGAATTTGTTGGTGTTTTCAATGTTGAGGTTGTTGTTGAATTTGTTGGTGTTTTTCAATGTTGAGGTTGTTGTTGAATTTGTTGGTGTTTTCAATGTTGAGGTTGTTGTTGAATTTGTTGGTGTTTTCAATGTTGAGGTTGTTGTTGAATTTGTTGGTGTTTTTCAATGTTGAGGTTGTTGTTGAATTTGTTGGTGTTTTCAATGTTGAGGTTGTTGTTGAATTTGTTGGTGTTTTTCAATGTTGAGGTTGTTGTTGAATTTGTTGGTGTTTTTCAATGTTGAGGTTGTTGTTGAATTTGTTGGTGTTTTTCAATGTTGAGGTTGTTGTTGAATTTGTTGGTTTTTTTCAATGTTGAGGTTTTTCTTGAATTTGTTGGTGTTTTTCAATGTTGAGGTTGTTGTTGAATTTGTTGGTGTTTTTCAATGTTGAGGTTGTTGTTGAATTTGTTGGTGTTTTTCAATGTTGAGGTTGTTGTTGAATTTGTTGGTGTTTTTCAATGTTGAGGTTGTTGTTGAATTTGTTGGTGTTTTCAATGTTGAGGTTGTTGTTGAATTTGTTGGTGTTTTTCAATGTTGAGGTTGTTGTTGAATTTGTTGGTGTTTTTCAATGTTGAGGTTGTTGTTGAATTTGTTGGTGTTTTTCAATGTTGAGGTTGTTGTTGAATTTGTTGGTGTTTTTCAATGTTGAGGTTGTTGTTGAATTTGTTGGTGTTTTCAATGTTGAGGTTGTTGTTGAATTTGTTGGTGTTTTTCAATGTTGAGGTTGTTGTTGAATTTGTTGGTGTTTTTCAATGTTGAGGTTGTTGTTGAATTTGTTGGTGTTTTTCAATGTTGAGGTTGTTGTTGAATTTGTTGGTGTTTTCAATGTCGAGGTTGTTGTTGAATTTGTTGGTGTTTTCAATGTTGAGGTTGTTGTTGAATTTGTTGGTGTTTTTCAATGTCGAGGTTGTTGTTGAATTTGTTGGTGTTTTCAATGTTGGGGTTGTTGTTGAATTTGTTGGTGTTTTTCAATGTTGAGGTTGTTGTTGAATTTGTTTGTTGTTGTGTGTTTTCAATGTTGAGGTTGTTGTTGAATTTGTTGGTGTTTTCAATGTTGAGGTTGTTGTTGAATTTGTTGGTGTTTTTCAATGTTGAGGTTGTTGTTGAATTTGTTGGTGTTTTTCAATGTTGAGGTTGTTGTTGAATTTGTTGGTGTTTTTCAATGTTGAGGTTGTTGTTGAATTTGTTGGTGTTTTCAATGTTGAGGTTGTTGTTGAATTTGTTGGTGTTTTTCAATGTTGAGGTTGTTGTTGAATTTGTTGGTGTTTTCAATGTTGAGGTTGTTGTTGAATTTGTTGGTGTTTTTCAATGTTGAGGTTGTTGTTGAATTTGTTGGTGTTTTTCAATGTTGAGGTTGTTGTTGAATTTGTTGGTGTTTTCAATGTTGAGGTTGTTGTTGAATTTGTTGGTGTTTTTCAATGTTGAGGTTGTTGTTGAATTTGTTGGTGTTTTCAATGTTGAGGTTGTTGTTGAATTTGTTGGTGTTTTCAATGTTGGGGTTGTTGAATTTGTTGGTGTTTTTCAATGTTGAGGTTGTTGTTGAATTTGTTGGTGTTTTCAATGTTGAGGTTGTTGTTGAATTTGTTGGTGTTTTTCAATGTTGAGGTTGTTGTTGAATTTGTTGGTGTTTTTCAATGTTGAGGTTGTTGTTGAATTTGTTGGTGTTTTTCAATGTTGAGGTTGTTGTTGAATTTGTTGGTGTTTTTCAATGTTGAGGTTGTTGTTGAATTTGTTGGTGTTTTTCAATGTTCAGGTTGTTGTTGATTTTGTTGATGTTTTTCAATGTTGAGGTTGTTGTTGAATTTGTTGCTGTTTTAAATGTTGAGGTTGTTGTTGAATTTGTTTGTTTTTTCAATGTTGCGGTTGTTGTTGAATTTGTTGGTGTTTTTCAATGTGAGGTTGTTGTTGAATTTGTTGGTGTTTTTCAATGTTGAGGTTGTTGTTGAATTTGTTGGTGTTTTTCAATGTTGAGGTTGTTGTTGAATTTGTTGGTGTTTTTCAATGTTGAGGTTGTTGTTGAATTTGTTGCTGTTTTCAATGTTGAGGTTGTTGTTGAATTTGTTGGTGTTTTTCAATGTTGAGGTTGTTGTTGAATTTGTTGGTGTTTTCAATGTTGAGGTTGTTGTTGAATTTGTTGGTGTTTTTCAATGTTGAGGTTGTTGTTGAATTTGTTGGTGTTTTTCAATGTTGAGGTTGTTGTTGAATTTGTTGGTGTTTTTCAATGTTGAGGTTGTTGTTGAATTTGTTGGTGTTTTCAATGTTGAGGTTGTTGTTGAATTTGTTGGTGTTTTTCAATGTTGAGGTTGTTGTTGAATTTGTTGGTGTTTTTCAATGTTGAGGTTGTTGTTGAATTTGTTGGTGTTTTCAATGTTGAGGTTGTTGTTGAATTTGTTGGTGTTTTTCAATGTTGAGGTTGTTGTTGAATTTGTTGGTGTTTTCAATGTTGAGGTTGTTGTTGAATTTGTTGGTGTTTTTCAATGTTGAGGTTGTTGTTGAATTTGTTGGTGTTTTCAATGTTGAGGTTGTTGTTGAATTTGTTGGTGTTTTTCAATGTTGAGGTTGTTGTTGAATTTGTTGGTGTTTTTCAATGTTGAGGTTGTTGTTGAATTTGTTGGTGTTTTCAATGTTGGGGTTGTTGTTGAATTTGTTGGTGTTTTTCAATGTTGAGGTTGTTGTTGAATTTGTTGGTGTTTTCGATGTTGGGGCTGTTGTTGAATTTGTTGGTGTTTTTCAATGTTGAGGTTGTTGTTGAATTTGTTGGTGTTTTTCAATGTTGAGGTTGTTGTTGAATTTGTTGGTGTTTTTCAATGTTGAGGTTGTTGTTGAATTTGTTGTTTTTCAATGTTGAGGTTGTTGTTGAATTTGTTGGTGTTTTTCAATGTTGAGGTTGTTGTTGAATTTGTTGGTTTTTTGATGTTGGGGTTGTTGTTGAATTTGTTGGTGTTTTTCAATGTTGAGGTTGTTGTTGAATTTGTTGGTGTTTTCAATGTTGAGGTTGTTGTTGAATTTGTTGGTGTTTTCAATGTTGAGGTTATTGTTGAATTTGTTGGTGTTTTTCAATGTTGAGGTTGTTGTTGAATTTGTTGGTGTTTTCAATGTTGGGGTTGTTGTTGAATTTGTTGGTGTTTTTCAATGTTGAGGTTGTTGTTGAATTTGTTGGTGTTTTTCAATGTTGAGGTTGTTGTTGAATTTGTTGGTGTTTTTCAATGTTGGGGTTGTTGTTGAATTTGTTGGTGTTTTCCAATGTTGGGGTTGTTGTTGAATTTGTTGGTGTTGAATTTGTTTGTGTTTTTTCAATGTTGAGGTTGTTGTTGAATTTGTTGGTGTTTTTCAATGTTGAGGTTGTTGTTGAATTTGTTGGTGTTTTCAATGTTAGGGTTTGTTGTTGAATTTGTTGGTGTTTTTCAATGTTGAGGTTGTTGTTGAATTTGTTGGTGTTTTCAATGTTGATGTTGTTGTTGAATTTGTTGGTGTTTTTCAATGTTGAGGTTGTTGTTGAATTTGTTGGTGTTTTTCAATGTTGAGGTTGTTGTTGAATTTGTTGGTGTTTTTCAATGTTGAGGTTGTTGTTGAATTTGATCCGGTTTTTCAATGTTGAGGTTGTTGTTGAATTTGTTGGTGTTTTTCAATGTTGAGGTTGTTGTTGAATTTGTTGGTGTTTTCAATGTTGAGGTTGTTGTTGAATTTGTTGGTGTTTTTCAATGTTGAGGTTGTTGTTGAATTTGTTGGTGTTTTTCAATGTTGAGGTTGTTGTTGAATTTGTTGGTGTTTTCAATGTTGAGGTTGTTGTTGAATTTGTTGGTGTTTTCAATGTTGGGGTTGTTGTTGAATTTGTTGGTGTTTTTCAATGTTGAGGTTGTTGTTGAATTTGTTGGTGTTTTTCAATGTTGAGGTTGTTGTTGAATTTGTTGGTGTTTTCAATGTTGAGGTTGTTGTTGAATTTGTTGGTGTTTTCAATGTTGAGGTTGTTGTTGAATTTGTTGGTGTTTTTCAATGTTGAGGTTGTTGTTGAATTTGTTGGTGTTTTTCAATGTTGAGGTTGTTGTTGAATTTGTTGGTGTTTTTCAATGTTGAGGTTGTTGTTGAATTTGTTGGTGTTTTCAATGTTGAGGTTGTTGTTGAATTTGTTGGTGTTTTCAATGTTGAGGTTGTTGTTGAATTTGTTGGTGTTTTTCAATGTTGAGGTTGTTGTTGAATTTGTTGGTGTTTTCAATGTTGAGGTTGTTGTTGAATTTGTTGGTGTTTTCAATGTTGAGGTTGTTGTTGAATGTGTTTTTGTTTTCAATGTTGAGGTTGTTGTTGAATTTGTTGGTGTTTTCAATGTTGAGGTTGTTGTTGAATTTGTTGGTGTTTTCAATGTTGAGGTTGTTGTTGAATTTGTTGGTGTTTTTCAATGTTGAGGTTGTTGTTGAATTTGTTGGTGTTTTTCAATGTTGAGGTTGTTGTTGAATTTGTTGGTGTTTTTCAATGTTGAGGTTGTTGTTGAATTTGTTGGTGTTTTTCAATGTTGAGGTTGTTGTTGAATTTGTTGGTGTTTTCAATGTTGAGGTTGTTGTTGAATTTGTTGGTGTTTTTCAATGTTGAGGTTGTTGTTGAATTTGTTGGTGTTTTTCAATGTTGAGGTTGTTGTTGAATTTGTTGGTGTTTTCAATGTTGAGGTTGTTGTTGAATTTGTTGGTGTTTTTCAATGTTGAGGTTGTTGTTGAATTTGTTGGTGTTTTCAATGTTGAGGTTGTTGTTGAATTTGTTGGTGTTTTTCAATGTTGAGGTTGTTGTTGAATTTGTTGGTGTTTTTCAACGTTGAGGTTGTTGTTGAATTTGTTGGTGTTTTCAATGTTGAGGTTGTTGTTGAATTTGTTGGTGTTTTTCAATGTTGAGGTTGTTGTTGAATTTGTTGGTGTTTTCAATGTTGAGGTTGTTGTTGAATTTGTTGGTGTTTTCAATGTTGAGGTTGTTGTTGAATTTGTTGGTGTTTTTCAATGTTGAGGTTGTTGTTGAATTTGTTGGTGTTTTTCAATGTTGAGGTTGTTGTTGAATTTGTTGGTGTTTTCAATATTGGGGTTGTTGTTGAATTTGTTGGTGTTTTTTGAATTTACGGTTGTTGTTGAATTTGTTGGTGTTTTTCAATGTTGAGGTTGTTGTTGAATTTGTTGGTGTTTTTCAATGTTGAGGTTGTTGTTGAATTTGTTGGTGTTTTTCAATGTTGAGGTTGTTGTTGAATTTGTTGGTGTTTTTCAATGTTGAGGTTGTTGTTGAATTTGTTGGTGTTTTTCAATGTTGAGGTTGTTGTTGAATTTGTTGGTGTTTTTCAATGTTGAGGTTGTTGTTGAATTTGTTGGTGTTTTTCAATGTTGAGGTTGTTGTTGAATTTGTTGGTGTTTTCAATGTTGAGGTTGTTGTTGAATTTGTTGGTGTTTTTCAATGTTGAGGTTGTTGTTGAATTTGTTGGTGTTTTTCAATGTTGAGGTTGTTGTTGAATTTGTTGGTGTTTTTCAATGTTGAGGTTGTTGTTGAATTTGTTGGTGTTTTTCAATGTTGAGGTTGTTGTTGAATTTGTTGGTGTTTTTCAATGTTGAGGTTGTTGTTGAATTTGTTGGTGTTTTTCAATGTTGAGGTTGTTGTTGAATTTGTTGGTGTTTTTCAATGTTGTTGTTGTTGTTGTTGTTGTTTTCAATGTTGTTGTTGAATTTGTTGGTGTTTTTCAATGTTGAGGTTGTTGTTGAATTTGTTGGTGTTTTTCAATGTTGAGGTTGTTGTTGAATTTGTTGGTGTTTTTCAATGTTGAGGTTGTTGTTGAATTTGTTGGTGTTTTCAATGTTGAGGTTGTTGTTGAAGTTGTTTTTGTTTTCAATGTTGAGGTTGTTGTTGAATTTGTTGGTGTTTTTCAATGTTGAGGTTGTTGTTGAATTTGTTGGTGTTTTTCAATGTTGAGGTTGTTGTTGAATTTGTTGGTGTTTTTCAATGTTGAGGTTGTTGTTGAATTTGTTGGTGTTTTCAATGTTGAGGTTGTTGTTGAATTTGTTGGTGTTTTTCAATGTTGAGGTTGCTGTTGAATTTGTTGGTGTTTTTCAATGTTGAGGTTGTTGTTGAATTTGTTGCTGTTTTCAATGTTGAGGTTGCTGTTGAATTTGTTGGTGTTTTTCAATGTTGAGGTTGTTGTTGAATTTGTTGGTGTTTTTCAATGTTGAGGTTGTTGTTGAATTTGTTGGTGTTTTTCAATGTTGAGGTTGTTGTTGAATTTGTTGGTGTTTTTCAATGTTGAGGTTGTTGTTGAATTTGTTGGTGTTTTTCAATGTTGAGGTTGTTGTTGAATTTGTTGGTGTTTTTCAATGTTGAGGTTGTTGTTGAATTTGTTGGTGTTTTTCAATGTTGAGGTTGTTGTTGAATTTGTTGGTGTTTTCAATGTTGAGGTTGTTGTTGAATTTGTTGGTGTTTTTCAATGTTGAGGTTGTTGTTGAATTTGTTGGTGTTTTTCAATGTTGAGGTTGTTGTTGAATTTGTTGGTGTTTTTCAATGTTGAGGTTGTTGTTGAATTTGTTGGTGTTTTTCAATGTTGAGGTTGTTGTTGAATTTGTTGGTGTTTTTCAATGTTGAGGTTGTTGTTGAATTTGTTGGGGTTTTTCAATGTTGAGGTTGTTGTTGAATTTGTTGGTGTTTTCAATGTTGAGGTTGTTGTTGAATTTGTTGGTGTTTTTCAATGTTGAGGTTGTTGTTGAATTTGTTGGTGTTTTTCAATGTTGAGGTTGTTGTTGAATTTGTTGGTGTTTTTCAATGTTGAGGTTGTTGTTGAATTTGTTGGTGTTTTCAATGTTGAGGTTGTTGTTGAATTTGTTGGTGTTTTTCAATGTTGAGGTTGTTGTTGAATTTGTTGGTGTTTTTCAATGTTGAGGTTGTTGTTGAATTTGTTGGTGTTTTCAATGTTGAGGTTGTTGTTGAATTTGTTGGTGTTTTCAATGTTGAGGTTGTTGTTGAATTTGTTGGTGTTTTTCAATGTTGAGGTTGTTGTTGAATTTGTTGGTGTTTTCAATGTGGAGGTTGTTGTGGAAATTGTTGGTGTTTTCAATGTTGAGGTTGTTGTTGAATTTGTTGGTGTTTTCAATGTTGAGGTTGTTGTTGAATTTGTTGGTGTTTTCGATGTTGGGGTTGTTGTTGAATTTGTTGGTGTTTTTCAATGTTGAGGTTGTTGTTGAATTTGTTGGTGTTTTTCAATGTTGAGGTTGTTGTTGAATTTGTTGGTGTTTTCAATGTTGAGGTTGTTGTTGAATTTGTTGGTGTTTTTCCATGTTGAGGTTGTTGTTGAATTTGTTGGTGTTTTTCAATGTGGAGGTTGTTGTTGAATTTGTTGGTGTTTTTCAATGTTGAGGTTTTTGTTGAATTTGTTGGTGTTTTTCAATGTTGAGTTTGTTGTTGAAATTGTTGGTGTTTTCAATGTTGAGGTTGTTGTTGAATTTGTTGGTGTTTTTCAATGTTGAGGTTGTTGTTGAATTTGTTGGTGTTTTCAATGTTGAGGTTGTTGTTGAATTTGTTGGTGTTTTTCAATGTTGAGGTTGTTGTTGAATTTGTTGGTGTTTTCAATGTTGAGGTTGTTGTTGAATTTGTTGGTGTTTTTCAATGTTGAGGTTGTTGTTGAATTTGTTGGTGTTTTCAATGTTGAGGTTGTTGTTGAATTTGTTGGTGTTTTTCAATGTTGAGGTTGTTGTTGAATTTGTTGGTGTTTTCGATGTTGGGGTTGTTGTTGAATTTGTTGGTGTTTTTCAATGTTGAGGTTGTTGTTGAATTTGTTGGTGTTTTCAATGTTGAGGTTGTTGTTGAATTTGTTGGTGTTTTTCAATGTCGAGGGTGTTGTTGAATTTGTTGGTGTTTTCAATGTTGAGGTTGTTGTTGAATTTGTTGGTGTTTTTCAATGTTGAGGTTGTTGTTGAATTTGTTGGTGTTTTTCAATGTTGAGGTTGTTGTTGAATTTGTTGGTGTTTTCAATGTTGAGGTTGTTGTTGAATTTGTTGGTGTTTTTCAATGTTGAGGTTGTTGTTGAATTTGTTGGTGTTTTTCAATGTTGAGGTTGTTGTTGAATTTGTTGGTGTTTTCAATGTTGAGGTTGTTGTTGAATTTGTTGGTGTTTTTCAATGTTGAGGTTGTTGTTGAATTTGTTGGTGTTTTTCAATGTTGAGGTTGTTGTTGAATTTGTTGGTGTTTTTCAATGTTGAGGTTGTTGTTGAATTTGTTGGTGTTTTTCAATGTTGAGGTTGTTGTTGAATTTGTTGGTGTTTTTCAATGTTGAGGTTGTTGTTGAATTTGTTGGTGTTTTTCAATGTTGAGGTTGTTGTTGAATTTGTTGGTGTTTTCAATGTTGAGGTTGTTGTTGAATTTGTTGGTGTTTTTCAATGTTGAGGTTGTTGTTGAATTTGTTTGTGTTTTTCAATGTTGAGGTTGTTGTTGAATTTGTTGGTGTTTTTCAATGTTGAGGTTGTTGTTGAATTTGTTGGTGTTTTCAATGTTGAGGTTGTTGTTGAATTTGTTGGTGTTTTTCAATGTTGAGGTTGTTGTTGAATTTGTTGGTGTTTTCAATGTTGAGGTTGTTGTTGAATTTGTTGGTGTTTTTCAATGTTGAGGTTGTTGTTGAATTTGTTGGTGTTTTTCAATGTTGAGGTTGTTGTTGAATTTGTTGGTGTTTTTCAATGTTGAGGTTGTTGTTGAATTTGTTGGTGTTTTCAATGTTGAGTTTGTTTTTGAATTTGTTGGTGTTTTTCAATGTTGAGGTTGTTGTTGAATTTGTTGGTGTTTTTCAATGTTGAGGTTGTTGTTGAATTTGTTGGTGTTTTTCAATGTTGAGGTTGTTGTTGAATTTGTTGGTGTTTTTCAATGTTGAGGTTGTTGTTGAATTTGTTGGTGTTTTTCAATGTTGAGGTTGTTGTTGAATTTGTTGGTGTTTTCAATGTTGAGGTTGTTGTTGAATTTGTTGGTGTTTTCAATGTTGAGGTTGTTGTTGAATTTGTTGGTGTTTTTCAATGTTGAGGTTGTTGTTGAATTTGTTGGTGTTTTTCAATGTTGAGGTTGTTGTTGAATTTGTTGGTGTTTTCAATGTTGAGGTTGTTGTTGAATTTGTTGGTGTTTTCAATGTCGAGGTTGTTGTTGAATTTGTTGGTGTTTTTCAATGTTGAGGTTGTTGTTGAATTTGTTGGTGTTTTTCAATGTTGAGGTTGTTGTTGAATTTGTTGGTGTTTTTCAATGTTGAGGTTGTTGTTGAATTTGTTGGTGTTTTTCAATGTTGAGGTTGTTGTTGAATTTGTTGGTGTTTTCAATGTTGAGGTTGTTGTTGAATTTGTTGGTGTTTTTCAATGTTGAGGTTGTTGTTGAATTTGTTGGTGTTTTTCAATGTTGAGGTTGTTGTTGAATTTGTTGGTGTTTTCAATGTTGAGGTTGTTGTTGAATTTGTTGGTGTTTTTCAATGTTGAGGTTGTTGTTGAATTTGTTGGTGTTTTTCAATGTTGAGGTTGTTGTTGAATTTGTTGGTGTTTTTCAATGTTGAGGTTGTTGTTGAATTTGTTGGTGTTTTTCAATGTTGAGGTTGTTGTTGAATTTGTTGGTGTTTTCAATGTTTGTTGTTGTTTTTCAATGTTGAGGTTGTTGTTGAATTTGTTGATGTTTTTCAATGTTGAGGTTGTTGTTGAATTTGTTGGTGTTTTTCAATGTTGAGGTTGTTGTTGAATTTGTTGGTGTTTTTCAATGTTGAGGTTGTTGTTGAATTTGTTGGTGTTTTCAATGTTGAGGTTGTTGTTGAAATTGTTGGTGTTTTTCAATGTTGAGGTTGTTGTTGAATTTGTTGGTGTTTTCAATGTTGAGGTTGTTGTTGAATTTGTTGGTGTTTTTCAATGTTGAGGTTGTTGTTGAATTTGTTGGTGTTTTTCAATGTTGAGGTTGTTGTTGAATTTGTTGGTGTTTTTCAATGTTGAGGTTGTTGTTGAATTTGTTGGTGTTTTCAATGTTGAGGTTGTTGTTGAATTTGTTGGTGTTTTTCAATGTTGAGGTTGTTGTTGAATTTGTTGGTGTTTTTCAATGTTGAGGTTGTTGTTGAATTTGTTGGTGTTTTTCAATGTTGAGGTTGTTGTTGAATTTGTTGGTGTTTTTCAATGTTGAGGTTGTTGTTGAATTTGTTGGTGTTTTCAATGTTGCGGTTGTTGAATTTGTTGGTGTTTTTCAATGTTGAGGTTGTTGTTGAATTTGTTGGTGTTTTCAATGTTGAGGTTGTTGTTGAATTTGTTGGTGTTTTTCAATGTTGAGGTTGTTGTTGAATTTGTTGGTGTTTTTCAATGTTGAGGTTGTTGTTGAATTTGTTGGTGTTTTTCAATGTTGAGGTTGTTGTTGAATTTGTTGGTGTTTTTCAATGTTGAGGTTGTTGTTGAATTTGTTGGTGTTTTTCAATGTTGAGGTTGTTGTTGAATTTGTTGGTGTTTTTCAATGTTGAGGTTGTTGTTGAATTTGTTGGTGTTTTTCAATGTTGAGGTTGTTGTTGAATTTGTTGGTGTTTTCAATGTTGAGGTTGTTGTTGAATTTGTTGGTGTTTTTCAATGTTGAGGTTGTTGTTGAATTTGTTGGTGTTTTCAATGTTGAGGTTGTTGTTGAATTTGTTGGTGTTTTTCAATGTTGAGGTTGTTGTTGAATTTGTTGGTGTTTTTCAATGTTGAGGTTGTTGTTGAATTTGTTGGTGTTTTTCAATGTTGAGGTTGTTGTTGAATTTGTTGGTGTTTTCAATGTTGAGGTTGTTGTTGAATTTGTTGGTGTTTTTCAATGTTGAGGTTGTTGTTGAATTTGTTGGTGTTTTTCAATGTTGAGGTTGTTGTTGAATTTGTTGGTGTTTTTCAATGTTGAGGTTGTTGTTGAATTTGTTGGTGTTTTTCAATGTCGAGGTTGTTGTTGAATTTGTTGGTGTTTTTCAATGTTGAGGTTGTTGTTGAATTTGTTGGTGTTTTCAATGTTGAGGTTGTTGTTGAATTTGTTGGTGTTTTTCAATGTTGAGGTTGTTGTTGAATTTGTTGGTGTTTTTCAATGTTGAGGTTGTTGTTGAATTTGTTGGTGTTTTCAATGTTGAGGTTGTTGTTGAATTTGTTGGTGTTTTTCAATGTTGAGGTTGTTGTTGAATTTGTTGGTGTTTTCAATGTTGAGGTTGTTGTTGAATTTGTTGGTGTTTTTCAATGTTGAGGTTGTTGTTGAATTTGTTGGTGTTTTTCAATGTTGAGGTTGTTGTTGAATTTGTTGGTGTTTTTCAATGTTGAGGTTGTTGTTGAATTTGTTGGTGTTTTTCAATGTTGAGGTTGTTGTTGAATTTGTTGGTGTTTTTCAATTTTGTGGTTGTTGTTGAATTTCTTTTTTTTTTCAATGTTGAGGTTGTTGTTGAATTTGTTGGTGTTTTTCAATGTTGAGGTTGTTGTTGAATTTGTTGGTGTTTTCAATGTTGATGTTGTTGTTGAATTTGTTGGTGTTTTTCAATGTTGAGGTTGTTGTTGAATTTGTTGGTGTTTTTCAATGTTGAGGTTGTTGTTGAATTTGTTGGTGTTTTTCAATGTTGAGGTTGTTGTTGAATTTGTTGGTGTTTTCAATGTTGAGGTTGTTGTTGAATTTGTTGGTGATTTTCAATGACGATGTTGTTGTTGAATTTGTTGCTGTTTACAACGTTGAGGTTGTTGTTGAATTTGTTGGTGTTTTTCAATGTTGAGGTTGTTGTTGAATTTGTTGCTGTTTTCAATGTTGAGGTTGTTGTTGAATTTGTTGGTGTTTTCAATGTTGCAGTTGTTGAATTTGTTGGTGTTTTTCAATTTTGAGGTTGTTGTTGAATTTGTTGGTGTTTTTCAATGTTGAGGTTGTTGTTGAATTTGTTGGTGTTTTCAATGTTTCGGTTGTTGTGGAATTCGTTGCTGTTTTTCAATGTTGAGGTTGTTGTTGAATTTGTTGGTGTTTTTCAATGTTGAGGTTGTTGTTGAATTTGTTGGTGTTTTTCAATGTTGAGGTTGTTGTTGAATTTGTTGGTGTTTTCAATGTTGAGGTTGTTGTTGAATTTGTTGGTGTTTTTCAATGTTGAGGTTGTTGTTGAATTTGTTGGTGTTTTTCAATGTTGAGGTTGTTGTTGAATTTGTTGGTGTTTTTCAATGTTGAGGTTGTTGTTGAATTTGTTGGTGTTTTTCAATGTTGAGGTTGTTGTTGAATTTGTTGGTGTTTTTCAATGTTGAGGTTGTTGTTGAATTTGTTGGTGTTTTTCAATGTTGAGGTTGTTGTTGAATTTGTTGGTGTTTTTCAATGTTGAGGTTGTTGTTGAATTTGTTGGTGTTTTTCAATGTTGAGGTTGTTGTTGAATTTGTTGGTGTTTTCAATGTTGAGGTTGTTGTTGAATTTGTTGGTGTTTTTCAATGTTGAGGTTGTTGTTGAATTTGTTGGTGTTTTTCAATGTTGAGGTTGTTGTTGAATTTGTTGGTGTTTTTCAATGTTGAGGTTGTTGTTGAATTTGTTGGTGTTTTTCAATGTTGAGGTTGTTGTTGAATTTGTTGGTGTTTTCAATGTTGAGGTTGTTGTTGAATTTGTTGGTGTTTTTCAATGTTGAGATTGTTGTTTAATTTGTTGGTGTTTTCAATGTTGAGGTTGTTGTTGAATTTGTTGGTGTTTTTCATTGTTGAGGTTGTTGTTGAATTTGTTGGTGTTTTTCAATGTTGAGGTTGTTGTTGAATTTGTTGGTGTTTTTCAATGTTGAGGTTGTTGTTGAATTTGTTGGTGTTTTCAATGTTGAGGTTGTTGTTGAATTTGTTGGTGTTTTCAATGTTGAGGTTGTTGTTGAATTTGTTGGTGTTTTCAATGTTGAAGTTGTTGTTGAATTTGTTGGTGTTTTTCAATGTTGAGGTTGTTGTTGAATTTGTTGGTGTTTTTCAATGTTGAGGTTGTTGTTGAATTTGTTGGTGTTTTTCAATGTTGAGGTTGTTGTTGAATTTGTTGGTGTTTTCAATGTTGAGGTTGTTGTTGAATTTGTTGGTGTTTTTCAATGTTGAGGTTGTTGTTGAATTTGTTGGTGTTTTTCAATGTTGAGGTTGTTGTTGAATTTGTTGGTGTTTTTCAATGTTGAGGTTGTTGTTGAATTTGTTGGTGTTTTTCAATGTTGAGGTTGTTGTTGAATTTGTTGGTGTTTTTCAATGTTGAGGTTGTTGTTGAATTTGTTGGTGTTTTTCAATGTTGAGGTTGTTGTTGAATTTGTTGGTGTTTTTCAATGTTGAGGTTGTTGTTGAATTTGTTGGTGTTTTTCAATGTTGAGGTTGTTGTTGAATTTGTTGGTGTTTTTCAATGTTGAGGTTGTTGTTGAATTTGTTGGTGTTTTTCAATGTTGAGGTTGTTGTTGAATTTGTTGGTGTTTTCAATGTTGAGGTTGTTGTTGAATTTGTTGGTGTTTTTCAATGTTGAGGTTGTTGTTGAATTTGTTGGTGTTTTCAATGTTGAGGTTGTTGTTGAATTTGTTGGTGTTTTTCAATGTTGAGGTTGTTGTTGAATTTGTTGGTGTTTTCAATGTTGAGGTTGTTGTTGAATTTGTTGGTGTTTTTCAATGTTGAGGTTGTTGTTGAATTTGTTGGTGTTTTTCAATGTTGAGGTTGTTGTTGAATTTGTTGGTGTTTTTCAATGTTGAGGTTGTTGTTGAATTTGTTGGTGTTTTTCAATGTTGAGGTTGTTGTTGAATTTGTTGGTGTTTTTCAATGTTGAGGTTGTTGTTGAATTTGTTGGTGTTTTTCAATGTTGAGGTTGTTGTTGAATTTGTTGGTGTTTTCAATGTTGAGGTTGTTGTTGAATTTGTTGGTGTTTTCAATGTTGAGGTTGTTGTTGAATTTGTTGGTGTTTTTCAATGTTGAGGTTGTTGTTGAATTTGTTGGTGTTTTTCAATGTTGAGGTTGTTGTTGAATTTGTTGGTGTTTTTCAATGTTGAGGTTGTTGTTGAATTTGTTGGTGTTTTTCAATGTTGAGGTTGTTGTTGAATTTGTTGGTGTTTTCAATGTTGAGGTTGTTGTTGAATTTGTTGGTGTTTTTCAATGTTGAGGTTGTTGTTGAATTTGTTGGTGTTTTTCAATGTTGAGGTTGTTGTTGAATTTGTTGGTGTTTTTCAATGTTGAGGTTGTTGTTGAATTTGTTGGTGTTTTTCAATGTTGAGGTTGTTGTTGAATTTGTTGGTGTTTTCAATGTTGAGGTTGTTGTTGAATTTGTTGGTGTTTTTCAATGTTGAGGTTGTTGTTGAATTTGTTGGTGTTTTCAATGTTGAGGTTGTTGTTGAATTTGTTGGTGTTTTTCAATGTTGAGGTTGTTGTTGAATTTGTTGGTGTTTTTCAATGTTGAGGTTGTTGTTGAATTTGTTGGTGTTTTTCAATGTTGAGGTTGTTGTTGAATTTGTTGGTGTTTTCAATGTTGAGGTTGTTGTTGAATTTGTTGGTGTTTTTCAATGTTGAGGTTGTTGTTGAATTTGTTGGTGTTTTTCAATGTTGAGGTTGTTGTTGAATTTGTTGGTGTTTTCAATGTTGAGGTTGTTGTTGAATTTGTTGGTGTTTTTCAATGTTGAGGTTGTTGTTGAATTTGTTGGTGTTTTTCAATGTTGAGGTTGTTGTTGAATTTGTTGGTGTTTTCAATGTTGAGGTTGTTGTTGAATTTGTTGGTGTTTTTCAATGTTGAGGTTGTTGTTGAATTTGTTGGTGTTTTCAATGTTGAGGTTGTTGTTGAATTTGTTGGTGTTTTCAATGTTGAGGTTGTTGTTGAATTTGTTGGTGTTTTTCAATGTTGAGGTTGTTGTTGAATTTGTTGGTGTTTTTCAATGTTGAGGTTGTTGTTGAATTTGTTGGTGTTTTCAATGTTGAGGTTGTTGTTGAATTTGTTGGTGTTTTTCAATGTTGAGGTTGTTGTTGAATTTGTTGGTGTTTTTCAATGTTGAGGTTGTTGTTGAATTTGTTGGTGTTTTTCAATGTTGAGGTTGTTGTTGAATTTGTTGGTGTTTTTCAATGTTGAGGTTGTTGTTGAATTTGTTGGTGTTTTCAATGTTGAGGTTGTTGTTGAATTTGTTGGTGTTTTCAATGTTGAGGTTGTTGTTGAATTTGTTGGTGTTTTCAATGTTGAGGTTGTTGTTGAATTTGTTGGTGTTTTTCAATGTTGAGGTTGTTGTTGAATTTGTTGGTGTTTTTCAATGTTGAGGTTGTTGTTGAATTTGTTGGTGTTTTCAATGTTGAGGTTGTTGTTGAATTTGTTGGTGTTTTCAATGTTGAGGTTGTTGTTGAATTTGTTGGTGTTTTTCAATGTTGAGGTTGTTGTTGAATTTGTTGGTGTTTTCAATGTTGAGGTTGTTGTTGAATTTGTTGGTGTTTTTCAATGTTGAGGTTGTTGTTGAATTTGTTGGTGTTTTTCAATGTTGAGGTTGTTGTTGAATTTGTTGGTGTTTTTCAATGTTGAGGTTGTTGTTGAATTTGTTGGTGTTTTTCAATGTTGAGGTTGTTGTTGAATTTGTTGGTGTTTTTCAATGTTGAGGTTGTTGTTGAATTTGTTGGTGTTTTTCAATGTTGAGGTTGTTGTTGAATTTGTTGGTGTTTTTCAATGTTGAGGTTGTTGTTGAATTTGTTGGTGTTTTCAATGTTGAGGTTGTTGTTGAATTTGTTGGTGTTTTCAATGTTGAGGTTGTTGTTGAATTTGTTGGTGTTTTTCAATGTTGAGGTTGTTGTTGAATTTGTTGGTGTTTTTCAATGTTGAGGTTGTTGTTGAATTTGTTGGTGTTTTTCAATGTTGAGGTTGTTGTTGAATTTGTTGGTGTTTTTCAATGTTGAGGTTGTTGTTGAATTTGTTGGTGTTTTTCAATGTTGAGGTTGTTGTTGAATTTGTTGGTGTTTTTCAATGTTGAGGTTGTTGTTGAATTTGTTGGTGTTTTTCAATGTTGAGGTTGTTGTTGAATTTGTTGGTGTTTTCAATGTTGAGGTTGTTGTTGAATTTGTTGGTGTTTTTCAATGTTGAGGTTGTTGTTGAATTTGTTGGTGTTTTTCAATGTTGATGTTGTTGTTGAATTTGTTGGTGTTTTTCAATGTTGAGGTTGTTGTTGAATTTGTTGGTGTTTTTCAATGTTGAGGTTGTTGTTGAATTTGTTGGTGTTTTTCAATGTTGAGGTTGTTGTTGAATTTGTTGGTGTTTTTCAATGTTGAGGTTGTTGTTGAATTTGTTGGTGTTTTCAATGTTGAGGTTGTTGTTGAATTTGTTGGTGTTTTTCAATGTTGAGGTTGTTGTTGAATTTGTTGGTGTTTTTCAATGTTGAGGTTGTTGTTGAATTTGTTGGTGTTTTCAATGTTGAGGTTGTTGTTGAATTTGCTGGGGTTTTCAATGTTGAGGTTGTTGTTGAATTTGTTGGTGTTTTCAATGTTGTTGTTGTTGAATTTGTTGGTGTTTTCAATGTTGAGGTTGTTGTTGAATTTGTTGGTGTTTTTCAATGTTGAGGTTGTTGTTGAATTTGTTGGTGTTTTTCAATGTTGAGGTTGTTGTTGAATTTGTTGGTGTTTTTCAATATTGAGGTTGTTGTTGAATTTGTTCATGTTTTTCAATGTTGAGGTTGTTGTTGAATTTGTTGGTGTTTTTCAATGTTGAGGTTGTTGTTGAATTTGTTGGTGTTTTCAATGTTGAGGTTGTTGTTGAATTTGTTGGTGTTTTTCAATGTTGAGGTTGTTGTTGAATTTGTTGGTGTTTTTCAATGTTGAGGTTGTTGTTGAATTTGTTGGTGTTTTCAATGTTGAGGTTGTTGTTGAATTTGTTGGTGTTTTCAATGTTGAGGTTGTTGTTGAATTTGTTGGTGTTTTTCAATGTTGAGGTTGTTGTTGAATTTGTTGGTTTTTTTCAATGTTGAGGTTGTTGTTGAATTTGTTGGTGTTTTTCAATGTTGAGGTTGTTGTTGAATTTGTTGGTGTTTTTCAATGTTGAGGTTGTTGTTGAATTTGTTGGTGTTTTTCAATGTTGAGGTTGTTGTTGAATTTGTTGGTGTTTTTCAATGTTGAGGTTGTTGTTGAATTTGTTGGTGTTTTTCAATGTTGAGGTTTTTGTTGAATTTGTTGGTGTTTTCAATGTTGAGGTTGTTGTTGAATTTGTTGGTGTTTTTCAATGTTGAGGTTGTTGTTGAATTTGTTGGTGTTTTTCAATGTTGAGGTTGTTGTTGAATTTGTTGGTGTTTTTCAATGTTGAGGTTGTTGTTGAATTTGTTGGTGTTTTCAATGTTGAGGTTGTTGTTGAATTTGTTGGTGTTTTTCAATGTTGAGGTTGTTGTTGAATTTGTTGGTGTTTTTCAATGTTGAGGTTGTTGTTGAATTTGTTGGTGTTTTTCAATGTTGAGGTTGTTGTTGAATTTGTTGGTGTTTTCAATGTTGAGGTTGTTGTTGAATTTGTTGGTGTTTTTCAATGTTGAGGTTGTTGTTGAATTTGTTGGTGTTTTTCAATGTTGAGGTTGTTGTTGAATTTGTTTGTGTTTTTCAATGTTGAGGTTGTTGTTGAATTTGTTGTTTTTCAATGTTGAGGTTGTTGTTGAATTTGTTGGTGTTTTTCAATGTTGAGGTTGTTGTTGAATTTGTTGGTGTTTTCAATGTTGAGGTTGTTGTTGAATTTGTTGGTGTTTTTCAATGTTGAGGTTGTTGTTGAATTTGTTGGTGTTTTTCAATGTTGAGGTTGTTGTTGAATTTGTTGGTGTTTTTCAATGTTGAGGTTGTTGTTGAATTTGTTGGTGTTTTCAATGTTGAGGTTGTTGTTGAATTTGTTGTTTTTTTCAATGTTGAGGTTGTTGTTGAATTTGTTGGTGTTTTCAATGTTGAGGTTGTTGTTGAATTTGTTGGTGTTTTTCAATGTTGAGGTTGTTGTTGAATTTGTTGGTGTTTTTCAATGTTGAGGTTGTTGTTGAATTTGTTGGTGTTTTTCAATGTTGAGGTTGTTGTTGAATTTGTTGGTGTTTTCAATGCTGAAGTTTTTGTTGAATTTGTTGGTGTTTTCAATGTTGAGGTCGTTGTTGAATTTGTTGGTGTTTTTCAATGTTGAGGTTGTTGTTGAATTTGTTGGTGTTTTTCAATGTTGAGGTTGTTGTTGAATTTGTTGGTGTTTTTCAATGTTGAGGTTGTTGTTGAATTTGTTGGTGTTTTCAATGTTGAGGTTGTTGTTGAATTTGTTGGTGTTTTTCAATGTTGAGGTTGTTGTTGAATTTGTTGGTGTTTTTCAATGTTGAGGTTGTTGTTGAATTTGTTGGTGTTTTTCAATGTTGAGGTTGTTGTTGAATTTGTTGGTGTTTTTCAATGTTGAGGTTGTTGTTGAATTTGTTGGTGTTTTTCAATGTTGGGGTTGTTGTTGAATTTGTTGGTGTTTTTCAATGTTGAGGTTGTTGTTGAATTTGTTGGTGTTTTCAATGTTGAGGTTGTTGTTGAATTTGTTGGTGTTTTTCAATGTTGAGGTTGTTGTTGAATTTGTTGGTGTTTTTCAATGTTGAGGTTGTTGTTGAATTTGTTGGTGTTTTCAATGTTGAGGTTGTTGTTGAATTTGTTGGTGTTTTTCAATGTTGAGGTTGTTGTTGAATTTGTTGGTGTTTTTCAATGTTGAGGTTGTTGTTGAATTTGTTGGTGTTTTTCAATGTTGAGGTTGTTGTTGAATTTGTTGGTGTTTTTCAATGTTGAGGTTGTTGTTGAATTTGTTGGTGTTTTTCAATGTTGAGGTTGTTGTTGAATTTGTTGGTGTTTTTCAATGTTGAGGTTGTTGTTGAATTTGTTGGTGTTTTTCAATGTTGAGGTTGTTGTTGAATTTGTTGGTGTTTTTCAATGTTGAGGTTGTTGTTGAATTTGTTGGTGTTTTTCAATGTTGAGGTTGTTGTTGAATTTGTTGGTGTTTTTCAATGTTGAGGTTGTTGTTGAATTTGTTGGTGTTTTTCAATGTTGAGGTTGTTGTTGAATTTGTTGGTGTTTTCAATGTTGAGGTTGTTGTTGAATTTGTTGGTGTTTTCAATGTTGAGGTTGTTGTTGAATTTGTTGGTGTTTTTCAATGTTGAGGTTGTTGTTGAATTTGTTGGTGTTTTTCAATGTTGAGGTTGTTGTTGAATTTGTTGGTGTTTTCAATGTTGAGGTTGTTGTTGAATTTGTTGGTGTTTTTCAATGTTGAGGTTGTTGTTGAATTTGTTGGTGTTTTCAATGTTGAGGTTGTTGTTGAATTTGTTGGTGTTTTTCAATGTTGAGGTTGTTGTTGAATTTGTTGGTGTTTTTCAATGTTGAGGTTGTTGTTGAATTTGTTGGTGTTTTCAATGTTGAGGTTGTTGTTGAATTTGTTGGTGTTTTCAATGTTGAGGTTGTTGTTGAATTTGTTGGTGTTTTTCAATGTTGAGGTTGTTGTTGAATTTGTTGGTGTTTTTCAATGTTGAGGTTGTTGTTGAATTTGTTGGTGTTTTTCAATGTTGAGGTTGTTGTTGAATTTGTTGGTGTTTTTCAATGTTGAGGTTGTTGTTGAATTTGTTGGTGTTTTTCAATGTTGAGGTTGTTGTTGAATTTGTTGGTGTTTTTCAATGTTGAGGTTGTTGTTGAATTTGTTGGTGTTTTCAATGTTGAGGTTGTTGTTGAATTTGTTGGTGTTTTTCAATGTTGAGGTTGTTGTTGAATTTGTTGGTGTTTTTCAATGTTGAGGTTGTTGTTGAATTTGTTGGTGTTTTTCAATGTTGAGGTTGTTGTTGAATTTGTTGGTGTTTTTCAATGTTGAGGTTGTTGTTGAATTTGTTGGTGTTTTTCAATGTTGAGGTTGTTGTTGAATTTGTTGGTGTTTTTCAATGTTGAGGTTGTTGTTGAATTTGTTGGTGTTTTTCAATGTTGAGGTTGTTGTTGAATTTGTTGGTGTTTTTCAATGTTGAGGTTGTTGTTGAATTTGTTGGTGTTTTTCAATGTTGAGGTTGTTGTTGAATTTGTTGGTGTTTTTCAATGTTGAGGTTGTTGTTGAATTTGTTGGTGTTTTTCAATGTTGAGGTTGTTGTTGAATTTGTTGGTGTTTTTCAATGTTGAGGTTGTTGTTGAATTTGTTGGTGTTTTCAATGTTGAGGTTGTTGTTGAATTTGTTGGTGTTTTTCAATGTTGAGGTTGTTGTTGAATTTGTTGGTGTTTTTCAATGTTGAGGTTGTTGTTGAATTTGTTCTTGATTTCAATGTTGAGGTTGTTGTTGAATTTGTTGGTGTTTTTCAATGTTGAGGTTGTTGTTGAATTTGTTGGTGTTTTTCAATGTTGAGGTTGTTGTTGAATTTGTTGGTGTTTTTCAATGTTGAGGTTGTTGTTGAATTTGTTGGTGTTTTTCAATGTTGAGGTTGTTGTTGAATTTGTTGGTGTTTTTCAAAGTTGAGGTTGTTGTTGAATTTGTTGGTGTTTTCAATGTTGAGGTTGTTGTTGAATTTGTTGGTGTTTTCAATGTTGAGGTTGTTGTTGAATTTGTTGGTGTTTTTCAAAGTTGAGGTTGTTGTTGAATTGGTTGGTGTTTTCAATGTTGAGGTTGTTGTTGAATTTGTTGGTGTTTTTCAATGTTGAGGTTGTTGTTGAATTTGTTGGTGTTTTTCAATGTTGAGGTTGTTGTTGAATTTGTTGGTGTTTTTCAATGTTGAGGTTGTTGTTGAATTTGTTGGTGTTTTCAATGTTGAGGTTGTTGTTGAATTTGTTGGTGTTTTTCAATGTTGAGGTTGTTGTTGAATTTGTTGGTGTTTTTCAATGTTGAGGTTGTTGTTGAATTTGTTGGTGTTTTTCAATGTTGAGGTTGTTGTTGAATTTGTTGGTGTTTTTCAATGTTGGGGTTGTTGTTGAATTTGTTGGTGTTTTTCAATGTTGAGGTTGTTGTTGAATTTGTTGGTGTTTTCAATGTTGAGATTGTTGTTGAATTTGTTGGTGTTTTTCAATGTTGAGGTTGTTGTTGAATTTGTTGGTGTTTTCAATGTTGAGGTTGTTGTTGAATTTGTTGGTGTTTTCAATGTTGAGGTTGTTGTTGAATTTGTTGGTGTTTTTCAATGTTGAGGTTGTTGTTGAATTTGTTGGTGTTTTCAATGTTGAGGTTGTTGTTGAATTTGTTGGTGTTTTCAATGTTGAGGTTGTTGTTGAATTTGTTGGTGTTTTTCAATGTTGAGGTTGTTGTTGAATTTGTTGGTGTTTTTCAATGTTGAGGTTGTTGTTGAATTTGTTGGTGTTTTTCAATGTTGAGGTTGTTGTTGAATTTGTTGGTGTTTTCAATGTTGAGGTTGTTGTTGAATTTGTTGGTGTTTTTCAATGTTGAGGTTGTTGTTGAATTTGTTGGTGTTTTCAATGTTGAGGTTGTTGTTGAATTTGTTGGTGTTTTTCAATGTTGAGGTTGTTGTTGAATTTGTTGGTGTTTTTCAATGTTGAGGTTGTTGTTGAATTTGTTGGTGTTTTTCAATGTTGAGGTTGTTGTTGAATTTGTTGGTGTTTTCAATGTTGAGGTTGTTGTTGAATTTGTTGGTGTTTTTCAATGTTGAGGTTGTTGTTGAATTTGTTGGTGTTTTTCAATGTTGAGGTTGTTGTTGAATTTGTTGGTGTTTTTCAATGTTGAGGTTGTTGTTGAATTTGTTGGTGTTTTTCAATGTTGAGGTTGTTGTTGAATTTGTTGGTGTTTTTCAATGTTGAGGTTGTTGTTGAATTTGTTGGTGTTTTTCAATGTTGAGGTTGTTGTTGAATTTGTTGGTGTTTTTCAATGTTGAGGTTGTTGTTGAATTTGTTGGTGTTTTTCAATGTTGAGGTTGTTGTTGAATTTGTTGGTGTTTTTCAATGTTGAGGTTGTTGTTGAATTTGTTGGTGTTTTTCAATGTTGAGGTTGTTGTTGAATTTGTTGGTGTTTTCAATGTTGAGGTTGTTGTTGAATTTGTTGGTGTTTTTCAATGTTGAGGTTGTTGTTGAATTTGTTGGTGTTTTCAATGTTGAGGTTGTTGTTGAATTTGTTGGTGTTTTTCAATGTTGAGGTTGTTGTTGAATTTGTTGGTGTTTTCAATGTTGAGGTTGTTGTTGAATTTGTTGGTGTTTTTCAATGTTGAGGTTGTTGTTGAATTTGTTGGTGTTTTTCAATGTTGAGGTTGTTGTTGAATTTGTTGGTGTTTTCAATGTTGAGGTTGTTGTTGAATTTGTTGGTGTTTTTCAATGTTGAGGTTGTTGTTGAATTTGTTGGTGTTTTTCAATGTTGAGGTTGTTGTTGAATTTGTTGGTGTTTTTCAATGTTGAGGTTGTTGTTGAATTTGTTGGTGTTTTTCAATGTTGAGGTTGTTGTTGAATTTGTTGGTGTTTTTCAATGTTGAGGTTGTTGTTGAATTTGTTGGTGTTTTTCAATGTTGAGGTTGTTGTTGAATTTGTTGGTGTTTTTCAATGTTGAGGTTGTTGTTGAATTTGTTGGTGTTTTCAATGTTGAGGTTGTTGTTGAATTTGTTGGTGTTTTCAATGTTGAGGTTGTTGTTGAATTTGTTGGTGTTTTTCAATGTTGAGGTTGTTGTTGAATTTGTTGGTGTTTTTCAATGTTGAGGTTGTTGTTGAATTTGTTGGTGTTTTCAATGTTGAGGTTGTTGTTGAATTTGTTGGTGTTTTTCAATGTTGAGGTTGTTGTTGAATTTGTTGGTGTTTTCAATGTTGAGGTTGTTGTTGAATTTGTTGGTGTTTTTCAATGTTGAGGTTGTTGTTGAATTTGTTGGTGTTTTTCAATGTTGAGGTTGTTGTTGAATTTGTTGGTGTTTTTCAATGTTGAGGTTGTTGTTGAATTTGTTGGTGTTTTTCAATGTTGAGGTTGTTGTTGAATTTGTTGGTGTTTTTCAATGTTGAGGTTGTTGTTGAATTTGTTGGTGTTTTTCAATGTTGAGGTTGTTGTTGAATTTGTTGGTGTTTTTCAATGTTGAGGTTGTTGTTGAATTTGTTGGTGTTTTCAATGTTGAGGTTGTTGTTGAATTTGTTGGTGTTTTTCAATGTTGAGGTTGTTGTTGAATTTGTTGGTGTTTTTCAATGTTGAGGTTGTTGTTGAATTTGTTGGTGTTTTCAATGTTGAGGTTGTTGTTGAATTTGTTGGTGTTTTTCAATGTTGAGGTTGTTGTTGAATTTGTTGGTGTTTTTCAATGTTGAGGTTGTTGTTGAATTTGTTGGTGTTTTTCAATGTTGAGGTTGTTGTTGAATTTGTTGGTGTTTTTCAATGTTGAGGTTGTTGTTGAATTTGTTGGTGTTTTTCAATGTTGAGGTTGTTGTTGAATTTGTTGGTGTTTTCAATGTTGAGGTTGTTGTTGAATTTGTTGGTGTTTTTCAATGTTGAGGTTGTTGTTGAATTTGTTGGTGTTTTTCAATGTTGAGGTTGTTGTTGAATTTGTTGGTGTTTTTCAATGTTGAGGTTGTTGTTGAATTTGTTGGTGTTTTCAATGTTGAGGTTGTTGTTGAATTTGTTGGTGTTTTCAATGTTGAGGTTGTTGTTGAATTTGTTGGTGTTTTTCAATGTTGAGGTTGTTGTTGAATTTGTTGGTGTTTTCAATGTTGAGGTTGTTGTTGAATTTGTTGGTGTTTTCAATGTTGAGGTTGTTGTTGAATTTGTTGGTGTTTTTCAATGTTGAGGTTGTTGTTGAATTTGTTGGTGTTTTTCAATGTTGAGGTTGTTGTTGAATTTGTTGGTGTTTTTCAATGTTGAGGTTGTTGTTGAATTTGTTGGTGTTTTTCAATGTTGAGGTTGTTGTTGAATTTGTTGGTGTTTTTCAATGTTGAGGTTGTTGTTGAATTTGTTGGTGTTTTTCAATGTTGAGGTTGTTGTTGAATTTGTTGGTGTTTTTCAATGTTGAGGTTGTTGTTGAATTTGTTGGTGTTTTCAATGTTGAGGTTGTTGTTGAATTTGTTGGTGTTTTTCAATGTTGAGGTTGTTGTTGAATTTGTTGGTGTTTTCAATGTTGAGGTTGTTGTTGAATTTGTTGGTGTTTTTCAATGTTGAGGTTGTTGTTGAATTTGTTGGTGTTTTTCAATGTTGAGGTTGTTGTTGAATTTGTTGGTGTTTTCAATGTTGAGGTTGTTGTTGAATTTGTTGGTGTTTTTCAATGTTGAGGTTGTTGTTGAATTTGTTGGTGTTTTTCAATGTTGAGGTTGTTGTTGAATTTGTTGGTGTTTTTCAATGTTGAGGTTGTTGTTGAATTTGTTGGTGTTTTTCAATGTTGAGGTTGTTGTTGAATTTGTTGGTGTTTTTCAATGTTGAGGTTGTTGTTGAATTTGTTGGTGTTTTTCAATGTTGAGGTTGTTGTTGAATTTGTTGGTGTTTTCAATGTTGAGGTTGTTGTTGAATTTGTTGGTGTTTTTCAATGTTGAGGTTGTTGTTGAATTTGTTGGTGTTTTTCAATGTTGAGGTTGTTGTTGAATTTGTTGGTGTTTTTCAATGTTGAGGTTGTTGTTGAATTTGTTGGTGTTTTTCAATGTTGAGGTTGTTGTTGAATTTGTTGGTGTTTTCAATGTTGAGGTTGTTGTTGAATTTTTGGCTGTTTTTCAATGTTGAGGTTGTTGTTGAATTTGTTGGTGTTTTTCAATGTTGAGGTTGTTGTTGAATTTGTTGGTGTTTTCAATGTTGGGGCTGTTGTTGAATTTGTTGGTGGTTTTCAATGTTGAGGTTGTTGTTGAATTTGTTGGTGTTTTTCAATGTTGAGGTTGTTGTTGAATTTGTTGGTGTTTTTCAATGTTGAGGTTGTTGTTGAATTTGTTGTTTTTCAATGTTGAGGTTGTTGTTGAATTTGTTGGTGTTTTCAATGTTGAGGTTGTTGTTGAATTTGTTGGTGTTTTCAATGTTGAGGTTGTTGTTGAATTTGTTTCTGTTTTTCCAATTTTGAGGTTGTTGTTGAATTTGTTGGTGTTTTTCAATGTTGAGGTTGTTGTTGAATTTGTTGGTGTTTTTCAATGTTGAGGTTGTTGTTGAATTTGTTGGTGTTTTTCAATGTTGAGGTTGTTGTTGAATTTGTTGGTGTTTTTCAATGTTGAGGTTGTTGTTGAATTTGTTGGTGTTTTTCAATGTTGAGGTTGTTGTTGAATTTGTTGGTGTTTTCAATGTTGAGGTTGTTGTTGAATTTGTTGGTGTTTTTCAATGTTGAGGTTGTTGTTGAATTTGTTGGTGTTTTTCAATGTTGAGGTTGTTGTTGAATTTGTTGGTGTTTTTCAATGTTGAGGTTGTTGTTGAATTTGTTGGTGTTTTTCAATGTTGAGGTTGTTGTTGAATTTGTTGGTGTTTTTCAATGTTGAGGTTGTTGTTGAATTTGTTGGTGTTTTTCAATGTTGAGGTTGTTGTTGAATTTGTTGGTGTTTTTCAATGTTGAGGTTGTTGTTGAATTTGTTGGTGTTTTTCAATGTTGAGGTTGTTGTTGAATTTGTTGGTGTTTTCAATGTTGAGGTTGTTGTTGAATTTGTTGGTGTTTTTCAATGTTGAGGTTGTTGTTGAATTTGTTGGTGTTTTTCAATGTTGAGGTTGTTGTTGAATTTGTTGGTGTTTTTCAATGTTGAGGTTGTTGTTGAATTTGTTGGTGTTTTCAATGTTGAGGTTGTTGTTGAATTTGTTGGTGTTTTTCAATGTTGAGGTTGTTGTTGAATTTGTTGGTGTTTTTCAATGTTGAGGTTGTTGTTGAATTTGTTGGTGTTTTTCAATGTTGAGGTTGTTGTTGAATTTGTTGGTGTTTTCAATGTTGAGGTTGTTGTTGAATTTGTTGGTGTTTTTCAATGTTGAGGTTGTTGTTGAATTTGTTGGTGTTTTCAATGTTGAGGTTGTTGTTGAATTTGTTGGTGTTTTCAATGTTGAGGTTGTTGTTGAATTTGTTGGTGTTTTTCAATGTTGAGGTTGTTGTTGAATTTGTTGGTGTTTTTCAATGTTGAGGTTGTTGTTGAATTTGTTGGTGTTTTCAATGTTGAGGTTGTTGTTGAATTTGTTGGTGTTTTTCAATGTTGAGGTTGTTGTTGAATTTGTTGGTGTTTTCAATGTTGAGGTTGTTGTTGAATTTGTTGGTGTTTTTCAATGTTGAGGTTGTTGTTGAATTTGTTGGTGTTTTTCAATGTTGAGGTTGTTGTTGAATTTGTTGGTGTTTTTCAATGTTGAGGTTGTTGTTGAATTTGTTGGTGTTTTTCAATGTTGAGGTTGTTGTTGAATTTGTTGGTGTTTTCAATGTTGAGGTTGTTGTTGAATTTGTTGGTGTTTTTCAATGTTGAGGTTGTTGTTGAATTTGTTGGTGTTTTCAATGTTGAGGTTGTTGTTGAATTTGTTGGTGTTTTTCAATGTTGAGGTTGTTGTTGAATTTGTTGGTGTTTTTCAATGTTGAGGTTGTTGTTGAATTTGTTGGTGTTTTTCAATGTTGAGGTTGTTGTTGAATTTGTTGGTGTTTTCAATGTTGAGGTTGTTGTTGAATTTGTTGGTGTTTTCAATGTTGAGGTTGTTGTTGAATTTGTTGGTGTTTTTCAATGTTGAGGTTGTTGTTGAATTTGTTGGTGTTTTTCAATGTTGAGGTTGTTGTTGAATTTGTTGGTGTTTTCAATGTTGAGGTTGTTGTTGAATTTGTTGGTGTTTTTCAATGTTGAGGTTGTTGTTGAATTTGTTGGTGTTTTTCAATGTTGAGGTTGTTGTTGAATTTGTTGGTGTTTTTCAATGTTGAGGTTGTTGTTGAATTTGTTGGTGTTTTTCAATGTTGAGGTTGTTGTTGAATTTGTTGGTGTTTTTCAATGTTGAGGTTGTTGTTGAATTTGTTGGTGTTTTTCAATGTTGAGGTTGTTGTTGAATTTGTTGGTGTTTTTCAATGTTGAGGTTGTTGTTGAATTTGTTGGTGTTTTTCAATGTTGAGGTTGTTGTTGAATTTGTTGGTGTTTTTCAATGTTGAGGTTGTTGTTGAATTTGTTGGTGTTTTCAATGTTGAGGTTGTTGTTGAATTTGTTGGTGTTTTTCAATGTTGAGGTTGTTGTTGAATTTGTTGGTGTTTTTCAATGTTGAGGTTGTTGTTGAATTTGTTGGTGTTTTTCAATGTTGAGGTTGTTGTTGAGTTCTTTGGTGTTTTTCAATGTTGAGGTTGTTGTTGAATTTGTTGGTGTTTTTCAAAGTTGAAGTTGTTGTTGAATTGGTTGGTTTTTCAATGTTGGGGTTGTTGTTGAATTTGTTGGTGTTTTTCAATGTTGAGGTTGTTGTTGAATTTGTTGGTGTTTTCAATGTTGAGGTTGTTGTTGAATTTGTTGGTGTTTTCAATGTTGAGGTTGTTGTTGAATTTGTTGTGTTTTTCAATGTTGAGGTTGTTGTTGAATTTGTTGGTGTTTTCAATGTTCAGGTTGTTGTTGAATTTGTTGGTGTTTTTCAATGTTGCGATTGTTGTTGAATTTGTTGTGTTTTTCAATGTTGGGATTGTTGTTGAATTTGTTGGTGTTTTCAATCTTGCGATTGTTGTTGAATTTGTTGGTGTTTTTCAATGTTGAGGTTGTTGTTGAATTTGTTGGTGTTTTTCAATGTTGAGGTTGTTGTTGAATTTGTTGGTCTTTTCAATGTTGAGGTTGTTGTTGAATTTGTTGGTGTTTTTCAATGTTAAGATTTTTGTTGAATTTGTTGGTGTTTTTCAATGTTGAGGTTCTTGTTGAATTTGTTGGTGTTTTTCAATGTTGAGGTTGTTGTTGAATTTGTTGGTGTTTTCAATGTTGAGGTTGTTGTTGAATTTGTTGGTGTTTTTCAATGTTGAGGTTGTTGTTGAATTTGTTGGTGCTTTTCAATGTTGAGGTTGTTGTTGAATTTGTTGGTGTTTTTCAATGTTGAGGTTGTTGTTGAATTTGTTGGTGTTTTTCAATGTTGAGGTTGTTGTTGAATTTGTTGGTGTTTTCAATGTTGAGGTTGTTGTTGAATTTGTTGGTGTTTTTCAATGTTGAGGTTGTTGTTGAATTTGTTGGTGTTTTTCAATGTTGAGGTTGTTGTTGAATTTGTTGGTGTTTTCAATGTTGAGGTTGTTGTTGAATTTGTTGGTGTTTTTCAATGTTGAGGTTGTTGTTGAATTTGTTGGTGTTTTTCAATGTTGAGGTTGTTGTTGAATTTGTTGGTGTTTTTCAATGTTGAGGTTGTTGTTGAATTTGTTGGTGTTTTTCAATGTTGAGGTTGTTGTTGAATTTGTTGGTGTTTTCAATGTTGAGGTTGTTGTTGAATTTGTTGGTGTTTTTCAATGTTGAGGTTGTTGTTGAATTTGTTCGTGTTTTCAATGTTGAGGTTGTTGTTGAATTTGTTGGTGTTTTTCAATGTTGAGGTTGTTGTTGAATTTGTTGGTGTTTTTCAATGTTGAGGTTGTTGTTGAATTTGTTGGTGTTTTTCAATGTTGAGGTTGTTGTTGAATTTGTTGGTGTTTTTCAATGTTGAGGTTGTTGTTGAATTTGTTGGTGTTTTCAATGTTGAGGTTGTTGTTGAATTTGTTGGTGTTTTTCAATGTTGAGGTTGTTGTTGAATTTGTTGGTGTTTTCAATGTTGAGGTTGTTGTTGAATTTGTTGGTGTTTTCAATGTTGAGGTTGTTGTTGAATTTGTTGGTGTTTTTCAATGTTGAGGTTGTTGTTGAATTTGTTGGTGTTTTTCAATGTTGAGGTTGTTGTTGAATTTGTTGGTGTTTTCAATGTTGAGGTTGTTGTTGAATTTGTTGGTGTTTTTCAATGTTGAGGTTGTTGTTGAATTTGTTGGTGTTTTTCAATGTTGAGGTTGTTGTTGAATTTGTTGGTGTTTTTCAATGTTGAGGTTGTTGTTGAATTTGTTGGTGTTTTTCAATGTTGAGGTTGTTGTTGAATTTGTTGGTGTTTTTCAATGTTGAGGTTGTTGTTGAATTTGTTGGTGTTTTCAATGTTGAGGTTGTTGTTGAATTTGTTGGTGTTTTTCAATGTTGAGGTTGTTGTTGAATTTGTTGGTGTTTTTCAATGTTGAGGTTGTTGTTGAATTTGTTGGTGTTTTTCAATGTTGAGGTTGTTGTTGAATTTGTTGGTGTTTTTCAATCTTGAGGTTGTTGTTGAATTTGTTGGTGTTTTTCAATGTTGAGGTTGTTGTTGAATTTGTTGGTTTTTCCATGTTGAGGTTGTTGTTGAATTTGTTGGTGTTTTCAATGTTGAGTCTGTTGCTTAATTTGTTGGTGTTTTCAATGTTGAGGTTGTTGTTGAATTTGTTGTTGTTTTTCAATGTTGAGGTTGTTGTTGAATTTGTTGGTGTTTTTCAATGTTGAGGTTGTTGTTGAATTTGTTGGTGTTTTTCAATGTTGAGGTTGTTGTTGAATTTGTTGGTGGTTTTCAATGTTGCATTTGTTGATGAAATTGTTGGTGCTTTACAATCGTGAGGTTGTTGTTGAATTTGTTGTTGTTTTCAATGTTGAGGTTGTTGTTGAATTTGTTGGTGTTTTCAATGTTGAGGTTGCTGTTGAATTTGTTGGTGTTTTTCAATGTTGAGGTTGTTGTTGAATTTGTTGGTGTTTTTCAATGTTGAGGTTGTTGTTGAATTTGTTGGTGTTTTCAATGTTGAGGTTGTTGTTGAATTTGTTGGTGTTTTTCAATGTTGAGGTTGTTGTTGAATTTGTTGGTGTTTTTCAATGTTGAGGTTGTTGTTGAATTTGTTGGTGTTTTCAATGTTGAGGTTGTTGTTGAATTTGTTGGTGTTTTTCAATGTTGAGGTTGTTGTTGAATTTGTTGGTGTTTTTCAATGTTGAGGTTGTTGTTGAATTTGTTGGTGTTTTTCAATGTTGAGGTTGTTGTTGAATTTGTTGGTGTTTTTCAATGTTGAGGTTGTTGTTGAATTTGTTGGTGTTTTTCAATGTTGAGGTTGTTGTTGAATTTGTTGGTGTTTTTCAATGTTGAGGTTGTTGTTGAATTTGTTGGTGTTTTTCAATGTTGGGGTTGTTGTTGAATTTGTTGGTGTTTTTCAATGTTGAGGTTGTTGTTGAATTTGTTGGTGTTTTCAATGTTGAGGTTGTTGTTGAATTTGTTGGTGTTTTCAATGTTGAGGTTGTTGTTGAATTTGTTGGTGTTTTTCAATGTTGAGGTTGTTGTTGAATTTGTTGGTGTTTTTCAACGTGGAGGTTGTTGTTGAATTTGTTGGTTTTTCAATGTTGAGGTTGTTGTTGAATTTGTTGGTGTTTTTCAATGTTGAGGTTGTTGTTGAATTTGTTGGTGTTTTTCAATGTTGAGGTTGTTGTTGAATTTGTTGGTGTTTTTCAATGTTGAGGTTGTTGTTGAATTTGTTGGTGTTTTTCAATGTTGAGGTTGTTGTTGAATTTGTTGGTGTTTTCAATGTTGAGGTTGTTGTTGAATTTGTTGGTGTTTTTCAATGTTGAGGTTGTTGTTGAATTTGTTGGTGTTTTCAATGTTGAGGTTGTTGTTGAATTTGTTGGTGTTTTTCAATGTTGAGGTTGTTGTTGAATTTGTTGGTGTTTTCAATGTTGAGGTTGTTGTTGAATTTGTTGGTGTTTTTCAATGTTGAGGTTGTTGTTGAATTTGTTGGTGTTTTTCAATGTTGAGGTTGTTGTTGAATTTGTTGGTGTTTTTCAATGTTGAGGTTGTTGTTGAATTTGTTGGTGTTTTCAATGTTGAGGTTGTTGTTGAATTTGTTGGTGTTTTTCAATGTTGAGGTTGTTGTTGAATTTGTTGGTGTTTTTCAATGTTGAGGTTGTTGTTGAATTTGTTGGTGTTTTTCAATGTTGAGGTTGTTGTTGAATTTGTTGGTGTTTTCAATGTTGGGGTTGTTGTTGAATTTGTTGGTGTTTTTCAATGTTGAGGTTGTTGTTGAATTTGTTGGTGTTTTCAATGTTGGGGTTGTTGTTGAATTTGTTGGTGTTTTTCAATGTTGAGGTTGTTGTTGAATTTGTTGGTGTTTTTCAATGTTGAGGTTGTTGTTGAATTTGTTGGTGTTTTTCAATGTTGAGGTTGTTGTTGAATTTGTTGGTGTTTTCAATGTTGAGGTTGTTGTTGAATTTGTTGGTGTTTTTCAATGTTGAGGTTGTTGTTGAATTTGTTGGTGTTTTCAATGTTGAGGTTGTTGTTGAATTTGTTGGTGTTTTCAATGTTGAGGTTGTTGTTGAATTTGTTGGTGTTTTTCAATGTTGAGGTTGTTGTTGAATTTGTTGGTGTTTTTCAATGTTGAGGTTGTTGTTGAATTTGTTGGTGTTTTCAATGTTGAGGTTGTTGTTGAATTTGTTGGTGTTTTTCAATGTTGAGGTTGTTGTTGAATTTGTTGGTGTTTTTCAATGTTGAGGTTGTTGTTGAATTTGTTGGTGTTTTTCAATGTTGAGGTTGTTGTTGAATTTGTTGGTGTTTTTCAATGTTGAGGTTGTTGTTGAATTTGTTTGTGTTTTTCAATGTTGAGGTTGTTGTTGAATTTGTTGGTGTTTTCAATGTTGAGGTTGTTGTTGAATTTGTTGGTGTTTTTCAATGTTGAGGTTGTTGTTGAATTTGTTGGTGTTTTCAATGTTGAGGTTGTTGTTGAATTTGTTGGTGTTTTTCAATGTTGAGGTTGTTGTTGAATTTGTTGGTGTTTTTCAATGTTGAGGTTGTTGTTGAATTTGTTGGTGTTTTTCAATGTTGAGGTTGTTGTTGAATTTGTTGGTGTTTTTCAATGTTGAGGTTGTTGTTGAATTTGTTGGTGTTTTCAATGTTGAGGTTGTTGTTGAATTTGTTGTGTTTTTCAATGTTGAGGTTGTTGTTGAATTTGTTGGTGTTTTTCAATGTTGAGGTTGTTGTTGAATTTGTTGGTGTTTTCAATGTTGAGGTTGTTGTTGAATTTGTTGGTGTTTTTCAATGTTGAGGTTGTTGTTGAATTTGTTGGTGTTTTCAATGTCGATGTTTTTGTTGAATTTGTTGGTGTTTTTCAATGTTGAGGTTGTTGTTGAATTTGTTGGTGTTTTCAATGTTGAGGTTGTTGTTGAATTTGTTGGTGTTTTCAATGTTGAGGTTGTTGTTGAATTTGTTGGTGTTTTTCAATGTTGAGGTTGTTGTTGAATTTGTTGGTGTTTTTCAATGTTGAGGTTGTTGTTGAATTTGTTGGTGTTTTTCAATGTTGAGGTTGTTGTTGAATTTGTTGGTGTTTTCAATGTTGAGGTTGTTGTTGAATTTGTTGGTGTTTTTCAATGTTGAGGTTGTTGTTGAATTTGTTGGTGTTTTTCAATGTTGAGGTTGTTGTTGAATTTGTTGGTGTTTTTCAATGTTGAGGTTGTTGTTGAATTTGTTGGTGTTTTCAATGTTGAGGTTGTTGTTGAATTTGTTGGTGTTTTTCAATGTTGAGGTTGTTGTTGAATTTGTTGGTGTTTTCAATGTTGAGGTTGTTGTTGAATTTGTTGGTGTTTTCAATGTTGAGGTTGTTGTTGAATTTGTTGGTGTTTTCAATGTTGAGGTTGTTGTTGAATTTGTTGGTGTTTTTCAATGTTGAGGTTGTTGTTGAATTTGTTGGTGTTTTCAATGTTGAGGTTGTTGTTGAATTTGTTGGTGTTTTTCAATGTTGAGGTTGTTGTTGAATTTGTTGGTGTTTTTCAATGTTGAGGTTGTTGTTGAATTTGTTGGTGTTTTTCAATGTTGAGGTTGTTGTTGAATTTGTTGGTGTTTTTCAATGTTGAGGTTGTTGTTGAATTTGTTGGTGTTTTTCAATGTTGAGGTTGTTGTTGAATTTGTTGGTGTTTTTCAATGTTGAGGTTGTTGTTGAATTTGTTGGTGTTTTTCAATGTTGAGGTTGTTGTTGAATTTGTTGGTGTTTTCAATGTTGAGGTTGTTGTTGAATTTGTTGGTGTTTTTCAATGTTGAGGTTGTTGTTGAATTTGTTGGTGTTTTCAATGTTGAGGTTGTTGTTGAATTTGTTGGTGTTTTTCAATGTTGAGGTTGTTGTTGAATTTGTTGGTGTTTTCAATGTTGAGGTTGTTGTTGAATTTGTTGGTGTTTTTCAATGTTGAGGTTGTTGTTGAATTTGTTGGTGTTTTTCAATGTTGAGGTTGTTGTTGAATTTGTTGGTGTTTTTCAATGTTGAGGTTGTTGTTGAATTTGTTGGTGTTTTCAATGTTGAGGTTGTTGTTGAATTTGTTGGTGTTTTTCAATGTTGAGGTTGTTGTTGAATTTGTTGGTGTTTTCAATGTTGAGGTTGTTGTTGAATTTGTTGGTGTTTTTCAATGTTGAGGTTGTTGTTGAATTTGTTGGTGTTTTTCAATGTTGAGGTTGTTGTTGAATTTGTTGGTGTTTTTCAATGTTGAGGTTGTTGTTGAATTTGTTGGTGTTTTTCAATGTTGAGGTTGTTGTTGAATTTGTTGGTGTTTTCAATGTTGAGGTTGTTGTTGAATTTGTTGGTGTTTTTCAATGTTGAGGTTGTTGTTGAATTTGTTGGTGTTTTTCAATGTTGAGGTTGTTGTTGAATTTGTTGGTGTTTTTCAATGTTGAGGTTGTTGTTGAATTTGTTGGTGTTTTCAATGTTGAGGTTGTTGTTGAATTTGTTGGTGTTTTTCAATGTTGAGGTTGTTGTTGAATTTGTTGGTGTTTTTCAATGTTGAGGTTGTTGTTGAATTTGTTGGTGTTTTTCAATGTTGAGGTTGTTGTTGAATTTGTTGGTGTTTTCAATGTTGAGGTTGTTGTTGAATTTGTTGGTGTTTTTCAATGTTGAGGTTGTTGTTGAATTTGTTGGTGTTTTTCAATGTTGAGGTTGTTGTTGAATTTGTTGGTGTTTTTCAATGTTGAGGTTGTTGTTGAATTTGTTGGTGTTTTTCAATGTTGAGGTTGTTGTTGAATTTGTTGGTGTTTTCAATGTTGAGGTTGTTGTTGAATTTGTTGGTGTTTTTCAATGTTGAGGTTGTTGTTGAATTTGTTGGTGTTTTCAATGTTGAGGTTGTTGTTGAATTTGTTGGTGTTTTTCAATGTTGAGGTTGTTGTTGAATTTGTTGGTGTTTTCAATGTTGAGGTTGTTGTTGAATTTGTTGGTGTTTTTCAATGTTGAGGTTGTTGTTGAATTTGTTGGTGTTTTTCAATGTTGAGGTTGTTGTTGAATTTGTTGGTGTTTTTCAATGTTGAGGTTGTTGTTGAATTTGTTGGTGTTTTTCAATGTTGAGGTTGTTGTTGAATTTGTTGGTGTTTTTCAATGTTGAGGTTGTTGTTGAATTTGTTGGTGTTTTCAATGTTGAGGTTGTTGTTGAATTTGTTGGTGTTTTTCAATGTTGAGGTTGTTGTTGAATTTGTTGGTGTTTTTCAATGTTGAGGTTGTTGTTGAATTTGTTGGTGTTTTTCAATGTTGAGGTTGTTGTTGAATTTGTTGGTGTTTTTCAATGTTGAGGTTGTTGTTGAATTTGTTGGTGTTTTTCAATGTTGAGGTTGTTGTTGAATTTGTTGGTGTTTTTCAATGTTGAGGTTGTTGTTGAATTTGTTGGTGTTTTTCAATGTTGAGGTTGTTGTTGAATTTGTTGGTGTTTTTCAATGTTGAGGTTGTTGTTGAATTTGTTGGTGTTTTTCAATGTTGAGGTTGTTGTTGAATTTGTTGGTGTTTTTCAATGTTGAGGTTGTTGTTGAATTTGTTGGTGTTTTTCAATGTTGAGGTTGTTGTTGAATTTGTTGGTGTTTTTCAATGTTGAGGTTGTTGTTGAATTTGTTGGTGTTTTTCAATGTTGAGGTTGTTGTTGAATTTGTTGGTGTTTTTCAATGTTGAGGTTGTTGTTGAATTTGTTGGTGTTTTCAATGTCGATGTTTTTGTTGAATTTGTTGGTGTTTTTCAATGTTGAGGTTGTTGTTGAATTTGTTGGTGTTTTTCAATGTTGAGGTTGTTGTTGAATTTGTTGGTGTTTTTCAATGTTGAGGTTGTTGTTGAATTTGTTGGTGTTTTTCAATGTTGAGGTTGTTGTTGAATTTGTTGGTGTTTTTCAATGTTGAGGTTGTTGTTGAATTTGTTGGTGTTTTTCAATGTTGAGGTTGTTGTTGAATTTGTTGGTGTTTTTCAATGTTGAGGTTGTTGTTGAATTTGTTGGTGTTTTTCAATGTTGAGGTTGTTGTTGAATTTGTTGGTGTTTTTCAATGTTGAGGTTGTTGTTGAATTTGTTGGTGTTTTCAATGTTGAGGTTGTTGTTGAATTTGTTGGTGTTTTCAATGTTGTTGTTGTTGAATTTGTTTGTTGAATTTGTTGGTGTTTTTCAATGTTGAGGTTGTTGTTGAATTTGTTGGTGTTTTTCAATGTTGAGGTTGTTGTTGAATTTGTTGGTGTTTTTCAATGTTGAGGTTGTTGTTGAATTTGTTGGTGTTTTTCAATGTTGAGGTTGTTGTTGAATTTGTTGGTGTTTTTCAATGTTGAGGTTGTTGTTGAATTTGTTGGTGTTTTCAATGTTGAGGTTGTTGTTGAATTTGTTGGTGTTTTTCAATGTTGAGGTTGTTGTTGAATTTGTTGGTGTTTTCAATGTTGAGGTTGTTGTTGAATTTGTTGGTGTTTTCAATGTTGTGGTTGTTGTGGAATTTGTTGGTGTTTTTCAATGTTGAGGTTGTTGTTGAATTTGTTGGTGTTTTTCAATGTTGAGGTTGTTGTTGAATTTGTTGGTGTTTTTCAATGTTGAGGTTGTTGTTGAATTTGTTGGTGTTTTTCAATGTTGAGGTTGTTGTTGAATTTGTTGGTGTTTTCAATGTTGAGGTTGTTGTTGAATTTGTTGGTGTTTTTCAATTTTGAGGTTGTTGTTGAATTTGTTGGTGTTTTTCAATGTTGAGGTTGTTGTTGAATTTGTTGGTGTTTTCAATGTTGAGGTTGTTGTTGAATTTGTTGGTGTTTTCAATGTTGAGGTTGTTGTTGAATTTGTTGGTGTTTTTCAATGTTGAGGTTGTTGTTGAATTTGTTGGTGTTTTTCAATGTTGAGGTTGTTGTTGAATTTGTTGGTGTTTTCAATGTTGAGGTTGTTGTTGAATTTGTTGGTGTTTTTCAATGTTGAGGTTGTTGTTGAATTTGTTGGTGTTTTTCAATGTTGAGGTTGTTGTTGAATTTGTTGGTGTTTTCAATGTTGAGGTTGTTGTTGAATTTGTTGGTGTTTTTCAATGTTGAGGTTGTTGTTGAATTTGTTGGTGTTTTCAATGTTGAGGTTGTTGTTGAATTTGTTGGTGTTTTTCAATGTTGAGGTTGTTGTTGAATTTGTTGGTGTTTTTCAATGTTGAGGTTGTTGTTGAATTTGTTGGTGTTTTTCAATGTTGAGGTTGTTGTTGAATTTGTTGGTGTTTTTCAATGTTGAGGTTGTTGTTGAATTTGTTGGTGTTTTCAATGTTGAGGTTGTTGTTGAATTTGTTGGTGTTTTTCAATGTTGAGGTTGTTGTTGAATTTGTTGGTGTTTTTCAATGTTGAGGTTGTTGTTGAATTTGTTGGTGTTTTTCAATGTTGAGGTTGTTGTTGAATTTGTTGGTGTTTTCAATGTTGAGGTTGTTGTTGAATTTGTTGGTGTTTTCAATGTTGAGGTTGTTGTTGAATTTGTTGGTGTTTTTCAATGTTGAGGTTGTTGTTGAATTTGTTGGTGTTTTTCAATGTTGAGGTTGTTGTTGAATTTGTTGGTGTTTTCAATGTTGAGGTTGTTGTTGAATTTGTTGGTGTTTTTCAATGTTGAGGTTGTTGTTGAATTTGTTGGTGTTTTCAATGTTGAGGTTGTTGTTGAATTTGTTGGTGTTTTCAATGTTGAGGTTGTTGTTGAATTTGTTGGTGTTTTTCAATGTTGAGGTTGTTGTTGAATTTGTTGGTGTTTTCAATGTTGAGGTTGTTGTTGAATTTGTTGGTGTTTTTCAATGTTGAGGTTGTTGTTGAATTTGTTGGTGTTTTTCAATGTTGAGGTTGTTGTTGAATTTGTTGGTGTTTTTCAATGTTGAGGTTGTTGTTGAATTTGTTGGTGTTTTTCAATGTTGAGGTTGTTGTTGAATTTGTTGGTGTTTTCAATGTTGAGGTTGTTGTTGAATTTGTTGGTGTTTTTCAATGTTGAGGTTGTTGTTGAATTTGTTGGTGTTTTCAATGTTGAGGTTGTTGTTGAATTTGTTGGTGTTTTTCAATGTTGAGGTTGTTGTTGAATTTGTTGGTGTTTTTCAATGTTGAGGTTGTTGTTGAATTTGTTGGTGTTTTTCAATGTTGAGGTTGTTGTTGAATTTGTTGGTGTTTTTCAATGTTGAGGTTGTTGTTGAATTTGTTGGTGTTTTTCAATGTTGAGGTTGTTGTTGAATTTGTTGGTGTTTTTCAATGTTGAGGTTGTTGTTGAATTTGTTGGTGTTTTTCAATGTTGAGGTTGTTGTTGAATTTGTTGGTGTTTTTCAATGTTGAGGTTGTTGTTGAATTTGTTGGTGTTTTTCAATGTTGAGGTTGTTGTTGAATTTGTTGGTGTTTTCAATGTTGAGGTTGTTGTTGAATTTGTTGGTGTTTTTCAATGTTGAGGTTGTTGTTGAATTTGTTGGTGTTTTTCAATGTTGAGGTTGTTGTTGAATTTGTTGGTGTTTTTCAATGTTGAGGTTGTTGTTGAATTTGTTGGTGTTTTTCAATGTTGAGGTTGTTGTTGAATTTGTTGGTGTTTTTCAATGTTGAGGTTGTTGTTGAATTTGTTGGTGTTTTCAATGTTGAGGTTGTTGTTGAATTTGTTGGTGTTTTCAATGTTGAGGTTGTTGTTGAATTTGTTGGTGTTTTCAATGTTGAGGTTGTTGTTGAATTTGTTGGTGTTTTTCAATGTTGAGGTTGTTGTTGAATTTGTTGGTGTTTTTCAATGTTGAGGTTGTTGTTGAATTTGTTGGTGTTTTCAATGTTGAGGTTGTTGTTGAATTTGTTGGTGTTTTTCAATGTTGAGGTTGTTGTTGAATTTGTTGGTGTTTTTCAATGTTGAGGTTGTTGTTGAATTTGTTGGTGTTTTTCAATGTTGAGGTTGTTGTTGAATTTGTTGGTGTTTTCAATGTTGAGGTTGTTGTTGAATTTGTTGGTGTTTTCAATGTTGAGGTTGTTGTTGAATTTGTTGGTGTTTTTCAATGTTGAGGTTGTTGTTGAATTTGTTGGTGTTTTCAATGTTGAGGTTGTTGTTGAATTTGTTGGTGTTTTTCAATGTTGAGGTTGTTGTTGAATTTGTTGGTGTTTTTCAATGTTGAGGTTGTTGTTGAATTTGTTGGTGTTTTCAATGTTGAGGTTGTTGTTGAATTTGTTGGTGTTTTTCAATGTTGAGGTTGTTGTTGAATTTGTTGGTGTTCAATGTTGTTGTATTTGGTTGTGTTTTCAATGTTGAGGTTGTTGTTGAATTTGTTGGTGTTTTTCAATGTTGAGGTTGTTGTTGAATTTGTTGGTGTTTTCAATGTTGAGGTTGTTGTTGAATTTGTTGGTGTTTTTCAATGTTGAGGTTGTTGTTGAATTTGTTGGTGTTTTTCAATGTTGAGGTTGTTGTTGAATTTGTTGGTGTTTTTCAATGTTGAGGTTGTTGTTGAATTTGTTGGTGTTTTTCAATGTTGAGGTTGTTGTTGAATTTGTTGGTGTTTTCAATGTTGAGGTTGTTGTTGAATTTGTTGGTGTTTTTCAATGTTGAGGTTGTTGTTGAATTTGTTGGTGTTTTTCAATGTTGAGGTTGTTGTTGAATTTGTTGGTGTTTTCAATGTTGAGGTTGTTGTTGAATTTGTTGGTGTTTTTCAATGTTGAGGTTGTTGTTGAATTTGTTGGTGTTTTTCAATGTTGAGGTTGTTGTTGAATTTGTTGGTGTTTTCAATGTTGAGGTTGTTGTTGAATTTGTTGGTGTTTTTCAATGTTGAGGTTGTTGTTGAATTTGTTGGTGTTTTTCAATGTTGAGGTTGTTGTTGAATTTGTTGGTGTTTTTCAATGTTGAGGTTGTTGTTGAATTTGTTGGTGTTTTCAATGTTGAGGTTGTTGTTGAATTTGTTGGTGTTTTCAATGTTGAGGTTGTTGTTGAATTTGTTGGTGTTTTTCAATGTTGAGGTTGTTGTTGAATTTGTTGGTGTTTTTCAATGTTGAGGTTGTTGTTGAATTTGTTGGTGTTTTCAATGTTGAGGTTGTTGTTGAATTTGTTGGTGTTTTTCAATGTTGAGGTTGTTGTTGAATTTGTTGGTGTTTTTCAATGTTGAGGTTGTTGTTGAATTTGTTGGTGTTTTTCAATGTTGAGGTTGTTGTTGAATTTGTTGGTGTTTTTCAATGTTGAGGTTGTTGTTGAATTTGTTGGTGTTTTCAATGTTGAGGTTGTTGTTGAATTTGTTGGTGTTTTTCAATGTTGAGGTTGTTGTTGAATTTGTTGGTGTTTTCAATGTTGAGGTTGTTGTTGAATTTGTTGGTGTTTTTCAATGTTGAGGTTGTTGTTGAATTTGTTGGTGTTTTTCAATGTTGAGGTTGTTGTTGAATTTGTTGGTGTTTTTCAATGTTGAGGTTGTTGTTGAATTTGTTGGTGTTTTCAATGTTGAGGTTGTTGTTGAATTTGTTGGTGTTTTTCAATGTTGAGGTTGCTGTTGAATTTGTTGGTGTTTTTCAATGTTGAGGTTGTTGTTGAATTTGTTCGTGTTTTTCAATGTTGAGGTTGTTGTTGAATTTGTTGGTGTTTTCAATGTTGAGGTTGTTGTTGAATTTGTTGGTGTTTTTCAATGTTGAGGTTGTTGTTGAATTTGTTGGTGTTTTCAATGTTGAGGTTGTTGTTGAATTTGTTGGTGTTTTTCAATGTTGAGGTTGTTGTTGAATTTGTTGTTGTCTTCAATGTTGAGGTTGTTGTTGAATTTGTTGGTGTTTTTGAACGTGGAGGTTGTTGTTGAATTTGTTGGTGTTTTTCAATGTTGAGGTTGTTGTTGAATTTGTTGGTGTTTTTCAATGTTGAGGTTGTTGTTGAATTTGTTGGTGTTTTTCAATGTTGAGGTTGTTGTTGAATTTGTTGGTGTTTTCAATGTTGAGGTTGTTGTTGAATTTGTAGATGTTTTTAAATGTTGAGGTTGTTGTTGAATTTGTTGGTGTTTTCAATGTTGATGTTGTTGTTGAATTTGTTGGTGTTTTTCAATGTTGAGGTTGTTGTTGAATTTGTTGTTGTTTTTCAATGTTGAGGTTGTTGTTGAATTTGTTGGTGTTTTCAATGTTGAGGTTGTTGTTGAATTTGTTGGTGTTTTCAATGTTGAGGTTGTTGTTGAATTTGTTGGTGTTTTTCAATGTTGAGGTTGTTGTTGAATTTGTTGGTGTTTTTCAATGTTGAGGTTGTTGTTGAATTTGTTGGTGTTTTTCAATGTTGAGGTTGTTGTTGAATTTGTTGGTGTTTTTCAATGTTGAGGTTGTTGTTGAATTTGTTGGTGTTTTCAATGTTGAGGTTGTTGTTGAATTTGTTGGTGTTTTTCAATGTTGAGGTTGTTGTTGAATTTGTTGGTGTTTTCGATGTTGGGGTTGTTGTATTTGTTGGTATTTTTCAATGTTGAGGTTGTTGTTGAATTTGTTGGTGTTTTTCAATGTTGAGGTTGTTGTTGAATTTGTTGGTGTTTTTCAATGTTGAGGTTGTTGTTGAATTTGTTGGTGTTTTTCAATGTTGAGGTTGTTGTTGAATTTGTTGGTGTTTTTCAATGTTGAGGTTGTTGTTGAATTTGTTGGTGTTTTCAATGTTGAGGTTGTTGTTGAATTTGTTGGTGTTTTTCAATGTTGAGGTTGTTGTTGAATTTGTTGGTGTTTTCAATGTTGAGGTTGTTGTTGAATTTGTTGGTGTTTTTCAATGTTGAGGTTGTTGTTGAATTTGTTGGTGTTGAATTTGTTTGTGTTTTTTAATGTTAAGGTTGTTGTTGAATTTGTTGGTGTTTTTCAATGTTGAGGTTGTTGTTGAATTTGTTGGTGTTTTCAATGTTGAGGTTGTTGTTGAATTTGTTGGTGTTTTTCAATGTTGAGGTTGTTGTTGAATTTGTTGGTGTTTTTCAATGTTGAGGTTGTTGTTGAATTTGTTGGTGTTTTTCAATGTTGAGGTTGTTGTTGAATTTGTTGGTGTTTTTCAATGTTGAGGTTGTTGTTGAATTTGTTGGTGTTTTTCAATGTTGAGGTTGTTGTTGAATTTGTTGGTGTTTTTCAATGTTGAGGTTGTTGTTGAATTTGTTGTTGTTTTTCAATGTTGAGGTTGTTGTTGAATTTGTTGGTGTTTTCAATGTTGAGGTTGTTGTTGAATTTGTTGGTGTTTTGTTGTTGTGTTTTTCAATGTTGAGGTTGTTGTTGAATTTGTTGGTGTTTTTCAATGTTGAGGTTGTTGTTGAATTTGTTGGTGTTTTCAATGTTGAGGTTGTTGTTGAATTTGTTGGTGTTTTTCAATGTTGAGGTTGTTGTTGAATTTGTTGGTGTTTTTCAATGTTGAGGTTGTTGTTGAATTTGTTGGTGTTTTCAATGTTGAGGTTGTTGTTGAATTTGTTGGTGTTTTTCAATGTTGAGGTTGTTGTTGAATTTGTTGGTGTTTTCAATGTTGAGGTTGTTGTTGAATTTGTTGGTGTTTTTCAATGTTGAGGTTGTTGTTGAATTTGTTGGTGTTTTCAATGTTGAGGTTGTTGTTGAATTTGTTGGTGTTTTCAATGTTGAGGTTGTTGTTGAATTTGTTGGTGTTTTTCAATGTTGAGGTTGTTTTTCTATTTGTTGGTGTTTTCAATGTTGAGGTTGTTGTTGAATTTGTTGGTGTTTTTCAATGTTGAGGTTGTTGTTGAATTTGTTGGTGTTTTCAATGTTGAGGTTGTTGTTGAATTTGTTGGTGTTTTTCAATGTTGAGGTTGTTGTTGAATTTGTTGGTGTTTTTCAATGTTGAGGTTGTTGTTGAATTTGTTGGTGTTTTTCAATGTTGAGGTTGTTGTTGAATTTGTTGGTGTTTTTCAATGTTGAGGTTGTTGTTGAATTTGTTGGTGTTTTTCAATGTTGAGGTTGTTGTTGAATTTGTTGGTGTTTTTCAATGTTGAGGTTGTTGTTGAATTTGTTGGTGTTTTTCAATGTTGAGGTTGTTGTTGAATTTGTTGGTGTTTTTCAATGTTGAGGTTGTTGTTGAATTTGTTGGTGTTTTCAATGTTGAGGTTGTTGTTGAATTTGTTGGTGTTTTTCAATGTTGAGGTTGTTGTTGAATTTGTTGGTGTTTTTCAATGTTGAGGTTGTTGTTGAATTTGTTGGTGTTTTTCAATGTTGAGGTTGTTGTTGAATTTGTTGGTGTTTTTCAATGTTGAGGTTGTTGTTGAATTTGTTGGTGTTTTTCAATGTTGAGGTTGTTGTTGAATTTGTTGGTGTTTTCAATGTTGAGGTTGTTGTTGAATTTGTTGGTGTTTTCAATGTTGAGGTTGTTGTTGAATTTGTTGGTGTTTTTCAATGTTGAGGTTGTTGTTGAATTTGTTGGTGTTTTTCAATGTTGAGGTTGTTGTTGAATTTGTTGGTGTTTTTCAATGTTGAGGTTGTTGTTGAATTTGTTGGTGTTTTCAATGTTGAGGTTGTTGTTGAATTTGTTGGTGTTTTTCAATGTTGAGGTTGTTGTTGAATTTGTTGGTGTTTTTCAATGTTGAGGTTGTTGTTGAATTTGTTGGTGTTTTCAATGTTGAGGTTGTTGTTGAATTTGTTGGTGTTTTTCAATGTTGAGGTTGTTGTTGAATTTGTTGGTGTTTTTCAATGTTGAGGTTGTTGTTGAATTTGTTGGTGTTTTTCAATGTTGAGGTTGTTGTTGAATTTGTTGGTGTTTTCAATGTTGAGGTTGTTGTTGAATTTGTTGGTGTTTTTCAATGTTGAGGTTGTTGTTGAATTTGTTGGTGTTTTTCAATGTTGAGGTTGTTGTTGAATTTGTTGGTGTTTTTCAATGTTGAGGTTGTTGTTGAATTTGTTGGTGTTTTCAATGTTGAGGTTGTTGTTGAATTTGTTGGTGTTTTTCAATGTTGAGGTTGTTGTTGAATTTGTTGGTGTTTTTCAATGTTGAGGTTGTTGTTGAATTTGTTGGTGTTTTCAATGTTGAGGTTGTTGTTGAATTTGTTGGTGTTTTCAATGTTGAGGTTGTTGTTGAATTTGTTGGTGTTTTTCAATGTTGAGGTTGTTGTTGAATTTGTTGGTGTTTTTCAATGTTGAGGTTGTTGTTGAATTTGTTGGTGTTTTTCAATGTTGAGGTTGTTGTTGAATTTGTTGGTGTTTTCAATGTTGAGGTTGTTGTTGAATTTGTTGGTGTTTTTCAATGTTGAGGTTGTTGTTGAATTTGTTGGTGTTTTTCAATGTTGAGGTTGTTGTTGAATTTGTTGGTGTTTTTCAATGTTGAGGTTGTTGTTGAATTTGTTGGTGTTTTCAATGTTGAGGTTGTTGTTGAATTTGTTGGTGTTTTTCAATGTTGAGGTTGTTGTTGAATTTGTTGGTGTTTTTCAATGTTGAGGTTGTTGTTGAATTTGTTGGTGTTTTTCAATGTTGAGGTTGTTGTTGAATTTGTTGTTTTTTTCAATGTTGGTATAGTTGTTGAATTTGTTGGTGTTTTTCAATGTTGAGGTTGTTGTTGAATTTGTTGGTGTTTTCAATGTTGAGGTTGTTGTTGAATTTGTTGGTGTTTTTCAATGTTGAGGTTGTTGTTGGATGTTGTTGAATTTGTTGGTGTTTTTCAATGTTGAGGTTGTTGTTGAATTTGTTGGTGTTTTTCAATGTTGAGGTTGTTGTTGAATTTGTTGGTGTTTTCAATGTTGAGGTTGTTGTTGAATTTGTTGGTGTTTTCAATGTTGAGGTTGTTGTTGAATTTGTTGGTGTTTTTCAATGTTGAGGTTGTTGTTGAATTTGTTGGTGTTTTTCAATGTTGAGGTTGTTGTTGAATTTGTTGGTGTTTTTCAATGTTGAGGTTGTTGTTGAATTTGTTGGTGTTTTCAATGTTGAGGTTGTTGTTGAATTTGTTGGTGTTTTCAATGTTGAGGTTGTTGTTGAATTTGTTGGAGTTTTCAATGTTGAGGTTGTTGTTGAATTTGTTGGTGTTTTCAATGTTGAGGTTGTTGTTGAATTTGTTGGTGTTTTCAATGTTGAGGTTGTTGTTGAATTTGTTGGTGTTTTTCAATGTTGAGGTTGTTGTTGAATTTGTTGGTGTTTTTCAATGTTGAGGTTGTTGTTGAATTTGTTGGTGTTTTTCAATGTTGAGGTTGTTGTTGAATTTGTTTGTGTTTTTCAATGTTGCGGTTGTTGTTGAATTTGTTGGTGTTTTCCAATGTTGGGGTTGTTGTTGAAATTGTTGGTGTCTTTCAAAGTTGAGGTTGTTGTTGAATTTGTTGAGGTTTTTGGTGACTTTCTTGTTGTTTTAAATATTGAGGTTGTTGTTGAATTTGTTGGTGTTTTTCAATGTTGCGGTTGTTGTTGAATTTGTTCGTGTTTTTCAATCTTTAGGTTGTTGTTGAATTTGTTGGTGTTTTTCAATGTTGAGGTTGTTGTTGAATTTGTTGGTGTTTTTCAATGTTGAGGTTGTTGTTGAATTTGTTGGTGTTTTTCAATGTTGAGGTTGTTGTTGAATTTGTTGGTGTTTTTCAATGTTGAGGTTGTTGTTGAATTTGTTGGTGTTTTTCAATGTTGAGGTTGTTGTTGAATTTGTTGGTGTTTTTCAATGTTGAGGTTGTTGTTGAATTTGTTGATTTTCAATGTTGAGGTTGTTGTTGAATTTGTTGGTGTTTTTCAATGTTGAGGTTGTTGTTGAATTTGTTGGTGTTTTTCAATGTTGAGGTTGTTGTTGAATTTGTTGATGTTTTTCAATGTTGAGGTTGTTGTTGAATTTGTTGGTGTTTTTCAATGTTGAGGTTGATGTTGAATTTGTTGGTGTTTCTCAATGTTGAGGTTGTTGTTGAATTTGTTGGTGTTTTTCAAATTTGAGGTTGTTGTTGAATTTGTTGGTGTTTTTAATATTGTGGTTGTTGTTGAATTTGTTGGTGTTTTCAATGTTGAGGTTGTTGTTGAATTTGTTGGTGTTTTTCAATGTTGAGGTTGTTGTTGAATTTGTTGGTGTTTTTCAATGTTGAGGTTGTTGTTGAATTTGTTGGTGTTTTTCAATGTTGAGGTTGTTGTTGAATTTGTTGGTGTTTTTCAATGTTGAGGTTGTTGTTGAATTTGTTGGTGTTTTTCAATGTTGAGGTTGTTGTTGAATTTGTTGGTGTTTTCAATGTTGAGGTTGTTGTTGAATTTGTTGGTGTTTTTCAATGTTGAGGTTGTTGTTGAATTTGTTGGTGTTTTTCAATGTTGAGGTTGTTGTTGAATTTGTTGGTGTTTTCAATGTTGAGGTTGTTGTTGAATTTGTTGGTATTTTTCAATGTGGAGGTTCTTGTTGAATTTGTTGGTGTTTTTCAATGTGGAGGTTGTTGTCGAATTAGTTTTTTTTTCAATATTGAGATTGTAGTTGAATTTGTTGGTGTTTTTCAATGTTGAGGTTGTTGTTGAATTTGTTGGTGTTTTTCAATGTTGAGGTTGTTGTTGAATTTGTTGGTGTTTTTCAATGTTGAGGTTGTTGTTGAATTTGTTGGTGTTTTTCAATGTTGAGGTTGTTGTTGAATTTGTTGGTGTTTTTCAATGTTGAGGTTGTTGTTGAATTTGTTGGTGTTTTTCAATGTTGAGGTTGTTGTTGAATTTGTTGGTGTTTTTCAATGTTGAGGTTGTTGTTGAATTTGTTGGTGTTTTCAATGTTGAGGTTGTTGTTGAATTTGTTGGTGTTTTTCAATGTTGAGGTTGTTGTTGAATTTGTTGGTGTTTTTCAATGTTGAGGTTGTTGTTGAATTTGTTGGTGTTTTTCAATGTTGAGGTTGTTGTTGAATTTGTTGGTGTTTTTCAATGTTGAGGTTGTTGTTGAATTTGTTGGTGTTTTCAATGATGATGTTTTTGTTGAATTTGTTGGTGTTTTTCAATGTTGAGGTTGTTGTTGAATTTGTTGGTGTTTTCAATGTTGAGGTTGTTGTTGAATTTGTTGGTGTTTTTCAATGTTGAGGTTGTTGTTGAGTTCTTTGGTGTTTTTCAATGTTCAGGTTGTTGATAAATTTGTTGGGGTTTTTCAAAGTTGAGGTTGTTGTTCAATTTGTTGGTTTTTTGATGTTGGGGTTGTTGTTGAATTAATTGGTGTTTTTCAATGTTGAGGTTGTTGTTGAATTTGTTGGTGTTTTCAATGTTGAGGTTGTTGTTGAATTTGTTGGTGTTTTTCAATGTTGAGGTTGTTGTTGAATTTGTTGGTGTTTTTCAATGTTGAGGTTGTTGTTGAATTTGTTGGTGTTTTTCAATGTTGAGGTTGTTGTTGAATTTGTTGGTGTTTTTCAATGTTGAGGTTGTTGTTGAATTTGTTGGTGTTTTTCAATGTTGAGGTTGTTGTTGAATTTGTTGGTGTTTTCAATGTTGAGGTTGTTGTTGAACTTGTTGTTGTTTTTTAATGTTGGGGTTTTTGTTGAATTTGTTGGTGTTTTTCAATGTGGAGGTTGTTGTCGAATTTGTTGGTGTTTTCAATGTTGAGGTTGTTGTTGAATTTGTTGGTGTTTTTCAATGTTGAGGTTGTTGTTGAATTTGTTGGTGTTTTTCAATGTTGAGGTTGTTGTTGAATTTGTTGGTGTTTTCAATGTTGAGGTTGTTGTTGAATTTGTTGGTGTTTTTCAATGTTGAGGTTGTTGTTGAATTTGTTGGTGTTTTTCAATGTTGAGGTTGTTGTTGAATTTGTTGGTGTTTTTCAATGTTGAGGTTGTTGTTGAATTTGTTGGTGTTTTTCAATGTTGAGGTTGTTGTTGAATTTGTTGGTGTTTTTCAATGTTGAGGTTGTTGTTGAATTTGTTGGTGTTTTTCAATGTTGAGGTTGTTGTTGAATTTGTTGGTGTTTTTCAATGTTGAGGTTGTTGTTGAATTTGTTGGTGTTTTTCAATGTTGAGGTTGTTGTTGAATTTGTTGGTGTTTTTCAATGTTGAGGTTGTTGTTGAATTTGTTGGTGTTTTTCAATGTTGAGGTTGTTGTTGAATTTGTTGGTGTTTTTCAATGTTGAGGTTGTTGTTGAATTTGTTGGTGTTTTTCAATGTTGAGGTTGTTGTTGAATTTGTTGGTGTTTTTCAATGTTGAGGTTGTTGTTGAATTTGTTGGTGTTTTTCAATGTTGAGGTTGTTGTTGAATTTGTTGGTGTTTTTCAATGTTGAGGTTGTTGTTGAATTTGTTGGTGTTTTTCAATGTTGAGGTTGTTGTTGAATTTGTTGGTGTTTTTCAATGTTGAGGTTGTTGTTGAATTTGTTGGTGTTTTTCAATGTTGAGGTTGTTGTTGAATTTGTTGGTGTTTTCAATGTTGAAGTTGTTGTTGAATTTGTTGGTGTTTTCAATGTTGAGGTTGTTGTTGAATTTGTTGGTGTTTTTCAATGTTGAGGTTGTTGTTGAATTTGTTGGTGTTTTTCAATGTTGAGGTTGTTGTTGAATTTGTTGGTGTTTTTCAATGTTGAGGTTGTTGTTGAATTTGTTGGTGTTTTCAATGTTGAGGTTGTTGTTGAATGTTTTTCAATGTTGAGGTTGTTGTTGAATTTGTTGGTGTTTTTCAATGTTGAGGTTGTTGTTGAATTTGTTGGTGTTTTTCAATGTTGAGGTTGTTGTTGAATTTGTTGGTGTTTTTCAATGTTGAGGTTGTTGTTGAATTTGTTGGTGTTTTTCAATGTTGAGGTTGTTGTTGAATTTGTTGGTGTTTTTCAATGTTGAGGTTGTTGTTGAATTTGTTGGTGTTTCTCAATGTTGAGGTTGTTCTTGAATTTGTTGGTGTTTTTCAATGTTGAGGTTGTTGTTGAATTTGTTGGTGTTTTTCAATGTTGAGGTTGTTGTTGAATTTGTTGGTGTTTTTCAATGTTGAGGTTGTTGTTGAATTTGTTGGTGTTTTCAATGTTGAATTTGTTGTTGAATTTGTTGGTTTTTCCATTTTGAGGTTGTTGTTGAATTTGTTGGTGTTTTCAATGTTGAGGTTGTTGTTGAATTTGTTGGTGTTTTTCAATGTTGAGGTTGTTGTTGAATTTGTTGGTGTTTTTCAATGTTGAGGTTGTTGGTGACTTTCTTGGTGTTTTCAATGTTGAGGTTGTTGTTGAATTTGTTGGTGTTTTTCAAATTTGATTTTGTTGTTGAATTTGTTGGTGTTTTCAATGTTGAGGTTGTTGTTGAATTTGTTGGTGTTTTTCAATGTTGAGGTTGTTGTTGAATTTGTTGGTGTTTTTCAAAGTTGAGGTTGTTGTTGAATTTGTTGGTGTTTTCAATGTTGAGGTTGTTGTTGAATTTGTTGGTGTTTTTCAATGTTGAGGTTGTTGTTGAATTTGTTGGGGTTTTTCAAAGTTGAGGTTGTTGTTCAATTTGTTGGTTTTTTGATGTTGGGGTTGTTGTTGAATTAATTGGTGTTTTTCAATGTTGAGGTTGTTGTTGAATTTGTTGGTGTTTTCAATGTTGAGGTTGTTGTTGAATTTGTTGGTGTTTTTCAATGTTGACGTTGTTGTTGAATTTGTTGGTCTTTTCAATGTTAGGGTTTGTTGTTGAATTTGTTGGTGTTTTTCAATGCTGAGGTTGTTGTTGAATTTGTTGGTGTTTTTCAATGTTGAGGTTGTTGTTGAATTTGTTGGTGTTTTCAATGTTGAGGTTGTTGTTGAATTTGTTGGTGTTTTCAATGTTGAGGTTGTTGTTGAATTTGTTGGTGTTTTTCAATGTTGAGGTTGTTGTTGAATTTGTTGGTGTTTTTCAATGTTGAGGTTGTTGTTGAATTTGTTGGTGTTTTCAATGTTGAGGTTGTTGTTGAATTTGTTGGTGTTTTTCAATGTTGAGGTTGTTGTTGAATTTGTTGGTGTTTTTCAATGTTGAGGTTGTTGTTGAATTTGTTGGTGTTTTCAATGTTGAGGTTGTTGTTGAATTTGTTGGTGTTTTCAATGTTGAGGTTGTTGTTGAATTTGTTGGTGTTTTTCAATGTTGAGGTTGTTGTTGAATTTGTTGGTGTTTTTCAATGTTGAGGTTGTTGTTGAATTTGTTGGTGTTTTTCAATGTTGAGGTTGTTGTTGAATTTGTTGGTGTTTTTCAATGTTGAGGTTGTTGTTGAATTTGTTGGTGTTTTTCAATGTTGAGGTTGTTGTTGAATTTGTTGGTGTTTTCAATGTTGAGGTTGTTGTTGAATTTGTTGGTGTTTTTCAATGTTGAGGTTGTTGTTGAATTTGTTGGTGTTTTCAATGTTGAGGTTGTTGTTGAATTTGTTGGTGTTTTTCAATGTTGAGGTTGTTGTTGAATTTGTTGGTGTTTTTCAATGTTGAGGTTGTTGTTGAATTTGTTGGTGTTTTCAATGTTGAGGTTGTTGTTGAATTTGTTGGTGTTTTCAATGTTGAGGTTGTTGTTGAATTTGTTGGTGTTTTTCAATGTTGAGGTTGTTGTTGAATTTGTTGGTGTTTTTCAATGTCGAGGTTGTTGTTGAATTTGTAGGTGTATTGAACGTTGGGGTTGTTGTTGAATTTGTTGGTGTCTTTCAATGTTGAGGTTGTTGTTGAATTTGTTGAGGTTGTTGTTGAATTTGTTGGTGTTTTCAATGTTGAGGTTGTTGTTGAATTTTTTGGTGTTTTTCAATGTTGAGGTTGTTGTTGAATTTGTTGGTGTTTTTCAATGTTGAGGTTGTTGTTGAATTTGTTGGTGTTTTCAATGTTGAGGTTGTTGTTGAATTTGTTGGTGTTTTCAATGTTGAGGTTGTTGTTGAATTTGTTGGTGTTTTTCAATGTTGAGGTTGTTGTTGAATTTGTTGGTGTTTTTCAATGTTGAGGTTGTTGTTGAATTTGTTGGTGTTTTCAATGTTGAGGTTGTTGTTGAATTTGTTGGTGTTTTTCAATGTTGTTGTTGTTGTTGTTGAAATTATTGGTGTTTTTCAATGTTGAGGTTGTTGTTGCATCTGTTGGTGTTTTTCAATGTTGAGGTTGTTGTTGAATTTGTTGTTGTTTTTCAATGTTGAGGTTGTTGTTGAATTTGTTGGTGTTTTTCAATGTTGGGGTTGTTGTTGAATTTGTTGGTGTTTTTCAATGTTGAGGTTGTTGTTGAATTTGTTGGTGTTTTCAATGTTGAGGTTGTTGTTGAATTTGTTGGTGTTTTTCAATGTTGAGGTTGTTGTTGCATCTGTTGGTGTTTTTCAATGTTGAGGTTGTTGTTGAATTTGTTGGTGTTTTTCAATGTCGAGATTGTTGTTGAATTTGTTGGTGTTTTCAATGTTGAGGTTGTTGTTGAATTTGTTGGTGTTTTTCAATGTTGAGGTTGTTGTTGAATTTGTTGGTGTTTTCAATGTTGAGGTTGTTGTTGAATTTGTTGGTGTTTTCAATGTTGAGGTTGTTGTTGAATTTGTTGGTGTTTTTCAATGTTGAGGTTGTTGTTGAATTTGTTGGTGTTTTCAATGTTGAGGTTGTTGTTGAATTTGTTGGTGTTTTTCAATGTTGAGGTTGTTGTTGAATTTGTTGGTGTTTTTCAATGTGGAGGTTGTTGTTGAATTTGTTGGTGTTTTTCAATGTGGAGCTTGTTGTTGAATTAGTTGTGTTTTTCAATGTTGAGGTTGTTGTTGAACTTGTTCATGTTTTTCAATGTTGAGGTTGTTGTTGAATTTGTTGGTGTTTTTCAATGTTGGGGTTGTTGTTGAACTTGTTGGTGTTTTCAATGTTGAGGTTGTTGTTGAATTTGTTGGTGTTTTTCAATGTTGAGGTTGTTGTTGAACTTGTTGGTGTTTTCAATGTTGAGGTTGTTGTTGAATTTGTTGGTGTTTTCAATGTTGAGGTTGTTGTTGAATTTGTTGGTGTTTTTCAATGTTGAGGTTGTTGTTGAATTTGTTGGTGTTTTTCAATGTTGAGGTTGTTGTTGAATTTTTTGTTTTTTTCAATGTTGAGGTTGTTGTTGAATTTGTTGGTGTTTTTCAATGTTGAGGTTGTTGTTGAATTTGTTGGTGTTTTTCAATGTTGAGGTTGTTGTTGAATTTGTTGGTGTTTTCAATGTTGAGGTTGTTGTTGAATTTGTTGGTGTTTTTCAATGTTGAGGTTGTTGTTGAATTTGTTGGTGTTTTCAATGTTGAGGTTGTTGTTGAATTTGTTGGTGTTTTTCAATGTTGAGGTTGTTGTTGAATTTGTTGGTGTTTTTCAATGTTGAGGTTGTTGTTGAATTTGTTGGTGTTTTCAATGTTGAGGTTGTTGTTGAATTTGTTGGTGTTTTTCAATGTTGAGGTTGTTGTTGAATTTGTTGGTGTTTTTCAATGTTGAGGTTGTTGTTGAATTTGTTGGTGTTTTTCAATGTTGAGGTTGTTGTTGAATTTGTTGGTGTTTTCAATGTTGAGGTTGTTGTTGAATTTGTTGGTGTTTTTCAATGTTGAGGTTGTTGTTGAATTTGTTGGTGTTTTCAATGTTGAGGTTGTTGTTGAATTTGTTGGTGTTTTTCAATGTTGAGGTTGTTGTTGAATTTGTTGGTGTTTTCAATGTTGAGGTTGTTGTTGAATTTGTTGGTGTTTTTCAATGTTGAGGTTGTTGTTGAATTTGTTGGTGTTTTTCAATGTTGAGGTTGTTGTTGAATTTGTTGGTGTTTTTCAATGTTGAGGTTGTTGTTGAATTTGTTGGTGTTTTTCAATGTTGAGGTTGTTGTTGAATTTGTTGGTGTTTTTCAATGTTGAGGTTGTTGTTGAATTTGTTGGTGTTTTCAATGTTGAGGTTGTTGTTGAATTTGTTGGTGTTTTTCAATGTTGAGGTTGTTGTTGAATTTGTTGGTGTTTTTCAATGTTGAGGTTGTTGTTGAATTTGTTGGTGTTTTTCAATGTTGAGGTTGTTGTTGAATTTGTTGGTGTTTTCAATGTTGAGGTTGTTGTTGAATTTGTTGGTGTTTTTCAATGTTGAGGTTGTTGTTGAATTTGTTGGTGTTTTTCAATGTTGAGGTTGTTGTTGAATTTGTTGGTGTTTTCAATGTTGAGGTTGTTGTTGAATTTGTTGGTGTTTTTCAATGTTGAGGTTGTTGTTGAATTTGTTGGTGTTTTTCAATGTTGAGGTTGTTGTTGAATTTGTTGGTGTTTTCAATGTTGAGGTTGTTGTTGAATTTGTTGGTGTTTTTCAATGTTGAGGTTGTTGTTGAATTTGTTGGTGTTTTCAATGTTGAGGTTGTTGTTGAATTTGTTGGTGTTTTTCAATGTTGAGGTTGTTGTTGAATTTGTTGGTGTTTTCAATGTTGAGGTTGTTGTTGAATTTGTTGGTGTTTTTCAATGTTGAGGTTGTTGTTGAATTTGTTGGTGTTTTCAATGTTGAGGTTGTTGTTGAATTTGTTGGTGTTTTTCAATGTTGAGGTTGTTGTTGAATTTGTTGGTGTTTTTCAATGTTGAGGTTGTTGTTGAATTTGTTGGTGTTTTTCAATGTTGAGGTTGTTGTTGAATTTGTTGGTGTTTTTCAATGTTGAGGTTGTTGTTGAATTTGTTGATGTTTTTCAATGTTGAGGTTGTTGTTGAATTTGTTGGTGTTTTTCAATGTTGAGGTTGTTGTTGAATTTGTTGGTGTTTTCAATGTTGAGGTTGTTGTTGAATTTGTTGGTGTTTTTCAATGTTGAGGTTGTTGTTGAATTTGTTGGTGTTTTTCAATGTTGAGGTTGTTGTTGAATTTGTTGGTGTTTTCAATGTTGTGGTTGTTGAATTTGTTGGTGTTTTTCAATGTTGAGGTTGTTGTTGAATTTGTTGGTGTTTTCAATGTTGAGGTTGTTGTTGAATTTGTTGGTGTTTTCAATGTTGAGGTTGTTGTTGAATTTGTTGGTGTTTTTCAATGTTGAGGTTGTTGTTGAATTTGTTGGTGTTTTCAATGTTGAGGTTGTTGTTGAATTTGTTGGTGTTTTTCATTGTTGAGGTTGTTGTTGAATTTGTTCTTTTTTTCAATGTTGTGGTTGTTGAATTTGTTGGTTTTTTTCAATGTTGAGATTGTTGTTGAATTTGTTGGTGTTTTCAATGTTGAGGTTGTTGTTGAATTTGTTGGTGTTTTTCAATGTTGAGATTGTTGTTGAATTTGTTGGTGTTTTCAATGTAGCGGTTGTTGTGGAATTTGTTGGTGTTTTCAATGTTGAGGTTGTTGTTGCATTAGTTGGTGTTTTTCAATGTCTAGGTTGTTGTTGAATTTGTTGGTGTTTTCAACTTTGAGGTTATTTTTGATTTTGTTGGTGTTTTTCAATGTTGAGGTTGTTGTTGAATTTGTTGTTGTTTTCAATGTTGAGGTTGTTGTTGAATTTGTTGGTGTTTTTCAATGTTGAGGTTGTTGTTGAATTTGTTGGTGTTTTTCAATGTTGAGGTTGTTGTTGAATTTGTTGGTGTTTTCAATGTTGAGGTTGTTGTTGAATTTGTTGGTGTTTTCAATCTTGCGGTTGTTGTTGAATTTGTTGGTGTTTTTCAATGTTGAGGTTGTTGTTGAATTTGTTGGTGTTTTCAATGTTGAGGTTGTTGTTGAATTTGTTGGTGTTTTTCAATGTTGAGGTTGTTGTTGAATTTGTTGGTGTTTTTCAATGTTGAGGTTGTTGTTGAATTTGTTGGTGTTTTCAATGTTGAGGTTGTTGTTGAATTTGTTGGTGTTTTCAATGTTGAGGTTGTTGTTGAATTTGTTGGTGTTTTTCAATGTTGAGGTTGTTGTTGAATTTGTTGGTGTTTTTCAATGTTGAGGTTGTTGTTGAATTTGTTGGTGTTTTTCAATGTTGAGGTTGTTGTTGAATTTGTTGGTGTTTTTCAATGTTGAGGTTGTTGTTGAATTTGTTGGTGTTTTCAATGTTGAGGTTGTTGTTGAATTTGTTGGTGTTTTTCAATGTTGAGTTTGTTGTTGAATTTGTTGGTGTTTTTCAATGTTGAGGTTGTTGTTGAATTTGTTGGTGTTTTCAATGTTGAGGTTGTTGTTGAATTTGTTGGTGTTTTTCAATGTTGAGGTTGTTGTTGAATTTGTTGGTGTTTTTCAATGTTGAGGTTGTTGTTGAATTTGTTGGTGTTTTTCAATGTTGAGGTTGTTGTTGAATTTGTTGGTGTTTTTCAATGTTGAGGTTGTTGTTGAATTTGTTGGTGTTTTTCAATGTTGAGGTTGTTGTTGAATTTGTTGGTGTTTTCAATGTTGAGGTTGTTGTTGAATTTGTTGGTGTTTTTCAATGTTGAGGTTGTTGTTGAATTTGTTGGTGTTTTTCAATGTTGAGGTTGTTGTTGAATTTGTTGGTGTTTTTCAATGTTGAGGTTGTTGTTGAATTTGTTGGTGTTTTTCAATGTTGAGGTTGTTGTTGAATTTGTTGGTGTTTTCAATGTTGAGGTTGTTGTTGAATTTGTTGGTGTTTTTCAATGTTGAGGTTGTTGTTGAATTTGTTGGTGTTTTTCAATGTTGAGGTTGTTGTTGAATTTGTTGGTGTTTTTCAATGTTGAGGTTGTTGTTGAATTTGTTGGTGTTTTCAATGTTGAGGTTGTTGTTGAATTTGTTGGTGTTTTTCAATGTTGAGGTTGTTGTTGAATTTGTTGGTGTTTTTCAATGTTGAGGTTGTTGTTGAATTTGTTGGTGTTTTCAATGTTGAGGTTGTTGTTGAATTTGTTGGTGTTTTTCAATGTTGAGGTTGTTGTTGAATTTGTTGGTGTTTTTCAATGTTGAGGTTGTTGTTGAATTTGTTGGTGTTTTCAATGTTGGGGTTGTTGTTGAATTTGTTGGTGTTTTTCAATGTTGAGGTTGTTGTTGAATTTGTTGGTGTTTTCAATGTTGAGGTTGTTGTTGAATTTGTTGGTGTTTTTCAATGTTGAGGTTGTTGTTGAATTTGTTGGTGTTTTCAATGTTGAGGTTGTTGTTGAATTTGTTGGTGTTTTTCAATGTTGAGGTTGTTGTTGAATTTGTTGGTGTTTTTCAATGTTGAGGTTGTTGTTGAATTTGTTGGTGTTTTTCAATGTTGAGGTTGTTGTTGAATTTGTTGGTGTTTTTCAATGTTGAGGTTGTTGTTGAATTTGTTGGTGTTTTCAATGTTGAAGCTGTTTTTGAATTTGTTGGTGTTTTCAATGTTGAGGTTGTTGTTGAATTTGTTGGTGTTTTCAATGTTGAGGTTGTTGTTGAATTTGTTGGTGTTTTTCAATGTTGTGGTTGTTGTTGAATTTGTTGGTGTTTTCATTGTTGAGGTTGCTGTTGGATTTGTTGGTGTTTTTCAATGTTGAGGTTGTTGTTGAATGTGTTGGTGCTTTTCAATGTTCAGGTTGTTGTTGAATTTTTTGGTGTTTTTCAATGTTGAGGTTGTTGTTGAATTTGTTGGTGTTTTTCAATGTTGAGGTTGTTGTTGAATTTGTTGGTGTTTTTCAATGTTGAGGTTGTTGTTGAATTTGTTGGTGTTTTCATTGTTGAGGTTGTTGTTGAATTTGTTGTTTTTCAATGTTGAGGTTGTTGTTGAATTTGTTGGTGTTTTTCAATGTTGAGGTTGTTGTTGAATTTGTTGGTGTTTTTCAATGTTGAGGTTGTTGTTGAATTTGTTGGTGTTTTTCAATGTTGAGGTTGTTGTTGAATTTGTTGGTGTTTTCAATGTTGAGGTTGTTGTTGAATTTGTTGGTGTTTTTCAATGTTGAGGTTGTTGTTGAATTTGTTGGTGTTTTTCAATGTTGAGGTTGTTGTTGAATTTGTTGGTGTTTTTCAATGTTGAGGTTGTTGTTGAATTTGTTGTTTTTCAATGTTGAGGTTGTTGTTGAATTTGTTGGTGTTTTTCAATGTTGAGGTTGTTGTTGAATTTGTTGGTGTTTTTCAATGTTGAGGTTGTTGTTGAATTTGTTGGTGTTTTTCAATGTTGAGGTTGTTGTTGAATTTGTTGGTGTTTTTCAATGTTGAGGTTGTTGTTGAATTTGTTGGTGTTTTTCAATGTTGAGGTTGTTGTTGAATTTGTTGGTGTTTTTCTATGTTGAGGTTGTTGTTGAATTTGTTGGTGCTTTTCTATGTTGAGGTTGCTGTTGAATTTGTTGGTGTTTTCAATGTTGAGGTTGTTGTTGACCTTGTTGGTGTTTATCAATGTTGAGGTTGTTGTTGAATTTGTTGGTGTTTTCAATGTTGAGGTTGTTGTTGAATTTGTTGGTGTTTTCAATGTTGAGGTTGTTGTTGAATTTGTTGGTGTTTTCAATGTTGAGGTTGTTGTTGAATTTGTTGGTGTTTTCAATGTTGAGGTTGTTGTTGAATTTGTTGGTGTTTTTCAATGTTGAGGTTGTTGTTGAATTTGTTGGTGTTTTCGATGTTGGGGTTGTTGTTGAATTTGTTGGTGTTTTTCAATGTTGAGGTTGTTGTTGAATTTGTTGGTGTTTTTCAATGTTGAGGTTGTTGTTGAATTTGTTGGTGTTTTCAATGTTGAGGTTGTTGTTGAATTTGTTGGTGTTTTTCAATGTTGAGGTTGTTGTTGAATTTGTTGGTGTTTTCAATGTTGAGGTTGTTGTTGAATTTGTTGGTGTTTTTCAATGTTGAGGTTGTTGTTGAATTTGTTGGTGTTTTTCAATGTTGAGGTTGTTGTTGAATTTGTTGGTGTTTTCAATGTTGAGGTTGTTGTTGAATTTGTTGGTGTTTTTCAATGTTGAGGTTGTTGTTGAATTTGTTGGTGTTTTTCAATGTTGAGGTTGTTGTTGAATTTGTTGGTGTTTTTCAATGTTGAGGTTGTTGTTGAATTTGTTGGTGTTTTTCAATGTTGAGGTTGTTGTTGAATTTGTTGGTGTTTTTCAATGTTGAGGTTGTTGTTGAATTTGTTGGTGTTTTCAATGTTGAGGTTGTTGTTGATTTTGTTGGTGTTTTCAATGTCGAGGTTGTTGTTGAATTTGTTGGTGTTTTTCAATGTTGAGGTTGTTGTTGAATTTGTTGGTGTTTTCAATGTTGAGGTTGTTGTTGAATTTGTTGGTGTTTTTCAATGTTGAGGTTGTTGTTGAATTTGTTGGTGTTTTTCAATGTTGAGGTTGTTGTTGAATTTGTTGGTGTTTTCAATGTTGAGGTTGTTGTTGAATTTGTTGGTGTTTTTCAATGTTGAGGTTGTTGTTGAATTTGTTGGTGTTTTCAATGTTGAGGTTGTTGTTGAATTTGTTGGTGTTTTTCAATGTTGAGGTTGTTGTTGAATTTGTTGGTGTTTTTCAATGTTGAGGTTGTTGTTGAATTTGTTGGTGTTTTCAATGTTGAGGTTGTTGTTGAATTTGTTGGTGTTTTTCAATGTTGAGGTTGTTGTTGAATTTGTTGGTGTTTTTCAATGTTGAGGTTGTTGTTGAATTTGTTGGTGTTTTTCAATGTTGAGGTTGTTGTTGAATTTGTTGGTGTTTTCAATGTTGAGGTTGTTGTTGAATTTGTTGGTGTTTTTCAATGTTGGGATTGTTGTTGAATTTGTTGGTGTTTTCAATGTTGAGGTTGTTGTTCAATTTGTTGGTGTTTTCAATGTTGACGTTGTTGTTGAATTTGTTGGTGTTTTTCAATGTTGAGGTTGTTGTTGAATTTGTTGGTGTTTTTCAATGTTGAGGTTGTTGTTGAATTTGTTGGTGTTTTTCAATGTTGAGGTTGTTGTTGAATTTGTTGGTTTTTGACAATGTTGAGGTCGTTGTTGAATTTGTTGGTGTTTTTCAATGTTGAGGTTGTTGTTGAATTTGTTGGTGTTTTTCAATGTTGAGGTTGTTGTTGAATTTGTTGGTGTTTTTCAATGTTGAGGTTGTTGTTGAATTTGTTGGTGTTTTTCAATGTTGAGGTTGTTGTTGAATTTGTTGGTGTTTTTCAATGTTGAGGTTGTTGTTGAATTTGTTGGTGTTTTCAATGTTGAGGTTGTTGTTGAATTTGTTGGTGTTTTTCAATGTTGAGGTTGTTGTTGAATTTGTTCTGTTTTTCAATGTTGAGGTTGTTGTTGAATTTGTTGGTGTTTTTCAATGTTGAGGTTGTTGTTGAATTTGTTGGTGTTTTCAATGTTGAGGTTGTTGTTGAATTTGTTGGTGTTTTTCAATGTTGAGGTTGTTGTTGAATTTGTTGGTGTTTTCAATGTTGAGGTTATTGTTGAATTTGTTGGTGTTTTTCAATGTTGAGGTTGTTGTTGAATTTGTTGGTGTTTTTCAATGTTGAGGTTGTTGTTGAATTTGTTGTTTTTCAATGTTGAGGTTGTTGTTGAATTTGTTGGTGTTTTTCAATGTTGAGGTTGTTGTTGAATTTGTTGGTGTTTTTCAATGTTGAGGTTGTTGTTGAATTTGTTGGTGTTTTTCAATGTTGAGGTTGTTGTTGAATTTGTTGGTGTTTTCAATGTTGAGGTTGTTGTTGAATTTGTTGGTGTTTTTCAATGTTGAGGTTGTTGTTGAATTTGTTGGTGTTTTCAATGTTGAGGTTGTTGTTGAATTTGTTGGTGTTTTCAATGTTGAGGTTGTTGTTGAATTTGTTGGTGTTTTCAATGTTGAGGTTGTTGTTGAATTTGTTGGTGTTTTTCAATGTTGAGGTTGTTGTTGAATTTGTTGTTGCTTCTCAATATTGTGGTTGTTGTTGAATTTGTTGGTGTTTTTCAATGTTGAGGTTGTTGTTGAATTTGTTGGTGTTTTTCAATGTTGAGGTTGTTGTTGAATTTGTTGGTGTTTTTCAATGTTGAGGTTGTTGTTGAATTTGTTGGTGTTTTCAATGTTGAGGTTGTTGTTGAATTTGTTGGTGAGGTTGTTGTTGAATTTGTTGGTGTTTTCAATGTTGAGGTTGTTGTTGAATTTGTTGGTGTTTTTCAATGTTGAGGTTGTTGTTGAATTTGTTGGTGTTTTTCAATGTTGAGGTTGTTGTTGAATTTGTTGGTGTTTTTCAATGTTGAGGTTGTTGTTGAATTTGTTGGTGTTTTTCAATGTTGAGGTTGTTGTTGAATTTGTTGGTGTTTTTCAATGTTGAGGTTGTTGTTGAATTTGTTGGTGTTTTTCAATGTTGAGGTTGTTGTTGAATTTGTTGGTGTTTTCAATGTTGAGGTTGTTGTTGAATTTGTTGGTGTTTTTCAATGTTGAGGTTGTTGTTGAATTTGTTGGTGTTTTTCAATGTTGAAGTTGTTGTTGAATTTGTTGGTGTTTTCAATGTCGATGTTTTTGTTGAATTTGTTGGTGTTTTTCAATGTTGAGGTTGTTGTTGAATTTGTTGGTGTTTTTCAATGTTGAGGTTGTTGTTGAATTTGTTGGTGTTTTTCAATGTTGAGGTTGTTGTTGAATTTGTTGTGTTTTTCAATGTTGAGGTTGTTGTTGAATTTGTTGGTGTTTTCAATGTTGAGGTTGTTGTTGAATTTGTTGGTGTTTTCAATGTTGAGGTTGTTGTTGAATTTGTTGGTGTTTTTCAATGTTGAGGTTGTTGTTGAATTTGTTGGTGTTTTCAATGTTGAGGTTGTTGTTGAATTTGTTGGTGTTTTTCAATGTTGAGGTTGTTGTTGAATTTGTTGGTGTTTTCAATGTTGTGGTTTTGTTGAGGTTGTTGTTGAATTTGTTGGTGTTTTCAATGTTGAGGTTGTTGTTGAATTTGTTGGTGTTTTCAATGTTGGGGTTGTTGTTGAATTTGTTGGTGTTTTTCAATGTTGAGGTTGTTGTTGAATTTGTTGGTGTTTTTCAATGTTGAGGTTGTTGTTGAATTTGTTGGTGTTTTTCAATGTTGAGGTTGTTGTTGAATTTGTTGGTGTTTTTCAATGTTGAGGTTGTTGTTGAATTTGTTGGTGTTTTTCAATGTTGAGGTTGTTGTTGAATTTGTTGTTTTTCAATGTTGAGGTTGTTGTTGAATTTGTTGGTGTTTTTCAATGTTGAGGTTGTTGTTGAATTTGTTGGTGTTTTTCAATGTTGAGGTTGTTCTTGGATTTGTTGGTGTTTTTCAATGTTGAGGTTGTTGTTGAATTTGTTGGTGTTTTTCAATGTTGAGGTTGTTGTTGAATTTGTTGGTGTTTTTCAATGTTGAGGTTGTTGTTGAATTTGTTGGTGTTTTTCAATGTTGAGGTTGTTGTTGAATTTGTTGGTGTTTTTCAATGTTGAGGTTGTTGTTGAATTTGTTGGTGTTTTTCAATGTTGAGGTTGTTGTTGAATTTGTTGGTGTTTTCAATGTTGAGGTTGTTGTTGAATTTGTTGGTGTTTTTCAATGTTGAGGTTGTTGTTGAATTTGTTGGTGTTTTTCAATGTTGAGGTTGTTGTTGAATTTGTTGGTGTTTTTCAATGTTGAGGTTGTTGTTGAATTTGTTGGTGTTTTCAATGTTGAGGTTGTTGTTGAATTTGTTGGTGTTTTTCAATGTTGAGGTTGTTGTTGAATTTGTTGGTGTTTTCAATGTTGAGGTTGTTGTTGAATTTGTTGGTGTTTTCAATGTTGAGGTTGTTGTTGAATTTGTTGGTGTTTTTCAATGTTGAGGTTGTTGTTGAATTTGTTGGTGTTTTTCAATGTTGAGGTTGTTGTTGAATTTGTTGGTGTTTTCAATGTTGAGGTTGTTGTTGAATTTGTTGGTGTTTTTCAATGTTGAGGTTGTTGTTGAATTTGTTGGTGTTTTTCAATGTTGAGGTTGTTGTTGAATTTGTTGGTGTTTTCAATGTTGAGGTTGTTGTTGAATTTGTTGGTGTTTTCAATGTTGAGGTTGTTGTTGAATTTGTTGGTGTTTTTCAATGTTGAGGTTGTTGTTGAATTTGTTGGTGTTTTTCAATGTTGAGGTTGTTGTTGAATTTGTTGGTGTTTTCAATGTTGAGGTTGTTGTTGAATTTGTTGGTGTTTTCAATGTTGAGGTTGTTGTTGAATTTGTTGGTGATTTTCAATGTTGAGGTTGTTGTTGAATTTGTTGGTGTTTTCAATGTTGAGGTTGTTGTTGAATTTGTTGGTGTTTTTCAATGTTGAGGTTGTTGTTGAATTTGTTGGTGTTTTTCAATGTTGAGGTTGTTGTTGAATTTGTTGGTGTTTTCAATGTTGAGGTTGTTGTTGAATTTGTTGGTGTTTTCAATGTTGAGGTTGTTGTTGAATTTGTTGGTGTTTTTCAATGTTGAGGTTGTTGTTGAATTTGTTGGTGTTTTTCAATGTTGAGGTTGTTGTTGAATTTGTTGGTGTTTTCAATGTTGAGGTTGTTGTTGAATTTGTTGGTGTTTTTCAATGTTGAGGTTGTTGTTGAATTTGTTGGTGTTTTTCAATGTTGAGGTTGTTGTTGAATTTGTTGGTGTTTTCAATGTTGAGGTTGTTGTTGAATTTGTAGGTAATTTCGAATTTTGAAGCTGTTGTTGAATTTGTTGGTGTTTTCAATGTTGAGGTTGTTGTTGAATTTGTTGGTGTTTTTCAATGTTGAGGTTGTTGTTGAATTTGTTGGTGTTTTCAATGTTGAGGTTGTTGTTGAATTTGTTGGTGTTTTTCAATGTTGAGGTTGTTGTTGAATTTGTTGGTGTTTTCAATGTTGGGGTTGTTGTTGAATTTGTTGGTGTTTTTCAATGTTGAGGTTGTTGTTGAATTTGTTGGTGTTTTTCAATGTTGAGGTTGTTGTTGAATTTGTTGGTGTTTTTCAATGTTGAGGTTGTTGTTGAATTTGTTGGTGTTTTCAATGTTGAGGTTGTTGTTGAATTTGTTGGTGTTTTTCAATGTTGAGGTTGTTGTTGAATTTGTTGGTGTTTTTCAATGTTGAGGTTGTTGTTGAATTTGTTGGTGTTTTTCAATGTTGAGGTTGTTGTTGAATTTGTTGGTGTTTTCAATGTTGAGGTTGTTGTTGAATTTGTTGGTGTTTTTCAATGTCGAGGTTGTTGTTGAATTTGTTGGTGTTTTCAATGTTGAGGTTGTTGTTGAATTTGTTGGTGTTTTTCAATGTTGAGGTTGTTGTTGAATTTGTTGGTGTTTTCAATGTTTTGGTTGTTGTTGAATTTGTTGGTGCTATTTACTTTTGAGGTTGTTGTTGAATTTGTTGGTGTTTTCAATGTTGAGGTTGTTGTTGAATTTGTTGGTGTTTTTCAATGTTGAGGTTGTTGTTGAATTTGTTGGTGTTTTTCAATGTTGAGGTTGTTGTTGAATTTGTTGGTGTTTTCAATGTTGAGGTTGTTGTTGAATTTGTTGGTGTTTTTCAATGTTGAGGTTGTTGTTGAATTTGTTGGTGTTTTTCAATGTTGAGGTTGTTGTTGAATTTGTTGGTGTTTTTCAATGTTGAGGTTGTTGTTGAATTTGTTGGTGTTTTTCAATGTTGAGGTTGTTGTTGAATTTGTTGGTGTTTTCAATGTTGAGGTTGTTGTTGAATTTGTTGGTGTTTTCAATGTTGAGGTTGTTGTTGGATTTGTTGGTGTTTTTCAATGTTGAGGTTGTTGTTGAATTTGTTGGTGTTTTTCAATGTTGAGGTTGTTGTTGAATTTGTTGGTGTTTTTCAATGTTGAGGTTGTTGTTGAATTTGTTGGTGTTTTTCAATGTTGAGGTTGTTGTTGAATTTGTTGGTGTTTTTCAATGTTGAGGTTGTTGTTGAATTTGTTGGTGTTTTTCAATGTTGAGGTTGTTGTTGAATTTGTTGGTGTTTTTCAATGTTGAGGTTGTTGTTGAATTTGTTGGTGTTTTTCAATGTTGAGGTTGTTGTTGAATTTGTTGGTGTTTTTCAATGTTGAGGTTGTTGTTGAATTTGTTGGTGTTTTTCAATGTTGAGGTTGTTGTTGAATTTGTTGGTGTTTTTAAATTTTGAGGTTGTTGTTGAATTTGTTGGTGTTTTCAATGTTGAGGTTGTTGTTGAATTTGTTGGTGTTTTTCAATGTTGAGGTTGTTGTTGAATTTGTTGGTGTTTTTCAATGTTGAGGTTGTTGTTGAATTTGTTGATGTTTTCAATGTTGAGGTTGTTGTTGAATTTGTTGGTGTTTTCAATGTTGAGGTTGTTGTTGAATTTGTTGGTGTTTTTCAATGTTGAGGTTGTTGTTGAATTTGTTGGTGTTTTTCAATGTTGAGGTTGTTGTTGAATTTGTTGGTGTTTTTCAATGTTGAGGTTGTTGTTGAATTTGTTGGTGTTTTTCAATGTTGAGGTTGTTGTTGAATTTGTTGGTGTTTTTCAATGTTGAGGTTGTTGTTGAATTTGTTGGTGTTTTCAATGTTGAGGTTGTTGTTGAATTTGTTGGTGTTTTTCAATGTTGAGGTTGTTGTTGAATTTGTTGGTGTTTTCAATGTTGAGGTTGTTGTTGAATTTGTTGGTGTTTTTCAATGTTGAGGTTGTTGTTGAATTTGTTGGTGTTTTCAATGTTGAGGTTGTTGTTGAATTTGTTGGTGTTTTTCAATGTTGAGGTTGTTGTTGAATTTGTTGGTGTTTTCAATGTTGAGGTTGTTGTTGAATTTGTTGGTGTTTTTCAATGTTGAGGTTGTTGTTGAATTTGTTGGTGTTTTTCAATGTTGAGGTTGTTGTTGAATTTGTTGGTGTTTTCAATGTTGAGGTTGTTGTTGAATTTGTTGGTGTTTTCAATGTTGAGGTTGTTGTTGAATTTGTTGGTGTTTTTCAATGTTGAGGTTGTTGTTGAATTTGTTGGTGTTTTCAATGTTGAGGTTGTTGTTGAATTTGTTGGTGTTTTTCAATGTTGAGGTTGTTGTTGAATTTGTTGGTGTTTTCAATGTTGAGGTTGTTGTTGAATTTGTTGGTGTTTTTCAATGTTGAGGTTGTTGTTGAATTTGTTGGTGTTTTTCAATGTTGAGGTTGTTGTTGAATTTGTTGGTGTTTTCAATGTTGAGGTTGTTGTTGAATTTGTTGGTGTTTTTCAATGTTGAGGTTGTTGTTGAATTTGTTGGTGTTTTTCAATGTTGAGGTTGTTGTTGAATTTGTTGGTGTTTTTCAATGTTGAGGTTGTTGTTGAATTTGTTGGTGTTTTTCAATGTTGAGGTTGTTGTTGAATTTGTTGGTGTTTTTCAATGTTGAGGTTGTTGTTGAATTTGTTGGTGTTTTTCAATGTTGAGGTTGTTGTTGAATTTGTTGGTGTTTTCAATGTTGAGGTTGTTGTTGAATTTGTTGGTGTTTTTCAATGTTGAGGTTGTTGTTGAATTTGTTGGTGTTTTTCAATGTTGAGGTTGTTGTTGAATTTGTTGGTGTTTTTCAATGTTGAGGTTGTTGTTGAATTTGTTGGTGTTTTCAATGTTGAGGTTGTTGTTGAATTTGTTGGTGTTTTTCAATGTTGAGGTTGTTGTTGAATTTGTTGGTGTTTTCAATGTTGAGGTTGTTGTTGAATTTGTTGGTGTTTTTCAATGTTGAGGTTGTTGTTGAATTTGTTGGTGTTTTTCAATGTTGAGGTTGTTGTTGAATTTGTTGGTGTTTTTCAATGTTGAGGTTGTTGTTGAATTTGTTGGTGTTTTTCAATGTTGAGGTTGTTGTTGAATTTGTTGGTGTTTTTCAATGTTCAGGTTGTTGTTGAATTTGTTGGTGTTTTTCAATGTTGAGGTTGTTGTTGAATTTGTTGCTGTTTTCAATGTTGAGGTTGTTGTTGAATTTGTTGGTGTTTTTCAATGTTGAGGTTGTTGTTGAATGTGTTGGTGCTTTTCAATGTTGAGGTTGTTGTTGAATTTGTTGGTGTTTTTCAATGTTGAGGTTGTTGTTGAATTTGTTGGTGTTTTTCAATGTTGAGGTTGTTGTTGAATTTGTTGGTGTTTTTCAATGTTGAGGTTGTTGTTGAATTTGTTGGTGTTTTTCAATGTTGAGGTTGTTGTTGAATTTGTTGGTGTTTTTCAATGTTGAGGTTGTTGTTGAATTTGTTGGTGTTTTCAATGTTGATGTTGTTGTTGAATTTGTTGGTGTTTTCAATGTTGAGGTTGTTGTTGAATTTGTTGGTGTTTTTCAATGTTGAGGTTGTTGTTGAATTTGTTGCTGTTTTCAATGTTGTGGTTGTTGCTAAATTTGTTGGTGTTTCCATTATTGAGGTTGTTGTTGAATTTGTTGGTGTTTTTCAATGTTGAGGTTGTTGTTGAATTTGTTGGTGTTTTTCAATGTTGAGGTTGTTGTTGAATTTGTTTGTGTTTTCAATGTTGAGGTGGTTGTTGAATTTGTTGGTGTTTTTCAATGTTGAGGTTGTTGTTGAATTTGTTGGTGTTTTTCAATGTTGAGGTTGTTGTTGAATTTGTTGGTGTTTTTCAATGTTGAGGTTGTTGTTGAATTTGTTGGTGTTTTTCAATGTTGAGGTTGTTGTTGAATTTGTTGGTGTTTTTCAATGTTGAGGTTGTTGTTGAATTTGTTGGTGTTTTCAATGTTGAGGTTGTTGTTGAATTTGTTGGTGTTTTTCAATGTTGAGGTTGTTGTTGAATTTGTTGGTGTTTTTCAATGTTGAGGTTGTTGTTGAATTTGTTGGTGTTTTCAATGTTGAGGTTGTTGTTGAATTTGTTGGTGTTTTTCAATGTCTAGGTTGTTGTTGAATTTGTTGGTGTTTTCAATGTTGAGGTTGTTGTTGAATTTGTTGGTGTTTTCAATGTTCCAGTTGTTGATTTTGTTGGTGTTTTTCAATGTCGAGGTTGTTGTTGAATTTGTTGGTGTTTTCAATGTTGAGGTTGTTGTTGAATTTGTTGGTGTTTTTCAATGTTGAGGTTGTTGTTGAATTTGTTGGTGTTTTCAATGTTGAGGTTGTTGTTGAATTTGTTGGTGTTTTCAATGTTGAGGTTGTTGTTGAATTTGTTGGTGTTTTTCAATGTTGAGGTTGTTGTTGAATTTGTTGGTGTTTTCAATGTTGAGGTTGTTGTTGAATTTGTTGGTGTTTTTCAATGTTGAGGTTGTTGTTGAATTTGTTGGTGTTTTTCAATGTTGAGGTTGTTGTTGAATTTGTTGGTGTTTTTCAATGTTGAGGTTGTTGTTGAATTTGTTGGTGTTTTCGATGTTGGTTTTGTAGTTGAATTTGTTGGTGTTTTTCAATGTTGAGGTTGTTGTTGAATTTGTTGGTGTTTTCAATGTTGAGGTTGTTGTTGAATTTGTTGGTGTTTTTCAATGTTGAGGTTGTTGTTGAATTTGTTGGTGTTTTTCAATGTTGAGGTTGTTGTTGAATTTGTTGGTGTTTTTCAATGTTGAGGTTGTTGTTGAATTTGTTGGTGTTTTTCAATGTTGAGGTTGTTGTTGAATTTGTTGGTGTTTTCAATGTTGAGGTTGTTGTTGAATTTGTTGGTGTTTTTCAATGTTGAGGTTGTTGTTGAATTTGTTGGTGTTTTCAATGTTGAGGTTGTTGTTGAATTTGTTGGTGTTTTTCAATGTTGAGGTTGTTGTTGAATTTGTTGGTGTTTTTCAATGTTGAGGTTGTTGTTGAATTTGTTGGTGTTTTTCAATGTTGAGGTTGTTGTTGAATTTGTTGGTGTTTTCAATGTTGAGGTTGTTGTTGAATTTGTTGGTGTTTTCAATGTTGAGGTTGTTGTTGAATTTGTTGGTGTTTTTCAATGTTGAGGTTGTTGTTGAATTTGTTGGTGTTTTTCAATGTTGAGGTTGTTGTTGAATTTGTTGGTGTTTTTCAATGTTGAGGTTGTTGTTGAATTTGTTGCTATTTACAAAGTTGATGTTGTTGTTGAATTTGTTGGTGTTTTCAATGTCGAGGTTGTTGTTGAATTTGTTGGTATTTTTCAATGTTGAGGTTGTTGTTGAATTTGTTGGTTTTTACAATGTCGAGGCTGTTGTTGAATTTGTTGGTGTTTTCAATGTTGGGGTTGTTGAAATTGCTGGTGTTTTTCAATGTTGAGGTTGTTGTTGAATTTGTTGGTGTTTTCGATGTCGCGGTTGTTGTTGAATTTGTTGGTGTTTTCGATGTTGAGGTTGTTGTTGAATTTGTTGGTGTTTTTCAATGTTGAGGTTGTTGTTGAATTTGTTGGTGTTTTTCAATGTTGAGGTTGTTGTTGAATTTGTTGGTGTTTTTCAATGTTGAGGTTGTTGTTGAATTTGTTGGTGTTTTTCAATGTTGAGGTTGTTGTTGAATTTGTTGGTGTTTTTCAATGTTGAGGTTGTTGTTGAATTTGTTGGTGTTTTTCAATGTTGAGGTTGTTGTTGAATTTGTTGGTGTTTTTCAATGTTGAGGTTGTTGTTGAATTTGTTGGTGTTTTTCAATGTTGAGGTTGTTGTTGAATTTGTTGGTGTTTTTCAATGTTGAGGTTGTTGTTGAATTTGTTGGTGTTTTCAATGTTGAGGTTGTTGTTGAATTTGTTGGTGTTTTCAATGTTGAGGTTGTTGTTGAATTTGTTGGTGTTTTTCAATGTTGAGGTTGTTGTTGAATTTGTTGGTGTTTTTCAATGTTGAGGTTGTTGTTGAATTTGTTGGTGTTTTTCAATGTTGAGGTTGTTGTTGAATTTGTTGGTGTTTTTCAATGTTGAGGTTGTTGTTGAATTTGTTGGTGTTTTTCAATGTTGAGGTTGTTGTTGAATTTGTTGGTGTTTTTCAATGTTGAGGTTGTTGTTGAATTTGTTGGTGTTTTTCAATGTTGAGGTTGTTGTTGAATTTGTTGGTGTTTTTCAATGTTGAGGTTGTTGTTGAATTTGTTGGTGTTTTCAAAGTTGAGTTTGTTGTTGAATTTGTTGGTGTTTTCAATGTTGAGGTTGCTGTTGAATTTGTTGTTTTTCAATGTTGAGGTTGTTGTTGAATTTGTTGGTGTTTTTCAATGTTGAGGTTGTTGTTGAATTTGTTGGTGTTTTCAATGTTGAGGTTGTTGTTGAATTTGTTGGTGTTTTTCAATGTTGAGGTTGTTGTTGAATTTGTTGGTGTTTTCAATGTTGAGGTTGTTGTTGAATTTGTTGGTGTTTTTCAATGTTGGAGTTGTTGTTGAATTTGTTGGTGTTTTCAATGTTGAGGTTGTTGTTGAATTTGTTTGGGTTTTTCAATGTTGAGGTTGTTGTTGAATTTGTTGGTGTTTTTCAATGTTGAGGTTGTTGTTGAATTTGTTGGTGTTTTTCAATGTTGAGGTTGTTGTTGAATTTGTTGGTGTTTTTCAATGTTGAGGTTGTTGTTGAATTTGTTGGTGTTTTTCAATGTTGAGGTTGTTGTTGAATTTGTTGGTGTTTTTCAATGTTGAGGTTGTTGTTGAATTTGTTGGTGTTTTCAATGTTGCGGTTGTTGTTGAATTTGTTGGTGTTTTTCAATGTTGAGGTTGTTGTTGAATTTGTTGGTGTTTTCAATGTTGAGGTTGTTGTTGAATTTGTTGGTGTTTTTCAATGTTGAGGTTGTTGTTGAATTTGTTGGTGTTTTTCAATGTTGAGGTTGTTGTTGAATTTGTTGGTGTTTTTCAATGTTGAGGTTGTTGTTGAATTTGTTGGTGTTTTCAATGTTGAGGTTGTTGTTGAATTTGTTGGTGTTTTTCAATGTTGAGGTTGTTGTTGAATTTGTTGGTGTTTTTCAATGTTGAGGTTGTTGTTGAATTTGTTGGTGTTTTCAATGTTGAGGTTGTTGTTGAATTTGTTGGTGTTTTCAATGTTGAGGTTGTTGTTGAATTTGTTGGTGTTTTCAATGTTGAGGTTGTTGTTGAATTTGTTGGTGTTTTTCAATGTTGAGGTTGTTGTTGAATTTGTTGGTGTTTTCAATGTTGAGGATGTTGTTGAATTTGTTGGTGTTTTTCAATGTTGAGGTTGTTGTTGAATTTGTTGGTGTTTTCAATGTTGAGGTTGTTGTTGAATTTGTTGGTGTTTTCAATGTTGAGGTTGTTGTTGAATTTGTTGGTGTTTTCAATGTTGAGGTTGTTGTTGAATTTGTTGGTGTTTTCAATGTTGAGGTTGTTGTTGAATTTGTTGGTGTTTTTCAATGTTGAGGTTGTTGTTGAATTTGTTGGTGTTTTTCAATGTTGAGGTTGTTGTTGAATTTGTTGGTGTTTTTCAATGTTGAGGTTGTTGTTGAATTTGTTGGTGTTTTTCAATGTTGAGGTTGTTGTTGAATTTGTTGGTGTTTTCAATGTTGAGGTTGTTGTTGAATTTGTTGGTGTTTTTCAATGTTGAGGTTGTTGTTGAATTTGTTGGTGTTTTTCAATGTTGAGGATGTTGTTGAATTTGTTGGTGTTTTTCAATGTTGAGGTTGTTGTTGAATTTGTTGGTGTTTTTCAATGTTGAGGTTGTTGTTGAATTTGTTGGTGTTTTCAATGTTGAGGTTGTTGTTGAATTTGTTGGTGTTTTCAATGTTGAGGTTGTTGTTGAATTTGTTGGTGTTTTTCAATGTTGAGGTTGTTGTTGAATTTGTTGGTGTTTTCAATGTTGAGGTTGTTGTTGAATTTGTTGGTGTTTTTCAATGTTGAGGTTGTTGTTGAATTTGTTGGTGTTTTTCAATGTTGAGGTTGTTGTTGAATTTGTTGGTGTTTTTCAATGTTGAGGTTGTTGTTGAATTTGTTGGTGTTTTTCAATGTTGAGGTTGTTGTTGAATTTGTTGGTGTTTTCAATGTTGAGGTTGTTGTTGAATTTGTTGGTGTTTTTCAATGTTGAGGTTGTTGTTGAATTTGTTGGTGTTTTTCAATGTTGAGGTTGTTGTTGAATTTGTTGGTGTTTTTCAATGTTGAGGTTGTTGTTGAATTTGTTGGTGTTTTCAATGTTGAGGTTGTTGTTGAATTTGTTGGTGTTTTTCAATGTTGAGGTTGTTGTTGAATTTGTTGGTGTTTTTCAATGTTGAGGTTGTTGTTGAATTTGTTGGTGTTTTTCAATGTTGAGGTTGTTGTTGAATTTGTTGGTGTTTTTCAATGTTGAGGTTGTTGTTGAATTTGTTGGTGTTTTCAATGTTGAGGTTGTTGTTGAATTTGTTGGTGTTTTCAATGTTGAGGTTGTTGTTGAATTTGTTGGTGTTTTTCAATGTTGAGGTTGTTGTTGAATTTGTTGGTGTTTTTCAATGTTGAGGTTGTTGTTGAATTTGTTGGTGTTTTCAATGTTGAGGTTGTTGTTGAATTTGTTGGTGTTTTTCAATGTTGAGGTTGTTGTTGAATTTGTTGGTGTTTTTCAATGTTGAGGTTGTTGTTGAATTTGTTGGTGTTTTTCAATGTTGAGGTTGTTGTTGAATTTGTTGGTGTTTTTCAATGTTGAGGTTGTTGTTGAATTTGTTGGTGTTTTTCAATGTTGAGGTTGTTGTTGAATTTGTTGGTGTTTTCAATGTTGAGGTTGTTGTTGAATTTGTTGGTGTTTTTCAATGTTGAGGTTGTTGTTGAATTTGTTAGTGTTTTTCAATGTTGAGGTTGTTGTTGAATTTGTTGGTGTTTTTCAATGTTGAGGTTGTTGTTGAATTTGTTGGTGTTTTTCAATGTTGAGGTTGTTGTTGAATTTGTTGGTGTTTTCGATGTTGGGGTTGTTGTTGAATTTGTTGGTGTTTTTCAATGTTGAGGTTGTTGTTGAATTTGTTGGTGTTTTTCAATGTTGAGGTTGTTGTTGAATTTGTTGGTGTTTTTCAATGTTGAGGTTGTTGTTGAATTTGTTTGGTTTTTCAATGTTGAGGTTGTTGTTGAATTTGTTGGTGTTTTCAATGTTGAGGTTGTTGTTGAATTTGTTGGTGTTTTTCAATGTTGAGGTTGTTGTTGAATTTGTTGGTGTTTTTCAATGTTGAGGTTGTTGTTGAATTTGTTTGTGTTTTTCAATGTTGAGGTTGTTGTTGAATTTGTTGGTGTTTTTCAATGTTGAGGTTGTTGTTGAATTTGTTGGTGTTTTTCAATGTTGAGGTTGTTGTTGAATTTGTTGGTGTTTTTCAATGTTGAGGTTGTTGTTGAATTTGTTGGTGTTTTTCAATGTTGAGGTTGTTGTTGAATTTGTTGGTGTTTTCAATGTTGAGGTTGTTGTTGAATTTGTTGGTGTTTTTCAATGTTGAGGTTGTTGTTGAATTTGTTGGTGTTTTTCAATGTTGAGGTTGTTGTTGAATTTGTTGGTGTTTTTCAATGTTGAGGTTGTTGTTGAATTTGTTGTTGTTTTTCAATGTTGAGGTTGTTGTTGAATTTGTTGGTGTTTTTCAATGTTGCGTTTGTTGTTGAATTTGTTGGTGTTTTTCAATGTTGAGGTTGTTGTTGAATTTGTTGGTGTTTTCAATGTTGAGGTTGTTTTTGAATTTGTTGTTTTTCAATGTTGAGGTTGTTGTTGAATTTGTTGGTGTTTTTCAATGTTGAGGTTGTTGTTGAATTTGTTGGTGTTTTCAATGTTGAGGTTGTTGTTGAATTTGTTGGTGTTTTTCAATGTTGAAGTTGTTGAATTTGTTGGTGTTTTCAATGTTGAGGTTGTTGTTGAATTTGTTGGTGTTTTTCAATGTTGAGGTTGTTGTTGAGTTTGTTGGTGTTTTTCAATGTTGAGGTTGTTGTTGAATTTGTTGGTGTTTTTCAATGTTGAGGTTGTTGTTGAATTTGTTGGTGTTTTTCAATGTTGAGGTTGTTGTTGAATTTGTTGGTGTTTTTCAATGTTGAGGTTGTTGTTGAATTTGTTGGTGTTTTTCAATGTTGAGGTTGTTGTTGAATTTGTTGGTGTTTTTCAATGTTGAGGTTGTTGTTGAATTTGTTGGTGTTTTTCAATGTTGAGGTTGTTGTTGAATTTGTTGGTGTTTTCAATGTTGAGGTTGTTGTTGAATTTGTTGGTGTTTTTCAATGTTGAGGTTGTTGTTGAATTTGTTGGTGTTTTTCAATGTTGAGGTTGTTGTTGAATTTGTTGGTGTTTTTCAATGTTGAGGTTGTTGTTGAATTTGTTGGTGTTTTTCAATGTTGAGGTTGTTGTTGAATTTGTTGGTGTTTTTCAATGTTGAGGTTGTTGTTGAATTTGTTGGTGTTTTTCAATGTTGAGGTTGTTGTTGAATTTGTTGGTGTTTTCAATGTTGAGGTTGTTGTTGAATTTGTTGGTGTTTTTCAATGTTGAGGTTGTTGTTGAATTTGTTGGTGTTTTCAATGTTGAGGTTGTTGTTGAATTTGTTGGTGTTTTTCAATGTTGAGGTTGTTGTTGAATTTGTTGGTGTTTTTCAATGTTGAGGTTGTTGTTGAATTTGTTGGTGTTTTCAATGTTGAGGTTGTTGTTGAATTTGTTGGTGTTTTTCAATGTTGAGGTTGTTGTTGAATTTGTTGGTGTTTTCAATGTTGAGGTTGTTGTTGAATTTGTTGGTGTTTTTCAATGTTGAGGTTGTTGTTGAATTTGTTGGTGTTTTTCAATGTTGAGGTTGTTGTTGAATTTGTTGGTGTTTTTCAATGTTGAGGTTGTTGTTGAATTTGTTGGTGTTTTCAATGTTGAGGTTGTTGTTGAATTTGTTGGTGTTTTTCAATGTTGAGGTTGTTGTTGAATTTGTTGGTGTTTTTCAATGTTGAGGTTGTTGTTGAATTTGTTGGTGTTTTTCAATGTTGAGGTTGTTGTTGAATTTGTTGGTGTTTTCAATGTTGAGGTTGTTGTTGAATTTGTTGGTGTTTTTCAATGTTGAGGTTGTTGTTGAATTTGTTGGTGTTTTTCAATGTTGAGGTTGTTGTTGAATTTGTTGGTGTTTTTCAATGTTGAGGTTGTTGTTGAATTTGTTGGTGTTTTTCAATGTTGAGGTTGTTGTTGAATTTGTTGGTGTTTTTCAATGTTGAGGTTGTTGTTGAATTTGTTGGTGTTTTTCAATGTTGAGGTTGTTGTTGAATTTGTTGGTGTTTTTCAATGTTGAGGTTGTTGTTGAATTTGTTGGTGTTTTCAATGTTGAGGTTGTTGTTGAATTTGTTGGTGTTTTCAATGTTGAGGTTGTTGTTGAATTTGTTGGTGTTTTTCAATGTTGAGGTTGTTGTTGAATTTGTTGGTGTTTTCAATGTTGAGGTTGTTGTTGAATTTGTTGGTGTTTTTCAATGTTGAGGTTGTTGTTGAATTTGTTGGTGTTTTTCAATGTTGAGGTTGTTGTTGAATTTGTTGGTGTTTTTCAATGTTGAGGTTGTTGTTGAATTTGTTGGTGTTTTTCAATGTTGAGGTTGTTGTTGAATTTGTTGGTGTTTTTCAATGTTGAGGTTGTTGTTGAATTTGTTGGTGTTTTTCAATGTTGAGGTTGTTGTTGAATTTGTTGGTGTTTTTCAATGTTGAGGTTGTTGTTGAATTTGTTGGTGTTTTCAATGTTGAGGTTGTTGTTGAATTTGTTGGTGTTTTTCAATGTTGAGGTTGTTGTTGAATTTGTTGGTGTTTTTCAATGTTGAGGTTGTTGTTGAATTTGTTGGTGTTTTTCAATGTTGAGGTTGTTGTTGAATTTGTTGGTGTTTTTCAATGTTGAGGTTGTTGTTGAATTTGTTGGTGTTTTTCAATGTTGAGGTTGTTGTTGAATTTGTTGGTGTTTTCAATGTTGAGGTTGTTGTTGAATTTGTTGGTGTTTTCAATGTTGAGGTTGTTGTTGAATTTGTTGGTGTTTTTCAATGTTGAGGTTGTTGTTGAATTTGTTGGTGTTTTCAATGTTGAGGTTGTTGTTGAATTTGTTGGTGTTTTTCAATGTTGTGGTTGTTGTTGAATTTGTTGGTGTTTTTCAATGTTGAGGTTGTTGTTGAATTTGTTGGTGTTTTTCAATGTTGAGGTTGTTGTTGAATTTGTTGGTGTTTTTCAATGTTGAGGTTGTTGTTGAATTTGTTGGTGTTTTTCAATGTTGAGGTTGTTGTTGAATTTGTTGGTGTTTTCAATGTTGAGGTTGTTGTTGAATTTGTTGGTGTTTTCAATGTTGAGGTTGTTGTTGAATTTGTTGGTGTTTTTCAATGTTGAGGTTGTTGTTGAATTTGTTGGTGTTTTTCAATGTTGAGGTTGTTGTTGAATTTGTTGGTGTTTTCAATGTTGAGGTTGTTGTTGAATTTGTTGGTGTTTTCAATGTTGAGGTTGTTGTTGAATTTGTTGGTGTTTTTCAATGTTGAGGTTGTTGTTGAATTTTTTGGTGTTTTTCAATGTTGAGGTTGTTGTTGAATTTGTTGGTGTTTTTCAATGTTGAGGTTGTTGTTGAATTTGTTGGTGTTTTTCAATGTTGAGGTTGTTGTTGAATTTGTTGGTGTTTTTCAATGTTGAGGTTGTTGTTGAATTTGTTGGTGTTTTCAATGTTGAGGTTGTTGTTGAATTTGTTGGTGTTTTTCAATGTTGAGGTTGTTGTTGAATTTGTTGGTGTTTTCAATGTTGAGGTTGTTGTTGAATTTGTTGGTGTTTTTAATTTTACGGTTGTTGTTGAAATTGTTTGTGTTTTTCAATGTTGAGTTTGTTGATGATTTGTTGGTGTTTTCAATGTTGAGGTTAGTTGTTGAATTTGTTGGTGTTTTCAATGTTGAGGTTGTTGTTGAATTTGTTGGTGTTTTTCAATGTTGAGGTTGTTGTTGAATTTGTTGGTGTTTTCAATGTTGAGGTTGTTGTTGAATTTGTTGGTGTTTTCAATGTTGGGGTTGTTGAATTTGTTGGTGTTTTTCAATGTCGAGGGTGTTGTTGAATTTGTTGGTGTTTTCAATGTTGAGGTTGTTGTTGAATTTGTTGGTGTTTTTCAATGTTGAGGTTGTTGTTGAATTTGTTGGTGTTTTTCAATGTTGAGGTTGTTGTTGAATTTGTTGGTGTTTTTCAATGTTGAGGTTGTTGTTGAATTTGTTGGTGTTTTTCAATGTTGAGGTTGTTGTTGAATTTGTTGGTGTTTTCAATGTTGAGGTTGTTGTTGAATTTGTTGGTGTTTTCGATGTTGAGGTTGTTGTTGAATTTGTTGGTGTTTTTCAATGTTGAGGTTGTTGTTGAATTTGTTGGTGTTTTCAATGTTGAGGTTGTTGTTGAATTTGTTGGTTTTTTGTTGAGGTTGTTGTTGAATTTGTTGAGATATTTCAATGTTGCGGTTGTTGTTGAATTTGTTGGTGTTTTTCAATGTTGAGGTTGTTTTGAATTAGTTGGTGTTTCTCAATGTGAAGTTGTTGATGAATTTGTTGGTATTTTTCAAAGTGAGGTTGTTGTTGAATTTGATGTGTTTTCCATGTGAGTTGTTGTTGAATTTGTTGGTGTTTTCATTGTTGAGGATGTTGTTTGAATCTTGTTTGTGTTTTCAATGTTGCGTTTTTGTTGATTTTTTGGTGTTTTTCAATGTTGAGGTTGTCGTTGAATTTGCTGTTTTTCAAAGTTGGGTTTGTTGTTGAATTTGTTGGTGTTTTTCATGTTGTGGTTGTTTGTGAATTTGTTGGTGTTTTCAATGTTGAGGTTGTTTTTGAATTTGTTGGTGTTTTTCAATGTTGAAGTTGTTGTTGAATTTGTTTGTGTTTTTCAATGTTGAGGTTGTTGTTGAATTTGTTGGTGTTTTTAATGTTGAGGTTGTTGTTGAATTTGATGGTGTTTTCAATTTTGAGGTTGTTGTTGAATTTGTTGGTGTTTTTCAATGTTGCGGTTGTTGTTGAATTTGTTGGTGTTTTTAAATGTTGTGGTTGTTGTTGAATTTGTTGGTGTTTTCAATGTTGGGTTGTTTTTGAATTTGTTGGTGTTTTCAAAGTTGATGTTGTTGTTGAATTTGTTGGTAGTTTTCAAAGTTGATTTTGTTGTTGAATTTGTGGTTGTTTTCAATGTGATGTTGTTGTTGAATTTGTGGTGTTTTCAATGTTGAGGTTGTTGTTGAATTTGTTGTGTTTTGAAGTTTGAGGTTGTTGTTGAATTTGTTGGTGTTTTTCAACGTCGAGGTTGCTGTAGAATTTGTTGGTGTTTTCAATGTTGAGGTTGTTGTGAATTTGTTGGTGTTTTCAATGTTGAGGTTGTTGTTGAATTTGTTGTGTATTTCAAAGTTGAGGTTGATGTTGAATTTGTCGTGTTTTTTTTCAAGTGGAGTTGTTGTTTAATTTGTTGGTGTTTTCATTGTTGAGGTGGTTGTTGAATTGCAGGGGCTTTTCGGTGTTGAGGTTGTTGTTGAATTTGTTGGTGCTTTCAATGTGCAGGTCGTTTTTGATTTTGTTGGTTTTTCACAAAGTTGAGATTGTTGTTGAATTTGTTGGTTCCATTTCAATGTTACGGTTGTTGTGGAATTTGCTGGTGTTTTTCAATGTTGCGGATGTTGTTGAATTGGTTGGTGTTTTCACTGTTGAAGTTGTTGTTGTTTTTTTGTGTTTCAATGTTGAGGTTGTTGTTGAATTTGCACGTGGTTTTCAATGTTGATTATGGTGTGTATGTGCTGGTGTTTTTCAATGTTGAGGGTTGTTGTTGAATTTGTTGTTGTTTTTCAATGTTAAGGTTTTTGTTGTATATGTTGGTGTTGTCTAATGTGAGGTTGTTGTTGAATTTGTTGGTGTTTTTCAATGTTGAGGTTGTTGATGAATTTGTTGGTGTTCTTGAACGTTGGGTTTGTTGGTATGAATTTGAAGGTTTTTTTCCAATGGTGGCGGATTGTTGTTGAATTTGTTGGTGTTTTCAATGTTGAGGTTGTTGTTGCATTTTTTGTTGTTTTCAATGTTGAGGTTGTTGTTGAATTTGTTGGTGTTTTTTCAATGTTGAGGTTGTTTTGAATTTGTTGATTTTTCAATGTTGAGGTTGTTGTTGATTTGTTGGTTGTTTTCAAAGTTGAGGTTGTTGTTGAAATTTTCTGGTGTTTTTCAATGTTGAGGTTGTTGTTGAATTTGTTGGTGTTTTCAATGTTGAGGTTGTTGTTGAATTTGTTGGTGTTTTCAATGTTGAGGTTGTTGTTGAATTTGTTGGTGTTTTCAATGTTGAGGTTGTTGTTGAATTTGTTGGTGTTTTTCAATGTTGAGGTTGTTGTTGAATTTGTTGGTGTTTTCAATGTTGAGGTTGTTGTTGAATTTGTTGGTTTTTCAATGTTGAGGTTGTTGTTGAATTTGTTGGTGTTTTCAATGTTGAGGTTGTTGTTGAATTTGTTGGTGTTTTTCAATGTTGAGGTTGTTGTTGAATTTGTTGGTTTTTTCAATGTTGAGTTTGTTGTTGAATTTGTTGGTGATTTTTCAATGTTGAGGTTGTTGTTGAATTTGTTGGTGTTTTCACTGTTGAGGTTGTTGTTGAATTTGTTGGTGTCTTTCAATGTTGAGGTTGTTGTTGAATTTGTTGGTGTTTTCAATGTTGCGGTTGTTGTTGAATTTGTTGGTGTTTTCAATGTTGAGGTTGTTGTTGAATTTGTTGGTGTTTTCAATGTTGAGGTTGTTCTTGAATTTGTTGGTGTTTTCAATGTTGAGGTTGTTGTTGAATTTGTTGGTGTTTTCAATGTTGAGGTTGTTGTTGAATTTGTTGGAGTTTTCAATGTTGAGGTTGTTGTTGAATTTGTTGGTGTTTTTCAATGTTGAGGTTGTTGTTGAATTTGTTGGTGTTTTCAATGTTGAGGTTGTTGTTGAATTTGTTGGTGTTTTTCAATGTTGAGGTTGTTGTTGAATTTGTTGGTGTTTTTCAATGTTGAGGTTGTTGTTGAATTTGTTGGTGTTTTTCAATGTTGAGGTTGTTGTTGAATTTGTTGGTGTTTTTCAATGTTGAGGTTGTTGTTGAATTTGTTGGTGTTTTCAATGTTGAGGTTGTTGTTGAATTTGTTGGTGTTTTCAATGTTGAGGTTGTTGTTGAATTTGTTGGTGTTTTCAATGTTGAGGTTGTTGTTGAATTTGTTGGTGTTTTTCAATGTTGAGGTTGTTGTTGAATTTGTTGGTGTTTTTCAATGTTGAGGTTGTTGTTGAATTTGTTGTGTGTTTTCAATGTTGAGGTTGTTGTTGAATTTGTTGGTGTTTTTCAATGTTGAGGTTGTTGTTGAATTTGTTGGTGTTTTTCAATGTTGAGGTTGTTGTTGAATTTGTTGGTGTTTTTCAATGTTGAGGTTGTTGTTGAATTTGTTGGTGTTTTCAATGTTGAGGTTGTTGTTGAATTTGTTGGTGTTTATAATGTTGAGGTTGTTGTTGAATTTGTTGGTTTTTTCAATGTTGAGGTTGTTGTTGAATTTGTTGGTGTTTTCAATGTTGAGGTTGTTGTTGAATTTGTTGGAGTTTTCAAAGTTGAGGTTGTTGTTGAATTTGTTGGTGTTTTCAATGTTGAGGTTGTTGTTGAATTTGTTGGTGTTTTCAATGTTGAGGTTGTTGTTGAATTTGTTGGTGTTTTCAATGTTGAGGTTGTTGAATTTGTTGGTGTTTTCAATGTTGAGGTTGTTGTTGAATTTGTTGGTTTTTTACAAAGTTGAGATTGTTGTTGAATTTGTTGTTGTTTTTCAATGTTGCGGTTGTTGTTGAATTTGTTGTTGTTTTCAATGTTGAGGTTGTTGTTGAATTTGTTGGTGTTTTCAATGTTGAGGTTGTTGTTGAATTTGTTGGTTTTTTCAATGTTGAGGTTGTTGTTGAATTTGTTGGTGTTTTTCAATGTTGAGGTTGTTGTTGAATTTGTTGGTGTTTTCAATGTTGAGGTTGTTGTTGAATTTGTTGGTGTTTTTCAATGTTGAGGTTGTTGTTGAATTTGTTGGTGTTTTCAATGTTGAGGTTGTTGTTGAATTTGTTGGTGTTTTTCAATGTTGAGGTTGTTGTTGAATTTGTTGGTGTTTTTCAATGTTGAGGTTGTTGTTGAATTTGTTGGTGTTTTTCAATGTTGAGGTTGTTGTTGAATTTGTTGGTGTTTTTCAATGTTGAGGTTGTTGTTGAATTTGTTGGTGTTTTTCAATGTTGAGGTTGTTGTTGAATTTGTTGGTGTTTTTCAATGTTGAGGTTGTTGTTGAATTTGTTGGTGTTTTTCAATGTTGAGGTTGTTGTTGAATTTGTTGGTGTTTTTCAATGTTGAGGTTGTTGTTGAATTTGTTGTTTTTCAATGTTGAGGTTGTTGTTGAATTTGTTAGTATTTTCAATGTTGAGGTTGTTGTTGAATTTGTTGGTGTTTTTCAATGTTGAGGTTGTGTTGAATTTGTTGGTGTTTTTCAATGTTGAGGTTGTTGTTGAATTTGTTGGTGTTTTTCAATGTTGAGGTTGTGTTGAATTTGTTGGTGTTTTTCAATGTTGAGGTTGTGGTTGAATTTTTTAGTGTTTTCAATGTTGATGTTGTTGAATTTGTTGGTGTTTTTCAATGTTGAGGTTGTTGTTGAATTTGTTGGTGTTTTTCAATGTTGAGGTTGTTGTTGAATTTGTTGGTGTTTTCAATGTTGAGGTTGTTGTTGAATTTGTTGGTGTTTTCAATGTTGCGGTGGTTGAATTTGTTGGTGTTTTTCAATGTGAAGTTGTTGTTGAATTTGTTGGTGTTTTCAATGTTGAGGTTGTTGTTGAATTTGTTGGTGTTTTTCAATGTTGAGGTTGTTGTTGAATTTGTTGGTGTTTTCAATGTTGAGGTTGTTGTTGAATTTGTTGGTGTTTTCAATGTTGAGGTTGTTGTTGAATTTGTTGGTGTTTTCAATGTTGAGGTTGTTGTTGAATTTGTTGATGTTTTTCAATGTTGAGGTTGTTGTTGAATTTGTTGGTGTTTTTCAATGTTGAGGTTGTTGTTGAATTTGTTGGTGTTTTTCAATGTTGAGGTTGTTGTTGAATTTGTTGGTGTTTTTCAATGTTGAGGTTGTTGTTGAATTTGTTGGTGTTTTTCAATGTTGAGGTTGTTGTTGAATTTGTTGTTGTTTTCAATGTTGAGGTTGTTGTTGAATTTGTTGGTGTTTTTCAATGTTGAGGTTGTTGTTGAATTTGTTGGTGTTTTTCAATGTTGAGGTTGTTGTTGAATTTGTTGGTGTTTTCAATGTTGAGGTTGTTGTTGAATTTGTTGGTGTTTTCAATGTTGAGGTTGTTGTTGAATTTGTTGGTGTTTTTCAATATTGGGGTTGTTGTTGAATTTGTTGGTGATTTTCAATGTTGCGGTTGTTTTAGAATTTGTTGATTTTTTCAATGTTGAGGTTGTTTTTGAATTTGTTGGTGTTTTCAATGTTGAGGTTCTTGTTGAATTTCTTGGAGTTTTCAATGTTGAGGTTGTTGTTGAATTTGTTGGAGTTTTCAAAGTTGAGGTTTTTGTTGAATTTTTTGGGGTTTTCATGTTGTGGTTGTTGTTGAATTTGTTGGTGTTTTCAAAGTTGCGGTTGTTGTTGAATTTGTTGGGGTTTTCACTGCTAAGGTTGTTGAATTTGTTGGTGTTTTTCAATGTTGAGGTTGTTGTTGAATTTTTTGGTTTTTTACAAAGTTGAGATTGTTGTTGAATTTGTTGTTGTTTTTTCAATGTTGCGGTTGTTGTTGAATTTGTTGTTGTTTTCAATGTTGAGGTTATTGTTGAATTTGTTGGTGTTTTTCATTTTGTGGTTTTTGTTGAATTTGTTGGTGTTTTCAATGTTGCGGTTGTTGTTGAATGTTTTGGTTTTTCTCAATGTTGCTTTTGTTGCTGAAATTATTGGTGCTTTTCAATGTTAAGGTTGTTGATGAACTTGTTGGTGTTTTCAATATTGAGGATGTTTTTGATTTTCTTGGAGTTTTCAATGTTGAGGTTGTTGCTGAATTTGTTGGAGTTTTTAATGTGTGGTTTTTGTTGAATTTGTTGTTGGTTTCAATGTTGATGTTGTTGTTGAATTTGTTGGTGTTTTTCAATGTTGGGGTTGTTGTTGAATCTGTTGGTTTTTTCAAAGTTGCGGTTGTTGTTGAATTTGTTGGTGTCTTTCAATGTCGAGGTTGTTGTTGAATTTGTTGGTGTTTTTAAAATTTGCGGTTGTTGTTGAAATTGATGGTATTTTTCAATGTTGGGTTTGTTGTTGAATTTGATGGTGTTTTTCAATGTTGTGGTTGTTGTTCAATTTGTTGGTTTCTTTCAATGTCGAGGTTGTTGTTGAATTTGTTGGTGTTTTTTCAATGTTGAGGTTGTTGTTGAATTTGTTGGTGTTTTCAAAGTTGAGGTTGTTTAATTTGTTCGTGTTTTCAATGTTGAGGTTGACGTTGAATTTGTTGGTGTTTTTCAATGTTGCGTTTGTTTTTGAATTTGTTGTTTTTTTTCAATGTTGAGGTTGTTGTTGATTTTGTTGGTGTTTTCAAAGTTTCGATTGTTCTTGAATTTGTTGGTGTTTTTAATGTTGCGGTTGTTGTTGAATTTGTTGGTGTTTTCAATGTTGAGGTTGTTCTTCAATTTGTTGGAGTTTTCAATGTTGAGGTTGTTGTTGAATTTGTTGGTGTGTTTCATGTTGTGGTTTTTGTTGAATTTGTTGGTGATTTCAATGTTGCGGTTGTCGTTGAATGTTTGGGGGTTTTCAGTGTTGAGGTTGTTGAAGTAGTTGGTGTTTTTCAATGTCGAGGTGGTTCTTGAATTTGATGGTGTTTTGAACTTTGGGGTGGTTGTTGAATTTGTTGGTGTTTTTCAATGTTGAGGTTGTTGTTGAATTGATGGTGTTTTCAATGTTGAGGTTGTGGTTGAATTTTTGGGGGGTTTTCAATGTTGAGGTTGTTGAATTTGTTTATGTTTTTCAATGTTGAGCTAGTTGTTGAATTTGTTGGTGGTTTTCAATGTGGAAGTTGTTGTTGAATTTTTGGGAGGTTTTCAATGTTGAGGTTGTTGTTGAATTTGTTGATGTTTTTCAATGTTGAGGTTGTTGTTGAATTTGTTGTTGTTTTTCAATGTGGAGGTTGTTGTTGAATTTGTTGGTGTTTTTCATGTTGTGGTTGTTATTTAATGTGTTGTTTTTTTCAATGTTGAGGTTGTTGTTGAATTTGTTGGTGTTTTTCAATGTTGGGGTTGTTGTTGAATTTGTTGGTGTTTTTCAATGTTGAGGTTGTTGTTTAATTTGTTAGTGTTTTGAATGTTGAGGTTGTTCTTGATTTTGTTGCTGTTTTTCAATGTTGGGGTTGTTGTTGAATTTGTTGGGGTTTTTCAATGCTTTGGTTGTTGTTGCATTTGTTGGTGTTTTCAATATTGGGTTTGTTGTTGAAATTGTTGGTGTTTTTCAAATTTGCGGTTGTTGTTGAAATTGATGGTGTTTTTCAATGTTGCGGTTGTTTTTGAATTTGTTGATTTTTTCAAAGTTGAGGTTGTTGTTGAATTTGTTGGGGTTTTCATGTTGTGGTTGTTGTTGAATTTTTTGTTTTTTTACAAAGTTGAGGTTGTTGTTGAATTTGTTGTTGTTTTTTCAATGTTGTGGTTGTTGTTGAATTTGTTGGTGTTTTCAAAGTTGAGGTTGTTGTTTAATTTGTTCGTGTTTTCAATGTTCAGGTTGTTGTTGAATTTGTTGGTGTTTTTCAATGTTGAGGTTGTTGTTGAATTTGTTGGTTTTTCTCTATGTTGCGTTTGTTGCTGAAATTATTGGTGCTTTCCAATGTTAAGGTTGTTGATGAACTTGTTTGTGTTTTCAATATTGAGGATGTTTTTGATTTTCTTGGAGTTTTCAATGTTGAGTTTGTTGCTGAATTTGTTGGAGTTTTTAATGTGTGGTTTTTGTTGAATTTGTTGTTGTTTTCAATGTTGATGTTGTTGTTGAATTTGTTGGTGTTTTTCAATGTTGGGGTTGTTGTTGAATCTGTTGGTTTTTTCAAAGTTGCGGTTGTTGTTGAAGTTGTTGGTGTCTTTCAATGTCGAGGTTGTTGTTGAATTTGTTGGTGTTTTTCAAATTTGCGGTTGTTGTTGAAATTGATGGTGTTTTTCAATGTTGAGTTTGTTGATGAATTTGTTCGTGTTTTCAATGTTGGGTTTGTTGTTGAATTTGAAGGTGTTTTTCAATGTTGCGGTTGTTGTTCAATTTGTTGGTGTCTTTCAATGTCGAGGTTGTTGTTGAATTTGTTGGTGTTTTTCAATGTTGAGGTTGGTGTTGAATTTGTTGGAGTTTTAAATGTTGAGGTTGTTGTTGAATTTGTTGGTGTTTTTCATTGTTGAGGTTGTTGTTGAATTTTTTGGTTTTTTACAAAGTTGAGATTGTTGTTGAATTTGTTGTTGTTTTTTCAATGTTGAGGTTGTTGTTGAATTTGTTGGTGTTTTCAAAGTTGAGGTTGTTGTTTAATTTGTTCGTGTTTTCAATGTTGAGGTTGATGTTGAATTTGTTGGTGTTTTTCAATGTTGCGTTTGTTTTTGAATTTGTTGGTTTTTTTCAATGTTGAGGTTGTTGTTGATTTTGTTGGTGTTTTCAAAGTTGCGATTGTTCTTGAATTTGTTGGTGTTTTCAATGTTGCGGTTGTTGTTGAATTTGTTGGTGTTTTCAATTTTGAGGTTGTTCTTCAATTTGTTGGAGTTTTCAATGTTGAGGTTGTTGTTGAATTTGTTGGTTTTTTTCATGTTGTGGTTTTTGCTGAATTTGTTGGTGTTTTCAATGTTGCAGTTGTTGTTGAATGTTTGGGGGTTTTCAGTGTTGAGGTTGTTGAAGTAGTTGGTGTTTTTCAATGTCGAGGTGGTTCTTGAATTTGTTGGTGTTTTGAACTTTGGGTTGGTGTTGAATTTGTTGGTGTTTTTCAATGTTGAGGTTGTTGTTGAATTGTTGGTGCTTTTCAATGTTGAGGTTGTGGAAGAATTTGTTGCTGTTTTCAGTTTGTGCTTGTTGAATTTGTTGATGTTTTTCAATGTTGAGGATGTTGTTGAATTTGTTGGTGTTTTTCAATGTGGAAGTTGTTGTTGAATTTTTGGGAGGTTTTCAATGTTGCGGTTGTTGTTGAATTTGTTGATTTTTTTCAATGTTGAGGTTGTTGTTGAATTTGTTGGTGTTTTCAATGTTGAGGTTCTTGTTGAATTTGTTGGTGTTTTCAATGTTGAGGTTGTTGTTGAATTTGTTGGTGTTTTCAATGTTGAGGTTGTTGTTGAATTTCTTGGAGTTTTCAATGTTGTGGTTGTTGTTGAATTTGTTGGTGTTTTCAATGTTGAGGTTGTTGTTGAATTTGTTGCTGTTTTTCAATGTTGGGGTTGTTGTTGAATTTGTTGGTGTTTTTCAATGCTGTGGTTGTTGTTGCATTTGTTGGTGTTTTCAATATTGAGGTTGTTGTTGAAATTGTTGGTGTTTTTCAAATTTGCGGTTGTTGTTGAAATTGATGGTGTTTTTCAATGTTGCGGTTGTTTTTGAATTTGTTGATTTTTTCAATGTTGAGGTTGTTTTTGAATTTGTTGGTGTTTTCAATGTTGAGGTTCTTGTTGAATTTCTTGGAGTTTTAAATGTTGAGGTTGTTGTTGAATTTGCTGGAGTTTTCAAAGTTGAAGTTGTTGTTGAATTTGTTGGGGTTTTCATGTTGTGGTTGTTGTTGAATTTGTTGGGATTTTCACTGTTTAGGTTGTTGAATTTGTTGGTGTTTTTCAATGTTGAGGTTGTTGTTGAATTTTTTGGTTTTTTACAAAGTTGAGATTGTTGTTGAATTTGTTGTTGTTTTTTGAATTTTGCGGTTGTCGTTGAATTTGTTGTTGTGTTTTCAATCTTGCGGTTGTTGTTGAATTTGTTGGTGTTTTTCAATGTTGAGGTTGTTGTTGAATTTTTTGGTTTTTCTCAGTGTTGCATTAGTTGCTGAAATTGTTGGTGCTTTTCAATGTTGAGGTTGTTGATGAATTTATTGTTGTTTTATGGGTTGCGGTTGTTGAATTTGTTGGTGTTTTTCAAATTTGCGGTTGTTGTTGAAATTGATGGTGTTTTTCAATGTTGAGTTTGTTGATGAATTTGTTCGTGTTTTCAATGTTGGCTTTGTTGTTGAATTTGATCGTGTTTTTCAATGTTGCGGTTGTTGTTCAATTTGTTGGTGTCTTTCAATGTCGAGGTTGTTGTTGAATTTGTTGTTGTTTCTCAATGTTGTGGTTGTTGTTGAATTTGTTGGTGTTTTTCAATGTTGAGGTTGTTGTAGAGTTTTTGGTATTTTGAATGTTGAGGTTGTTCCTGATTTTGCTGGTGTTTTTCAAATTTGCGGTTTTTGTTGAAATTTTTGGTGGTTTTCAATGTTGAGTTTGTTGATGAATTTGTTGGTGTTTTCAATGTTGCGTTTGTTGTTGAATTTGTTGTTGTTTTCAATGTTGAGGTTGTTGTTGAATTTGTTGGTGTTTTCAATGTTGAGGTTCTTGTTGAATTTGTCCTGGGAGTGTTTGAGGGGATAGGTTAGCTGGAGCTTTACTCTGTATCTAACCCCGTGTTGTACCTGTCCAATGTTTGTTTGATGGAAACAGTGTCGAGGGAGATTTACTCTGTATCTAAGCCCATGCTGTACCTGTCCTGCGAGGTTTTGATGGGCACAGAATAGAGGGATACTTACTCTCTATCTAAGCCCGTGCAATACCTGCCCTAGGAGTGTTTGATGGGTACGGTGTAGAGGGAGCTTTACTCAGTATCTAACCCTTTGCTCTACTTGTCCTGGGAGTGTTTGATGGGGACAGTGCAGAGGAAGATTTACTGTGTATCTAACCCTGTGCTGTACATGTCCTGGGAGTGTTTTATGGGGACGTTGTAGAGGGAGATTTACTCTGTATCTAACCCCGTGCTGTACCTGCCCTGGTAGTATTTGATGGGGACAGTGTAGAGGGAGCTTTACTCTGTATTCAATCCAGTGCTGTACATGTCCTGGGAAATGTTTGATGGGGACAGTATAGAGGGAGCTTTACTCTGTATCTAACCCCGTGCTGTACATGTCCTGGGAGTGTTTGATGTGGACGGTGTAGAGGGAGATTTACTCTGTATCTAACCCCGTGCTGTACCTGCCCTGGGAGTATTTGATGGGGACAGTATAGAGGGAGCTTTACTCTGTATGTAACCCCGTGCTGTACCTTCCCTGGGAGTGTTTGATGCGGACAGTATAGGGGGAGCTTTACTCTCTATCTAACCCCGTGCTGTACCTGCCCTGGGAGTATTTGATGGGGAGATTGTAGAGGGAGATTTACTCTGTATCTAAGCCCGTGCTGTACCTGTCCTGGGAGTATTTGATGGGGACAGTGCAGAGGGAGATTTACTCTGTATCTAGCCCCGTGCTGTACCTGCCCTGGGAGTATTTGATGTGGACAGTGGAGAGGGAGCTTTACTCTGTATCTAACCCCGTGCTGCACCTGTCCTGGGAGTGTTTCATGGGGACAGCATAGAGGGAGCTTTACTCTGTATCTAACCCATTGCTATACCTGCCCTGGGAGTGTTTGATGGGGATAGTGTTGAGGGAGATTGACTCTGTATCTAAATCTGTGCTATACCATTTCTGGGGGTGTTTGATGACAACATTTTCACCCAGCACGAAAACATTCCACAAATAAGGGCTCACAAATTGAACATGAGTTTTCTTGTTTGATTCTCCCAGTTCTGTGCTGATTCTCTGATAGATTCCTGGTGTTTACCCTCCACATGAGCAGTCATCCTAATCCCGTCTACCTGTCCTGCTCCCAACGCGGCATCCGACTACAATAAGGAAAGTGATACAGGAGCGTCTCAGTGAGGGAGACAAGTGAGTCTAGAGCCTGACCTGGGTGTATGGGAGTGACCCGGGTTAATCCGACACTCCAGGGACAGTTTAGACAGTTTGAGTGCATCGCAGCTTTGCCAGAATGAGACCTGGATTCCAAGAGTTAAATTGCAAAGTGAGATTGCACAAACTCGGGTTGTATTCCCTGAAATTTAGTAGCATCGGGGGTGACTTGATCAAATTGGCAAATCCTGAGAGGAACTTAGGGGGGAGATTAGGGGAATGTATGAGCTCTTGTCCTGAATAACAAGCTTCGTGGGGCATCTTATCGAATCCATTTTGAACAGACCAGTATCCTTCTGTCACTACAGGTTACCTGTATGGTGCAAAGTTATTCTGATAATTTTCGTCCCACTGAGTCAAAATTTCAGCTATTGTTTGACTGAGTCAGAACTTCAAATAGTTCAGTTTCACTGTTTAAAGTAAGCAGTCACTTTTCTGTGGTGGTTTTTGAGATTGAGTTTGGAGTTCAGAATCTGTCAGTGGAAGGGAGTTTCTACAGAGATAGGAAATGGGACTGATGAATAAAGTTGCAGTATTTTGTTCACTGCATTAGTTTTATCTGTTAAGGGCTGGTTAACCAATGTCAACAATTCAATTTCTTCAGACAAGTGAAAACGCAAGAGAAATAGACAATATACAAACAGTGAAACAAACAGGCAACTGGATGAGGAAGGTTTCAATTCTCTGCATGTTTTAATGTGAATTCCTGAGCTAAAGATTGAAATAAACAGGAGTTTAAATCTCACACTGGAAAGCCATACAATTAAATCCTGTTATCCTAAAATTAAAAATAAAAATCTACAATTAAAAATTTCTTGTACAGAGCAAAGGGAATTTGACTCTCTATCAAACCCCATCCTGTATTTGGGTTGGGAGTATTTGATGAACAGTGTAGTCAAAGCTTTAGTTTGAAACATTCTTCTGCAAACAGCAATTGACGCAAAGTCTCTTGTTAATGTTTCAATCTGAGGCTGATAGATTTTTGTTAGGCAGAGGCCTAAAGAGATATGGAGTTAGCTCAGAGATCAGCCAGGATCTCATTGAATGTCGCAAACAGGGTCTGAGGTGAAATGGAATCTTCCTCTTCCCATGTGCTATGATAAATATCCTTCCTTCAATCTCAGTCTCTCGATCACCCTCTCGATCTGTGTTTCTCTCTTCTTCTCACTTGCTCGTCTGTCTCTATCTCTCTCTCTCTTCCTCTCTCTCAGAATCTAGATAAATTACACAAACACCAGTCAGCCTCTTAGGTTGGTTCACAGTGGCCACAATATGTCCCCACAGCACTGAGACATTTCTGACAGAGTTGACTCCTCAGGAATGTGACGTTGGTACTTTCAACGTGACAGAGACACAGCTATGGAGACACTGAGACACTGATCAAAGACTCATCCCCGAAACACCGCATTGTCCACGGGTTTCAGGTCATCACCACTCGCTGATTTAAAAAGATTTTAACCACATGCCCCCTTCATCCCTTTCCCAAAACCTTCACTCTGTCTCTCCCCCTGTCACCCATGTACCAATTTTTTGAATTTGACTCTGCATCGAACCCCATACTGTAATTAGTTTAGCAGTGTTTCATGAACAGTGTAGTCAAAGCTTGTCTCTGAAATACTGGATTGAGGTTAAGGGCTGATTTCTTCAAACGCTTCAATATAATAATGGAAATGAAGAGAGTGGATAACAGTGGTAAAGATGGAGAAGGGATCTGTCTCCATTTTAAAGATGGGGAAAAGGATATGTCACAGGATAATGTTTTTTATACCCAGGCATGTTGAAAAATATTTTCTCCAGCTGATGAACTTTTAATTTGAACAATTTTTAATTTCAACTCGAATTCAAAGGTGAATGAGGCTTTTTAATCTCATAACCCAAGTGTTGAGGGAGGGTTATCCTGTATCGACCCCCATGCTGTACCTGTTCTGGGAGTGTTTGATGGGGACAATTTAATAACATCTTTAATTCCTATCTAACCCTGCACTGTTGAATAACGGATGCAGATTCAGAAAAATCTGAGGTTTCATTTCTGTGTCACTTTCTGTATCTTGAAGCTTCCATTTGGAGCTGGAAATCCGTTTGTGGAAACGTGTGAAGAAAGTGTTTGCATTCACACATTCCTACATTGTGAAATGTAAGTTACCTTTGAAACAATAGGGTGTAGGGCCAGGTATTCTGAATGAACAACAGGTTTTTGATGATTTAAGAGTGAATTTTAATGATGTCCTTTGAAGGAGCCGTTTACGTTAAGTGTCGCAAGAGAATGAAATGCTTCAGAGGAAATGTCCCAAGACAACGAAATGGTTCCCCAATGTCTGAATCACTTTCCAAGTCTTCAGAGACATGAAGGGGCAGAGATATTGTAAGCTACAGATCATGAGATGCCAGAGAATCACAGAATTGAAATTGTGGGGCCCACTCCTGTTTCAGAATGTCAGTTTTAATGTTTTACTCTGTGGAACATGGTTAATGATAGAGAAAGCAGAAAGTTCCATTCCAATCTGTAATCTGTACTTCAAATTCAAAAGAGATATGAACGCCTTAAGTGAATGGGTGAAATAGTGAAAGATGTATTTCATTGTAGGCAAATGTGTGGCTGCTCAGTTTAATAAGGATTCTACTCTACAAACACCAGGCAGCCATTTTAGGTTTGTTCACAGTGGCCATTTTATGTCCCCACAGCACTGGGACATTTATGACAGAGTTGACCCCTCTCTCATGTAACATTAGTATTTTAAACGTGACAGAGACACAGGTATGGAGATATAAATTCCCTGTATATTCCCTGGAAAATTGATGGATCCGTGCGTTCAGTCCCACACTTTGCTGTTGTGAATTTGAATTCTGACTTTACTAAAACTGAATCTGGAAGTAAAATCCCCCGGGATGGAATGATTCACATTCTTTCGGCTGCTGCAAAGCCCGTGTCTGTGTCAGTAGCTCGGGATTTATTAACAGTTTAAGGTTAGAATGACACAAGTTTGCCATAAATCATCTCAGTCATAACTGTCCCAAAGCTATGATCGATATCAATCTTTCATCGTGTGCCTCTTCATCCCCTCTCACTCGTTGTCTCTCTCTTTAACATTCCCTCATTCTGCATCTTCTCTTTCTCTCTCTCTCTCTCTCTCTCTCTCAGATTCTGTAAGGAAAATCCCCAAACATCAGGCAGCCATTTTAGGTTTGTTCACAGAGCCCATTTTATGTCCCCAAACCACTGGGACATTTATGACAGAGTTGACTCCTCACGAAACGGACTTTAGTCCTTTCAATGTGACAGAGGCACAGGGATCTCCCTCCAATTTAAAGATGGAGAAGGGATCTCCCTCCATTTACAAGATGGAGAAGGGATCTCCCTCCATTTTAAAGTTGGGGAAGGGATCTCACTCCATTGTCAATATGGAGAAGGGATCTCCCTCCATGGTAAAAATGGAGAAGAAATCTCCCTCCATTTTAAAGATGGAGAAGGGATCTCCCTCCATTTTAAAATTGGAGAAGGGATCTCCTTCTATTTTAAAATTGGAGAAGGGATCTCCCTCTATTTTAAAATGGAGACAGGATCTCCCTCCATTTTAAAGATTGAGAGTGGATCTCGCTCCATTTTAAAGATGGAAAAGAGATCTCCTTCCGTTTTAACAGTGGGGAAGTTATCTGCCTCCATTTTAAGTATTGAGGTTGGCTCTCGCTCCATTTTGTCATCTCCGTCTCTCCCTACAACTTTTGCCTTCCCTCGACTCGTCTCTCTGATTATCTCTCTCACCCCATCTCTATTTTGGGCACTCACTCCCCTCTCTCTGACTGTCTCTGTCACCCCATCCATTTTTCTTTCACTCAATCGCCTCTCTCTAACTCTGTCTCTTGCCCTTTCTCTCTCAGCCCATCTCACTGTCGCTATGTCCCTCTCTCTCTCTCACCCCATCCCTCTGCCCTTCACCCTCTCTGTCTCTCATTCTATCTCTCTGTCACTCTCTGACCCTCTATCGCTCCCGTCTCTCTCCCTATCACCACGTCTCTCTGTCACTCTCTCTCCCCCTCGCTCTGCCACTGTCTCTCTGTCACCCTCTCTCTCTCTTACTCTCTCTGCCATTGTCTCTCTGTCACACTCGTTCTCTCTCTTGCCTGTCTCTTTCTCCGTCACTCTCTTTCTCACCTCGCCTTTCTCTCTCTCTCACTCCATCACCCTACCACTCTCTGCCTCTCTCTCTCTCTCTTGCTCGGTCTGTCTCTCTGTGTCGGCGAGTTTTGTCTCTCTTTCTCTATCTCAATCTCTCTCTCTCTCGCTACATCAGTCTCCCCCTCTCCCCACCATCCCCAGTCTCCCTTTTGAGGAAAGTTTGTGTGTGAGGCTGAAGGGAAAATATTTTCAGGGTTTCGGGGAAAGGGCGGACCAGTGAGACCAGTGTAACCTTCCTTGCAGAGTGTGGAAAGTAGATTGATGGGCTGAATGGTCTCCTTCTGTGTTGTAACAATTCAGTGATACACACCCAGGTTAACTTTTCAGTCTTGAATAAGCTTCACTCTTTCCTCCATTGCAGGTTCCAGCACTTCCACATCACAAGTTGGACAATAGATCTCCCTCCATTTTAAAGACGGGAATGGTTCTCCCTCCATTTTAAAGATGAGAATGGATCTCCCTTCATTTTAAAGATGGGAATGGATCTCCCTCCATTTTAAAGACGGAGAAGGGATCTCCCTCCATTTTAAAGACGGAGAAGGGATCTCCCTCCATTTTAAAGATGGAGAAATGATCTCCCTCCATTTTAAAGATGGAGAAGAGATATCCCTCCATTTTAAAGGTGGAGAAGGGACCTCCCTCTGTTTTGAAGATGGAGAAAGTATCTCCCTCCATTTTAAAGATGGAGCAGGGTTTCTCCCTCCATGTTAAAAATGGGGAAAAAGATCTCCCTCCCTTCTAAAGATGGCGAAGATATCTCGCTCCATTTTAATGGTGGAGAGTGAATCTCGCTCCATTTTAAAGATGGAGAGTGGATCTCGCTCCATTTTAAAGATGGAGAAGGGATCTCCTTCCGTTTTAACAGTGGAGACGTTATCTGCCTCCGTTTTAAATATTGAGGATAGTTCTCGCTCCATTTTGTCAGCTCTCTCTCTCCCTACCGCTTTTGCCTTTCCTCGACTTGTCTCTCTGATTCTCTCTCTCACTCCATCTCTATTTCGGACACTCACTCCCCTCTCTCTGCCTCTCTCTGTCACCACATCCATTTTTCTTTCACTCAATCGCCTCTCTTTATCTGTGTCTCTCGCCCTCTCTCTCTTTCTCTCTCAGCCCATCTCACTGTTGCTATGTCCCTCTGTCTCTCTATCTCGCCTCATCTCTCTGCCCTTCACCCTCTCTGTCTCTCACTCCATCTGTCTGTCACTCTCTGAACCTCCCTCTATCACCCCCGTCTCCATTTCTCCTGCACCAATGGGTATGCGCGATGGGCGGAGCAGGAGGGAACCTTCGCTCCAGCCCAGTCCAGTGTGTCCTGACAAAGGAAGCAGGGCAAGGCCCTTTCCATTGTACCATCATCAATGGGACAAGATCACTCCCCGCTCCATTGTGCATTCTCAGGGCCCTCCACTCTTTGTTAATACGTCATCAGGGGACTAGGTCCTGTCCCCATTCCCATTGGGCAGTCGGAGGACCCAGCCCTCCAATTAATCCATCAACAAGCCGACCAGGTCCAACCCCCTGCTTACAATCCTCGACAGTTCCCACCCTCTCTATTATGCAGTCGTTATGAAGAACAGTCCCTCCCCCTGTTCATTGTGTCTGTGTCTATCTATGCACGTCTGTACCTGTGTGTCTGTCTATATTTGTGTTTGTCTGTTTATGTGTGTGTCTGCGCATTTTTGACTGTGTGTCCCTGTGTGTGTGTATGTGTGTGTGTGTGTGTGTATGTGTGTGTGTGTGTGCCTTTGTGTTTGTGTCTATGACTGTGTGTGTGTGTCTGTGTGTCTGTCAGGGGCTCTCAATTCCTAACTCTGCTAAGGTTCTTCATTTCTGATACTGTGGTTTCTAACTCGCTGCTGTATGATGTTGGTGAGTGTCTCTCGGTGTCACACTCGCCTCCTCTCTCTGTCATGCACACTCACACTTTCCCCCTCTCTCTGCATGCACAATAACATTCACCCCCTCTCTCTGTCACACAAACTCACATTCTCCCCCTCTCTCTGCCGCACACACTCACACTCTCCCCCTCTCTCTGTCACACACATTCACACTCTCCCCCTCTCTCTGTCACACACAAACACACTCTCCCCATCTCTCTGTCACATACACTCTAAACCCTCCCTCTGATAGACATTCATACCCTCCTCGCTTTCTGTGACAAGTGCTCACACTCTCTCCCTCTCTCTGTGACACACGCACTCACACTCTGCACCTCTCTCTGTCATGCACAATCACACTCACCCCCGATCTCTGTCAGACACACTCACACTCTCCACCTCTCTCTGTCATGCACACTCACACTTTCCCCCTCTCTCTGTCGTACACAATCACACTCCCCCCCCCCCTCTCTGTCACAGACAAGCACACTCTCCCCATCTCTCTGTCACACGCAGTCTAAACCCTCCCTCTGGTACACAATCATACCCTCCCCACTTTCTGTGACAAGCGCTCACACTCTCTCCCCTGTCTGTCACACACACACTCACACTCTCTCCCTCTCACTGTCTCACACACACATTCACCCTCTCTCCCGTTCTCTCTGACTAGCACACAAAATCTCCCGCTCTCTGTCACACTCACTCATACTCACGCCTGCTCTCTGTGACAAGCACACACAATCTCTCCCCCTCTCTTTCACACACTCACAATCTCCCCTTCTCTCTTTCATACACAATCACGCTCTCCCCCTCTCGTTGACAAGCAATCACACTCTCTCCCTCTCTGATACACACAGGCACACTCATTCCCTCTCTCTGTCACACGCACACACACACACACTCTCTCCCTTTCTCTGTCACAACTTAAATATTTGCCTGATTCTCTACTTCTGAATTATCTCTTTGCACTATTCCGTCCCTTACAAATTCTCATATATATCATTTGGATCAGGTAAATGGACCACTTCAGTGTGTTGCAAAAAGAATTGGATTGAAAGGGATAACAGAAACTCTTTGTTCAGTGGCTGGAATCAATGTCAGTCTCCATGGATCCTTCCAAAACTGTTAAGAAGGGAGCATCCTCAATGTGTAAGATCATTGTGTCAGCGCAATCTTCAGCCCTTACTAACAGGGATCTACAGTTCCAAGAGAGGAGGAGACGATATAATTGGGACAGTGAAAGCTGAAGGTTTTGCAGTAGTGAAAGAGGGGGAATGGGGCCCGTCGCTCTGGTGTCAATGAGAGGCAGGGCCTGTTGCAATGGATGCAGAGCAGGACATTCCTCCTTGCTCTGCTGGCAGAGGGGGGAGCGGAGATTCTGTCTCTGTTAAGAAGGTGAGGAGGGTCCTCGCACTATGGGGACAGAGCAAAGCTAGTGCCTGTGTTCATGGTCACTGAAAGGGCCACGGCCTAATGCCAATCCTGGTTTGAGCTCTTTCCCTCTAGTGCCCTTAAATATTGGAGCCTAGATGTGGAGGGCGGTGGACTGGCGGGGTTAAATGCTACCAACCTCCTGCAGGGAAATAAGAACAAGAAGAGGGAAAACATACCAGGTAGACTGGGGCGATCTTGCTCCAACTACAGATTCGCTGGGGAGAGTAAGATATACCAGGGAGATCGAGGGACGGGGTGTGTGAGATATAAAGATAAATGTAACAAAAAATTAACTATGTTGCTTGCGGTTTCAAAGTATTTTTTTTTGGGGGGGGGAAATAATCAGTGTGAGAAATTTTTAATTTTTTTTGAAACACATGCAAATTTTGCAAGATGCATTGTGTAGATTTAAGCATTGATAATGTATTGAAGGGGAATTACAGAATAGAGCAAAGTTTACCTACTGCCATTCTGAATGGGATTAGACCCTGATAACTCTAGCAAATGTGCACATAGCAGTCTGAAATAATCCCCAACGAGTATCTCCGGCCAATATCTCCAATGGGGAATGAGGAGGGAGTTCATGTCCAGGGTCAGGCGATAAATGAATGAATGCACCACCCGAGTGAACTGTGCACCCAGCTGCAAACTCCAATCCCTTACAATATTGTTCGATATTCACAGTTACTCAATCTGTTTCCAGATGCACCCATGCAATAACCGAACTTCTCTGAGACTGGCAGAGAGCAGATCCTGTAGTGGCGGTGTATGGCCAGCGGAGGGTGGCGTTGTATCACTTTAATCTCAAGTCAGTAAACGGGTTTGAGAAGAGCCTTTTACCCTGGGAGCTGAGAATGTGAAATCAACTCAGCACTCACACACCCATCCAGACAAAGAGAGGCAGAAATGTTACAGATAATGCAGCCATTCCATTAAAAAAGGAACTTCTTAAAATGTTCAGGTGAAGCATTCAAGAATTTATTGAGCACAAAATTTAATTAATAACAATTACACACAAAGTATTAAAAGAATCAGATTTACCATCAGAGCGGATTATCAGAGACTCAAGCGTGCTCCAGTTGTAAGCTCAGTATTCAGCCACTGAAACCCTTGCAATTGGAATGCTGCTTGCATTCTGCCCCTTTATTGATGCCTTTCTAACAGAGAGATTTCCTTGTCTGATTGTCCATCAATGGAAGCCCTGCTTGTTGACCTGAGCAGTTTGAGAGATGTTCTTACACACAGAAAGTGTGAGAGAAGAGGAGAGAAGGGGAGAGAGAGAAAGACAGGGAAAGAGTGGCAGAGAGGCAGAATATTAGAGCACCGCAGAATGAGGAGAGGAAAATAGAACTGGACAGTGTCTGAGGGAAAGATCAATAGAGAAGGCCAGAGAGAAGAATAGCGAGGGATGCAGACACTGATGGGGGACAGAGGTTAAGAGAGAGAAAACAGGAAGCAGGAGTGAACGAAGAAGAGAGAGGCAGAGAATTAGATTGAGGGAGCGAGAGGGATATTGAGAGAGAGAGGAGTATTGAGAGAAAGAGAGAGAGAGAGAGAGAGACGGCGCGATGGGGGAGACACAGCGAAAGAGGCAGAGAGGGCGAGAGATAAGTAGTGACACAGAGATTGGTGCACAGAGGGAGAGACCGAGGGGCAGAGCGAGACAGAAACACGGAAAGAGGCAGAGAGAAACACAAATCGAGGGAGAAAGAGAGAAGGTGAAAGGGATATATAGAAAGAAAGGGATAGAGAAATAGATGGGGAGAGGTGCAGAGATAAAGAGAGTGAAGAATTCTGATGGGGACAACTGGGAAGATTGAAGGGGAAACAAGTCACCGAGTCTCGGGGTCGGTGTCAGTCTTAAGTTGAGGCACAGTGAGGTTGTGAGGTGGCCTCAGAAGCTCTGAAAATCATCACTCCCCTGCTTCACCTGCCTACTGCGTATATACTAACACAGGGAGAGTGGTGGTGGAAATTTAACCGTGCCCAACATCTTCCATAACAGGTCCGCTTCCACAACCAGGGCCATGGGAGCCGTTTATAACGTTAACACCATAATTCAACAATGAAAATGAGGGGACTCTGCTATGAGGAGAGATAGAGTAGCATGGCATAATATTCCCCCGAGTATAGAGTGAATGATGCACACATTGAAAGATATAACCCTTTCTCCTGAGTTGGACAGTGCTGATGTTCCTTAGAAAAGACATGTTCAAGATTTCATGACGGTCAAAACCATCATCCTGATTCTTTCTTCTTGTTCCACAGTATTGCTATGTCCCTTGTATTTTATGATTACTTGACCTTTTAAAAAATATTGATTGATGTGATATTCATGGTGCTTGCAAAACCAGCATTTGTTGCACATCCCAAAGTGCCCTTGAGCTGAACGTTTTGTTAGACTGTTTCAGTGACCAGTTAAGACTCAACAACATTGCTGTGGACTTGGAGTCACTTGTCGGCCCCATAAGGACAGCAGATTTCTTTCTCTAGAGGACATTTCTGAACAACATGGGTTTTCCAGTCCTGACAACATCCTTGTAAATCTCCTCTGTTCCCTCCCTAGTGCTATTACAACCTATCGGTAATGATGTGACCAGAACTGCACATCGACTGATCAATCAAGTCACTCGATGCCCCCTTCTTAACCAGATTTTTAAACAGTTCTGCTACTTTAGTGAACTGCAGTCATTCTCCTCAATGCCCCTCACTTCCTCTACACCTCTCATTATGCTGCCATTTGCCTTGTAAACCTTTCCCTTCTTTGACTTCCCGAGGAGCTTCACCTCAAACTTCACTGGATTTCATTGTATTCGTCACTTTTCTGCCCATCTGCCCAGTCCATTGATATCTTCCCCAGGTCTACAAAAATCCTCCCCACTATCTACCATGCTGCCCATGTTTATTTTTGTGATATCTGCAAGTTTCTTGCATTTATGCCCAAATCATTAATATATATCACAATATTGAAGGCGAGCTCAAAATGAGACGTGCGTAATTCCAGAGTAAACAACCCTCTGGTCACAAAAGAGACCATAACCCATGATGCTTTGTTTCCTGCCATTGGGCCTTAATTTTGTATCTAGCTTGCTCCATCCCCCTGGAACTCGAGGATTTTTTTTTTCACCAGCCTGATTTCTGTTACCTTGTCAAACGCCTTGAATAAATCCACCTAGACCACACCAAATGTGCAATGACAGTATGCCATAAATTGACTTGTCTATAAATATTTTTGCTGAAGTCGCTTCAGATATTATCCTTACTCAGAGTTCCATCAAACAATGATCACCTCTCTTATCTCACACTGAACTTGTGGCAGTTTTCACGCTCCTGCCATTGTTGGTGGAAGCTGTGCAATACCGAGCTCTCTCTTATTGAACCCCAGATCATTTCCTCCCTCTGACCGCAGGAATCTCCAAGCGTCAGGAGCGGCTACAATTGTATCAATTAAATTACAAGAAAGAAAAACAAGTTGGAGGAACAGAGGCTTTGACATTTTCAAAAATAATTCACCCCAAACAAAACATCACCCAATGCACACAGATGGGCTGCCACAATACAGCTGTTGGTGAATGCTGACTTGTAAAAATCCCAAAGGGAACTTGAAACAACTGCCACAAATTGTTTTCAGGTTTGTATAGAATTTCAGATGCTTGCCTTTAATAATGTCATAATAATACGATGAAGGCTTCAAGATTTTTATAAAGCTAAATTAAACATTTATTAACAACATTAAAGATTTCAAATGCACACTGTGACAGTGAACAAAGAGCCCACACTGAGCACAGAGCGCACACTGAACACAGAGCACAGACTGAACACAGAGGCCTCACTGAACACAGAGCGCAAACTGAACAAAGAGCCCAGACTGAACACAGAGCCCACACTGAACACAGGGCCCAAAAGGAACACAGAGCCCATAGTGAACACAGAGCACAAACGGAACACAGAGCTCACACTGAACACAGAGCCCACACTGAAAACAGAGCCCACTCTGAACACAGAGGCAACAGCAAACAAAGAGCCCACACTGAACACAGAGCTCACACTGAACACAGAGCTCACACTGAACACAGAGCCCAAACTGAACACAGAGCGCACACTGAACACAGAGCTCACACTGAACACAGAGCCCACACTGAACACAAAGATGACACTGAATAGAAAGCTCACACTGAACACAGAGCCCACACTGAACACAGAGCTCACACTGAACACAGAGCCCACACTGAACACAGAGCTCACACTGAACACATAGCTCACACTGAACACAGAGCCCAAAATGAACAGAGATGACACTGAATAGAGAGCTCACACTGAACACAGAGCCCACACTGAACACAGAGCCCACACTGAACACAGAGCCCACACTGAACACAGAACCCACACTGAACACAGAGCCCACACTGAACACAGAAGCCCACACTGAACACAGAGCTCATACTGAACACAGAGCTCACACTGAACATAGAGCCCACACTGAACACAGAGCCCACACTGAACACAGAGCTCACACTGAACACAGAGCCCAGTCTGAACACAGAGCTCATACTGAACACAGAGCTCACACTGAACATAGAGCCCACACAGAATACAGAACCCACACTGAACACAGAGCCCACACTGAACACAGAGCCCAGTCTGAACACAGAGCTCATACTGAACACAGAGCTCACACTGAACACAGAGCCCACACAGAACACAGAGCCCACACTGAACAAAGAGCCCACACAGAATACAGTACCCACACTGATCAGAGAGCCCACACTGAACACAGAGTCCACACTGATCACAGAGCCCAGTCTGAACACAGAGCTCATACTGAACACAGAGCTCACACTGAACACAGAGCCCACACTGAACACAGAGCTCACTCTGAACACAGAGCCCACACAGAATACAGAACCCACACTGAACACAGAGCCCACACTGAACACAGAGCCCAGTCTGAAAACAGAGCTCATACTGAACACAGAGCTCACACTGAACACAGAGCCCGCACAGAATACAGAACCCACACTGAACACAGAGCCCACACTGAACACAGAGCCCAGTCTGAACACAGAGCCCATTCTGAACACAGAGCTCACACTGAACACAGAGCCCACAAAGAATACAGAACCCACACTGAACACAGAGCCCACACAGAATACAGAACCCACACTGAACACAGAGCCCACACTGAACATAGAGTCCACACTGATCACAGAGCCCAGTCTGAACACAGAGCTCATACTGAACACAGAGCTCACACTGAACACAGAGCCCACACTGAACACAGAGCTCACTCTGAACACAGAGCCCACACAGAATACAGAACCCACACTGAACACAGAGGCCACACTGAACACAGAGCCCAGTCTGAACACAGAGCTCATACTGAACACAGAGCTCACACTGAACACAGAACCCACACTGAACACAGAGCCCACACTGAACACAGAGCCCACACTGAACACAGAGCCCACACTGAACACAGAACTCACACTGAACACAGAGCCCACACTGAACACAGAGCCCACACTGAACACAGAGCCCACACTGAACAAAGAGCCCACACTGAACACAGAGCCCACACTGATCACAGAGCCCACACTGAATACACAGCTCATTCTGAAGACAGAGCCCACATTGTAAAAAGAGTCCTCACCAACGATCCTTAGTTAGCACTTTCCAAACCCACATCCACTACCATCTCGAAAGACAAGGGCAGCAGATAATGGGAACACCACCACCTGGAACCCCCATCCCACGAATGAACTGTAAAAGGAGATATTTATAATGATCAATCCATCTCTCACACAAACACACCCATCCTGCCCAGTTCCTCCCTTGCTTGTGACATTCATCCATCATTTCTTCTTATTGCGGCAGCTCCAGAAGGATCAATGTCTAATCGGCTTGAAGCGGGAAGACATTCCGTGCTCAGGTGTGGACCATCCGGAACCGTGAAAGAGATGGAGAGGGTCACCGAGCAGCCGTGATCCCATCTCTGTGTGTTTTACAAACTCGCTCGATGACGGCTCTGTTTTAACTTCAGCATCTTTAAATCAATGAACCTGTCAGCAAAGTGATCATCTACAGCGAGACATGTGTGATTCGGTTACCCCTATTGATTCAGCTCCACACTGCAAGGGTGGGGGTGTTATTCAGCATTTGCTTTGTTAAATAGAGAATGATTTCCCTCTTTTAAATTGGTGACCGCTGGTCAGGCAGAAACCAGACTGACCCTTCCAGCTCCGGCCTGTTCCAGGAATGAAGTGATCTCCTGTTTAATGAAGGTGTTCGATTAAAGATGTCTCACTTTGTGCACAGGTCCTAAAGCTTCATGGAGCTGTCAACACTGAGAACGGGCAGAGGGACAAAAGATAGACCCTTGTTGAAGATCAGCCTCTGGGGAGATATCATATTTTTAATCAATGTTTCTATCGAATGGGGGGTTTAATTCGGTGCTGGGATTTGCAGGATCAAAAATAGACTCACAAGTCAAGATTGTATTGGATATAAGAGTAATTGTGTCTGACAATAGCTGTGATAGACCTGCTGTATAAACATACATTGATGCTGATGTGATAGGAAGAAAATGTGAGGGTAGCAGTTGAATTAACTGAATTAACTGATAAGAGGTGGATTGATTGACATATTCCTGACAGGTAATTTAACTCCTGAGGAAGTGAAAAGCGAGATTTTTTTTTTCCATTTTCACTCACGAGCATCAGTAGAAATGTTGTGAAATGATCCATTGACCCTGCAGGATAAACCTGTCAAACTGCACAGGTCAGCAAGCAGGGCTTCCATTGATGGACAATCAGACAAGGAAATCTCTCCGTTAGAAAGGCATCAATAAAGGTGCAGAATGCAAGGAGCATTCAAATTGCAAGGGTGTCAGTGGGTGAATTCTGAGCTTACAACTGGAACACGCTTGAATCTCTGACAATCCGCCCTGATGGGAAATCTGATTCTTTTAATACTTTGTGTGTAGTTGTTACTAATTGAATTTTGTGCTTAATAAATTCCTCAACGCTTAACCTGAACGGTTCAAAACGCTCCCAATTCCCGGGAATGGCTGTATTTTCATAAACCTTTATCTCTCCCTTTCCTTTAAGGGCCACTCACTGAGTGGTGAGGGTCAGCATCAGGCAGGATAGGAGTGGGAGTGCATAGTTGGTTCCACAATCCCAACTCCCCAGGTCGAATCCTCTTCTCAATCCCGTTTTGCTGGTATGAGATTAAAGTGAGCCAATGCCACCCTCTGCTGGCAGCTCACCGTCACTACAGGCGCTGCTCTGTGCCAGTCTCAGTGAATTTCAGCTTTGCATGGCTGTATCTGGGAACAAAGAGTGCATATTGAACAATACTGTCAGGGATTGGAATTTGCAGCAAGGTGCACAGTGTCATCGGCAGGTCCATTCGACCTTACACCACTTGATCTTCTACTTGAACTCCTTCTTCATTTCCCATTGGAGATATTGGCTGGAGATGGTATTTGGGGATTATTTCAGACTGCTATGTGCACATTCGGTACAGTAATCGGACGCTAATCTCAAACAGAATGGAAGTAAATAAACTTTGCTGTACATTGTAATTCCTCTGCAATACATTTGGAATGTTTAACCCAACGTGTTGAATCTTGCTATTTTTTTAACGCCTTCAAGATAATTTTCTCAATTTCTCTCCGATCCTTTATCGATAGAAAATATATTGAAAACACAAAAAGTGTGTGGGACATGATTTATTTTTACATTTAATGCTATAAGTAGCACATCCATCCACATTCCTGGTATATCTCACTCTTCCCCAGTGAACCTGTAGTATCAGAAAACTCGCCCAGTCTCCCTGGCATGGTTACCCCCTTCCTGTTCTTATTTTCCTGCAGGAAAACGGTGACATTTAACCCCACCCCGATCCCTTTTACATCTAGTCTCCAATTTATAAGGTCCCTAGAGGGAGAGAGCTGACAACATGAATGGGATTAGGCCGTGGCCGATCCAGGAACCATGAAGTCGGGTATTATCTTGGCTCTGCCCCCATAGAGATAGGGTCCTCCCCACCCTGTTACCAGAGACAGAGTCTACACTCGCCGCTCTGCCAACAGAGTAAGAGGAAATGCCCAGTTTTGCCCACCACAGCATCAGGCCCTGCCTCTCACTGGCACCATAGCGAAGGCCCCAGCCTCACTGTCCCTATAGCAGCAGAGCCCTCCCAGCTCTCTAACCATAGTCACAGTATCCACCATCCCCTCTGTCACCAGAGCAATAGGCCCCAGCTTCACTGTCCCTATGGCAGCAGAGCCCTCCCCGCACTCTAACCATAGTCACAATATCCACCATCCCCTCTGTCACCAGAGTGATAGGCCCCAGCCTCACTGTCCCTATAGCAGCAGAGCCCTCCCCGCTCTCTAACCATAGTCGCAGTATCCACCATCCCCTTTGTCACCAGAGCGATAGGCCCCAGACTCACTGTCCCTATGGCAGCAGAGCCCTCCCCGCACTCTAACCATAGTCACAGTATCTACCATCCCTTCTGTCACCAGTGCGATAGGGCCCAGCCTCACAGTCCCTATAGCAGCAGAGCCCTCCCCAATCTGTAAGCATATTCAGAGTATCCACCATCCCCTCTGTCACCTGAGCGATAGGCGACAACCCGCTTTGTCACAAGACGGACAGTCCCTGCCCCCCCACATTTTACAATGGGGACAGGACTGGCCCCCACAATTTCGCAACAGAAGCAGCTCATCTCCCAGCTGGAAGAGAGAAATCAATGTGGTAAAATATTGGAAGCTGTCAGTGATTCAATTCTTCAAATCCTCGAAAGCATCGAAGAATTGGAGTAAAGGGATATTTCAGCACATTCTTCAGCTGCTCCCTGAACTTAGTCTGGGTCACGGCGTAAATCCCAGTGTTTGTGCAGCAGCTCAGGAGCTGCAGCATGAAGCCCAATTCCCGCACATAGTCACCCAACCATACAGAATAAGACACCATATAATAAATCCGCCTCCATATAGAATACACCATTAACATCGCCCACAACAGAATGAAATTGGCCGAGATAACAAACAGTAAAATGATGGATTTCCTCCGACTCTCCATCTCTGGGTCTCTGGGTCTCTCCCCACTGCTGTGAGCCCGGAGTCTCCTGCGGACACTGCTGCTCATTAAAATGTGTCTGACGGTGAGAACATTGAGCAGCAGAATCAGGACAAATGGGACACAGGGGGTAAGGATGTGATGGAGAAACTCGATGACTACCCAGACCGGAGATATTTCAACTTCAAATGTTATCCTGCAAAACCAGGGGTTATTCCACAGCAAATACAAATCTGATAACATAAAATACCAGAAAATATTCTTTAAGAAGCTCAGCACAGTCACTGATCCAAGAACAACAGTCGCCGTTTTCTCAGTGCAATATTTACTTTTCAACTTGTGGCAACAAATGGCCACAAACCGATCAATGGTGAAAAAGACAGTGAACCAGACAGAACAGTCAGTGGCTGCATACAGCAGGACTGCATGGATATTACATACCCGCATGGCCTGAATGAAATTAAAATATTCCACATAAACAATTGGAATGTGTCTCAATATCAGGTCGAAAATAATGACAAGTAGATCTGCTGCTGCCATGGACACCAGGTAGCGAGTGACACATTTGGAGAGACCACAATTTCTCCGAGTTAAGATCGCAGCCGTCAATAGGTTTACTGTAAGGAACAGTGAAAACAGTGTAATTATACAACATGCTCAAATTTAATAAAATATATATGTTTGGCTGAAGGTGCTGAACTGTTCCATTATGTTGCTGCATCAAGTGATGCATTGAAACTGCTGTAGATTCAGTAATATACAGAAATGTCTATTATATAGCGGAAGAAATAAGAGATTAAATTTGTACTGAAATTGTGGAAATAGATGATTATCATTGGTCTCATCATTCCTGAACTGTTGGAAACATTTAGCAATCACGAAACACTTCAAATTTTGATGGAGGAGGGTCATGCAGTCAAACATGATTTATGGAATTAATAGCCATATAGAGTAAGACTTACCAGGGACGCCAATAATAGCAAGGATGGGATAGTAACCCACTTGCATAACCTGGAACGCCCACTGGACCCGGCGGTCCAATGATCTACCCTCCATAGTAAGTTCAGAATTAATGGTGTTCGCTGATAATTGCACAATGCTCAGCACTATTCATGACTCCTCAGATACTGAAGCAGTCCATGCTCACCATCTAAAATGCACAAGTCAGGATTGTGGTGGAACACTCCCCAGTTGCCTGGATGAGGCCAGTTCCAAAAGCACTCAAAGCACTTGCCATTTGCATCCACAAATAGTCACTCTCTCCCACACTGACGCTCAGTGACAGCAGGGTGTACCATCTATAAGATGCACTGCAGGAATTCACCGAGATTCTTTACGCAGTACCTTCAAAACTCCACGACCACTACAATCTAGAAGGACAGCAGCAGCAGACACATGGGTAGACCTTCATGTTTGCGTTCTATCCAACCACAGCTCCCCACCCCTCCATGCCACACACCACTCTCACCTGTGAATATATTGCCGTTCCTTCAATGTCGTTGGGTCACAATCATGGAAACCCATTGCTAACAGCACTGTGGGTGTATCCCCACCGCATGGAATGCACCGGTTCAAGAAGGCAGCTCACCCCCACCTTCACTAGTGCAATTTGGGGCGGGCAATAAATGCTGGCCGAGTTAACGAAGCCTAGATGTCATTAATGATTTAACAAATAAAGTTAAATAACAAGGTGACTGATACAATGAAATATAATAGTTGACTGTAGATAACGTCCGTGAATCCTACTAGGATCAAACAAGAAACAATAAGTCATAAAATGCTATAGGAAGTAGTGCTGTTTTTTAGAGTTAATACATTAATACAGAGACTCAACTGCAGAGTAAATGACAATAATAGTGATCTAGTTAAACATGATTTCTTGAATTAATAATTGCACAGTGGGACATACCAGGCACTCCAACAATAGCCAGGATGGGATAGTAAATGTGTTGTATAATGTAAAGCACGAACCGAATCCGATGATCTAACGTTAACCACCAATCATCTGTGGAAAGCTGGACAATCCAAAAGGATAAATCCCTGGCAATTGTTGTAAAATTCCAATTTATTGTCCTCAGATTCGGATCTATTTTTGTTACAACGCCATCTATTTTTCTCAGATTCAGATACATTGTTGGACCATTGCAACCTATTGTTCTCGGATTGTGATCTCTGCTTTCCGTCTCGCTGGAGGTGCTGATCACTGTTAGTGACGGAGGTGATGTTCCCGCTGACACTATGGGATAACATGTTGAAATGAGCCTTTTATAAATAGAAGCTGGAAACCTTCTAGTGACACAATTGCCATCCTTGGAGGCTGACATTAATTACAGTCACTGAGCACACAGGTTCACTTAACCCCTTTCAAAGCAAAACATTTTATAGCACAATAAAGTATAATTTTTTACCCAGCCAGAATGGGATATATGAGGGTCACTGAGGGAAGGAATGCTGGAAATAGCAGAGGCACTGACCATAATACATCAATCCTGCTTAGTCATGGGAGTGGCACCAAAGGACTGGAGGGTGGTATCTGTTCTATACCGTTTATCAAAGGAGAGAGGGTTATATGTTGGACCTATGAAACAGTTCGGGCATATTAGATTCTAATTGGGAAACCATGGCTTTATCAATACAAACTGCAGCACAGGTAAGTTACTGAGAAATCATGTCTAATAAAGCTGCTCGGATCCTTTGTTGAAGCAAAGGGAAGTGCTGATGAGGATATTGCTGCTGAATTGTCTACTTTGAATTTTTAAAGTTCCGTGGTCTAATTTCCTTTCATAACTTGTTACAAAAACTTGTGGCCTGGTTGTATTTTGTTTAAACCTGAATCGAAGTGAATTCCTCACATTATAATGGGTGCTGTGTTGTATGACAGAGGAGGTTCAGAAGGTTCCGGTCGTCCAATATGACCAGTGGAGGTCCTGCCTTTTGAACCCGTAACAAGCGAAGCTCTGTACAGTGAAAAACGTTAGAACAATTTTATTTGTTAAAGATTGACAGTGGTTTTGTTTAAGTTAATTTTGTATAATGGAAAAGGAAGTTTAATTTCACGCTGCTTTTTGACCGGGCACTGTTGCAGTGAAATTCAGAGTAGAGGTGGGAGGGTGAGTGAAGGAATAATCAGAGTTAATAATTTGCTCGCAACTCAAAGGGCAGCAGGCTCCCGGGGGAGAGGGAAGAAACAACAACTTAGTGATGGCCTCAAGACATCATGAACAGTTCTAACATCTCGTCATCTTAGTAGAGTCTATGATTTGCCGGCGCCCAGAATGGAGAAGCCTCATCATGGATGACACCAAACACATTGGGATACTGCATCGGAATGCGCAGAAACGAAGACCAGAAGCTGCATACAGCTCAAAAGCCTCTGAACAACCTCTCGACCTTTAAGAAACGCGTGCCACATTTGTGACAGGCAGTAGACCGCCCAATAGGCTTACCAAACATCTCAGAAGCCATCTGAACTGTGTGGAAACAAGTCAGCAAAAATGCAGAACAGCAGCCTTGGAAGAATAATGTGTGTGTGTGTGTGTGTGTGTGTGTGTCTGTGTGTGACAGAGAGAGTGTTTGTGTCTGGCGTTTGTAGCGTGTGCGTGTGTGTGTGTGACAGAGTGTTTGAGTTGGCGTTTGTGGCGTGTGCGTGTGCGTGTGTGTGTGAGAGAGTGTTTCTGTCTGGCGTTTGTGGCATGTGCGTGTGCGTGTGTGTGTGAGAGAGTGTTTATGTCTGGCGTTTGTGGCATGTGCGTGTGCGTGTGCGCGTGGTTGTCTCACCGAGTGCTCAGAGATCAACGTCGGCACGTTCCATTTTGAAGAGATCATCTTGACCACCATCCAAAAGCAAGTGACCACCCTGAGAATCATTGCCTACAGTCTGGGCGTCTTCATAATCGCCTAGAGCTGAGAGGAAAAATGATTTTCAATGAAGTATATTGCTAACAATCAATAATTAGAATGATATTTATTCGTGTCAATCTGACAAATAATTGAAGGACTGGAATGTAAATACATTGTGGTGATCAGCATCGGTGAGTTTAGTGGGTGGAGAATTATTGGATAAAGTCGCTTTGCAGAATTCTCTAGCTTCGTTTTAAAGTCACACAATTCCCACTTAACCAGTGTCCGCATCAGGATGCATGTGCATTTCACAGCTTCAGGGACTGGTGATAAAACACATTAACTGTTTGTTTTTCCCTGTGATCTGTTTAACACCCTTGAATTTATTGGGTGAAATGGCTATGATATCGTTTTATACTCAAAATATATTCATAGTTTTATTTTGAAGAAAATCATTCTGCAATAAGTGTGAACCTGGGTGGTGCAGTATATTGGTGTATAATCTTTCTGAATGTATTTCCTATTTTACTTAGTCCAAATTGTGAAGAACAAAAGCATGATGCTGGGAAGTAAAATTCCATCCAAACAGACTACTGAAGGAGTTTCCTTCAATGTTTTCTGACCCAGGATTTTTGCCATCAAACCTCTAACTTGTGTAATATTCGAAGTGATTGGATGAGTCAATTGAATCTGAAACCGTTTACCAGAGAGAGAGATAAAAATATTTTTTGGAGAAATTGTTCAGAACAGAGTCAGAAATGTGTCATCACGACTCAGAATGATTCAGCTCATCGGAGCACAGATCAGAATAATTAATTGTTAGGTTTCATCGTTATTCTCTTCCCCCGAAATCAGGCGATCTGTGGACTAGCAGCATTGGCGTCACTCGATTGTATTATGCATTCGAATATCTGCACTGTTTATCGACTCAGACACCTGAGGGAAGCAGCCTGCAGACCAGTGGAAATTGGGGACAGCGCTTCAGTTCGCTATTCTCAATCAAAAGACAAAAAAATAACATTCTTTGAAAAGTAAAGCGCTGTGGGGATGTTAAAAAAAACCCTCGCAAGTACTCGCAGTATACACATGGGCCATGAGAAAGGAAACTTTCACGTGGGGGTAGTGATTGGAATGGCCATTCATTGTACTAATTTATCGAGAGGTTTAAACAGAAATGGAATTCCGCAGTGTGGATTGGGATTGCAATTGAAACTTCGAACCTGATCCAAGGGTCAGAGCGGAATCCATGAGAGGCAGAATATCCTCAATTTCTTCATAAAGGGCTTGGTAGAAACCGCTGGACGATTCCCTGCCGCCAGTGACAGCCTCTGCTCGAGGGAAGGCGGAGGGATTAATATTTTGTTGCAATCGAACCCGGTGTAATACTGCAATATTTGCGAATGAAACACTTCACAGATGCTGAATGCCAATGGAGAAAGCCAGTTATTGTGAACAAAGACGGACATAATTGGATTCATGAATTCATTCTCGAGAGAGCGTGTGTGTGTGTGCATCTCCATATCTGCATGGACACCTATTCAACTTCACCAAACATAGGCTCAATGTAATTAAGGTGGGAAAGGACGGAATGATGGAATTGCAGGACAAATGTTTTCCAGCTGCTCACTTGGCCATGATGCCCATGGAGATTACAGTTGAGGAGAAGCTGGAAGGAAAATTGGCTGCTCTCTGCAGACAGCATCAGTTTAGAAACATGAGTGATGTGTTCATGGTTCCTTGATATATCAGATCAGTGTTAGCCGCTTATTTGCAGTGTGCAGGGAACACTAGTGTGCTGATTTTTTCGAATCCGAGGGTCTCAATCTGTTTGGATGCTGAGAAATTATTGATGAATGCCAAATATCGCACAAACGTCTCACGACTCAGTATCGTGGATTGATTCCGGTGAGAGAGTTTGGGTTTGAGCATCCAGACTCAGAAACTGAAGGAATGGATTAGACACTGAGCGGATAGATAAAGAATTACTGGAAATAATAACTGAACACAGAGCCCAAAATAGCTAAATAAACGTTCTTATTCATTGTTGTGCCAACTGGATTAAAATGAAGTCGCAGTACCGGCGGATCGAACTGGAATATGTACGTTGAGAGTCAATTGGCTCTGCTATTTAAATTGGATATCTCACCAAATCGTCGAGTGGTTTGAGCAGAATTAGTGTTAAAAAATACTGCTAACATTCGTTTCTTAAATGACGTGTGTCCTCCTGTGGAAAAGGTAGAGGAGGTGAAAGCGTGCCAGGATATTGTTCAAGTTCCGAGACGCAGCGTGAATTCGGCGGTCCTAATTGAGTCTCACCTTTTCTCTTTGCCTTTCTGTGTATCAATGACGTGAGTGCCATTAACTCGACCATCAATAGGACTCCGAGTGTTATACAGATCACAATGGAGGTGGAAGTAGTTTTTACATCATGTCCTTGAAGAAATATTATAGAAAGATTTAAAGGAGAAAGAGGCTTCGTTGCATTTTAAATGTTTCCATTATTCTGTAAAACTCAAATTGAATTCCGAAATCAACAAAAGCAACTGATTGTCAGCTCCTGTCCTGAATAAGACCTTTAAGGTTAACACGAATACTATACGAATAATAAATACCTGCAGCTGTGGACAGAGAAGTAGTCGACGCCAAGTAGGACCCTGAGCAATATGTTGTGCAGAAAATATCGAAATTAATTTCTTAAATGCAAATGTTGTTCTTAATTGACGTACTAATCCGTCATACTCAGAGATCATGTGCTAAGCACCTCCTTCCCGGCCCCAATCACCACCACTCTGCACTTCCCTTACCCGAACAAATCACACTGGCATCTTCCTTGTGATTACAGTCGGGTTGAACTGACGCTGATACAGGACAGTCGGACAGAAATGATTCTTCTCCGGTGCACTTCACTCCATTCAGCCATATATCACCTTCACCCTGGCCAAAACTGCCCCCTCCAGTGGCCGTAAGAGCGGAAATGCAACTCAGCTGTCTGCAGACAACACTGGCATCGGCCATACCCCTGGAGTCATCACACACCGTGGCCCAGTTGTTGTTGAACAATATCTCCACTCTTCCGGAGCAGTTATTCTTACCTCCAGCCAGACGCAAACCTAAACCCGACTCTGCAAGGGAATAAGTGATTATTGTTTCTGTAGCAAAATCAAGGAGCACTGGACAAATAGTTGGTTTAGTAAAGAGAAGCAATCACCTGATTCTCCATCGCCATCATTTGCACCGTGGGCGCTCTCCTTCGTCAAGTTTCCTCCTGTTGAGAAGGCAAACGTGCTGATTGCATTAGACCACAATGACTGAAATAACACCCGCACATCCAGACGTATGGTGCGTTCCCTGAACAAACAATGCCTGCATCTTCCCGGTGATCACAATTGTGTTTACCCCACGGGTCTGTCTGACACTGCCAAATGGTTGACTCGTGTGACATGCATTCCACCTCATCGAGCCAAATAGGTCCGGATCCTTCTCCAAATAACTGAGCGTCATAATCAATAGAAGCGAGGTGACCGCACTGTAGCTCCTTACAGATCACTTCTGCATCATGGCGATCCAGTTTTTCAGAGCACACAGTTCCCCAGGTCCCATTGTAGAAGACTTCCACTCTCCCCTCACAGCAATGCTTTCCATTCGCCAGCTGCAGCTCTTTGTTTTCTACCAAAGAAGCAACAAATACTCAGCTTGAAAACTTGTTTAATATTCTGTAGGACAATGAAAGATGTATCGTCTTGGTTCCCTTGTCGCCAGTTATTACTTCTGAACTGTAATAGGAAACAGCTGTACTCCAAATATACGAAGAAGAAGTATTAAAACGAGTTTAAAAGGCTAAGTCACACTTAGCTGAGAAACGGTATTGATTGATTTGAGGAAGTTTCAGAAAGAATACACAGAGCCCATGCAGAATCTGGTCATATGCTCGACTTTTCAAAAGGCCTTGGAGAAGATATCTCATAATAAATTCATCAGTGAACTCAGAGCATATAGAGCTATGGAATCAGTCGGAATTTGGGTAGAAAACTGACTGCAAATTCCAAGTCCGTTCAAAAGATAGTTATTTAGGTTCGAGAAGATGTTCTGCGGGTCACTGAGGTCACGACTGAACAGGTACAACAACGACTTCAAATTGGGAATCGGAAGTATAAACTGAAATCTCATTTCGGTGTCAGAAAATCACTTTGCACAGTTAATACTAAGAAAGGCTGCTGAAATGAATGATGCAATGACACCTTAATATACCAGCAGAATGGGTGGGCTAATAACAGCTTAATATTAACATTGAACAAGCTGGGGTGGTGAATTCCGATTAGAAACATAAAGAGACCTCGAACTGCTGCTATAATAATAGGGTAAAGTACGTACAGGGGCAAAGGTGTCAAGGGATATAGAGATAACAATCCTCTATAAACTGGCAAAGTGCAATGATGGTACCATAAATACACCATGAGTAAATACAATATGAGGTACAGAATATTTTTTTGTATGTTGTTACCAAGAAAGTGGCTCAGACGTGGAACTTAGAGCACGGTTAACAGCTGACTCAAATAGCAAACATATCTTTAAAAAGACGCTACATATGTACCCCTGGGAAAATTTAATTGAAGCATAAGCAAATAATGTTAGCTGAGATATGTCAGGTTGATAATCCGGGCAGCTGAAATGCGACAGTTGGCCTGAAAGGCCGTTTTTTATGTTGCGGTTTCTTTGTGATTAATTCGCATAATCATCCGTATGAATCCTCAGACAATGAGCATATTAAGAGCATTCTAACCTGAGCACATGATCCTCACGTCTTCTTTATGACTACAGTCATGTTTACTCCATGGAGCTGAAGGGCAATCCCAGAGAAACGTTTCGTTACCCGAACAGTTTATCTCATCCAACCAAATTGGGCCTGATTCCTGCTCCACAAGAATCAGGAAGCGTCACCTCCAATGCATTTCCACATCCCAGCTGTTTGCAAGCAACGTGAGCGTTGGCTGCGTCCCAGGAATCATCACTGACTGATCCCCAGCTTCCATCGTAATAAACCTCAACTCGGCCAGCACATGGACTGCCACCGTCGGACAGTCTTATCTGCATGTGTTCTGTTAGGCAACAAGAGAGGAAGACTATAATTTGCTCATTTGTTCATGACTTTTCCGACAAAACGTCTCTCCACACGGAAGTATTACTAAGATATATAACACCGAAATGCTTCAAAAATTCATATATCTCATGAAAGTATTGATGGCCTCCAGTTCACCCATTGTAGTGCGGAATTCTCTGCACATCTTGTTTTCCCAATTTTATTTGTTCCTACTACAACATCTAGTCTTGTTATTTTTAAACAGTGATTTTCTAGACACGTTTTACAGTTGTATCTGTTCCTCATCCGATAATGCTAACTATATTTGTCACTTTTGTTGTACATTAATTCTGGCTGCCTATTGCATTTTTTTCCCTTTATCTGACGTTAAACTCACTAGATCCCTTAAAATCATACTAAGTCTTATTGGCCTGTTGGTAAGTTCATCTGCGTACTGCTGAATGAAAGCAGCACAGCCTCAATTCAACTGCCTTACAATATGCACTACCCAGGTGAATGGAGGTGGCCTGCAGCTGTGCTGTGGTCTAATTTCCAATCCGTGTAGCTATGTAAGTGCTCCTACATCAGCATAGAACCCCGTCCTTGCGCTTGTATATACATGTTGTATCTCACTCCAGCACATTGGCAGAAATTCTGCACGTAGCTACGTACTGCATAATGTACACAATGTTTCGGCAGCTGAGCCTCTGTTTAGATTTATCTACTGCATAATGTTACTTTCAAAAGTGCAGGATAAAATTTCTGTTACAATTAATGCATTGCCAAATGAAATTTAGACCAATAGAACTCGAGCAATTTTCTACGTATATACTGCGCAGTGGAACAGAATTATTGCTGCGGATTATGGTGTCATGCCCGCACTAATGCCCAACTCCACATATTATTTGTCAGCAGGTACAACTACATCAGAGTTCACCTTCACCCTAATCTTCTCATTTGCTGAAAAACGACGCATGCGTGAATTTGTCTACTCCAGAATCGAAGATTTCAATGCCACAAACCAACTTCGCGCTTCTCCAGGCCAGCCCAGCTCACCGCACCCAATCGCTTCCTACCCTGCACCCGCCAATTACTTCATTCCAACCTGTACTGTGTTGGCTGCATCAGGTTATTGACTTTGTTTGCCAGGTTTACATTGCTTTCCCTTCCACCACTGCCTCCAATTTGAAAGTAAGTCCCTGACCCACCCGATACAACTCTTGCACTTCCAACAATGACCACCACTGGCGCTATTCAATTTCTTTATTTCTCCGGACCTCTGCTTTCATACGTTTCTCAGATACGGTACAGGAACCACGTCATGTCTCTCGCCGTCATGGATGTAGGATCAAAGGTTCCTCCCTCAACACCTCTTCCTTTCCAATTATGACACCCCTTCGTGAAATATCCTGCTATGAAGCTGTTTTAGCCAAGAGTTTTCTAATTCCTTGCTGTGTCAATGTCCTGTCTTATTGCGCTTCTGCTAAGTTTCTTTTGGCTTTTGCCTCCATTGAAAGCGATACAAAGATGCACATACGTGTTACAATTCAGGGCTGCCTGTGTCCTTTCTCCCTGCATCCATCCCTCCGCATTCACCCCACTGCTTTCAGTGATACTGAGTAAGTAACCTCACTCAGCACTTTGCTCATCAAATTAGAGTTTTGTTTCCATTTGACCATTGAATTGAAATATTCGTTACCTGAACACAAAATTCCCACGTCGCTGCTGCCAGTGAGAGACGAATTAAATATAAATGAGCTGCAATTCTGGAGATGTAACTCGTTTCCTTCGCACTGGACATAATTCACCCACACAGGCCCGTCACTCTCTCCGTACTTTGAAGAGTGATAAGCTGCTTTCGTGTCACCGCAGCCTAACTCTCTGCAGACCACTTTGGAATCATTCAGGTCCCACAGGGAGTCCTGCACTCGCCCCCACATTCCGCTGCTGTATGTTTCCACTCGCCCATCACATCGGCTTCCCCCGTTAGTCAGTCGAAGCGACCAATTATTGCCTATAAATGGCATCACATTGAGACAAATGGTTAAAGTTTAGCCGAAATAGCAGATACCCGGAATCATCTTTGTTCAGTTAATATTGGATTTAAGGGTGAACGTTTGTTATACATATAATTACTCACATTTTACATAGTCTGATGATACCCACTATTCCTTTCCTCAGTTATTATACTTTAATTTTTTTTGCAAGCGGCTTGCTCTGGTATTCTATGGGAAACAACGTGATCTTTCCGTCAATCCGGGAGCTTTTTCTGTGCCCTGATCGAACACAGTTCCAGGGGCTTATTAGGCTTCTGAATATTCACAGTTATCCTTAGCTCATATCGGGGGCAACAAACAAGTTACATTTGATAGTTAGCTTTATTTGACGTCCAAACGCACTTCGAAGCTTTGGAGAGCTTTTGATATGTACTCAGTGCGAATGCAGCGCTCCAAGCCGTGTCATTGTTGGGCGTATCCGTGACCATCATACGCCCAAAAGCGACTTTGTGAATCGTGGGAATGAGTTTGTGATAAAACCGTGCAACACTATGGGTTTGAATGTTCTTTTGTCATGAATTAATTCGGCTTTTGAATTGCCAGCAAAATCTGAATTTATTGTCCCACCCTAATGACTCGTGAGCCCGTGCTTTTGAGAAACCTTTTGCACAACTCTAGTGCATGCTATTGTAATTTCCATCATCACCTAAGGATTGGTAGGTATCTTCGATATTATTTTTAAATGACACTTAATCAAAAATAATCTACTCGCTGATGTTTATTTTAGCTTCTGTCAGGAATATGCAGCTTCGGACCATATAACAACCTTGGCACAAACATGGAAAAAAAAAAGGGCTTAATTCCAATGGTATGGAGGCAGCAACTGCCCTTGACATCATGGCCTCATTTCACTGAGTGCGATACCAAGAAGCCGTTAGCATAACGAAAAATGATTGTGATGAGTGAAGGCTAATCATCTCAGTTGAAGCATAGCGCTCCATTAGTTCCTCAGGGTAACTTCCTAAGGCAAAACATGTATATAGGCCTTTTCAATGACCTATGCGCAACTATCATTTCAATATGCAGATGTTCTTTAATGATTTGTTTGTCTTCAGTGCAATTCTGCATCCATCAGGTAGGTAAGTAGTCCATGTCTTCAAGTATCAAGAACTGAATGAAATCAAAGCTTGGGCTAATGAGTAGCAAGTGAAACTCGCGCCACACAACAGCCAGGCAATGAGCATCACCAAAAAGAGAATGTCTAATCCAAGCCAATAAACACCTTTGACACACTCCACCAAACTAACTGGAGCAGGCAAATAAAGACACTAACTACAGGAGCAGTAGGGAGGTTGGATATTCTGTGATGACTCAATCACCCCATAAGCCATTCCAATGTCTACAACATTAGAATATGTTCATCTGTAAATTATAGGAACAGGAGAAGGCCATTTGACAAATCTACACTGTTTCATTGTTCTCTAATTTTATGACTAACCTGACTGTGGCCTTAACTCAATTTTCCGTTCTGAACTTCATAACCCTCTGCACCGCAGAAGATCAAAAATTTGTGTAACTGAGGCTTCAACACTCAATGACGCTGCCTCGTCTCCGGTGTGCACAAAAAATAAAATCCAAAAACCTTTATGGCAATGAAATTTCTCTTAATCTAACTGTGGAAACTGTTAATCTGGAACCAATTCCCCACTTGGACATTTCAAAGCTATGGTGGATTAGCCCATTTCTGGATGGATGCCACTCCAATGACCTGGAAAAATACTCCAAAGCATCCAGGATCCAGCAGCACATTTGAAACCATCCTTTGAAGAATTAATGATTTTATCCTTCACTTGCACACTGTGGTTGCCGGTTACACAATCTACCAGAACTGTTGAAGGAACTCTCTGAGTCATCTGCAATATCAGCTTATAGAAGGGCAAGTGCATAGGAAGGACATCACCACTTTCAAGTTCCAATACATTCCAAATAAATCGGATTTGAAGCTACATTTAATCATAGCTGGTTTAAAAGATGTGAATTCCTTTGCGAAGCGCACTGTGGTTGCACCGTGAATATTCAAGACACCGGCTGACCATCACAATTTCAACCTGCATTAGGGGTAGGCATACATCCGTTCCTTTCAAGAGCCATCATCATTCCTTGACAGGACAAGTACAAATAAATGAAGGTACAGCATTTCTAATGCAAATCGAGGTCCGGTTTTTGAGGCTTGAACATTTTGTCAACAGTTCTTGTTGGTGATTTCTGAAAAAACAATGTTCTGGATACAATCGAATAAGGATAATGAGTATTAAATGAGACCTTGAATTGAGCAATACAAAACCCCTTCTATTGCAGGTAATTTGCTCTGACAAAAACACCACAGGCTAAATTCATTCAGAAGAAAGAGTAACAGCTGGAGTAATTCAGATCAATACATTGACAGGTCTCACCCGAGCAGGTAACACTGACGTCATTTTCATGCGAACATTTAATTTCATCCCAGGATGAAACTGGACAATCCCAAAAGCTGGATTCGTTGACCCGGCATCTGTAGTTCTCTTTCCACACTGGGCCGGTTCCCTTCCCAAAGTGAGCTCCTGCCAATATTTCAGACACTGCCCCACATCGAAGGTGCTCACAGACCACACTGGCGTCTTCCAAGCCAAAGTAAACATCACAAAGCGTATCCCACTGAGATCCGTGTCGTGTTTCCAGCCGGCCAGAACATCGGGTGGTCCCCGATGTCAGCCTGAGATCTGTATGATCTAAGCAGTGATGATAATAACAATTAGACCATCATTACGAACGAATAATATCACAATTTTCATCGTTAAACCGAAAATAATATAATTCGGATACCCATTCCATTTCCATCCAATTCAACAGAAGCATTACTGTTACGATAATGACTATTGCATGACTATTGTTAACACTATCACAAATGCTGATTCTAATATTATTAATGATAGTGTTATTATAACTGATATTTTGCTGTTGCTACCGTTATTCTATTGCTGCGAAATACATTACTGCAGCTAATACAATTATTGCTGCTCCGCCTATTACCTTCTGTGCTACACTTGGCCGTGATACTATTCCTCCTTCGTCTGCTATTGCTACTACTGCCCAGAAAATTGATGCTGAAACAAACCGTGGTGCCCAAAGAACTGGCACGACTGTTTAATAATGTCATGGTTAATCGCTACCTCGATTGCGAATTTTTACCTTTGCTTTACATCTCTTCATTATCTAATGTGCTGGGAAAACAAAGAGCTCAGTTCACAAAATTACATCTGTATTTTGGGGCAGAGAATGTTTGTGATTCACTGCACTCTGCCTCTCTCTCTCTCTCTCTCTCTCTACATCCATGTGCTTCATGTTATCACTGCTGATTGGCCCATCTCCAATTCAAGTTTGAGCTCTATGTTCTTGATATGCACACAAGAAAGATTAAGTAATCAGGGACCATTCAAGGAGGCATTTTATACTTGTAAACTGCTCGATTGCATAAGTGACATTTTTTCAAGCACTGAGTAAACAACTCACGTTGTTGACATTTTGAAGAAATTGAGCTCTTCTCACTGCTGTCTCCCAAACCCATTTGCTCCTTCAGTGATTCTGATTGACTTGCATGATGCTTACTTCGGTTGAACCGCAGATACGCCAGGCTTGCTCAAATATAAGCTTTTGTATTTGCCCGATAGGAATGGTATGCTTGCATTTAAACAGTATCACAGAATAAAAGAGTGCAGAGGTCGCCCATCGGCCCATGGAGTCTGCACCGACAGGTGAGAAACTCCTGACCTACCTAACTAATCCCATTTACCAGCACTAGGCCTAAAGCCATGAATGTTATAACGTGCCAAGGTTTTCATCCAGGTACATTTTAAAGAACGCGAGGCTACCCGTCAGCACCATCCTCCCAGGCAGTGCACTCTAGACCGTCACCAGCCTCTGAGTAAAAACATTTTACCTCACATTCCCGCAAGACCTGCTACCCCTCACCTTGAATGTATGCCCTCTCGTGACTGACCCTTCCATTAAGAGGAACAGCTGCTCACTATTCAAATTGTCCAGGCCCTAATCACCTTGTACACCTCGATCAGGTAGTCCCTCAGTCTTCTCTGCTCCAATGAAAACAACGAAAGTCTATCCAACCTCCATTCATAACTTAAATGTTTGATCCCAGGCAACATCCTGGTGAATCTCGTCTGTACGCCTTCCAGTGCAACTACATCGTTCCTATAATGTGACGAAAAGAACTGCAAGCAGTACTGAAGCTGTGGCCACAACAAGTTTCTATGTAATCCAACATGCCCTCCCTACTATTGTAATCTATGCCTCGATTGAAAAATGCAAGTGCCATATTTGGATTTTTCACCAACCCCCTAAAATGACCCTCTGTCTTCAGAGATCTATAGGCACATAGGCCAAGGTCCCTTTTTCCTCATTACTTCCTAATATCATGCCGTCTTTTGATAGTTCCTTGTCAAGTTACTCCTTCCAAATTGTATCACCTCACACTTTTCATGCTTAAACCATCTGCCACTTATCTGCCCATTTGACCATCGCATCTATACCTTCCTGTAGCCATAGACAGCAACCTCACTATTAACCACCCGGCCAATCATTGTGTCATCCGTAAACGTTTTAATCACCACCCCCCTCCCCCCACCCCCCACCCCCCCAGAGTCATCTATGTCGTTTACATAAATTACGAAAAATACCGGACCCAGCACAAACCCCTGTGGTACACCACTGGACTCCTGCTTCCAGTCACCAAAGCAACCGTTTGCCATCACCCTCTCTCTCCTTCAACTCAAACACTTTTGAATCCACCTTATCAAAAGACCTAATTCCCATGTGCATTTGCCTTCTTTATAAGTCTCCCATGTGGGAACTTGTCAAAGGATTTGCTGAAATCCACATAAGCTACATTAACTGCACTACCCTCATCGACACACTTGGTTGGCTCGTCAAAAAATACAATCCAGTTTGTTAGGCATGACCTCACTCTGGCAAATCCATGCTGAGTATTGCTGATCAAACATTGCTACTCCAATTGGAGATAGATTCTGTCCTTCAGAATTTTCTCCAATACTTTCCCTCCGCTGAAGTGGGACTCAAGGGCTTGTATTTCATTGGCTTAAATATACTACCCTTCGTAAATAACAGAACCACATTACCTGTTCTTCAGTCCTCTGGCAACTCCCTCGTGGCAAGAATGGAATCAAAAACTTGGGCCAGAGCCCCTGTGACCTCGCAACTTGCCTCCCTTAGTATTCTGGGACACAAAACATTCAGACCTGGTGATGTTTCCATTCTTAAGCATGCTAACACCTCCAATACCTTTTCACTCCCTCGGTCAAATTGCTCAAGAACCTCGCACTGTTTCCTCCTGAGTTCGATAGACTCACCCTCATTCTCTTGAGTGAATACCAATGTGAATCATTCGCTTAACACTTTACCAATGCCCTCTGGCTCCACCAATTAATTGTCCTCTTGTTCCAAAACGGGCCCTACTCTTTCCTTGGTTTTCGTCTTCCATTGATATACTTAGAACATCTTGTGATTTTCGTTACTTTTACCAGCTAGAATTTTTTTCGTATCCCCTCTTTGTGGTCCTAATTGCTTTCTGAAACCCCCACCACCACACCCCCCCCGTTCTCGTTCTGTGCTCCAATAATGCCTCAGCTGATTTGCATCCCTTGAACCTACAAAATGCCTTTCATTTCCTTACCATATCCTGAATATCCCTGGCCATCCGTGTTCTCTGGGTTTGTTACTACTTCCACTCACCCTAGAGGGAATCTGCTGAGCATGTACCCTCCACATTGTCGTTTTGAACAGCCTCCCCCCACCACAACTGCTCCGCTGTAAATTTCCCGATAATTAGCTTTTCCCACTCTACCTTGGCCAGATCCTGCCTTATTTTACTAAAATCCACTCTCCCTCAATCCGTAACATTTTTCTGCAACTTGTCGATTTCTTTGTCCATAATAAGCTTAAAATGGAACACGTTGCAGTTGCTATCACAAAAATGCTCGCCCACCACCGCCTCAGCCAAATGTTTGGATTCATTCCCCAGCATTTGGTCCACCTCTGCGCCTTCCCTTGTTGGACATTCTAGATATTGGCCTAAGAAGTTCTCCTGTATACATTTCTAGAAATCCACTCCATCCAAGCCCTTAACACTATACATATCCCAATTCATTTTGGGAAAGTTGAAATCACCTCATATAATTAGCCTATTGCTATCGCTTTTGTCAAGCCCGCAGATTGTGCACACATTTGCTCCTCAATTTCCCACTGACTGTCAGGGGGTCTAAAAAAAACAACTAACAATGTGGCTGCCCCTTTTTTATTCCTGAACTCTACCACAAACATTCATTCGATTCCCCGTCCTAGGTATCATCGCTGCTCACTGCAGTTACCATCTCCTTTACTGAACAATTTTCAGCGCCTCATATATTAGTGACAAATGGAAATTAGATCATAGCAAATCTCTATACCTTCATCTAAGCCACTACCTATTTTTTTTTTTGAAAAGCTGAATCGTCTTGCAGGCCTGTGATGGACATTAGTTCCCCAAGCCCTGCCTTGATATTGTTCATATTTTCCATAATCCCTATGCTCTACCTTCTTTCAAGGTAACATTCAAACTACTGCACTATTATCTTAAGTTGCTGGTTTCTGATGTGGAATCTTATCTATTTATTCTTGCAAGCCCCTGTGGGCACTAGCCGAAGACATACTCCTTCCTCATTGTTGTCAGACCCTCAAAAATTGAACTCTGCATGATACGGTTTAAAAGAATCAATGACTGAAAGTTTGGAGAACGATATCATTCGGTCCCACAAGCATATGGCGGCTGTCTGAAAGAGTTCGCCAAATTTGTCCACTCTGCTTTTTTTTGTGACTAACACTTAAATTCCCAACTTCATGTATTTCTCCAATATCATTTAGAATTGTCAATTATTACTTAATCTGCTTGCTCAATTTCCAGTCGTATAGTCCAGATCATATGAACTCAATGGATATTTTTTTTTTACCCATGTTGCTTCAGTTTGCTGGTGAAATTGTTGTTCTCTCAATACCAATCCTTTCATCACTGGAGCAGTGCAATGTTGTTTATTTTTTCAAATCCTTCCCAGGTGAGTACTATCTATTTGAAATATATCAGTAACATTTTCTGATGCAAGTAGGTTAATCACAATTCCTCTTGTCTCTCGACATAACTGATATCCCATAGTTTAAACCCCCACTCACCCACCCCCTCCCCCTCCCACACCACGGCCTACCCCCACCCTACAAATTGTAATAGTAAAAGTCTAGAAAGCGTCCCCTACAGCCAAACGATCTGTGATAAATTCGCAAACCATTTCCAGATCAATATGCAAGCTGCTGTATAAACATTAGTATATCACTGTTTAGCATAATTCCTCTTTACACCACTTGAGTCACTTTATCCAGTGCCTTTACATCAAAATTCTCAACTGGCGCATTCCAAAGCAATTGCATGCATAGACTCCCGTCTCCATGGTCTTTTTTATCTGTTTAATACAATGCTTATCATTTCAATTGCCGCCCCTCATTCTTCCCGCAACAAAAAAAACACTAGCCCCTGTGAAATATGATGTGCCAATTTCAACAGTCCATATATCACCTCCTAAAGCATATTATTAACCTTGTCATTATTTACTGCATTTCTGATATTGGTGCCATAGCTAAATTCTGATAAGGTGCCATTTACAGATCATTAACATTTATATAATAAAGCTTTTGTCGCAATTTCGGTCATAGGGAGGCATCGCGCCACACCTGAAACAAAGAAGCTTAATTTCTTGTCCTGTTCCCTTGGCCAATTTGTCCGCACACTGTCCCTGCACTTTTCATCGTACAAGGTTTCAATTTCACGAACAAGTCTGCTTAGTAAAACAAGCTTTCCTATGATTACATTTGAAAGGCTATAACCGAAAAAAAAAATCAAAACACACCAGGTCTCACAAGTACTTTATCAAGGCACGAAGTTAAGTTAGTCAAACGCAATTGTCCTCCAGCTGCTCTGTGCGGGCCTTTAATTTAATTTTACACCTACTTTTTTTTTACATCTACTTCTTTGTTAAACTTTGAGACGGATTATACAGCATAACCTTTACCCTATCCGAGATAATAGAATGATTGGCTGGTGTTTTCCCTGTTTACCCCTCGCCCCGTACTGCCTTCGATTAACCTTTCACTTTATTTTTTACCAGTGTTTAAATTATATTTGTGGTTACATTTATGCTGCATGTGCAATATTCTTCCAATTTGACGATGTCTCTTGTATCACCTTATTCAATTTTTGCTGCTCCAATCGGGGTTAGCTTGGATATCAAAAGATTTACGGACGTCAAATTCCATAAGCTTCCATTTCTGGCATCATTTTCATTTCAATATATCTGAAATCGCCTGCGAAGTTTTGAAGTTGCAGGAGGTAACCCAACCCTTCCCCACCTCCAAAACCCTGGACGGCCATTTTGTAAACCTAGCCTGTAGTTCAACTATTTAAATTTGCAAGTCTATTCCAAATTTACAACTGCCTCTTCTTAATGTAATTCTTTTACTGACAAATTCTCGGGTTAATCGATCTGGAACAGGTGCCTTTGCCTAAGTCAACCTTGTTAAGCTATCAAAGTGACCGCCAACGTTGTCAAGACCATCTTTCTACCATTCTGTGAATGCTGCATCGTTCTTGCACACATAATTATGAGCCGTAATGCATTTCTAGGAGCTCCTGCGTCTTTTGCTAAATACATTTAACTGAAATTATCATAGCTTTAAAATTGCTATGTATTTAAGTCAATCTATCTGGGGTCAACTATATTTTTATTACCAATTCTTTTGACTGTAATTTCGTATTATATGCCCTCATCATGTTAATGTCCTGTACTCAGTTCAGATTGTTATGTTCTGCAATTATAGTCCATTAAACGCCACGCTCCAGTTTATCTCCAATTCCACACTTTTGAAATCTTTAAACAATGACTTTAAATTTATCTTTGCGGAAATCATGAAAGATCAAATCGTTCTTTGGCGTTTGTGACTTCAGGAGAAATGAAAAATAAGCGAACTATAAAATGGGCTAACATGAATTATCACCCAATTCTGCAAATTCCTTGTGAACATCACCTATTGTATTTAATATATTGAATATTCAGAGTCATATTTTCTTTGATCAAATCTTTGCTCTGTATGATTATTTATATTTTCTGGAAGTGTTGCAATTGTATTGAGCAGCTCCCCTCTCTCCAACTAATTTCAATAGACTTATCCTTGCCTTAATTGTAATGATAATATTTAAGCCAATCTCGTGTCACGGAACCTAGATAATTCAGATCCCAGGAAACATTGCATTTGAGGTTACTGTGAAACATTTTATGGAGTAGATTTTGTTAACCTATGGAATATCCCGAGGTTTGTGCTTCTGAATGTTTCGAAGAAAACAAGTGTATTGTGTTTGCATATCTCTTACCTTCCTTTCTTATTTGCCACGTGTACTTCAAAAAGAAAAAGAGTCGGTGCCAAGCTAAAAGCCTAATTTTCAATGGTCAAATATCTTTTTTGACGCTTGTTAACCTTCCCAGAGAGCTCGCTAACTGGTCCTCCAATTTTAGACATGTTCCTCTTGGAGCATTCATGTCCCTTACCCCTTGAGGTATTGCCATATTTGGCCGCCGTAAATGGCTTATAGAAATCGAAATTTCGAAAATGCTTGACCATCGAAAATTAGGCGTTAAGTCAGTTCGAAATTTTCATCTGCACATGAACAAATTTCAATGGGAAGCAATCGATATGTCAACCAGAAACCACTTGTTGTGAACAACGATTATTTTAATTAACGGCCTTAACTGTCTCGAAGGTCTTTTGGCAGAGCATGCGACATTTGAACACAACGTTTTTTACCCCAGCAAATATATTTATGGGCGGACGACTGTGCTGAATTCAGGACAAATCTCCTTTACAACACGCATATTCCGAGGACTCATCGCACTTCTTTCATTGTCTTGGTAATAGAAACTTTCCTTCCTGACTAACGTTTGACCTATTTAAGCATCTATTGACCTCGAAAAAAAAATGTAAACCTATGGACTAAGGGTAGCCTTGGCAACATCGCTTTTGCAGGTTTATAATAAGGTTAGTTGTGACTGCGGTTTCAAACGGAGCTCTTAAATGTCTGGCACGATGACTGCAAGTCTCCCTGCACCTGGATATGTGATCAATGCATAGAACTCATTTGGACATTCAGCTGATATACTAAGACTGCTGCATTTGTTTTCATACCAATGTTTGTGAATTTGCATTGGAGTAGACCGCCTGCTGTTATAAACTTAGGGTTGTTTTTTGCCTTCGTCGTCCAAAAGATCCGCCAATACTGATTAAACAAATTAGCATTGCTAACGAAAGCAGAGTTGACCATCCACATAGCACAATCCTCAAGTTGTAGCATAGGATTGGAGTCTAAATTAGTTACAACACTAACTTTCTGAAAAGCAATGCAAAATCTTCCAGAGCTATTTTATTTCCGTTCCAATACAAGAGGAGAGCTCAAATTACTTGAAATAGCGTCAAACCATCATTACCTAACGTAAACTTCAACTCCTCCGCAAGCTTGGCCAGTTCACTGGGGTTAAATCAGCTGGGGTTAATGCTTTTATTTATAATTGGGGTAGCTTCCGCTTGATCAACCCGGTGACATCCCAAATGGTTCGCTCGGGTTTGCCTGTGCATGTAAATAAATGTTCCCTAAATAGGCCAGTTAGTTACTTTTTCTCTTGATGATTGAGATGGCATAGCTCCTCATTTAGATCCGCTAATACCTCTTTATTAGCCAGCTTCTGCGGAGGCTGCTAAATTCGAGGATTTCAAAATCAGCCCTATCAATCAGTCCATCATATCTATCATTGCCACCTTCTACCTTCTCTGTAAACTCAAGTACATCTATTGGCCTGGCATGGTCATGGTCATGGAATATCTTCACCCTGTCCACATGAAACACATTTGAATTGTCCATCGTTCTTAGCCACAGTTTTAACTGAGTTTCCTTCTTACCATAAGACCATAAGACCTCGGAGCAGAAATTAGGCCATTCGGCCCATCGAGTCTGCTCCCCCATTCAATCATGGCCGACAAGCTTCTCAACCCCATTCTCCTGCCTTCTCCCCATTACCTTTGATCTCCTTACCAATCAAGAACCTATCTATCTCGGTCTTAAATACACTCAATGACCTGGCCTCCACAGCCTTCTGTGGCAATGAATTCCATAGATTCACTACTCTCTGGCTAAAGAAATTTCTCCACATCTTTGTTCTAAAAGGACCTATTTAAGCATCTATTGACCTCTAAAAAAAAATGTAAACCTGTGGACTAATGGTAGCCTTGGCAACATCGCTTTTGCAGGTTTATAATACGGTTAGTTGTGACTGCGGTTTCAAACGGAGCTCTTAAATGTCTGGCACGATGACTGCAAGTCTCCCTGCACCTGGATATGTGATCAATGCATAGAACTCATTTGGACATTCAGCTGATAGACTAAGACTGCTGCATTTGTTTTCTTACCAATGTTTGTGAATTTCCCTTTACTCTGAGGCTGTGCCCTCTGGTCCCAGTCTCTCCTGCTAATGGAAACATCTTCCCCACGTCCACTCTCTCCAGGCCTTTCAGTATTGTGTAAGTTTCAATCAGATCCCCCCGATCCTTCTAAACTCCATTGAGTATAGACCTACGGTCCTCAAGCATTCGTCATATGTTAAGCCTTTCATTCCTGAGGTCATTTTCTTGAACCTCCTCTGGACCCTCTCCAGGGCCAGCACATTCTTCCTGAGATAGGGGGCCCAAAATTGCTCACAATATTCTTTATGTGGTCTGACCAGAGCCTTATAAAGGCTCAGCAGAATATCCCTGCTTTTATATTCTAATCCTCTCGAAATAAATGCGAAAATTGCATTTGCCTTCCTAACTACCGTCTCAACCTGCAAGTTAACCTTAAGAGAATCCTGGACTAGGACTCCCAAGGCCCTTTGCACTCCAGATTTCTGAATTTTCTCCCCATTTAGAAAATCGTCTATGTCTCTGTTCTTCCTGCCAAAGTGCATGACCTCACACTTCCCAACGTTGTATTCCATCTGCTACTTCTTTGCACATTCTCTTAACCTGTCCAAATCTTTCTGCAGCATCCCCACCTCCTTATTACTACCTGTCCTTCCACCTATCTTTATGTCATCTGCAAACTTAGCCAAGATGCCCTAATTTCCTTCATCTAGATGATTAATGTATAAAGAGGAAAGTTGTGGTCCCAAAAGTGTCCCCTGTGGAATTCCATTAGTCACCGGCCGCCATCCTGAAAAGGACAGACTTATACCTCCTCTCTGCCTCCAGCCAGACAGCCAATCTTCTATCCATGCTTGTATCTTGCTTCTAAAATCATGGGCTATTAAGTTACTAAGCACCCTCCTGTGCGCCACCTTGTCAAAGGCCTTTTGGAAGTCCAAGTAGATAACATCCATTGGCTCTCCTTTGTCTAACCTACTCGTTACTTCCTCAAAGAATTCTAACAGATCTGTCAGGCATGATCTCCCCTTGATGAAACCATGCTGACTTTCCCCTATTTTATCATGCACTTCCAACTATTCTGAATTCTTATCCTTAATAATGGACCCTAAAATCTTCGCAATGACGGAGGTCAGGCTAATCGGCCTGTAATTTCCCGTCTTTTGTCTCACTCCCTTCTTAAACAGAGGGGATTAAATTAGCGATTTTCCAGTCCTCTGGGACCCTCCCTGTCTCCAGTGATTCCTGAAAGATCACCACTAACGCCTCCACTATCTGTTCAGCTATCTCCTTCTGAACTCTGGTTTAATCCATCTGGTCCAGATGATTTATCCACCATCAGATCTTTCAGTTTATCTAGCATCTTCTCCTTGGTAATGGCCAAAATACCCACCTCTGTCCCCCGACTCTCTTGAACTTTGGAGATGTCACTCGTTTCTTCCACTGTGAAGATTGACAAAAAGTACCTATTCAGTTCCGCCACCATTTCTTTGATCCCCACTACTACTTCCCCAGCGTTATTTTCCAGTAGCCCAATGTCCACCTTTGCCTCTCTCTTATACGTTTATATCTAAAAAAAACTCTTGTAATCTTCTTTTATATTACTGGCTAGTTTTTCCACATATGTAATCTTCTCCCTCCTTATTTCTTTTTTAGTTATCCTCTGTTGCTCTTTGTAGTCTTCCCAATCCCCTAGTTTCCCACTGTTCTTCGCTGCATTGCATGATTTCCCTCTAGCTTTTATGCTGTCCCTGAATTTCTTTGTCAGTCATGGTTGCCTCGTCCTCACTTTAGTATGCTTCTTCTTCCTAGGGATGAATTTTTATGTATTTCCCAAATTACTCCCAGAAACTCCTGCCATTGCTGTTCCACTGTCTTTCCTGCTAGGCTCATCTCCTATTCAATTCTGTCCAGCTCCTCCCTCATGCCTCTGTAGTTGCCTTTATTCAACTGTCATACTGTTACATCTGATTCCTGCTTTTTCCTCTCAAATTGCGGGTAGTTTCTACCATATTATGGTCACTTCCTCCAAAGGGTTCATTCACCTTAAGACTCCTTATCAAATCTGCCTCATTAAACATCACTAAATCTAGAATTGCCTGTTCCCTAGTGGGCTCCACCACAAGCTGCTCCAAAAAGCCATCTCATAGATAGTCCACAAATTTGTTTTCTTGGGATCCACTACCAACGTGATTTTCCCAGTATACCTACATTTTGAAATCCCTCAAGATCACTGTAATCTTGCCTTTCTTACACAACATTTCTATCTCTTGCTTTATCTTCTCCCCCACATCCTGAGTACTGTTCGGAGGTCTGTACGTTACTCCCATTATCATTTTTTTTTTTTGCATCTGCCGTTCCTCAATTCTACCCACACAGATTCTACATCATCTGACCCTACACCATTTCTTACTATCGATTTAATTTCGTTTCATACTAACAAAGAAACCCCACCTCCTCTGCCAACCTGCTATCTTTTCGATAGGATGTATATCCTTGGATATTTAGCTCCCAGTCCTGATCTCCTTGCAGCCTTGTCTCCGTGATGCCCACCACATCATACCTGCCAAATTCAATCTGCGCCACAAGCTCATGTACCTTATTTCGTATACTGTGTGCTTTCAAATACAGCACCTTCAGTCCCATATTTCCCATTCCCTTTCTCATTGTCATCCCTTTATCTGATGTGCTTGACGTTAGATTCCTAGCCCTTTCCAAACACCGTGTCCTATTTTGTGTTCTGGAGACTTTAACAGCCTCTCCTGGGCTCTCCTTTCCTGTCAGTTTTTTCGTAATTTTCCATGAAGTTGAATCCACCCACCCCCCACACCACCCTCCACACACACACTAATCTGCTGCATTATTTCCCAATAGTCATACTTCTTGGCCTTTTTATCCTTCCCTCCACCCCCACTTTCTAGAATAAAGTCCTGTTGACCACCCTATTTACCCTTTTCGCTAGAACATTGGTCCCAGATCAGTTCAGGTGGAGACCGTCCCAACGGTACAGATCCCGCTTGTTGCAGTGCCCGTGCCCCACGAAATGGAACCCCTCTTTACCGCATCATTCCTTTAGCCACGTGTTTACTTCCCTTATTATCGCACCCCTATGTCAATTTGCACATGGCTCGGGTAGTAATCCGGAGATTATAACCCTTGAGGACCTGTTCTTTAATTTGGTTCCTAGTTCTTTGTAATTCCCAAAAACGTCATTTTTTCTATTCCTCTTTCCTGTGTTATTTGTCACGACATGGACCACAACAACTGGATCCTCCCCCTCCCTCTCCACTATCCTTTCAAGCCAGTCAGAGATTTCCCGCACCCTGGCAGCGGGCAATAGACCATGCGGGAATCTCGAACCTGTTTACAAAGGAAGCTATCAATTCCCCTAATTGTAGAAGCCCTGACAACTACCACTTGTCTTTTTGTCTCTACTGAACCTCTATCCAAATGACAAAAGGAAACAACACAAAACGTTGACTGAAAGCCTATGGCCTTAGATGTCTATCCATTTGTAATAAATAAACTGCGGAAAAAAAAATAGAAATATTCTACCACAACCAGAAAGGCTTTTGAGGGCATGGTTCGAACCAATGCCATAAAATGACAATTAGCTCTGGTCATCCCAGCAATCCACTAGACGTCCCTTTCTCAGAATTCGGTTCCCACAACAAGGAAATCCAAGAAAAAATCTCCGCCCAGAACCCTAAATTTTGGAGCAGCTGTAAACAGCCACAAAGCGAAATGCAAGTTTTGAAAACATTTAATGAAACACAGTAAATATTCTCTTTCACCCAATGTACACCACTGCATTAATTTTCAAAATTACTCGCACTTTCTTCCTCAATCTAGCTTGACGTCCTGAATTCCTACAAAACTATATGTGATAATGCCGCAAACGACATGTATGGATAACAATGCCATCTACTCTATTTGGCAATGCCACCTTCATAATGCCTGAAATGTATCCAGATGGGAATGTGTCTAATCAGCGCTGTCAGTCTAGAGGCTGCAGCATATGAAAAATCTCTGCTGAACTAAGTGTCGCTATAACGATCGCAGTTTGTACCTGAACAGATTACTCCAACATCCCGCTGGTGTCCGCAGCCAACCGGACCGATAACACGAACGAAACCTTCTCCAAAGTGAGCGTTAAGTGGCCCTGCTGCTCCAGCGCCACAGCCCAGCAACTTACAAACATCTTCTGCATCAGATAACGACCAGGATCGCTCATCACCGCAAACTGTTGCCCAAGCTCCACTCGAGTAAATCTCCAGCCTCCCCGCACAGGGACTGCTTCCATTTATCAATCTGGGTTTGACACTTCCTGGGAAACATATTTCAATAGGCAGTGAGCATCTGACGACTTGATCTTATAAAATTGTGAGGGTTTCTGCGGGTTCATTATAAGAAAATACCCCAATCAGTTCACACCCCTTAAGCACTGGGAGCATGTTCAGGCTACATGTATAAAGTGCGCTGATGTTAAAAATTTCCATCGTCTCGTCATGTGCCCTGAGATTTTTATTATGTTAAGTGCTCCAATCTATTTTCTGGCTTTCAGTTGAAAGGTTATTCGAGAGAACAAAACATAATGGGCATTGATAAGGAAAGAAAAATGAACTCAAATTAAAATGGCCACGACAAAGAGACACGTCTATTTATTGTTGAGAGGGTGGACTTATAGCTGAAGCAAGACTTATCTCCAGAATGCGGAAATACGAGAGCAGGTAAACTGGCGCGGGAATGGCCAAGCCATCAGATTCTGCAAATTCAATGGAAGGCTGGAAAAAGACCTGAGTCAGCTCAGGATGGAGACTATGGCATGTCCAAAATGATCAGATACTTTGCAATATTCAAAGTGTTTGATACATGTCTCCTCCCTTATATGAATGACTAATCTAAAATGGTCCGTGGGAACACTGAAATCCACTCGGATATTTCCGACGGAATCAATGTTGCATTCAGCAAAAAATTACAAACAACAAGATTTGCAAAATGCTAATGAATCTGTTCTGATGGTGAACAGGAAATATGTATGCTGCTGGATTGGATGAGCTCCATCCGAATGCATATATCTGTTAAATAGTTCATTACTATTCTTGCGTCAGATTCCTCATTTTTGCTGTTGTAAAATGTGTCAAAATTGCAAACGAATGGGGCACTCTGTCAGCTGTGGGAACTTTGATTGCAACTTACGCCCGTGAAAGCAGCAGCGATCCATATATTTAGTCTGGATCACGAGAAAACAAGTATTGCCAACACGCACCCCACCCCCAACCCCACCTCACCTCACCCCCTCAGTCACCACCGTCACCCACCCCACCCACACAACCACAACAGCCACGCCCCCAAGCGAGTCTCAGCATCAAAATCCGTGTAAAATCTCATATCTCCCAGCCAGTGTATGCGCACATTTTAAATACAATGGGTGCCAGATGCTTAACGGATTTACTGGTGTTTTACTCCTTCCAGTGGATAGTGTTTATCAAAATAAATTCTAGTGATACCAATTAAGGCACAAAGTTATCCGATTGCTAATGGAATATTAATAATCACTGGGGAAATCTGAACTAATTATCATTTCACTTTTCAGCTTCGGAGTTTCCCGGATTATTGTCCCCCCACCCCTCGGAGATTATCCGGCGTCAGCAGGGAGGAACCAGAAAGGATTTTTTTTTTACCTGAGCAGATGACACCGGCATCATAAGAATGCGACCAGGAATAGTGATCCCATGCATCTGAAGCACACTCCCGCAGAGCGCGTTCATTCCCCCTGCACTGTGCAGCCTGGAACACAACGGGACCAGTGCCTTCACCAAAGTGAGCCCAACCCGGTGCAGAGACCGCTGGCCCGCAGTCCAGCTCTCGACACACGACAGCGGCATCCGGCAAGTCCCAGCTGTAAGCATCCACTGTCCCCCACTTTTCCTTGTAGTGAATCTCCACTCTTCCAGCGCAACGACTGCCCCCATTCACCAGTCTCAGCCTCACTTTCTCTGCGAAAACATCAGAAAATTCATCAAACTTTTACAGGACAGATGAACAAAAACTTACACACGCACAGTTTCCCAGCTCACAACTGTCTCATTGCAAAGTGAAATGGAGGGATGTGAGGGCGAACGGTTTTGAAACAGACTTCCAATAGAACATGGAGCTGTTATTTTAAATGGGTAGAACGATGGGACTAATATTTTTTAAATGCTGCAAAGGAGAATGGGTCAGAAATCAGAGGGAAGATTGCATCACTGCAGGAGGTCCAACGGAATGCAGGTTGCGACAATATATTTTAAATGCAGATGTCGTACATGGACGCCAGAGAACTGATCGGCTGTCTATCGGGCTCAGGATTGATTGGCCAAACGAACCGATCTCCCGCCTCAGGGAAAATCGTAATCAATTGACCTCGGTTCAGAGCAACCAATATATCTTTTATCATAAGAACAGCAGCAATCTTTTAACTGGTATTAACCGGCGCCCAGAAGGCACCGATAATGTTACCAGCATTCATATTTAAGAGGGTGGACTAGTAGGGAAAGCGGAACATATGAAATGAAATGATGATTACCTGATGCAGGAGCCTGACTGTTCCCTGGTCCGCCTGAAATGAAATGTTGATAATTTGAGTTCACTGGAGTATTTAACAGTTCAGTCCTGCACCACCCGTATTTTATATTTCTTTTACTGTTAACCATGAACTTAGTTCTCCATTTAGATTGCCCTGGTCTCAGCCTCTGTCTTGTTTACATGTTTTGCTTTCAAACAGAACAGACCTTTATGCTGCTATTTACAATTTGAGATATTGTCCTCCCCGCAGTTTACAACAGTCCCAAGCTCCTTATGATCCGCAAACTTTGAAACTGTCCCCTGCAAACCTAGATCCTGCCCATTAAACTATATCAGGAATAGAAAGGGCCCAAATGCCAGCCTCTGGGAACTACACTACAAGCCTTCCTCTACAAGAGAAATAAAAATCCATTGACCATTGTTACCCGCTTCCTACTTTTGAAGCAATTTTACTTCCGCGTTTCCCCTCCCCCTTTTATTCTATGAGCAACAACTTATCTCGCAATTCTATTGTGTGTCTCTTATTGGTACCTCAAGAAACTCCAGCAAGCTTGGTAAACAAGATCTCCCCTTCAAACAACCATGTTGTCTCCTCCTTATCCATCCATATCTTTTTTCATGTGACAACTAATTCTATTCCGAACAATTGTTACCAGAAGCTTGCCCAGCACTGAAATCAAACTGACAGGTCTGTAAATGCTGGGCTTATCTTTTAACCATTTTTTTTGAACAAGGACATGCTATTTGCAATTCGGCAGCCCTCTGGCACCTTCCCTGTGTCTAGCAAAGACAGAAAAATAATGGCCAGTGCCCCGAAATTCCGCTCTCACTACATACAATATACCTCAATGAATCCCGTCCGGTGCCAGTGCCTTGTCTAATTTAAGCAGAGACAGTATATTCAACACTTCCTCCGAATCATTTTGAGCCTTAAGTTCGACACCTCTTATAATAGCGAAGAAAAGCCATTTTTTCTGCAAGATGCCTAAATCAGTAACTTATTCAAACTGTTTTCACAAAATTCAACGGCGCCTGGGTACATTTTCTCATTTTGGTATAGATCATCGGAAACCTGGCTTCACCATCGCAACGATGCCCTGACCATCGTCATGTTCTTTGGAGAATCCTCGCGAGAAACAGCAGACAATTATGCCATTCGGTCCATGATGGCTAATCCTCCCTCTTTGAAAAATCCAACTTCCTTTTCCCCATACCCATCAAGATTGCGCTGGCGATTATCTGATGTGGTTTAGCCGTGTGTAGCTGCACTGGAAAAACGGATATTTATGAATCCGCGTTCAGCCTGATGCGGTTTTTAAGGAATAACACTCTCAGTGATATTCCTTAGGGATTGTTTGCATACCGAAGCCACGTACGTCATGGAATGCTAAAATATTCTTTACATTATATTAAAGATTCAGCATTTGTTTGATCAATGTTGGAGCGCTTGACTTGTCTGCAAATTGTTCAATGGTGGGTATTCCAAGCTTCTATGGAAGAATAACAGTGATTTGCTTGGTGTAGCTTTAATTCATAAGTCCCTAAACAAAGCAATCTGTAAGATTGGTTCACGACTATCCACAGAACTGGCTGTGGGTCGCTAGTTCTCTGTTGTTCGAATCCTATTTTACACATTCTTCACCGACGTGCTCCATCGTTTTACATATTGATGATTTTAAATCGACAATCTCTGCGTTTATTGGATACGTTTTGTTACATTTTCCCCCAAAAATGCAGCTTTTAGGTCGACTGGATCCCTATCCCTTGACCAGAGGCTGCTTCACAAATCTCCGGTATTTTTTAATCTCCACCTTACAGTGAATCGACAACGTTGACCTTTCAGTGCCACCCCTAGTGACAATGTCTCTTAACGTTATCATTGTCCTCTTCTATCACCGAGTGATTTTTAATATGCAATGGGATACTGTTACTAGTCATCAGCTGTGATTGCCCAGAGTTCTGAATGATATCCAGTTCTCCAAGCATTGGAGTCTTTCAGCCCTGGGTTCTCTATTGTTAAGAAGTGCGTGACTGGATAACACTCCGGAGCCTCAACATTCTCTCTGCTAAGACTCAGCAAAGTCCCTTTCACCATCTTATCACAAAGCAGTGCAAGATGAGAATGGATAACATTTCAATATTTTCTGCACAAGCACTCTGGTCCTTTTCACTGAATTCAGTTTTTCAATGATAATAGCCATCTCCACCCTACCTAGATAATCAGGCTTGGCCAATAAATTCCAGCCAGGGCAACAACGCTCATGTTTCTGAAAGAACATCAACAATCGACACATGGTACTCTTGTATTCGCCTATTTTTCGGTATTTAACGTATTAACTCTGTTAAATGATCATTCATTTCATGCTTTTGGCTTCTTCTTTCGCTTGTATGTAAAATAATTTGCTCTCTACCGTTTTTTCCCTCACGATTCCTAAACCGCTCTCGTTGTTATTTTGGTCAACTTTTGAATGTGTTTCATTGCGTACGTTTGCCTTATTCACCTATATATGTCTGTCTAACAGCATCTGTGGTGAAGGAAACAGAGCTAACGTTTCGAGTCCATAAGAATCTTGTTCTACGGACTCACTCCGCAGGTGCCCAGAGGCCTGTTGAGTATGTACAGTATAATCTGTTTAATGTCAGATTTCCAGCATCCGCAGGATTCAACTTAATCATCCACATATGAGAGTGTCTTCGACGATAATTAAGAAAAAAACTCATTCAAGACATAGGAAATATGAACAAGTTAGGGATATCGTTGGGCTGCAATTTACCTTCCCGAATGGGATTTAACTAAACAGGAAATTCAGTTAATCATAGAGGTTTTTTTTATGACAAGAGATTCCAGGGTTATGTGATGCAGGGGTAAATGGAATTGAGCCACAACGGGATCAGCCATGATACTATTGAATTGTGGAGCAGGTTCGAAGGGCCGAATGGCCTCCTCCTGCTCCGAAGACATATGTTCCAAAGCAATTGCACGTAAATAAATCTCACTGTGCATTGAGTCTGCAAAAGGTGCAGGTTTTGCCTTGCACAGTGCTGACTGCGACAGTCCCGATTCGCACATTGAGCACTCTGTACTTCCAGCAGACTCGGTTAATGCTGCTCGTTCAAAATTCGACATCAGCCTGCTTCTTCCTTACCAGTGGCTTATCCAACAAGGAAAAACATGCCGCTGTGAAATGTCCAGTTCAATTTAAATAATAAATTATATTTTGAGGAAAATAACCTATGATGATTCATAAATTTTAATGGCAAAATAAAATCTAACCTATAATTTTCACAAACTGTAAAATAAATGAAAAATATTTACCTACTTGAATTTGGAGATCATAAAATTAAAAAAAAAACACAACCTATGGTTTGATTGTTAAATCCGCATACCAACGTGTTTCAACTACCCCCTGTATACGATCCTACATTTGAGTAAATTATGCATTCCCCATGTAAATTTCGATTCATCCCCAAACCCATTGGTAGAAAACAAAGTCTAGTCAGTGCGAAATACGCATTTCTAAGGGATACATCACGGCATTTACATTACTCTGTCAGAATACTCCCCCAACGCTTACAGATCAATAGGAATATATTTTTAAAAATACTTATTTTATTACGTTTAATATTTTTTCTGAAACAAATGAATGGTTTATGCAATTTAAATAATTCACATTTTACAAATGCCTCGAGTTTCTAGATATCAAAATCAATCAAGAAACATTTAAACATTGATTTCGCTCTCAGTAGCGTTACCTTAAAGTGGAATATCTGTCATCTGATTTTAAAAGTACAATTCTAATCTTACAGGCACGAAACTTAGATTAAAACTGCAATTGAACGCACATGCCTCGGCTGCTTGATTTCTTTCATCCTCTGCGGCTCTTGTACAGGCACAGCAGGAAGAAAGTGAAATTATGAGCAGTTTATTTAGATCCAGCCTGCTAGTCGGGGTCGGTCTGACGGTATTGGAGACGGGCGTGATTGTTGAATCAGCGCGTCTACACCAGCCAAAGCTACACCTGCTGCCGACTGAACTCAAATGGGCATTTTTATGGCAGATATTTCACAACAAAAATGTTGTCTCAAACCTTTTGATATATTGAATGTAAAGCGAGGAGAACGTTTTTCAATTAACCCTCAAATATCAACTTAATTGGTTGTTACTAATAGAAATATAATTCGCTAAATTAAGCAAGTATCAGATAACAGTGACTCTCTTTTTCCTTTCGGATAGCCAGTATTTTCTTACATATGAGGATTCATAAATATAACATTGGGAAATTGAAGGAAATCATCACCGAAATGCGCAAAAAGATATCGAGCGTGTGGAAAGTAAACATAACATAGCCCTGAAAATGTGTTTGAAAAATATGAAATGAAATGGGAAATACTTAAGTTGACTCAAATAACTAAGTGTGCATGCAGAATGTAGCGACAATGCTAGAATTTGTCATAAAGGGTACCAACGAGTGAATTATCAATAGATTTAGAGAAAACACAAACACATATTATTTTTGGCAAACGTACTGGAGTGTTTTGAGGGTGTAACAAGCAGAATAGGCAAGGGAGACCCAATGGCTCTGGCGCCCTTGGATGTTTTTGAAAAATTCCCATAAAAAGAGGCTAAATGAAAAGTGCAAGGGATTGGGGGCAATATATTGACATTGTTTGAGAATTGTTGTTCAGGCATTAAATAGAGGGTCGGATTAAATGAGGCTTTTTTCAGGGTGGCTGCCTGTGATATGTCCAGTGCTGCAGGTATCCACACTTGGCCCCCAGTTATTCACAGCATGTAAATCAATGAATGAGAGAAACAAATGCATTATTTCAATCTTTGCTGCCAATATGAAACCTATGGGTATAGCATTGGTGAAGTGGCTTCTCAGGGGCTTCAAGGCGAGTTACAAAGTCTGAGTGAGTGGGCAAATACACGACGGATGCGGCATAACTTAGATAATGGTGAGCCTATCAACTTCGGTTTAAAAAAAACAACAGAAAGGCAGAGCATTATTCAAATAATGCTACATTTGGAAATGTCGGCGCACAAACGGACCTGGTTGCGCTTTTGGGCCTATCACTGAAAGCAAGCAGGCCGCTGCAGCAAGCAGTTAGAACGGCAAATGTTATGATGGCCTGATTTGCGAGACGATTTGAGTGCAGGAGTAAGGATGTCATACCGCAGCTATACTGAACCTTGTTGAGGCACATCTGGAGCATTTGTGCAGTTTTGTTCTCTTAATTTAGGGCGAATACAATTGCCACAGGGCAGTGCAGCAAACGTGCACAAGGCTGATTCGTGGGAGGGTAGGGATGTCATATGAGGAGAGATTGGACTACATTCATTGGCGTATGGATGAAGGAGAGGGGACCTCATGGAAACACATGGATTCTAAGAGGGCTGGACAGAGTGGGCTCAGTGATGATGTTTCCTGTGTCTAAGGGATCGAGGACAGGGGGACACAGCTTCTGCACATGCAAAAGCTCATTTGTAGATGGCAGAAATGACAGAAGAGGAGAAAATTCTTCAACCAGACAGTCGTGAACCTGTTGAATACGCTGACACAAAAGGCTGCGGAGGCCAATTCACTGAATACATTTAAGATTGAAATCCATAGGTGTGTGGACTCTAAAGGTGTGGAAAGTTTTGGGGAGTGAAGTGGAGCAAGCAGCTGAGATCTAGTATCAGTCATGATTCAATTGGATGGCGGAGCGGGATCGAAGGGCAGAATGACCTGCTGCTGCTCCTATTTTCCATGTTTCTTTGAATTAAAAAAGTGTTCAGAATTATTTAAGTTCCTATTTTGGTCGGCCTTCTCTAACTAAATTACTTTTAAGAGCTAATTCCGTAAAAGATTCGGAAACTTCACTAACAACATCTTCTGAAGAGATGACTAATAACAAAAACAATCATGAATATCCATTGATTCGATGTTCCTCATCTAGCTAAGGTGCTACTTACAACACTCTTATGAGAACCAAGTGCGTAAAATAGTTTTAGCTTCATGAACTGTACCACAAGGAATTTATGCACATTTACAATGAGGATTTTGCGACAGAAGAGTGTGTACGGGATCGCTGGGTAGTCGATATTGCTTTCACTAATGTTCTACACACTGAGTTAACCTGCATCCAGAATTAGAAGCATGCTTATTGAACGAAGACAACACACTACTTCTGACAGCGACTTTTTAAAATTCCAATTTCAGTCCTAATCTGATGTGTCTGCGGAGAGCGACAGTGGACAAAATGAAGTTACCGGCCGCTGCACTTTTGTTTGCTTTCGGTTTTATATCCGAATTTGCCACACGACTAAACTGTGAATGTATTTTAAAGTATAAGCAAATGCAAAATATTCAACAGTCCAATTAAATCACTGAACTAATTGTCCTGTCACGTTTGGTACACTTTCTAACACTGTCCCCTGTTGACCTTGAGGTCGTGTGTTCCAGCCGTGTTTAGAGGCTAAAGCACAAATCCTAGGCTGACTTCTTTTATCAGTGCTGAGTGTGTGGTACATTTTCGCACATGGTCTCGTTTGAATGATATGTTAAAAGGGCGCCCCATCACCCTCTCGGACTTCATGGGGCCGTGCTGTGGGAACATCCTTTGCCGCGTTTCATACAGACACAACACCGATTGTATTTCAAAATGGTACCTATTTAACAGTAAATCTCTTTGGCCAACACTGAGTTCGGCAACCCCGAGATTCCAATACAGGCATGTCACTTTTAACAGGAAAGGAGAATCATTTCCCAATTGCAGTTAGAACAATTGAAGCAGAAACATGAGAATTCAAATTATGGATCAGATGGAATCCTGCAAATTACATAATCCCTCAAAATATCAACACAATTCGATTGTAATGAATTACATTATTGAATAAAGCCGATCATTGTCAATAACTTGAAGCCGGGCACCTGCCCAACATGTTTCCCTGGGCTGTCGTACACTATTTCTAACAGACTCAATTTGAAAAGCACTATCACATTTTAACTGAAGACTACGCTTTGTGTAAATGCCGCCGGAGGAATGCGTTTAAGGGGCAAGTTCTAACATGTCACTCAATTAAACAAAATTAACTATAAACGTTCGAAGACATCATGTACATCCACATTATCTCAACTTGTTCTGTGCTAAAGACTGATAATTTTCTTAGTAATGCACATAGCTGAGATAAATTTCAGTGTATCAATAGGTAACTCAATTCAATCCATAACTCACAGTTCAAAAGCTGGAATAGGACCAAACTGAGGAAGGAGGGCGGCATCATTTGTGCTGCCAGTCACAGCTAAAAGACTTGAGTATTAAGGGGAAGATGGTCGCAGACACTGCACTGACACTCCACTGCCTTCTGATACCCCGGATGTCGTAGAAGTGATTGTTTGACAGAAAACAGTGTTTCCTTACACATAATAAATATTTTTGACACTATTCAGAACAGAATAGCGTGCCGTTAAAATGCACCAATCAGAATTAATGTGACCATGAATGGATACAATGAACGAATTTTCCAACCACCACCCTGTCCTGAGCAACTATTGACGTTCAACAAACCGAATTGGAAATGAGTCACCGATGTGACATTGAAATCATAGAATCATAGAGGCACAGATTGTAGGTGAGCTGGGTGGAAGTGGGGGGTGGGATGTGTGGAGGCGGGAGCGGTGGAATGGGTGGCATTCGGCTCAGTTACTTTGAAGGAGATGTCCAATTTATCTCATATACACAGACCTTCTCCATAAGCCTTCCTATCAGGACTCCTCAAATGAATCTTCAATTACTGTTGAAGTTTCCCACGAGAAAATGATGTTGTTACTCTTTAAGGTCAGGCTTTTAAAATCTTAGCAATTCCCTGCATGAACCAACATGCATCATTAGCCCTCTGGCTTATGTTAAACCTACGAAATCTGGTTACTGGCTCCCATTCGAGAGGCAAAAATTTACCTCTTTGTGACCAAACAGCACTTCTGTGAATTTGGAATAAATCGTTTGAATCGCCTGCAAGCTTCTCTGCTCTGAAGGAGAAGGATACAAACTCTGGCAATCTCCGTAGGCAACTGAGTTACCTCGCAAAGGCTATCTCCTTTCCAAATCTTCCTCTGTCCCATTTCATGGGCCTTGAAATACATCCGGAAGTAAAGGGCACATAATTACCCACAATGCATGGACTGAACCATAACCATTGAATTGTAAAGCTGTATGCTGACTATCTTATATTTCCATCCAATGTACCTGTTTACAAACTAACAATCGCATACAATTTATTTCAAACACTCTCTCAACTCGCTCTATAACCTCCAAGGAATGAAAGACATTTAACCCCGGGCACCTCTGTCCTGCATCCTCTAGATTTAGTACAGTCAACGTAATAACGTCACACCATGTTTTTTCTCTGATAGTTCATCACTTCTTCATTAGTCACAATAAGGTGTATCCGCCCAGTATCTGCCCATTTTTGACCAGTTTGCAAAACATTAAATCCTCTCTTCAGAACTGATATTACTTGACGTGTCCCTAATATACTACATTTGGGACCGAAAATGACTAGTTTAAGAATGCTGCTGCTAATGTTTTCATAACACGGCAACAATGTTAAATATTTGGTTTTGATTTTGTGTCTAACCTTGATATAACTGTATGGTTCCACCCCCATCCGAGGTCAGAATCGTCAGTGAAACAAACTGAGTAATTTGGGGATAATCGCAGTAAATTCTCCAGAGTTATAAAAATATATCACTAGCATTTCTGAGGGCAGACAGGGGTTTAATACGCAAGCTGAATGTGATAATGAAACTTATTAATTTTGGTGCACAGAACAGCAAATTACTGTACTATTGTTACTTAGCACTTTATTTTTGAAAATGAGTGGAGCTCAGCAAAGCAATGTCATTTTCTCTCTTCAGGTTTGCTGTTACATTTAGAGAGAGTGTGCAGTGATACAGCCGGTTCACAAAAAGAATGAACACAGGGAAATATAGAGCAGTGACAGAGATGGCAAGCGTCTGGCCACGGCAGTCCAGGGAAAAATACCTTAAAAAAATCATGAAAGGGAAGAACATGGGAAGATGTATACATGGGTGACGTCGCCAAGGCAGGTGCGACAGGAAGAGATACATTGGGAGAATGGGACACAAAATTGGAGGAAGAACTGCAATAAACATTTGCCATTGATAAAATGATGCCTCAGGTACCTTAAATATAACGTCTACAATCCTGTCTGTTGTATGAACTCTCTTCCAAACTCTCAGATTCTCCAACTCTGCCACCTCCATTCTTATAATGTCACCTTCTTTCTCTAGGCCTTTCTTCTCAGGCCGCTGTGGATCCACTTGTACAACGGTTGACGGGGACATCGACATTGTTTATCCCACTGCACACAGTCTTGACCTCACTACTCCCCATTCTTCTGCTAAGCATGATAAGGACCCCGTTGCATTAAATTCTACTTTACCACACTCCACATTTAATGAATCACTTTCTGTCACGTCCAGCACCTACAGCGACGCAATGCCATCAATCATTCTCCCAGCCTCTCCATTTCCAGCATTTCGAAGGTAGCATTTTCTGCACCTCTTCCGTCACTAACATCCAGTCCCCTTGTAATGCCAACTCTCCATGCAAGCGCCAAAGGTGCAACATCTGCTTCAATTCCGGTGCCATAAACAATCATTCAAATTAAACTAGTATTTCCCCTCTATTTGCTTTAAGTTCAGATATTGCATTCATTTCCCTGAATCTATGGGACTGTACAGTGAAAGCATAAATCATGAATTCACAAACTGCTTTTTAGATATTCTCTGTTAGTTGCACCAATGTCACCCTAACTTGCAACCACTTTCCGATATAGTTCTCTGCCACCCTGATCTCTTTACTTCTCGGCCTTCAACACATTTTGAATTTTCCTCTGCGGCAGTTCGAGGAACAGCTCTTCATCTCTCGCTTGGACAATTTAATATATTCTGAAATCAGCATCGAGTTTAAATGAATCAGATCAGATCTAATGCGCTCATTTTATTTCTGTGAAGTTCCATTTTAATATTTCTGCTCTTTATTCACCATTTTTTTCACCATCTCATGCCAGATTATACGGCATATTTTTAATTCTTTCACTGTCTGCACCCTCTCTTTCCAGACCTTTCTCTGCCCCTGCACTTACTTAAACACTGTCACTAAGCAACAATTTGTCTAGTTGTAACGAATGCTCATAGGCCTGTAAAGTCAAAGGACATTTCTCTTTCAGTAAATAATTTTGGTCAGTCAGATAGTTCCTGCATTTTGCGTTAACATTTCTTGGTTTGCAGCATCTAAAGTAGCTTGCTTTTTAAATAAAGGGTTTGTAATGGATAAATCAAGAGGTGTGTTGCAACTGAAGGTACTGAAAATGACAGACAAAATCGGTTAACATCTTTGAAGAGGCTGGCAAATTGAATATTGAGCAGTTCCTAGATGTTGCCTCCTTGGTGGCATACCTGGCTAAATGCTGCCAGTCAAATGTAGAAGGCAGCCTCCTCGATTGTCATTATCATCTTTACCAGCAATACCGAGACCCAAAATGTTCTAGTGCAGTTTTGCTTTATTTGCCCCATGTACAGCGGCAGTCTGTCTAAGCGGTTCCTCGCTGAATGCTGCGGTTTTACACACCATACATGGGTTGCGCCGCTGTATAGGGCAACCAGCCAAATACATGAGGAGATGTGAACCCTCAGTGAGGCTGTTGGAGAGAAGCATATCACTGAAACACATTAATTGTTCGGCTGAAGGTCTCAGATTTCACCACAGTGGAGGCGTAGCAGAAGAGGAGCTGTATCCCTTTTCAACCTGCAAGGGAATATGTTATAAAAGCTGGTCACTTGTTACCAAGGAAGAATAACACAAACTCCCAATGTATAAAAAAGCGGCTCATAGTCTGCAGAGCCTCAGAACAGTCTCTGCGTGTTTTGCTATTCTGTTGTAATAACAGGAAGCACCTGGCGCTCAGGGGATTTCTGTGCTTTTGTTTACTTTGCAGTGCCCCTGTTATATTAACAGAATGCCACTGACATTTCGTCTCGGAATTTGAAGTTGGGCGTCATAAAATCCAGCAAGCAAATGTGTCAATGGAGAGCTTAGCGAGAGATTTTGATTAACTCACTTCAAACACATAATAGATTAGTGCCTGCAAAAATACTTGTCAATTATCAGGAAGGCAAAATCACAGTACAAATTTCCTTTAATCAATTTAGCATGGTAAGCGCAAATCGTGAACCATTCAGCGGAAATACAATCAAATTAATAATTCAAGAAACGTTCACCAGGAGAAACGATCGTACCTGTAGTTTTAAATTGAAATAGAAACACACGCACGTTGTTAAGATTGGATTTCTGTATCCTTGCATCTCGGCCATACGTTATTTTAACTCTGAATAATCAGGAAAATAACTAGAATGAATTAGTGTGTGAATGTAAATGGTGAACGCCCTGTGATGTACGGGGAGCGAAATGTTTCCTTAGTCAATGACAAGTTTTAATTTGTCATGATTCCATTCTGAAATAGATTTTAATTGCAAACAATTGGGTTCATAAGCTGCTCACCGACTTGAATGAATACATTTTAAAGTCAGGCTGACATCTATACGAATAAAAATGTAACTGGAGAATGACATCAGCCTGTTGATTAAATTTAAGTACATGGAGCCAGCTGAGATGTTACAATATTTATACCTTAAGTTCAATTTATATGGGGGAAGTAAAAAGGCCTCTCCTGAAATGGGCATTTAAGTCAAACAAAATGCAAAAATTGTATTACTTGCAGGGTGCAGAATGCACTATAACATGAAGGTACTCATCATACAAACATTCAAAATAGGTCAGGTAGAATATATGGTTCTTCGTGCCTGCTCCGCCGCTCCATGAGATCACGCGTGATAGTGTTTCGAGTTCCACATTCGCATCTAACTCCCTTAACAGTTAATTCCCTTGCCTAACATGAACTGCCTATTAAAGATATTTAATGGCCTGGCCTTCATTGCCTATTCAGGCAGAGATTTCCAAAGTCGTGCAAGCTATTGAGAGCAAAAGAAGCTACTTTTCTTTATGCTGACAGGGCGAACCATATTTGGAAAACAGTGTACCACATTTCTGAGCTCATCCCAAGAGGAAACAAACTTTCCACAGCCAACTTGTCAGATCATTCAAGTTCTTGACTTATTCAAGTCACCGCTCACAATACTAAGATGCAGTGGAAAGAAACCCAGACTGTCCAACCGCTACTCATAAAACAAGCCACTCATTCCAGGTATCTATCTAATCATCCCCGTCTAACCCACCACCAACATATTTTCGTCATTTATTCAATCATGGAAAATTTGCACAGTATTCGACATTTGGTTTCACCATTGCCCTGTATGACCGAATCATGACATCCTTACCTTTATGATCTATTCCTCCCCTAAAAAAATGGAGCCTTTCCAGAAGATATCTTACCTACTTTTTTAACTCGCATACTAACATTTCGCAACTTATACTCTCGACAACCCAGATCCTTCTGCAATTTGTACTTTTGCAGCCATACTCAAGACTACACTGATTGTTATTCTTTCTGTCAAAGTGAACATTCCAAATTCCACAACTCCACATTATCCCATATTATGCTCTATCTGCTAGATTTCCTCGTGCTCACTCAAACTATCTATAATTTTCTGCAAACTCATGATGTACTATTCACAACATGCTTCCCTGCTTAGATTGTTGTGATCTGTGCATTGAACTACGATGCCTTCGTTCCCATCATGCAAATCATTGTAACAAATTGTTAAAAGTTGTATCCCCAGCAGAGACACCTGCAGGCCTCCAGTGGTCACATGCTGCCAAACCGAAAATAAGACTCATTTTTGTACAATTCCTTTCATGCCAGACAGACAATCATCCATACATACTAAAACTTTACACCAGACCCTGATGTATTATTCTTATTATGAGCATTATTATGTTTCTTATAATTGTTATTACTGTTTACTGAAATAGCCTTTGATGTAGAATCTTATTAAATCGCTGCTATAACCCAGATTTAGGGCCTTAGAACCGCAGAAAAATTACACCACAGAAGGAGGTCATTCGGCCAATCTTGCCCATTCCAGCCGGAGGAAACCAAGGGGCCTTTTCTAATCCCACCTTCCTGCACCGGGCCCATTGCCCTGCAGCTTACATCACTTAAAGTGCAGATCCAGGTACGTTTTGAAGTGTTTCGAGCTTCTGCGTCTACCACCAACTTGGACACCGAATTCCGGACACCCGCTACCTTCTGCATGAAACAATTCTTCCTCATGACCCCCCGACATCTTCTGCCACTTATCTAGGAGCTATGTCCCCTGGTTCTAGAATTCACCATCAAGGAAACAAATTTATCCTGTCAATTCAAAAAAATTCCCTGATAATTTTGTATACCTTAATCGAGTTAACTTTCAGCGATCTATGTTCTCAAGAAATTAACCACAAGCTATCCAATCGCTCCTCATAGCTACACATTCTTAAACATGACAACGTCCCTGTCAACGTCCTCTGGACTCTCCCAAGAGCTGTTAGATCCTCCCATTAAATATGGTGACCAGAACTGCACACAATACTCCAGTTGTGGCCTCACAAGACTTTTATACAATTCCAACATTATATACTTACTTTTATATTCTATACCTTTGCCAATGAAGGAGAGCATTCCATGTGCCTTCCTTGCACCCTTGACTGCCTGAACTGCTGCGTTCAGGGTTCTGTGTACCTTTACTCCAAGATCTCACACCGCATCGACGCTACTCAGATTCCAAATGGTCGTGTAATCCATGCAACTGTTTGACCTACCTAAATGTTTGACCTCAAGCTTTTCGATGTTAAAATACATCTGCCACTTTACCGCCCACGTCACTGACCCATCTATATATTTTTGGAAATTATGGCTATACTCTCCACTATGTACTGCTCGACCAATCTTTATGTTATCTGCAAATTTCTCAATCGTGACCCCAAGGTTAACGTCCGAATTGTAAATATTTAACACAAACAGAAATGTCCCAACACCGAGCCCCATGGAACACAACTTGAGACACAAATACATCAATCAACCATTACCCTTTGTTTCCTGTTAGAAAGTCAACCATTTTATCCAGTTTTCCACAATACCCTGAATCTCATGGGCTTTTACTTTCCTGAACAATCTGCCATGTGGGATCTTGTCAAATGCCTTGCTAAAGCCCATGTGCACAACATCTTCTGTACTACCTTCATCAACCCCTCTTGTCACTGCCTCAAAGAATTCAAACACATTTGAACGACAAGAGCTTCCTTTAACAAATCCATGCTGCCTATCCCTGACTGGTCCATGCCTTTCCACATGACAGTTAATCCCATCTCTCACGACCGATTCGCTCACCACCAATGTAAACTAACTGAACTATAATTGTACTTCCCCTCTCTTTACTACGATGCCGGCCAATATCTCGCAGTGTTCCACCTGGACTGCTATAACTACATACGGCCTTTCCTTTCTACACACAGTGAAAAAACAATATTCATTACGAAGCCTTCGCACAGTCTAGGCACCCACACACAAGATTCCATCTTCATCTCTGATAGGCCCCACGTTTTCCTTTACCAGCCTTTTCACATTAATGTAAATCACCTTTGGTTTATCTTTAACTTTATTTGCTAATCTTTTTTCATGCTCTCTCTTTGATTTCCTTATTTCCTTGTCAACTTTATCCCTGCACTTCCTCTATTCGTCTCGGTATGTGCAATCCTTATTTATCTGTGCCGATCGTACACTCTCATCACTTTTTGATCTTGCCCTGTATTCCTCTAGGCAACCAGGGGGGTCTAGATCTGTCTGTAGCACTCTTATTTTTGTAGGGAACATGTCTACTTTGCACAATTAGGTTTTCGCTTTTTGGTGCTTCCCACTGGGTTACGATTGTTTTACCTCCAGCAGTGCTGCCCAGTCCACGTCAGTGAAGTCCCTTCTCATTCCTGCAAATTTTACCTTCCCTCAGTTCAAGACATTTGCTCTTGTACTTTCTCTGTCCCTTTCCATGGTAATGCTAAATCTAACTGAACTGTGATCACTGTCACCGATATGGTCGCACACTTTCACTTCACTCACTTGCTCTACTTCGTTAACCAAGGCTTGGAATATAATTCCATATCCTCTCATTGGGTTTGTCACTAATTGGTTGAAAAATAATTCCTGTACACACTGCATTATTTTTCCCCGCAGTGCCTCTTATGTTGATTGAATCCCAGCTGATATTAGGATAGTTGAAGTTCCTACTATTATTGTGCTCTTTTTCTTGCACGAAGATATTTGCCTAAAATTTGTACTTCTATCTCCCTTTTGCTATTAGCGGATGTGTAGAATACTCCCAGCAGTGTGAGGTACGCTTTTTCTATTTCCACGCTCAATCCACAAAGCCTCAGAAAGCAAGCGTACAATCTCCCCTTTATTTTTTACTCCTTCAAAGAGCTCCAATAAAGTGGTGAAACATGATTCTTGCCTTTCACAAATGCATGTTGCTCTTCCCGATCACCTTGAGGTGTTCTAAGCACCAACTACTAAAATCCTTAATTATTAATTTTCAAAAGACAGATGTCAAGCAAACTAGACTATTTTGTGCCTCCCTCGCTTATTAATTAGAGGGGTTTAATTTGTAAATCTCATGTCTGATGGAACACCTATTGCAGACTGCTGCGAATTTTGGAGTTTGCTGCTCCTTTGGCCACCTGCTTTAAGACTGCAGGATGAAGTCCGCCTGGAACCGCAGATTTTTGACCCGCACCTCCATAGATTTGTTCAGTATCGCCACCCGAGGGATTGCAATGTCAACAAGATTTTATTTTCCAATCCAAATCCTGATTTACAACAATTTCTGGGATATCTTTTGATTTCTCTATAGTGAGTAGCAAAACAAAAAAAAATGTTCATTCTGTCGGCTATTTTCTTATAGAACATGGCGCCATCCGTTTGCTCACTCGAGAGGATGAGCATTCACTGTATTTATTACTTTCTTTTTAAAATATCAGGTGAGAATCTTGCCCTCCGTTGTCACTTTCCTATTGAGATTCCTCCCATACATTAATTTCTCTCTCCTGATTAATTGCTTAGCCATTATTTGCCACCCTCTCTATTCTGGCCAATCCACTCAGCTTTGCACAGTTTAACTCCTTTTCCTTATGTTTCTGATTTTTTTAAACATCTTTAAGTAAGGACGGTTGCTGGGCACTTCACTTAGAACTTTTCATTATTGTCCGAATATTGTTATTCCGAATATCGCTAAATTTCTTCTAAATGTCCGCCACTTGTTCTCTGTTGATCTAGAATATATTCCAGAACTGCAGCTCAATTCAGCTGCTTCAGATTTCATTGACAAATAGTTGCCCTCATTGAACTTCAAAATATTAGCCTTAGAACCCCTCATCAATCTGATGTGGATGTTTATTTGAAACATATTTTGCTAACTGATACTGATGTGGTCCCTTTGCTTTGAGGTCATTAATTTATCAAGTCACATTAGCCGATCCCAAGATTAATATACGCTGCACTCTGCTGGATGCACCACGTGCCGCCCAAAGAAACTAACTCGAAAGGATTGTATGAAAACTTCATCTAAAGCAATGGCTGCCAATCCGATTTTCCAATTTATGTGTAGATTATAATCATCCAAGATTATTGCTGCCCCTTAATCACAAACACCCAATATTGATTCTTGCATACATTTTTGTGCAGTTTGGTTAATGTTGGGCACATGTAGACCATACCGGCTAGTGACCTATTCCCATTGCTATTGCTCATATACATGAAGACCTATTCTGCATACTGACCTCCTGAAATAAAGGCATTGTAAATATTGCAACAAAACCATCGTCGATTAACATTGCCAGCCCTCAACCTTTACTTTACATTTCATTCTTCTTGAATGTCATTTGCATCTCATTATTCAGGACCCAACAATTTTCATCTGCGCAATGCATATTGAAATATGTTTAATTACTTCCATGTTCGTTGTCAATTTACTCACTTTGTGATGACTGCTATGCACTTTCAGATACAGAGACGTATTTTTTTTTTGTTACCTTATTAACATCCAGTCTTTCTGTTGCTACATTCTTACCTGTCTTTTTCCTCTCTCTCTCTCTATCTGTGCATTCGTGCAATTCTCTGAACCTAATTTCCAATTTACTATTTACTTTCCTCCCTTGTCACGACAGCTTGATTTGCTGCAGCTACCCAGGTATAATCCCGGAAATCTCCCCCCACCCCCCGTAACCGAGCTTCCCTGCTTAGATTAAAACACTCTCTAATACTTGCATATGCGGCTCACCAGAACACTCATCCCAGCACGGTTCATAGGTAGACAGCTTCAGTCTCCAGACCCAATTTCCACAGGACTCCTGCTGTGCCCCATCAATAGGAACACAAATATCCCACACCAGTCCCAACCACCCGAAAGCCTGACTGAAACATGATCCCTCATATGTTATCTTTCCTATTCAAATTTGGGTGTGCCTCAGGAAATAATCCAGAGGGTATTATTTTAGTGTTTGCCCCAGCATTATAGTTACTCAGCACAGAAGCAGGCCTTTTGGTCCTTTGTGTTTCTTGAGTTGTGCCCTGATTCTCATCCTTAGTATACATGTACTCTTTGCTTGCCCTTCCTATGACCTTGGTACCCACATGGAACACGGTAACAAGATTTATCTCCTCCCATTGCGAGTTCCAATGCAGCCACGAGCAGGTATCCTTAAAGCTGGCTGCGGCCAAACAAGGCAGCTTCATGAATTCTCGACATTAGCTGCAGAAAAGAGTGTCATTCGCCATCAGTTAATGCCCCCTAGTCCCATTGCATTCCTTTGTGATCTCCCTACTTAAACGGCTTCCCAGATCATAGTGCCATGGCCTGTCTGCTCATCCATCTTGCACACCTCGCTGTTAGATCCGTGCTGTATTCCAGGGCCCACTGAGGCTCAAGTGTTGGCTCCAGGGTTGCCCACAGAAGCAGTCGCTGATGATAAGCGTACAGCGGCCTTAGACTGCAGCACAGCGACGCGATAGTGAGGCTCATGCAGCAGTTTGCATCTTGGTGGAGCAGACCATCAGGACGCTGACGCTGCTCCTCCCCTCCTGTTCTCTGTATCTGCCTTTTATGGCCACACTACTTTGTCCCTCACTGCTAAACAAAAACAAAGATTTAATTCCAGAAGGTGTGAACATCTTCTGGAACAAAGTGCCAAGTTATTTCCCCACCGGCCCCCTACCCCTCCCTCTCCCTCTCCTATGCGGTGCATTGATTGCCGTTCACCTTCCAGAGAAATAATCCGGACCCGTAATCCCTTGAACTGCTTCCAAATTCTGCAAATCTGTCTCTGCTGGATTACTTTGGTATCCGAACGCTCACACATTCCACAGTTCAATGTAAAAACTTTACTGCTATTGATACTGATGTCATTCCGTTAAATTGATTGTACTACTTCTTAACTAACTTCGGATGAATCATATGAACACTGGAATTTACTATGTTTATTAAACACTAGTACAACATACAATTAACTAGCTTTGTCACAGGCATGTTTACATGCATGGCAGGGTCTCCGTGATCTCCTGCAAACACTTTGATGCTGTTCTGTTTGGTTTACGTTACCTCTCCCCACCCCACGTGTCAATTGACATCACCTCACTCTCCACTCTATTATCATTCAACTAACATGTCGCTGGGTTCTTCCTCTGAATTACGCATTGTTAATTTTGTCTTGAGGATATTTTGTTGCATCTCTCATTAATTCCATCATCCTTTCATTTCGAAGTTTATCTGTGCATTCCTTCTTTTGCTTTATTTCCTGACACTCTGGCTTTCTTTCTCCGTCTTCTCCTTTATTCTCATTCTATTCATTTAATTATTTTCACCTTAAATGCCATTTCTTGCTCTCCTCCCTTTATTCGGCCAGGAACTTTTATTATCAGCTATTTTTTGGTTGTTTTAATGGAAAATATAAATCCAGACAATTATTAATCACATGTAAGTATATATTTCCCACTGTTATTCTACCTTTATATAATCAAAAATCTGTTCCATTTCATCTGCACAATTTGCATTCTGATTGCCACAATACCAGCTCCTTACTGTCTAGTTGTATTGATGAGAATTTTTTCCCTTACATATTTCACAATGGTTACCAAAAATATGTAATTATATTCCGATTGATAGTGCCCCTATTTCATCCTAAAAGGATTTATCAAACCTGTTTGAGTGATTTTTCAAAGCCTAGTTTTATGGCCACTGCTTGAGGGGATTTCCCATCTACGTTGTAAGCAATGCGGCCTGTATTACTCATTAACTACCTCACTTTAAATTAGCTCCAAAATTAGTTCCGCTGCACAATGACCTTTGCATAATTTAAACTGTCTCTGATCCTCCTTTGGTCCAACGGCTTGTCTCCCACATGGAAATACATTTTCCAGCAGTAATCAATCACTCGCTAAATATTTAAAAGTTGAAATTTGCAATCCGACGTTATCTCTTCAGTTACAGAGACAGGCTGTGAAAAATAAGGGTACAACGCACAGAAGATGACTAAAGCCAAACACATTGAACTCATGTAATCATCATGACATAAGATATAGACGCAGCAGGACCTTTTGACATCCCAGCTTGCAGCCCCATTCAATTAATGTTGTACCTAATCATTTACTTTTTTTTTCAAACACTTTCCACGAAGCCTTTTATCCCAATCGCATCAAAAAGTTTGGTTAATACATGCCCTGATTGTACTCAATGTCCGAGCAATCTGCTACTTTTTGTGGCAGAAAAGTCCAAAGCTTTAAGTGGCAAAAAATGTTTGCAACTTAATCATGAAAGGCTGACCCTTGTTCCCTATCTCCAGGGTTTAGATTACCCTAAAAACCTGCTTACATAAGCGAGCAGAATTATCTCCCAATAAGATGAAATAAAGCAAAACGAGCTCAGGGATGGAAGTGGGTGAGATGGTGAGGCAGACCTGCACCTAAATTTAAAGCAAAATGAATCTTTCCTCGACAGAATTGAAAGAATGTTATCTTGCTGCGGGTACAAAAGCTGAGTTCGTCGTGTTAAATGTGTTCAGTGGGTTTCTGTGGAGTTCAATGAGACAAACTTAATCGTATGTTAGGATGTATGCAGCGAAACAGGGACAGACAGACAGAAAGACAGGTAGAGACAGTGAGAGAGAGAGAGAGAGAGAGGGGGGGTGTTGAGAGAGCGGCAGAGACATCGGGTGAAATATCTCTCAATAAAGATAATCTAAATAGATGATAATAAAACAATAGAATGATTAAAGGAATCAGAAGGACTATATAAATGAAGGTGAGCGCCAATCATTAAGCCGAAGGGAGAAAATGAACAGCAGGTGGAAATGCAGATCAAGAAGTTAGGGAATAATTTGTAAAAAGAATGGCAAGCATAAACTATGGCAGTGATTAGAAAGGAATAAATCAAATAAATCTTGTTATATCCTACAAGATATGACAACATATGAATAAGAATAGTCACAGCGACAATATAATTCCATTAGAAATAATAAACTTAATAAACATGGGCAAAGATATTCGATGTCTCTCTGTTTCTCTCTGTCCTTCCCTCTATACTTCTCTATCTCTCTCTGTGCCTCTTTCTCTTTCTATCTCTCTCTCTTCTCAGTCAGTATTATTACTGCATTATTACGCCCATAGAAGAAAATTTGCACACGGTAGTCCAGCAAACACACTGAACCTTTTTAAGCTGAGAATATCAGATTCCAGAAAACATTTGTGTGTTTTAAATATCAGTGAATTAATGGAAGGGGACATCAAACGTGCTATCAAGCGGCACTTGATTAGAAATAACCTGCTCACTGATGCCCACTTTGGATTTCACCAGGTAAACTCGGCTCCTGAACGCGTTACAGCCTTGTTTCAAACATGGACAAAAGCGCTGACCTCCTGAGGTGTGGTGACAGTCACTGTCCTTGACCTGAATGCAACATATGACTTAGTGCGGAACCAAGGATCCCTAGCTAAACTGGAGTCAATGAGCATCAGCGGGAAAACTCTCCACTGGTTGGGGTCATACCGATCACATAATAAGATGGTTGTGGTTGTTGGAGATCAGTCTGAGTTGCAGGAGTTACTCAGAGTAGTGTCCTGGGCCCAACCATTCTCAGCTGCTTCATCAATTACATTAGTTCCATCATATGGTCAGAAGTGGGGATGTTCCCTGATGATTGCACAATGTTCAGCACCATTAGCGGCACGTCAGATGCTCAATCAGTCTATGTCCAAATGCAGCAGGACCTAGGTAATATGCAGGCTTCGGCTGACAATTGACAAGTAACATTCACGCCACACAAGTGTCAGTCAATGGCCTTCTCTAACAAGATAGCATCCAACCGTCACCCTTTGATTTGCAATGTCATTAGCATCATTGAATGTCCCACTGTCAACATCCTGGTGGTTACCATTGAACAGCAACTGAACTTAACTATCCAAATGATAACTTTCTCTACAAATCCATGTCAGACATAATGAATCGTGCCAAGAGCAACTCGCCTCCTGACTCCCCAAAGCCTCTCTATCATCTATAAGGCACAAGGCAGGAGTCTGATGCAATACTCCCCACTTGCCTGGATGAGTACAGCTCTGACAACACTGAAGAATCTCGACGCTGTCCAGGACAAAGCACCCTGATTCATTGGCACCCCATGCGCAAACGTTCACTCTCTCCACCACCGACGCACAGGAGCAGCAGTGCTGGAATCTGCGAAAGCATCGAAGACTTGGAGTAAAAGGATATGTCACTACATTCTTTATCTGCTCCCTGAAATTAGTCTGTTTCACAACGTAAATCCCAGTGTTTGTACAGCAGCTCAGGAGCTGCAGCGTGAAGCTAAATTCCTGCACATTTTGAGAGACCAAAATTTCCCTATTTAATATCACAGTTGTCACTACTTTCACTGTAAGGAACAGAGAAAACAGTGGAATTATACATGAAGCTTAAAGGAAAATATATCAGCTTGCCAGAAGGTGCTGAATATATTCACGATTTTGTTGCATCCAGTAACACACTGAAACTATTGTACCGTAAAAACTAAATTGAAATGACTGTGATATGGTTGAAGACAGTAGAGCTTAAATAGGGATACATATCATACCGAAATTGCTGAACTCGATTTTAATCATTATTCTGTCATCTTTGCTCTCCTGAGCTGTTTTTTAAAAATATTGCCATCTCGGAATAACTCAGCTTTTGGTGAAAAGGAGTAATGCAGTTAAACATGGTTTATTGAACTAATCGTCCTAGATAATGAGACTTAATATTCCACCCATCCCTGCTTCCCTGTCAATCACTTTTGCACTCATTCTTCTCGTTCCTGACACGGATTACAGCATCACCAGCCCCTCGTTATTTACTCTATCAAAATCCATCATGAATTTAAATGTCTCCATTAAACCTCCCCTGAATTCTCTCCACCTAATCCAATCCCCTCATCCCTGTTCCAATTCCAGTAAATTCCTCTGCAACCTCTCCAAGGCCCTGACATCCTTCCTGAAATGGATTCCCCAGATTTAGACACGATACTTCAGCTCAGGCTTCACCAAGACTTATAGATTTATACATTTTGTGTCTGACTGTCTTACTTTTGTAAACTCTGGTTCCATTTCTCAATAAAAATATATTGTTATTTTAATAATGTTAAATGTGTGTCCTGCAATATTTAATGAATTGCTTATGTCCACCCCATCTTTTGCATTGAACAAGGCATCTATTTGCCAGATTTTCTACTTTTTAATCCTCTCTTCACAGTATTCCACCCCCTAAAAACAGGCGTACACCCCAGCTGGACAAGCTAAATATACCACTTGAGTGTTTTGCAAGAGGAATTGGATTGAAAGAGTTAACTGAACCTATTTGTTCAGTGGCTGGAATGAATACCAGTCTCCATGGATCTTTCCCGCTGTTGTTAATAAGGGAGTCTCCTCAACGTGTTAGCTCACAATGACAGCAGAAGCTTCAGCTCTCTCACGTACAGTGACCTGCTGTTCAAGAGAGAGGGCAGACTATATCACAATCTGAGAGCAGTAGATTGGAATGTTCCAAAAATGGATCATAATCTGAGAACAATAGATTGGAAAGTAACAACAATGGATCAGAATTTGAGAACAGTAGAATGGAATGTTACAACAACGGATCAGAATCTGAGAACAATAGATTGGAATGTTACAACAATGGGTCAGAAGCTAAGAACAATAGATTGGAATGTTATAACAATGGATCAGAATCTGAGAACAATATATCGGAATGTTAGGGCAATGAGCAGAAGTTTATCAACGGCGCTTTATCAACTTTCTACATATTATAAGTGGATGTCATTGGAAAGCCAGGTCTATTGGATGCTCTACGTTATTCAGGCGGGTTACTATCCCTTCCTTGCTATTATTGGCGTCCCTGGTAAGTCTCAGTGTACATGGCTATTAATTGTATAAAACATGTTTAACTGCATTACTCTCCTCCATCTAAATTTGAAGTGTTTCAAGTTTCCTACATTTTTCAACCATTTCAGGAAATATGAGACATCAAGATTATGACAATCATAGAGTTCCGCAATTTCAGTGCATATTTCGTCTGCACTTCCTTCCATTATATAACAGACATGTCAGTTTATTAGTGTATCTGCAGCAGTTTCAAAATGTCACTAGATGCAGCAACATAGTGAAACATTTCAGCGCCTTCAGCCAAACAGATTTAAAAATTAAGCATGTTGTGTAATTCCACTGTTTTCACTGTTCCTTACAGTAAACCTATTGACGATTGTGATATTAACTCGGAGAAATTGTGGTCTCTCCAAATGTGTCACTCGCTACCTGGTGTCCATGGCAGCAGCGGATCTACACGTCATTATTTTCGACCTGATATTGAGACACATTCCAATTGTTTTTTGGGAATATTTTAATTTCCTGTGGGCCATGCGTGTGTGTAATATCCATGCCGTCTTGCTTTATGCAGCCACTGACTGTTCTGTCTGGTTCACTGTCTTCTTTACCTTTGATCGGTTTGTGGCCATTTGTTGCCACAAGTTGAAAAGTAACTATTGCACTGAGAAAACGGCGACTGTGACTCTCGGATCAGTGACAGTGCTGAGCTTCTTAAAGAATGTTTTCTGGTATTTTATGTTATCAGAATCGTATTTGATGAGAAACAACCCCTGGTTTTGCCGGATAGCATTCCAAGTTCAGACATCTCCGGTCTGGATAGTCATCGAGTTACTCCATCACATCCTTACCCCCTGTGTCCCATTTGTCCTGATTCTTCTGCTCAATGTTCTCACCGTCAGACACATTTTAATGAGCAGCAGAGCCCGCAGGAGACTCCGGGCTCACAGCAGTGGGGAGAGGCCCAGAGACACAGAGATGGAGAGTCGGAGGAAATCCATCATTTTACTGTTTGTTATCTCGGCCAATTTCATTTTCTTGTGGGCGGTGTTAATGGTGTATTCTATATGGAGGCGAATGTTTTATATGGGGGCTTATTCTGTATGGATGGCTAATTATGTGCGTGAATTGGGCTTCATGCTGCAGCTCCTGAGCTGCTGCACAAACACTGGGATTTACGCTGTGACCCAGACTAAGTTCAGGCAGCAGTTGAAGAATGTGCTGAAATATTCCTTTACACCAATTCTTCGATGCTTTCGGGTATTTAAAGAAATGAAACACTGAGAGTTGGAATATTTTACCACATTGATTTCTCTCTTCCAGCGGGGAGATGAGCTGCTTCTGTTGTGACAGTGTGGGGCCAGTCCTGTCCCCATTGTAAAATGTGGGGGGGGGGGAGTGGGGGGGGTGCAGGGACTGTCAGTGTTGTGGCAAAGCGGGTTGTCGCCCATCGCTCTGGTGACCGAGGGGATGGTGGATACTGTGATTATGGTTAGAGAGTGGGGAGGGCTCTGCTGCTATAGGGACATTGAGGCTGGGGCCTATCGCTCTGGTGACAGAGAGGATGGTGGATACTGTGACTATGGTTAGAGAGTGTGGAGGGCTCTGCTGCTATAGGGACAGTGAGGCTGGGGCCTTCGCTATGGTGCCAGTGAGAGGCAGGGCCTGATGCTGTGTTGGGCAAAACTGGGCATTTCCTCTTACCCTGTTGGCAGAGGGGCCACCGGAGACTCTGTCTCTGGTAACAGAGTGCGGAGGGCCCTATCATTATGGGGGCAGAGTCAAGATAATACCCAACTTCATGGTTCCTGGATCGGCCACGGCTTAATCCCATTCCTGGTATCAGCTCTCTCCTTCTAGGGACCTCATACATTGGAGACTAGATGTAAAAGGGGGCGGGGTGGGGTTAAATGTCACCGTTTTCCTGCAGGAAAATAAATACAGGAAGGGGGTAACCATGCCAGGGAGACTGGGCGAGTTTTCTGATACTACAGGTTCACTGGGGAAGAGTGAGATATACCAGGAATGTGGATGGATGTGCTACTTATAGCATTAAATGTAAAAATAAATCATGTCCCACACACTTTTCGTGTTTTCAATATATTTTCTATCGATAAAGGATCGGAGAGAAATTGAGAAAATTATCTTGAAGGCGTTAAAAAAATAGTAAGATTCAACACGTTGGGTAAACATTGCAAATGTATTGCAGAGGAATTACATTGCACAGCAAGGTTTATTTACTTCCATTCTGATTGAGATTAGCGTCCGATTACTGTACCGAATGTGCACATAGCAGTCTGAAATAATCCCCAAATACCATCTCCAGCCAATATCTCCAATGGGAAATGCAGAAGGAGTTCATGTAGAAGATCAAGTGGTGTAAGGTTGAATGAACCTGCCGATGACACTGCGCCCCTTGCTGCAAATTCCAATCCCTAACAGTATTGTTCAATATGCACTCTTTGTTCCCAGATACAGCCATGCAATAATTGAACCTTTCTGAGACTGGCGCAGAGCAGCGCCTGTAATGGCGGTGAGGGGCCTGCAGAGGGTGGCATTGGCTCACTTTAATCTCATGCAAGCAAAACGGGTTTGAGAAGAGGATTCGACCTGGGGAGTTGGAATTGTGGAGCCAACTATGCACTCGCACTCCTAACCTGCCTGATGCTGACCCTCACCACTCAGTGAGCAGCCCATAAATGAAAGGGAGAGAAAAAGGTTTATGATGAGAGAGCCATTCCCAGGAATAGGGAGCGTTTTGAACCGTTCAGGGTAAGCGTTGAGGAATTTATTGAGCACAAAATTCAATTAGTAACAATTACACACAAAGTATTAAAAGAATCAGATTTAACATCAGGGCGGATTATCAGAAACTCAAGCTTGTTCCAGTTGTAAGCTCAATATTCAGCCACTGAAACCCTTGCAATTGGGATGCTCCTTGCATTCTGCCCCTTTATTGATGCCTTTCTAACGGAGAGATATCCTTGTCTGAATGTCCATCAATGGAAGCCCTGCTTGCTGACCTGTGCAGTTTGACAGGTTTACCCTGCAGGGTCAATGGATCATTTCACAACATTTCTACTGATGCTCGTGAGTGAAAATGGAAAAAAAAATTCTCGCTTTTCACTTCCTCAGAACTAAATTCCCTGTCAGGAATATGTCAATCAATCCACCTCTTATCATTTAATTCAGTTAATTCAGCTGCTCCCCTCACATTTTCTTCCTATCACATCAGCATCAATATACGTTTATACAGCAGGTCTATCACAGCTATTGTCAGACACAATTACTCTTATAGCCAATACAATCTTGACTTATGATTCTCTTTTTGATCCTGCAAATCCCAGCACCGAATTATTCCCCCCATTCTATAGAAATATTGATTAAAAACATGATATCTCCCCAGAGGCTGATCTTCAACAAGGGTCTATCTGTTGTCCCTGTGCCCGTTCTCAGTGTTGACAGCTCCATGAAGCTTTAGGACCTGTACACAGTGGGAGATCTTTAATCGAACACCTTCATTAAACAGGAGATCACTTCATTCCTGGAACAGGCCGGAGCTGGAAGGGTCAGTCTGGCTTCAGCCTGACCAGCGGTCACCAATTTAAAAGAGGGAAATCATTATCTATTTAACAAAGCAAATGCTGAATAACTCCCCCACCCTTGCAGTGTGGAGCTGAATCAATAGGGGTAACCGAATCACACATGTCTAGCTGTAGATGATCACTTTGCTGAGAGGTTCATTGTGTTAAAGATGCTGAAGTTAAAGCAGAGCCGCCATCGAGCGAGTTTGTAAAACACACGGAGATGGGATCACGGCTGCTCGGTGACCCTCTCCATCTCTTTCACGGTTCCGGATGGTCCACACATGAGCACTGAATGTCTTCCCGCTTCAAGCCGATTAGACATTGATCCTTCTGGAGCTGCCGCAAACAGAAGAAATGATGGATGAATGTCACAAGCAAGGGTGGGATTGGGCAGGATGAGTGTGTCCGTGAGAGATGGATTGATCATGAGAAATATCTCCTTTTACAGTTCATTCGTGGGATGTGGGGTTCCAGGTGGTGGTGTTCCCATTACCTGCTGCCCTGTGTTCAGTGTGGGCTCTGTGTTCAGCGTGGTCTCTGTGTTCAGTGTTTGTTCTGTGTTCAGTGTGAGCTCTGTGTTCAGTGTGGGCTCTGTGTTCAATGTGGTCTCTGTGTTCAGTGTTTGTTCTGTTTTCAGTGTGGGCTCTGTGTTCAGTGTGAGCTCTGTGTTCAGTGTGGGCTCTGTGTTCAGTGTGAGCTCTGTGTTCAGTGTGGGCTCTGTGTTCAGTGTGGTTTCTGTGTTCAGAATGAGCTTTGTGTTCAGTGTGGGTTTTGTGTTCAGTGTGAGCTCTGTGCTCAGTGTGGGTTCTGTGTTCAGTGTGGGCTCTGTGTTCAGTGTGGGCTCTGTGTTCAGTGTGGGCTCTGTGTTCAGAGTGAGCCCAGTGTTCAGTGCGGTCCCTGTGTTTAGTGTGGGCTCTGTGTTCAGTGTGAGCTCTGTGTTCAGTGTGGTCTCTGTGCTCTCTGTGTGCTCTGTATTCACTGTGTGCTCTGTGTTCAGTTTGGTCCCTGTTTTCAACGTGGGCACTTTGTTCCGTGTGGGCACTTTGTTCAGAGTGGGTTTTGTGTTCAATGTTGGCTCTGTGTTCAGTGTGGGCTCTGTGCTCAGTGTGGGCTCAGTGTTCAGTGTTGGCTCTGTGTTCAGTATGGGCTCTTTGTTCAGTGTGGGCTCTGTGTTCAATGTTGGCTCTGTGTTCAGTGTGAACTCTGTCTTCAGTGTGCGCTCTGTGTTCAGTGTGGGCTCTGTGTTCAGTGTGGTGTCTGTGTTCAGTGTGGGCTCTGTGTTCAGTGTGGGCTCTGTGTTCAGTGTGGAGTCTGTGTTCAGTGTGGGCTCTGTGTTCAGTCTGGGCTCTGTGTTCAGTGTGGGCTCTGTGTGCAATGTGGTTTCTGTATTCAGTGTGGGTTCTGTGTTCAGTGTGTTCTCTGTGTTCAGTGTGGGCCCTGGCTGTGTTCAGTGTGGGGGCGGTGTTCAGTGTGAGCTCTCTGTTCAGTGTGGGCTCTGTGTTCAGTGTGTTCTCTGTGTTCAGTGTGGGCTCTGTATTCAGTGTGGGCTCTGTTTTCACTATGGGCTCTGTGTTCAGTGTGGGCTCTGTGTTCAGTGTGGGCTCTGTGTTCAGTGTGGGCTCTGTGTTCAGTGTGGGCTCTGTGTTCAGTGTGGGCTCTGTATTTAGTGTGTGCTCTCTATTCAGTGTGAGCTCTGTGTTCAATGTGAGCTCTGTGTTCAGTGTGAGCTCTGTGTTCAGTGTGGGCTCTGTGTTCAGTGCGGTCCCTGTGTTTAGTGTGGGCTCTGTGTTCAGTGTGAGCTCTGTGTTCAGTGTGGTCTCTGTGCTCTCTGTGTGCTCTGTATTCACTGTGTGCTCTGTGTTCAGGTTGGTCCCTGTTTTCAACGTGGGCACTTTGTTCCGTGTGGGCACTTTGTTCAGAGTGGGTTTTGTGTTCAATGTTGGCTCTGTGTTCAGTGTGGGCTCCGTGATCAGTGTGGGCTCTGTGTTCAGTGTGGGCTCTGTGTTCAGTGTGGGCTCAGTGTTCAGTGTGGGCTCTGTGTTCAGTGTGGGCTCAGTATTCAGTGTGGGCTCTGTGTTCAGTGTGGGCTCTGTGTTCAGTGTCGTCTCTGTGTTCATCGTGGGCTCTGTATTCAGTGTGAGCTCTGTATTCAGTGTCGTCTCTGTGTTCATCGTGGGCTCTGTGTTCAATGTGGTCTCTGTGTTCAGTGTGACCTCTGCGTTCAATGTGATTTCTGTGCATAGTGTGGGCTCTGTGTTCAGTGTGGGCTCCTGGTTCAGTGTGGTCTCTGTGTTCAGTGTGAACTCTGTGTTCAATGTGGGCTCTTTGTTTGCTGTTGCCTCTGTGTTCAGTGTGGGCTCTGTGTTCAGTGTGAGCTCTGTTTTCAGTGTGGGCTCTGTATTCAGTGTGAGCTCTGTGTTCAGTATGGGCTATTTGTTCAGTGTGGGCTCTGTGTTCAATGTTGGCTCTGTGTTCAGTGTGAACCCTGTCTTCAGTGTGCGCTCTGTGTTCAGTGTGGGCTTTGTGTTCAGTGTGGTGTCTGTGTTCAGTGTGGGCTCTGTGTTCAGTGTGGGCTCTGTGTTCAGTGTGGAGTCTGTGTTCAGTGTGGGCTCTGTGTTCAGTGTGGGCTCTGTGTTCAGTGTGGGCTCTGTGTTCAGTGTGGGCTCTGTGTGCAATGTGATTTCTGTATTCAGTGTGGGCTCTGTGTTCAGTGTGTTCTCTGTGTTCAGTGTGGGCGCTGGCTGTGTTCAGTGTGGGGGCGGTGTTCAGTGTGAGCTCTCTGTTCAGTGTGGGCTCTGTGTTCAGTGTGTTCTCTGTGTTCAGTGTGGGCTCTGTATTCAGTGTGGGCTCTGTTTTCACTATGGGCTCTGTGTTCAGTGTGGGCTCTGTGTTCAGTGTGGGCTCTGTGTTCAGTGTGGGCTCTGTGTTCAGTGTTGGATCTGTGTTCAGTGTGGGCTCTGTGTTCAGTGTTGGATCTGTGTTCAGTGTTAACTCTGTGTTCAGTGTGGGCTCTGTGTTCAGTGTGGGCTCTGTGTTCAGTGTGGGCTCTTTGTTTGCTTTTGCCTCTGTGTTCAGTGTGGTCTCTGTGTTCAGTGTGGGCACTGTATTCAGTCTGGGCTCTGTGTTCAGTGTGGGCTCTGTGTTCAGTGTGTGCTCTGTGTTCAATGTGGGCTCTGTGTTCAGTGTGGGCTCTGTGTTTCGTGTGGGTTCAGTGTTCAGTGTGCCCTTTGTGCTCAGTGTGGGCTCTTTGTTCACTGTCACAGTGTGCATTTGTAATCATTAATATTGTTAATAAATTTTTAATTTAGCTTTTAAAAAAACTTGAAGCCTTCATCGTATTATTATGACATTAGTAAAGGCAGGCGTCTGAAACTCTCTACAAACCTGAAAACAATTTGTGGCAGTTGTTTAAAGTTCCCTTGGGATTGTAACAAGTCAGCATTCACCATCAGCTGTGTTCTGACAGTACATCTGTGTGCATTGGGTGATGTTTTGTTTGGGGTGAATTATTTTTAAAAATGTCAAAGCCTCTGTTCCTCAAACCTGTTTTTCTTTCTTGTAATTTAATTGATACAATTGCAGCCGCTCCGGACGTTTGGAGATTCCTACGGTCAGAGGGAGGAAATGATCCGGGGTTCAATAAGAGAGAGCTCGGTATTGCACAGCTTCCACCAACAATGACAGGAGCGTTAAAACTACCACAAGTTCAGTGTGAGATAAGAGAGGTGATCATTGTTTGATGGAACTCTGAGTAAGGATAATATCTGAAGCGACTTCAGCAAAAATATTTATAGACAAGTCATTTTATGGCATACTGTCATTGCACATTTAGTGTGGTCTAGATGGATTTATTCAAGGCTTTTGACAAGGTAACAGAAATCAGGCTGGTGAAAAAAAATCCCTGGAGATCCAGGGGGATGTGGCACGTTAGATACAAAATTAAGGCCCAATGGCAGGAAACAAAGCATCATGGGTTATGGTCTTTTTTGTGACCAGAAGGTTGTTTACTCTTGCAGATATCACAAAAAATAAACATCGGCAGCATGTTAGATAGGGGGGAGGATTTTTGTAGACTGGGGGAAGATATCAATGGACTGGGCAGATAGGCAGAAAAGTGACGAATACAATCAAATCCAGTGAAGTTTGAGGTGAAACTCATCGGGAAGTCAAACAAGGGACAGGTTTACAAGGCAAATGGCAGCATAATGAGAGGTGTAGAGGAAGTGAGGGGCATTGAGGTGAATGACTGCAGTTCGCTAAAGGTAGCAGGCCTGTTTAAAAATCTGGTTAAGAAGGGGCATCGAGTGAGTTGATTGATTAGATGATGTGCAGTTCTGGTCACATCATTACAGAAAGGCTGTAATAGCACTAGGGAGGGAACAGAGGAGATTTACAAGGATGTAGTCAGGACTGGAAAACCCATGTTGTTCAGAAATGTCCTCTAGAGAAAGAAATCTGCTGTCCTTGTGGGGCCGACAAGTGACTCCAAGTCCACAGCAATGTTGTTGAGTCTTAACTGGTCACTGAAACAGTCTAACAAAACATTCAGCTCAAGGGCAATTTGGGATGTGCAACAAATGCTGGTTTTGCAAGCGCCATGAATATCACATCAATCAATATTTTTTAAAAGGTCAACTAATCATAAAATACAAGGGAAATAGCAATACTGGGGAACAAGATGAAAGAATCAGGATGATGGTTTTGACCGTCATGAAATCTTGAACATGTCTTTTCTAAGGAACATCAGCACTGTCCAACTCAGGAGAAAGGGTTATATCTTTCAATGTGTGCATCGTTCACTCTAAACTCGGAGGAATATTATGCCATGCTACTCTATCTCTCCTCATAGCAGAGTCCCCTCATTTTCATTGTTGAATTATGGTGTTAACGTTATAAACGGCTCCCATGGACCTGGTTGTGGAAGCGGACCTGTTATGGAAGATGTTGGGCACGGTTGAATTTCCACCACCACTCTCCCTGTGTTACTATATACGCAGTAGGCAGGTGAAGCAGGGGAGTGATGAGTTTCAGAGCTTCTGAGGCCACCTCACAACCTCACTGTGCCTCAACTTAAGACTGACACCGACCCCGAGACTCGGTGACTTGTTTCCCCTTCAATCTTCCCAGTTGTCCCCATCAGAATTCTTCACTCTCTTTATCTCTGCACCTCTCCCCATCTATTTCTCTATCCCTTTCTTTCTATATCTCCCTTTCACCTTCTCTCTTTCTCCCTCGGTTAGTGTTTCTCTCTGCCTCTTTCCGTGTTTCTGTCTCGCTCTGCCCCCCGGTCTTTCCCTCTGTGCACCAATCTCTGTGTCACTACTTATCTCTCGCCCTCTCTGCCTCTTTCGCTGTGTCTCCCCCATCGCTCCGTCTCTCTCTCTTTCTCTCAATACTCCTCTCTCTCTCTCAATATCCCTCTCGCTCCCTCAATGTAATTCTCTGCCTCTCTCTTCTTCGTTCACTCCTGCTTCCTGTTTTCTCACTCTTAACCTCTGTCCCCCATCAGTGTCTGTCTCCCTCGCTATTCTTCTCTCTGGCCTTCTCTATTGATCTTTCCCTCAGACACTGTCCATTTCTATGTTTCTCTCCCTCATTCTGCGGGGCTCTAATATTCTGCCTCTCTGCCACTCTTTCCCTGTCTTTCTCTCTCTCCCCTTCTCTCCTCTTCTCTCACACTTTCTGTGTGTAAGAACATCTCTGAAACTGCACAGGTCAACAAGCAGGGCTTCCATTGATGGACAATCAGACAAGGAAATCTCTCCGTTAGAAAGGCATCAATAAAGGGGCAGAATGCAAGCAGCATTCCAATTGCAAGGGTTTCAGTGTCTGAATACTGAGCTTACAACTGGAGCACGCTTGAGTCTCTGATAATCCACTCTGATGGTAAATCTGATTCTTTTAATACTTTGTGTGTAATTGTTATTAATTGAATTTTGTGCTCAATAAATTCTTGAATGCTTCACCTGAACATTTTAAGAAGTTCCTTTTTTAAAGGAATGGCTGCATTATCTATAACATTTCCGCCTCTCTTTGTCTGGATGGGTGTGTGAGTGCTGAGTTGATTCCACATTCTCACCTCCCAGGGTAAAAGCCTCTTCTCAAACCCGTTTACTGACTTGAGATTAAAGTGATACAACCCCACCATCTGCTGGCCACTCACCGCCACTACAGGAACTGCTCTCTGCCAGCCTCAGAGAAGTTCGGTTATTGCATGGGTGCATCTGGAAACAGATTGAGTAACTGTGAATATCGAACGATATTGTAAGGGATTGGAGTTTGCAGCTGGGTGCACAGTTCACTCGGGTGGTGCATTCATTCCTTTACCACCTGATCCTGGACATGAACTCCCTCCTCATTCCCCATTGGAGATACTGGCCGGAGATACTCGTTGGGGATTATTTCAGACTGCTATGTGCACATTTGGTAGAGTTATCAGGGTCTAATCCCATTCAGAATGGCAGTAGGTAAACTTTGCTCTATTCTGTAGTTCCCCTTCAATACATTATCAATGCTTAAATCTACACAATGCATCTTGCAAAAATTTGCATGTGTTTCAAAAAAAAAATGAAAATTTCTCACACTGATTATTTCCCCCCCAAAAAAATACTTTGAAACCACAAGCAACATAGTTAATTTTTTGTTACATTTATCTTTGTATCTCACAAACCCCGTCTCTCGATCTTCCTAGTATATCTTACTCTCCCCAGCGAATCTGTAGTTGGAGCAAGCTCGCCCCAGTCTACCTGGTATGTTTTCCCTCTTCTTGTTCTTATTTCCCTGCAGGAGGTTGGTGGCATTTAACCCCGCCAGTCCACCGCCCTCCACATCTAGGCTCCAATATTTAAGGGCACTAGAGGGAAAGATCTCCAACCAGGATTGGGATTAGGCCGTGGCCCGTCCAGTGACCATGAACACAGGCACTAGCTTTGCTCTGTCCCCATAGTGCGAGGACCCTCCTCACCTTCTTACCAGAGACAAAAGCTCCGCTCCCCCCTCTGCCAGCAGAGCAAGGAGGAATGTCCTGATCTGCATCCATTGCAACAGGCCCTGCCTCTCACTGACACCAGAGCGATGGGCCCCATTCCCCCTCTTTCACTACTGCAAAACCTTCAACTTTCACTGTCCCAATTATATTGTCTCCTCCTCTTTTGGAACTGTAGATCCCTGTTAGTAAGGGCTGAAGATTGCGCTGACACAATGATCTAACACATGGAGGAGGCTCCCTGCTTAACAGTTTCGGAAGGATCCATGGAGACTGACATTGATTCCAGCCACTGAACAAAGAGGTTCTGTTGTCCCTTTCAATCCAATTCTTTTTGCAACACACTGAAGTGGTCCATTTACCTGGTCCAAATGGTATATATGAGAATTTGTAAGGGACGGAATAGTGCAAAGAAATAATTCAGAAGTAGAGAATCGGGCAAATATTGAAGTTGTGACCGAGAAAGGGAAAGAGTGTGAATGCATGTGACAGAGATAGAGACTGTGACCACTGGTCACATAGAGAGGGAGAGAGTCTGAATGCGTATGATGGAGAGAGTGAGGGAGTGTGGGTGTGCATGACAGAGGGCGTGACTGTGAGTGTGTGTCAGAGAGGGGATAGTCTGAGTATGTTTGAAAAGAGAGGGATAGAGTGTGAGTGTGTGTGTGTGTGACAGAGAGAGTGTGAATGTGTGTGTGACAGGGAGGGAGAGAGTGTGTGTGTGTGTGTGTGACAGAGAGAGGGAATGAGTGTGCGTGTATGTATCAGAGAGCGAGAGAGTGTGATTGCTTGTCAAAGAGAGGGGGAGAGCGTGAGTGTGTATGAAAGAGAGAAGGGGAGATTGTGAGTGTCTGAAAGAGAGATGGAGAGAGTGTGTGTGCTTGACACAGAGAGCGGGCGTGAGTATGAGTGAGTGTGACAGAGAGCGGGAGAGTCTGTGTGCTAGTCAGAGAGAGTGGGAGAGAGCGTGAATGTGTGTGTGAGACAGTGAGAGGGAGAGAGTGTGAGTGTGTGTGTGACAGACAGGGGAGAGAGTGTGAGCGCTTGTCACAGAAAGTGGGGAGGGTATGAATGTGTACCAGAGGGAGGGTTTAGACTGCGTGTGACAGAGAGATGGGGAGAGTGTGCTTGTCTGTGACAGAGAGGGGGGGGGGAGTGTGATTGTGTACGACAGAGAGAGGGGGAAAGTGTGAGTGTGCATGACAGAGAGAGGTGGAGAGTGTGAGTGTGTCTGACAGAGATCGGGGCTGAGTGTGATTGTGCATGACAGAGAGAGGTGCAGAGTGTGAGTGCGTGTGTCACAGAGAGAGGGAGAGAGTGTGAGCACTTGTCACAGAAAGCGAGGATGGTATGAATGTCTATCAGAGGGAGGGTCTAGAGTGTATGTGACAGAGAGATGGGGAGAGTGTGTTTGTGTGTGACAGAGAGATGGGGAGAGTGTGAATGTGTGTGACAGAGAGAGGGGGAGAATGTGAGTGTGTGCGACAGAGAGAGGGGAGAATGTGAGTTTGTGTGACAGAGAGAGGGGGTGAATGTTATTGTGCACGCAGAGAGAGGGGGAAAGTGTGAGTGTGCATGACAGAGAGAGGAGGCGAGTGTGACAGTGAGAGACACTCACCAACATCATACAGCAGTGAGTTGGAAACCACAGTATCAGAAATGAAGAACCTTAGCAGAGTCAGGAATTGAGAGCCCCTGACAGACACACAGGCACACACACACAGTCATAGACACAAACACAAAGGCACACACACACACACACACACAAACAGGGACACACAGTCAAAAAGGCGCAGACACACACCTAAACAGACACACACAAATATAGACAGACACACAGGCACAGACGTGCATAGATAGACACAGACACAATGAACAGGGGGAGGGACTGTTCTTCATAATGACTGCATAATAGAGAGGGTGGGAACTGTCGCGGATTGTAAGCAGGGGGATGGACCTGGTCGGCTTGTTGATGGATTAATTGGAGGGCTTGGTCCTCCGACTGCCCAATGGGAATGGGGACAGGATCTAGTCCCCAGATGACGTATTAACAAATAGTGGAGGGCCCTGAGAATGCACAATGGAGGGGAGAGTGATCTTGGCCCATTGATGAGGCACAATGGAAAGGGCCTTGTCCTGCTTCCTTTGTCAGGACACATTGGACTGGGTTGGAGCGAAGGTTCCCTCCTGCTCCGCCCATCACGCATTCCCATTGGTGCAGGAGAAATGGAGACGGGTATGATAGAGGGAGGTTCAGAGAGTGACAAAGAAATAGAATGAGAGACAGAGAGGGTGAAGGGCAGAGAGATGGGGCGAAATAGAGAGAGAGAGGGACATAGCAACAGTGAGATGGGCTGAGAGAGAAAGAGAGAGAGGGCGAGACACACAGATAAAGAGAGGTGAATGAGTGAAAGAAAAAATGGATGGGGTGACAGAGGGAGGCAGAGAGAGGGGAGGGAGTGTCCGAAATAGAGATGTGTTGAGGGAGAGAATCAGAGAGACAAGGCAAAAGCGGTAGGGAGAGAGAGAGCTGACAAAATGGAGCGAGAACTATCCTCAATATTTAAGATGGAGACAGATAACTTCTCCACTGTTGAAACGGAAGGAGATCCATTCTCCATCTTTAAAATGGAGCGAGATTCACTCTCCATCTTTAAAATGGAGGGAGATCCCTTCCCCATCTTTAAAATGGAGGGAGATCCCTTCTCCATTTTAAAATGGAGGGAGATACTTTCTCCATCTTCAAAATAGAGGGAGGTCCCTTCTCCACCTTTAAAATGGAGGGAGATCTCTTCTCCACCTTTAAAATGAAGGGAGATCCCTTCTCCATCTTTAAAATGGAGGGAGATTCCCGCTCCATCTTTAAAATAGAGAGAGTTTCCTTCTCTATATTTTAAATGGAGAGAGATCCATTCTCCATCTTTAAAATGGAGGGAGATCCCTACTCCAACTTTAAAATGGAGGGAGATCCATTCCCATCTTTAAAATGGAGGGAGATCCATTCCTGTCTTTAAAATGGAGGGATATCAATTCCCATCTTTAAAGTGGAGGGAGATCCCTTCTCCATCTTTAAAATGGAGGGAGATACTTTCTCCTTTTCAAAATAGAGGGAGGTCCCTTCTCCACCTTTAAAATAGAGGTAGATCTCTTCTCCATCTTTAAAATGGAGAGAGATAATTTCTCCATCTTTTAAATGGAGGGAGATCCCTTCTCCATCTTTAAAATGGGGGAAGATACCTTCTCCATCTTTAAAATGGAGGGAGATCCCTTCTCCATCTTTAAAATAGAGGGAGTTCCCTTCTCCATCTTTTAAATGGAGAGAGATCCATTCCCATCTTTAAAATAGAGGGAGATCCATTCCTGTCTTTAAAATGGAGGGAGATCAATTCCCAACTTTAAAATGGAGGGAGATCCATTCCCATCTTTAAAATGGAGGGAGATCCATTCCCATCTTTAAAATGGAGGGAGATCCATTCCCATCTTTAAAATGGAGGGAGATCCATTCACATCTTTAAAATGGAGGGAGATCCCTTCTCCAAATTTAAAATGGAGGGGGATCCATTCCCATCTTTAAAATGGAGGGAGATCCATTCCGGTATTTAAAATGGAGGGAGATCAATTGTCCAACTTGAGATGTGGAAGTGCTGGAACCTACAATGGAGGAAAGATTGAAGCTTATTCGAGAATGAAAAGTTAACCTGCGTGTGTATCACTGAATGGTTACAACACAGATGGAGGCCATTCAGCCCATCAATCTACTTTCCACACTCTGCAAGGGAAGTTTCACTGGTCTCACTCGTCCGCACTTTCCCCGAAACCCTGAAAATATTTTCGCATCAGCTTCACACCCAAATTTTCCTCAAAACGGAGACTGGGGATGGTGGGGAGAGGGGAAGAATGATGGAGTAAGAGAGAGAGAGAGGCAAAGGAGAGAGATGGCGAGAGAGAGACAGATTGCGATAGAGAAAGAGAGGCAAAACTGGCCGAGAGAGAGAGAGAAACACAGCAAGAGAGAGAGAGAGAGGCCGAGAGTGGTAGGGTGATGGAGTGAGAGATAGAGACAGAGAAAGGCGAGGTGAGAAAGAGAGTGACGGAGAAAGAGACAGGCAAGAGAGAGAACGAGTGTGATAGAAAGACAGTGGCAGAGCGAGGCGGAGAGAGAGTGAGAGAGAGACGTGGTGTTAGGGAGAGAGACGGGGGTGATAGAGAGAGGGTCAGAGAGTGACAGAGAGATAGAGTGAGAGACAGAGAGGGTGAAGGGCAGAGGGATGGGGTGAGAGAGAGAGAGAGAGGGACATAGCGACAGTGAGATGGGCTGAGAGAGAAAGGGCAAGAGACAGAGTTAGAGAGAGGCGATTGAGAGAAAGAAAAATGGATGGGGTGACAGAGACAGTCAGAGAGAGGGGAGTGAGTGTCCGAAATAGAGATGGGGTGACAGAGATAATCAGAGAGACGAGTCGAGGGAAGGCAAAAGCTGTAGGGAGAGACGGAGATGACAAAATGGAGCGAGATCCATCCTCAATATTTAAAATGGGGACAGATAACTTCCCCACTGTTAAAACGGAAGGAGATCCCTTCTCCATCTTTAAAATGGAGCGAGATCCACTCTCCATTTTAAAATAGAGGAAGATCCCTTCTCCAATTTTAAAATGGAGGGAGATCCCTTCCCAATCTTTAAACTGGAGGGAGATCCCTTCTCCATCTTTACCATGGAGGGAGAACCCTTCTCCATATTTAAAATGGAGTGAGATCCCTTCTCCATCTTTAAAATGAAGGGAGATCCCTTCTCCATCTTTAAAATGTAGGGATATCCCTTCTCCATCTTTAAACTGGAGGGGGATACCTGTGCCTCTGTCACATTGAAAGTACTAAAGTCCGATTCGTGAGGAGTCAACTTTGTCATAAATGTCCCTGTGCTGTGGGGACATAAAATGGCTTCTGTGAACAAACCTGAAATGGCTGCCTGGTGTTTGGGGATTTTTCTTACAGAATCTGAGAGCGAGAGAGAGAGAGAGAAGACGCAGAATGAGGGAATGTTAAAGAGAGAGACACAGAGTGAGAGGGGATGAAGAGGCAGACGATGAAAGATTAATATCGATCATAGCTTTGGGACAGTTATGACTGAGATGATTTATGGCAAACTTGTGTCATTCTAACCTTAAACTGTTAATAAATCCCGAGATACTGACACAGACATGGGCTTTGCAGCAGCAGAAAGAATGTGGATCATTCCATCCCGTGGAATTTTACTTCCAGATTCAGTTTTAGTAAATTCAGAATTCAAATTCACAACAGCAAAGTGTGGGACTGAACGCTCGGATCCATCAATTTTCCAAGGAATACACAGGGAATTTAAATCTCCATACCTGTGTCTCTGTCACGTTTAAAATACTAATGTTACATGAGAGAGGCGTCAACTCTGTCATAAATGTCACAGTGCTGTGGGGACATAAAATGGCCACTGTGAACAAACCTAAAATGGCTGCCTGGTGTTTGTAGACTAGAATCCTTATTAATCTGAGCAGCCACACATTTGCCTACAATGGAATCCATCTTTCACTATTTCACCCATTCACTTAAGGCGTTCATATCTCTTTTGAATTTGAAGTACAGGTTACAGATTGGAATGGAACTGTCTGCTTTCTCTATCATTAACCATGTTCCACAGAGTAAAACATTAAAACTGACATTCTGAAACAGGAGAGGGCCCCACAATTTCAATTCTGTTATTCTCTGGCATCTCATGATCTTTATCTTACAATATCTCTGCCCCTTCATGTCTCTGAAGACTTGGAAAGTGATTCAGACATTGGGGAACCTTTTCATTGTCTTGGGACATTTCCTCTGAAGCATTTCATTCTCTTGGGACACTTAACGTAAACGGCTCTTTCAAAGGACATCATTAAAATTCACTCTTTAATCATCAAAAACCTGTTGTCCATTCAGACTACCTGGCCCTACACCCTATTGTTTCAAAGGTAACTTACATTTCACAATGTAGGAATGTGTGAATGCAAACACTTTCTTCACATGTTTCCACAAACAGATTTCCAGCTCCAAATGAAAGCTTTCAGATACAGAAAGTGGCACAGAAATGAAACCTCAGATTTATCTGAATCTGCACCCGTTATTCAACAGTGCAGGGTTAGATAGGAATTAAAGATGTTATTAAATTGTCCCCATCAAACACTCCCAGAACAGGTACAGCATGGGGGTCAATACAGGATAACCCTCCCTCAACACTTGGGTTATGAGATTAAAAAGCCTCATTCACCTTTGAATTCGAGTTCAAATTAAAAATTGTTCAAATTAAAAGTTCATCAGCTGGAGAAAATATTTTTCAACATGCCTGGGAATAAAAATCATTATCCTGTGACATATCCTTTTCCCCATCTTTAAAATGGAGAAAGATCCCTTCTCCATCTTTACCACTGTTATCCACTCTCTTCATTTCCATTATTATCTTGAAGTGTTTGAACAAATCAGCCCTTAACCTCAATCCAGTATTTCAGAGAGAAGACTTGACTACACTGTTCATGAAACATTCCTAAACCAATTACAGTATGGGGTTTGATACAGAGTCAAATTCAAAAAATTGGTACATGGGTGACGGGGGAGAGACAGAGTGAAGGTTTTGGGAAAGGGATGAAGGGGGGATGTGGTGAAAATCTTTTTAAATCAGCGAGTGGTGATGACCTGAAACCCGTGGACAATGCGGTGTTTCGGGGATGAGTGTTTGATCAGTGTCTCAGTGTCTCCATAGCTGTGTCTCTGTCACGTTGAAAGTACCAACGTCACATTCCTGAGGAGTCAACTCTGTCAGAAATGCCCAGTGCTGTGGGGACATATTGTGGCCACTGTGAACCAACCTAATAGGCTGACTGGTGTTTGTGTAATTTATCTAGATTCTGAGAGAGAGGAAGAGAGAGAGAGATAGAGACAGACGAGCGAGTGAGAAGAAGAGAGAAACACAGATCGAGAGGGTGATCGAGAGACTGAGATTGAAGGAAGGATATTTATCATAGCACATGGGAAGAGGAAGATTCCATTTCACCTCAGACCCTCTTTGCGACATTCAATGAGATCCTGGCTGATCTCTGACCTAACTCTATATCTCTTTAGGCCTCTGCCTAACAAAAATCTATCAGCCTCAGATTGAAACATTAACAAGAGACTTTGCGTCAATTGCTGTTTGCAGACGAATGTTTCAAACTAAAGCTTTGACTACACTGTTCATCAAATACTCCCAACCCAAATACAGTATGGGGTTTGATAGAGAGTCAAATTCCCTTTGCTCTGTACAAGAAATTTTTAATTGTAGATTTTTATTTTTAATTTTAGGATAACAGGATTTAATTGTATGGCATCCCAGTGTGAGATTTAAACTCCTGTTTATTTCAATCTTTAGCTCAGGAATTCACATTAAAACATGCAGAGAATTGAAACCTTCCACATCCAGTTGCCAGTTTGTTTCACTGTTTGTATATTGTCTATTTCTCTTGCGTTTTTCACTTGTCTGAAGAAATTGAATTGTTGACATTGGTTAACCATCCCTTAACAGACAAAACTAATGCAGTGAACAAAATACTGCACCTTTATTCATCAATCCCATTTCCTATCTCTGTAGAAACTCCCTTCCACTGACAGATTCTGAGCCCCAAACTCAATCTCAAAAACCACCACAGAAAAGTGACTGCTTACTTTAAACAGTGACACTGAACTATTTGAAGTTCTGACTCAGTCAAACAATAGCTGAAATTTTGACTCAGTGCAATGAAAATTATCAGAATAACTTTGCACCATACAGGTAACCTGTAGTGACAGAAGGATACTGGTCTGTTCAATAGGGATTCGATAAGATGCCCCACGAAGCTTGTTATTCAGGACAAGAGCTCATACATTCCCCTAATCTCCCCCTAAGTTCCTCTCAGGATTTGCCAATTTGATCAATTCACCCCTGATGCTACTAAATTTCAGGGAATACAACCCGAGTTTCTGCAATCTCACTTTGCAATTTAACCCTTGGAATCCAGGTCTCATTCTGGCAAAGCTGCGATGCACTCAAACTGTCTAAACTGTCCCTGGAGTGTCGGATTAACCCGGGTCACTCACATACACCCAGGTCAGGCTCTAGACTCACCTGCCTCACTCACTGAGACGCTCCTGTATCACTTTCCTTATTGTAGTCGGATGCTGTGTTTGAGAGCAGGACTGGCAGATGGGATTGGGATGGCTGCTCATGTGGAGGGTAAACACCAGGAATCTATCAGAGAATCAGAACAGACCAGGGAGAATCAAACAAGAAAACTCATGTTCAATTTGTGAGCCATTATTTGTGGAATGTTTCCGTGCTGGGTGAAAATGTTGTCATCAAACACACCCAGAAATGGTATAGCACAGGGTTAGATAGAGAGTCAAGCTCCCTCAACACTATCCCCATCAAACACTCCCAGGGCAGGTATAGCAAGAGGTTAGATACAGAGTCAGTCTCCCTCTACACTGTCCCCAGCAAACACTCCCAGGACAGGTGCAGCACAGGGTTAGATACAGAGTCAATCTCCCTCAACACTATACCCATCAAACACTGCCAGGGCAGGTATAGCAAGGGGTTAGATACAGAGTAAATCTCCCTCTACACTGTCCCCTTCAAACACTCCCAGGGCAGGTACAGCACGGGGTTAGATACAGAGTAAAGCTTCCTCTACACTGTCCCCATCAAACACTCCCAGGACAGGTACAGCACGGGGTTAGATACAGAGTAAATCTCCCTCTACACTGTCCCCATCAAATACTCGCAGGGCAGGTACAGCACAGGGTTAGATACAGAGTAAAGCTCCCTCTATACTGTCCGCATCAAACATTCCCAGGGAAGTTACAGCACGGGGTTAGATACAGAGTAAAGCACCCTCTACACTGTCCCCATCAAACACTCCCAGGACAGGTACAGCACGGGGTTAGATACAGAGTTAATCTGCCTCTACACTGTCCCCATCAAATACTCCCAGGGCAGGTACAGCACGGGGTTAGATACAGAGTAAATCTCCCTCTACACCGTCCCCATCAAACACTCCCAGGACATGTACAACACGGGGTTAGATACAGAGTAAAGCTCCCTCTATACTGTCCCCATCAAACACTCCCAGGACATTTACAGCACCGGATTAGATATAGTGTAAAGCTCCCTCTACACTGTCCCCATCAAACATTCCCAGGACAGGTACAGCACAGGGTAAGATACAGAGTAAATCTCCCTCTACACTGTCCACATCAAATACTTCCAGGGCAGGTACAGCACGGGGTTAGATACAGAGTAAATCTCCCTCTACACCGTCCCCATCAAACACTCCCAGGACATGTACAGCACGGGGTTAGATACAGAGTAAAGCTCCCTCTATACTCACCCCATCAAACACTCCCAGGACATGTACAGCACTGGATTAGGTACAGAGTAAAGCTCCCTCTACACTGTCCCCATCAAACACTCCCAGGACAGGTACAGCACGGGCTTAGATAGAGAGTAAATATCCCCCTATACTGTCCCCATCGAAACCTCCCAGGACAGGTACAGCATGGGCTTACATACAGAGTAAAGCTCCCTCTACACTGTCCACAGCAAATACTTCCAGGGCAGGTACAGCACGGGGTTAGATACAGAGTAAATCTCCCTCTACACCGTCCCCATCAAACACTCCCAGGACATGTACAGCACTGGATTAGGTACAGAGTAAAGCTCCCTCTACACTGTCCCCATCAAACACTCCCAGGACAGGTACAGCACGGGCTTAGATAGAGAGTAAATATCCCCCTATACTGTCGCCATCGAAACCTCCCAGGACAGGTACAGCATGGGCTTACATACAGAGTAAAGCTCCCTCGACACTGTTCCCATCAAAAACTCATTGGACACGTACAACACGGGGTTAGATACAGAGTAAAGCTCCCTCTAAACTGTCCCCTCAAACAATCCCAGGACAAATTCAACAACAACCGCAAATTTGAAAAGCACCAACAAATTCAGCAACAAACGCAACATTGAAAACACCAACAAATTCATCAACAAACTCAACATTGAAAAATACCAACAAATTCAACAACAACCGCAAACTTGAAAAACACCAACAAATTCAACAACAACCCCAACATGGAAAAACACCAACAAATTCAACAACAACCTCAACATTCAAAACACCAACAAATTCAACAACAATCGCAACATTGAAAAACACCAACAAATTCAGCAACAAACACAACATTTAAAAACACCAACAAATCAACAACAAGCGCAACATTGAAAACACCAACAAATTCAACAACAACCTCAACATTGAAAACAAAAACAAATTCAACAACAACCTCAACATTGAAAACACCAACAAATTCAACAACAACCGCAACATTGAAAAAACACCAACAAATTCAACAACAATCTCAACTTTGTAAAAAATCAAAAAATTCAACAACAACCTCAACATTGAAAAACAACATCAATTTCAACCACAACCTAAACACTGAAAACACCAACAAATTCAAGAACAACCTTAACATTGAAAAACACCATCAAATTCAACAACCTCAGCACTGAAAACACCAAAAAATTCAATAACAATCGCAACATTGAAAACACCAACAAATTCAACAACAAGCACAACATGAGAAATACCAACAAATTCAACAACAACCCCAACATTGAAAACACCAACAAATTCATCAACAAACTCAACATTGAAAAATACCAACAAATTCAACAACAACCGCAAATTTGAAAACCACCAACAAATTCAACAACAACATCAACATTGAAAAACACCAACAAATTCAACAACAACCCCAACATTGAAAAACACCAACAAATTCAACAACAACCTCAACATTGAAAAACACCTACAAAAGCAACAACAACCTCAACATTGAAAAACACCAACAAATTCAACAACAACCGTAACATTGAAAAGCACCAACAAATTCAACAACAACCGCAAAATTGAAAAACACCATCAAATACAACAACAACCACAACATTTAAAAACACCAACAAATCAACAACAAGCGCAACATTGAAAACAATAACAAATTCAACAACAACCTCAACATTGAAAACAGAAACAAATTCAACAACAACCTCAACATTGAAAACACCAACAAATTCAACAACAACCGCAACATTGAAAAAACACCAACAAATTCAACAACAATCTCAACTTTGTAAAAAATCAAAAAATTCAACAACAACCTCAACATTGAAAAACAACATCAAATTCAACCACAACCTAAACACTGAAAACACCAACAAATTCAAGAACAACCTCGACATTGAAAAAACACCATCAAATTCAACAACCTCAACACTGAAAACACCAACAAATTCAACAACAATCGCAACATTGAAAACACCAACAAATTCAACAACAACAACAACATGAGAAACACCAACAAATTCAACAACAACCACAACATTGAAAACACCAACAAATTCATCAACAAACTCAACATTGAAAACTACCAACAAATTCAACAACAACCGCAAATTTGAAAAACAACCAACAAATTCAACAACAACATCAACATTGAAAAACACCAACAAATTCAACAGCTACCCCAACATTGAAAAACACCAACAAATTCAACAACAACCTCAACATTCAAAACACCAACAAATTCAACAACAACCTCAACATTGAAAAGCACCAACAAATTCAACAACAACCTCAACATTGAAAAACACCAACAAATTCAACAACAAACACAACATTTAAAAACACCAACAAATTCAACAACAACCTCAACATTGAAAACAAAAACAAATTCAACAACAACCTCAACATTGAAAACACCAACAAATTCAACAACAACCGCAACATTGAAAAAACACCAACAAATTCAACAACAATCTCAACTTCGTAAAAAATCAAAAAATTCAACAACAACCTCAACATTGAAAAACAACATCAATTTCAACCACAACCTAAACACTGAAAACACCAACAAATTCAACAACAACCTCGACATTGAAAAAACACCATCAAATTCAACAACCTCAACACTGAAAACACCAACAAATTCAACAACAGTCGCAACATTGAAAAAACACCAACAAATTCAACAACAATCTCAACTTTATAAAAAATCAAAAAATTCAACAACAACCTCAACATTTTAAAACAACATCAAATTCAACCACAACCTAAACACTGAAAACACCAACAAATTCAAGAACAACCTCGACATTGAAAAACACCATCAAATTCAACAACCTCAGCACTGAAAACACCAACAAATTCAATAATAATCGCAACATTGAAAACACCAACAAATTCAACAACAACCACAACATGAGAAACACCAACAAATTCAACAACAACCCCAACATTGAAAACACCAACAAATTCATCAACAAACTCAAAATTGAAAAATACCAACAAATTCAACAACAACCGCAAATTTGAAAACCACCAACAAATTCAACAACAACATCAACATTGAAAAACACCAACAAATTCAACAACAACCCCAACATTGAAAAACACCAACAAATTCAACAACAACCTCAACATTGAAAAACACCTACAAAAGCAACAACAACCTCAACATTGAAAAACACCAACAAATTCAACAACAACCGTAACATTGTAAAGCACCAACAAATTCAACAACAACCGCAAAATTGAAAAACACCATCAAATACAACAACAACCACAACATTTAAAAACACCAACAAATCAACAACAAGCGCAACATTGAAAACAATAACAAATTCAACAACAACCTCAACATTGAAAACAGAAACAAATTCAACAACAACCTCAACACTGAAAACAGCAACAAATTCAACAACAACCGCAACATTGAAAAAACACCAACAAATTCAACAACAATCTCAACTTTGTAAAAAATCAAAAAATTCAACAACAACCTCAACATTGAAAAACAACATCAAATTCAACCACAACCTAAACACTGAAAACACCAACAAATTCAAGAACAACCTCGACATTGAAAAAACACCATCAAATTCAACAACCTCAACACTGAAAACACCAACAAATTCAAAAACAATCGCAACATTGAAAACACCAACAAATTCAACAACAACAACAACATGAGAAACACCAACAAATTCAACAACAACCACAACATTGAAAACACCAACAAATTCATCAACAAACTCAACATTGAAAACTACCAACAAATTCAACAACAACCGCAAATTTGAAAAACAACCAACAAATTCAACAACAACATCAACATTGAAAAACACCAACAAATTCAACAACTACCCCAACATTGAAAAACACCAACAAATTCAACAACAACCTCAACATTCAAAACACCAACAAATTAAACAACAACCTCAACATTGAAAAGCACCAACAAATTCAACAACAACCTCAACATTGAAAAACACCAACAAATTCAACAACAACCGTAACATTGAAAGGCACCAACAAATTCAACAACCACCGGAACATTGAAAAACACCAACAAATACAACAACAACCTCAACATTGAAAAACACCAACAAATTCAAAAACAACCGTAACAGTGAAAAACAAACACAAATTCAACAGCAACCGTAACATTGAAAAACACCAACAAATTCAACAGCAACCGCAAAATTGAAAAACACCAACAAATTCAACAACAACCACAACATTGAAAACACCAACAAATTCAACAACAACCTCAACATTGAAAACACCAACAAATTCAACAACAACCGCAACATTGAAAAAACACCAACAAATTCAACAACAATCTCAACTTTGTAAAAAATCAAAAAATTCAACAACAACCTCAACAATGAAAAACAACATCAAATTCAACCACAACCTAAACACTGAAAACACCAACAAATTCAAGAACAACCTCGACATTGAAAAACAGCATCAAATTCAACAACCTCAGCACTGAAAACACCAACAAATTCAACAACAATCGCAACATTGAAAACACCGACAAATTCAACAACAACCACAACATGAGAAACACCAACAAATTCAACAACAACCCCAACATTGAAAACACCAACAAATTCATCAACAAACTCAACATTGAAAAATACCAACAAATTCAACAACAACCGCAAATTTGAAAAACACCAACAAATTCAACAACAACATCAACATTGAAAAACACCAACAAATTCAACAACAACCCAAACATTGAAAAACACCAACAAATTCAACAACAACCTCAACATTCAAAACACCAACAAATTCAACAACAACCTCAACATTGAAAAAAACCAACAAATTCAACAACAACCTCAACATTGAAAAACACCAACAAATTCAACAACAACCGTAAATTTGAAAAGCACCAACAAATTCAACAACAACCGCAACATTGAAAACACCAACAAATTCAACAACAACCTCAACATTGAAAACACCAACAAATTCAACAACAACCGCAACATTGAAAAAACACCAACAAATTCAACAACAATCTCAACTTTATAAAAAATCAAAAAATTCAACAACATCCTCAACATTGAAAAACAACATCAAATTCAACCACAACCTAAACACTGAAAGCACCAACAAATTCAAGAACAACCTCGACATTAAAAAACAGCATCAAATTCAACATCCTCAGCACTGAAAATACCAACAAATTCAACAACAATCGCAACATTGAAAACACCAACAAATTCAACAACAACCACAACATGAGAAACACCAACAAATTCAACAACAACCCAAACATTGAAAACAACAACAAATTCATCAACAAACTCAACATTGAAAAATACCAACAAATTCAAAAACAACCGCAAATTTGAAAAACACCAACAAATTCAACAACAACATCAATATTGAAAAACAACAACAAATTCAACAACAACCCCAACATTGAAAACACCAACAAATTCAACAACAACCTCAACATTCAAAACACCAACAAATTCAACAACAACCTCAACATTGAAAAACACCAACAAATTCAACAACAACCGTAACATTGAAAAGCACCAACAAATTCAACAACAACCGCAACATTGAAAAACACCATCAAATACAACAACAACCACAACATTTAAAAACACCAACAAATCAACAACAAGAGCAACATTGAAAACACCAACAAATTCAACAACAACCTCAACACTGAAAACAAAAACAAATTCAACAACAACCTCAACATTGAAAACACCAACAAATTCAACAACAACCGCAACATTGAAAAAACACCAACAAATTCAACAACCATCTCAACTTTGTAAAAAATCAAAAAATTCAACAACAACCTCAACATTGAAAAACAACATCAAATTCAACCACAACCTAAACACTGAAAACACCAACAAATTCAAGAACAACCTCGACATTGAAAAACAACATCACATTCAACAACCTCAGCACTGAAAACACCAACAAATTCAACAACAATCGCAACATTGAAAACACCAACAAATTCAACAACAACCACAACATGAGAAACACCAACAAATTCAACAACAACCCCAACATTGAAAACACCAACAAATTCATCAACAAACTCAACATTGAAAAATACCAACAAATTCAACAACAACCGCAAATTTGAAAAACACCAACAAATTCAACAACAACATCAACATTGAAAAACACCAACAAATTCAACAACAACCCAAACATTGAAAAACACCAACAAATTCAACAACAACCTCAACATTCAAAACACCAACAAATTCAACAACAACCTCAACTTTGAAAAGCACCAACAAATTCAACAACAACCTCAACATTGAAAAACACCAACAAATTCAACAACAACCGTAACATTGAAAGGCACCAACAAATTCAACAACAACCGCAACATTGAAAAAACACCAAAAAATTCAACAACAATCTCAACTTTGTAAAAAATCAAAAAATTCAACAACAACCTCAACATTGAAAAACAACATCAAATTCAACCACAACCTAAACACTGAAAACACCAACAAATTCAAGAACAACCTCGACATTGAAAAACAGCATCAAATTCAACAACCTCAGCACTGAAAACACCAACAAATTCAACAACAATCGCAACATTGAAAACACCAACAAATTCAACAACAACCACAACATGAGAAACACCAACAAATTCAACAACAACCCCAACATTGAAAACACCAACAAATTCATCAACAAACTCAACATTGAAAAATACCAACAAATTCAACAACAACCGCAAATTTGAAAAACACCAACAAATTCAACAACATCAACATTGAAAAACACCAACAAATTCAACAACAACCCAAACATTGAAAAACACCAACAAATTCAACAACAACCTCAACATTCAAAACACCAACAAATTCAACAACAACCTCAACATTGAAAAAAACCAACAAATTCAACAACAACCTCAACATTGAAAAACACCAACAAATTCAACAACAACCTCAACATTGAAAAGCACCAACAAATTCAACAACAACCTCAACATTGAAAAACACCAACAAATTCAACAACAACCTCAACATTGAAAACACCAACAAATTCAACAACAACCTCAACATTGAAAACACCAACAAATTCAACAACAACCTCAACATTGAAAACACCAACAAATTCAACAACAACCTCAACATTGAAAACACCAACAAATTCAACAACAACCGCAACATTGAAAACACCAACAAATTCAACAACAACCTCAACATTGAAAAACACCAACAAATTCAACAACAACCTCAACATTGAAAAACAACAACAAATTCAACAACAACCTCAACATTGAAAACACCAACAAATTCAACAACAACCTCAACATTGAAAACACCAACAAATTCAACAACAACCTCAACATTGAAAACACCAACAAATTCAACAACAACCGCAACATTGAAAAAACACCAACAAATTCAACAACAATCTCAACTTTGTAAAAAATCAAAAAATTCAACAACAACCTCAACATTGAAAAACAACATCAAATTCAACCACAACCTAAACACTGAAAACACCAACAAATTCAAGAACAACCTCGACATTGAAAAACAACATCAAATTCAACAACCTCAGCACTGAAAACACCAACAAATTCAACAACAATCGCAACATTGAAAACACCAACAAATTCAACAACAACCACAACATGAGAAACACCAACAAATTCAACAACAACCCCAACATTGAAAACACCAACAAATTCATCAACAAACTCAACATTGAAAAATACCAACAAATTCAACAACAACCGCAAATTTGAAAAACACCAACAAATTCAACAACAACATCAACATTGAAAAACACCAACAAATTCAACAACAACCCAAACATTGAAAAACACCAACAAATTCAACAACAACCTCAACATTCAAAACACCAACAAATTCAACAACAACCTCAACATTGAAAAGCACCAACAAATTCAACAACAACCTCAACATTGAAAACACCAACAAATTCAACAACAACCTCAACATTGAAAGCACCAACAAATTCAACAACAACCGCAACATTGAAAAAACACCAACAAATTCAACAACAATCTCAACTTTGTAAAAAATCAAAAAATTCAACAACAACCTCAACATTGAAAAACAACATCAAATTCAACCACAACCTAAACACTGAAAACACCAACAAATTCAAGAACAACCTCGACATTGAAAAAACACCATCAAATTCAACAACCTCAGCACTGAAAACACCAACAAATTCAACAACAATCGCAACATTGAAAACACCAACAAATTCAACAACAAGCACAACATGAGAAACACCAACAAATTCAACAACAACCCCAACATTGAAAACACCAACAAATTCATCAACAAACTCAACATTGAAAAATACCAACAAATTCAACAACAACCGCAAATTTGAAAAACACCAACAAATTCAACAACAACATCAACATTGAAAAACACCAACAAATTCAACAACAACGCCAACATTGAAAACACCAACAAATTCAACAACAACCTCAACATTCAAAACACCAACAAATTCAACAACAACCTCAACATTGAAAAACACCAACAAATTCAACAACAACCTCAACATTGAAAACACCAACAAATTCAACAACAACCGCAACATTGAAAACACCAACAAATTCAACAACAACCTCAACATTGAAAAACACCAACAAATTCAACAACAACCTCAACATTGAAAAACACCAACAAATTCAACAACAACCTCAACATTGAAAACACCAACAAATTCAACAACAACCTCAACATTGAAAAACACCAACAAATTCAACAACAACCTCAACATTGAAAAACACCAACAAATTCAACAACCTCAACATTGAAAAACACCAACAAATTCAACAACAACCTCAACATTGAAAAACACCAACAAATTCAACAACAACCTCAACATTGAAAAACACCAACAAATTCAAGAACAACCTCGACATTGAAAAACAGCATCAAATTCAACAACCTCAGCACTGAAAACACCAACAAATTCAACAACAATCGCAACATTGAAAACACCAACAAATTCAACAACAACCACAACATGAGAAACACCAACAAATTCAACAACAACCCCAACATTGAAAACACCAACAAATTCATCAACAAACTCAACATTGAAAAATACCAACAAATTCAACAACAACCGCAAATTTGAAAAACACCAACAAATTCAACAACAACATCAACATTGAAAAACACCAACAAATTCAACAACAACCCAAACATTGAAAAACACCAACAAATTCAACAACAACCTCAACATTCAAAACACCAACAAATTCAACAACAACCTCAACATTGAAAAAAACCAACAAATTCAACAACAACCTCAACATTGAAAAACACCAACAAATTCAACAACAACCGCAAAATTGAAAACACCAACAAATTCAACAACAACCACAACATTGAAAACACCAACAAATTCAACAACAACCTCAACATTGAAAACACCAACAAATTCAACAACAACCTCAACATTGAAAACACCAACAAATTCAACAACAATCTCAACATTGAAAAACACCAACAAATTCAACAACAACCTCAACATTGAAAAACACCAACAAATTCAACAACAACCTCAACATTGAAAACACCAACAAATTCAACAACAACCTCAACATTGAAAAACACCAACAAATTCAACAACAACCTCAACATTGAAAACACCAACAAATTCAACAACAACCTCAACATTGAAAAACACCAACAAATTCAACAACAACCACAACATTGAAAAACACCAACAAATTCAACAACAACCTCAACATTGAAAACACCAACAAATTCAACAACAACCTCAACATTGAAAAACACCAACAAATTCAACAACAACCGCAACATTGAAAACACCAACAAATTCAACAACAACCTCAACATTGAAAAACACCAACAAATTCAACAACAACCACAACATTGAAAAACACCAACAAATTCAACAACAACCTCAACATTGAAAACACCAACAAATTCAACAACAACCTCAACATTGAAAACAACAACAAATTCAACAACAACCTCAACATTGAAAACACCAACAAATTCAACAACAACCGCAACATTGAAAAACACCAACAAATTCAACAACAACCTCAACATTGAAAAGCACCAACAAATTCAACAACAACCTCAACATTGAAAACACCAACAAATTCAACAACAACCCCAACATTGAAAAACACCAACAAATTCAACAACAACCTCAACATTGAAAACACCAACAAATTCAACAACAACCTCAACATTGAAAAACACCAACAAATTCAACAACAACCTCAACATTGAAAAAGCACCAACAAATTCAACAACAACCTCGACATTGAAAAACACCAACAAATTCAACAACAACCTCAACATTGAAAAACACCAACAAATTCAACAACAACCTCAACATTGAAAAACACCAACAAATTCAACAACGTCAACATTGAAAAACACCAACAAATTCAACAACAACCGCAACATTGAAAAACACCAACAAATTCAACAACAACCACAACATTTAAAAACACCAACAAATCAACAACAACCGCAACATTGAAAACACCAACAAATTCAACAACAACCTCAACATTGAAAACACAAACAAATTCAACAACAACCTCAACATTGAAAACACCAACAAATTCAACAACAACCGCAACATTGAAAAAACACCAACAAATTCAACAACAATCTCAACTTTGTAAAAAATCAAAAAATTCAACAACAACCTCAACATTGAAAAACAACATCAAATTCAACCACAACCTAAACACTGAAAACACCAACAAATTCAAGAACAACCTCGACATTGAAAATAACAACAAATTCAACAACAACCTCAACATTCAAAACACCAACAAATTCAACAACAATCGCAACATTGAAAACGCCAACAAATTCAACAACAACAACAAAATGAGAAACATCAACAAATTCAACAACAACCACAACATTGAAAACACAAACAAATTCATCAACAAACTCAACATTGAAAAATACCAACAAATTCAACAACAACCGCAAATTTGAAAAACACCAACAAATTCAACAACAACATCAACATTGAAAAACACCAACAAATTCAACAACAACCCCAACATTGAAAAACACCAACAAATTCAACAACAACCTCAACATTGAAAAGCACCAACAAATTCAACAACAACCGCAACATTGAAAACACCAACAAATTCAACAACAACCTCAACATTGAAAAACAACAACAAATTCAACAACAACCTAAACATTGAAAACACCAACAAATTCCACAACAACCGCAACATTGAAAACACCAACAAATTCAACAACAACCTCAACATTGAAAACACCAACAAATTCAACAACAACCTCAACATTGAAAAACACCAACAAATTCAACAACAACTGCAACTTTGAAAAACACCAACAAATTCAACAACAACCTCAACATTGAAAACACCAACAAATTCAACAACAACCTCAACATTGAAAAACACCAACAAATTCAACAACAACCTCAACATTGAAAAACACCAACAAATTCAACAACAACCGTAACATTGAAAAGCACCAACAAATTCAACAACAACCGCAACATTGAAAAACACCATCAAATACAACAACAACCACAACATTTAAAAACACCAACAAATCAACAACAAGCGCAACATTGAAAACACCAACAAATTCAACAACAACCTCAACATTGAAAACAAAAACAAATTCAACAACAACCTCAACATTGAAAACACCAACAAATTCAACAACAACCGCAACATTGAAAAAACACCAACAAATTCAACAACCATCTCAACTTTGTAAAAAATCAAAAAATTCAACAACAACCTCAACATTGAAAAACAACATCAAATTCAACCACAACCTAAACACTGAAAACACCAACAAATTCAAGAACAACCTCGACATTGAAAAACAGCATCAAATTCAACAACCTCAGCACTGAAAACACCAACAAATTCAACAACAATCGCAACATTGAAAACACCAACAAATTCAACAACAACCACAACATGAGAAACACCAACAAATTCAACAACAACCCCAACATTGAAAACACCAACAAATTCATCAACAAACTCAACATTGAAAAATACCAACAAATTCAACAACAACCGCAAATTTGAAAAACACCAACAAATTCAACAACAACATCAACATTGAAAAACACCAACAAATTCAACAACAACCCAAACATTGAAAACACCAACAAATTCAACAACAACCTCAACATTCAAAACACCAACAAATTCAACAACAACCTCAACATTGAAAAACACCAACAAATTCAACAACAACCTCAACATTGAAAAACACCAACAAATTCAACAACAACCGTAACATTGAAAAGCACCAACAAATTCAACAACAACCGCAACATTGAAAACACCAACAAATTCAACAACAACCTCAACATTGAAAAACACCAACAAATCAACAACAAGCGCAACATTGAAAACACCAACAAATTCAACAACAACCTCAACATTGAAAACAAAAACAAATTCAACAACAACCTCAACATTGAAAACACCAACAAATTCAACAACAACCGCAACATTGAAAAAACACCAACAAATTCAACAACAATCTCAACTTTGTAAAAAATCAAAAAATTCAACAACAACCTCAACATTGAAAAACAACATCAAATTCAACCACAACCTAAACACTGAAAACACCAACAAATTCAAGAACAACCTCGACATTGAAAAACAGCATCAAATTCAACAACCTCAGCACTGAAAACACCAACAAATTCAACAACAATCGCAACATTGAAAACACCAACAAATTCAACAACAACCACAACATGAGAAACACCAACAAATTCAACAACAACCCCAACATTGAAAACACCAACAAATTCATCAACAAACTCAACATTGAAAAATACCAACAAATTCAACAACAACCGCAAATTTGAAAAACACCAACAAATTCAACAACAACCTCAACATTGAAAAACACCAACAAATTCAACAACAACCTCAACATTGAAAACACCAACAAATTCAACAACAACCTCAACATTGAAAAACACCAACAAATTCAACAACAACCTCAACATTGAAAACACCAACAAATTCAACAACAACCTCAACATTGAAAACACCAACAAATTCAACAACAACCGCAACATTGAAAAACACCAACAAATTCAACAACAACCTCAACATTGAAAAACACCAACAAATTCAACAACAACCTCAACATTGAAAAACACCAACAAATTCAACAACAACCTCAACATTGAAAACACCAACAAATTCAACAACAACCGCAACATTGAAAAACACCAACAAATTCAACAACAACCTCAACATTGAAAAACACCAACAAATTCAACAACAACCTCAACATTGAAAACACCAACAAATTCAACAACAACCTCAACATTGAAAACACCAACAAATTCAACAACAACCTCAACATTGAAAACACCAACAAATTCAACAACAACCGCAACATTGAAAAACACCAACAAATTCAACAACAACCTCAACATTGAAAAACACCAACAAATTCAACAACAACCTCAACATTGAAAACACCAACAAATTCAACAACAACCTCAACATTGAAAACACCAACAAATTCAACAACAACCTCAACATTGAAAAACACCAACAAATTCAACAACAACCTCAACATTGAAAAACACCAACAAATTCAACAACAACCTCAACATTGAAAACACCAACAAATTCAACAACAACCTCAACATTGAAAACACCAACAAATTCAACAACAACCTCAACATTGAAAACACCAACAAATTCAACAACAACCTCAACATTGAAAAACACCAACAAATTCAACAACAACCGCAACATTGAAAACACCAACAAATTCAACAACAACCTCAACATTGAAAACACCAACAAATTCAACAACAACCTCAACATTGAAAACACCAACAAATTCAACAACAACCCCAACATTGAAAACACCAACAAATTCAACAACAACCTCGACACTGAAAAACACCAACAAATTCAACAAAAACGTTATCATTGAAAAACACCAACAAATTCAACAACAACCGTAACATTGAAAAACACCAACAAATTCAACAACAACCGCAACATTGAAAAACACCAACAAATTCAACAACAACCTCAACATTTAAAAACACCAACAAATTCAACAACAACCTCAACATTGAAAACACCAACAAATTCAACAACAACCTCAACATTGAAAACACAAACAAATTCAACAACAACCTCAACATTGAAAACACCAACAAATTCAACAACAACCGCAACATTGAAAAAACACCAACAAATTCAACAACAATCTCAACTTTGTAAAAAATCAAAAAATTCAACAACAACCTCAACATTGAAAAACAACATCAAATTCAACCACAACCTAAACACTGAAAACACCAACAAATTCAAGAACAACCTCGACATTGAAAAACAGCATCAAATTCAACAACCTCAACACTGAAAACACCAACAAATTCAACAACAATCGCAACATTGAAAACACCAACAAATTCAACAACAACAACAACATGAGAAACACCAACAAATTCAACAACAACCCCAACATTGAAAACACCAACAAATTCATCAACAAACTCAACATTGAAAAATACCAACAAATTCAACAACAACCGCAAATTTGAAAAACACCAACAAATTCAACAACAACATCAACATTGAAAAACACCAACAAATTCAACAACAACCCCAACATTGAAAAACACCAACAAATTCAACAACAACCTCAACATTCAAAACACCAACAAATTCAACAACAACCTCAACATTGAAAAACACCAACAAATTCAACAACAACCTCAACATTGAAAAACACCAACAAATTCAACAACAACCTAACATTGAAAACACCAACAAATTCAACAACAATCGCAACATTGAAAACACCAACAAATTCAACAACAACCTCAACATTGAAAACACCAACAAATTCAACAACAACCTCAACATTGAAAACACCAACAAATTCAACAACAACCTCAACTTTGAAAAATACCAACAAATTCAACAACAACCTCAACATTGAAAAACACCAACAAATTCAACAACAACCTCAACATTGAAAAACACCAACAAATTCAACAACAACCTCAACATTGAAAACACCAACAAATTCAACAACAACCTCAACATTGAAAACACCAACAAATTCAACAACAACCTCAACATTGAAAACCCCAACATATTCAACAACAACCTCAACATTGAAAACACCAACAAATTCAACAACAACCACAGCATTGAAAACACCAACAAATTCAACAATACTTCAACATTGAAAACAACAACAAATTCAACAACAACCTCAACATTGAAAACACCAACAAATTCAACAACAACCTCAACATTGAAAAACACCAACAAATTCAACAACAACCTCAACATTGAAAAAACACCAAAAAATTCAACAACAACCTCAACATTGAAAAACAACATCAAATTCAACCACAACCTAAACACTGAAAACACCAACAAATTCAAGAACAACCTCGACATTGAAAAACAGCATCAAATTCAACAACCTCAGCACTGAAAACACCAACAAATTCAACAACAATCGCAACATTGAAAACACCAACAAATTCAACAACAACCACAACATGAGAAACACCAACAAATTCAACAACAACCCCAACATTGAAAACACCAACAAATTCATCAACAAACTCAACATTGAAAAATACCAACAAATTCAACAACAACCGCAAATTTGAAAAACACCAACAAATTCAACAACAACATCAACATTGAAAAACACCAACAAATTCAACAACAACCCAAACATTGAAAAACACCAACAAATTCAACAACAACCTCAACATTCAAAACACCAACAAATTCAACAACAACCTCAACATTGAAAAACACCAACAAATTCAACAACAACCTCAACATTGAAAAACACCAACAAATTCAACAACAACCGTAACATTGAAAAGCACCAACAAATTCAACAACAACCGCAACATTGAAAAACACCATCAAATACAACAACAACCACAACATTTAAAAACACCAACAAATCAACAACAAGCGCAACATTGAAAAACACCAACAAATTCAACAACAACCTCAACATTGAAAACAACAACAAATTCAACAACAACCTCAACATTGAAAACACCAACAAATTCAACAACAACCGCAACATTGAAAAAACACCAACAAATTCAACAACCTCTCAACTTTGTAAAAAATCAAAAAATTCAACAACAACCTCAACATTGAAAAACAACATCAAATTCAACCACAACCTAAACACTGAAAACACCAACAAATTCAAGAACAACCTCGACATTGAAAAACAGCATCAAATTCAACAACCACAGCACTGAAAACACCAACAAATTCAACAACAATCGCAACATTGAAAACACCAACAAATTCAACAACAACCACAACATGAGAAACACCAACAAATTCAACAACAACCTCAACATTGAAAACACCAACAAATTCAACAACAAACTCAACATTGAAAAATACCAACAAATTCAACAACAACCGCAACATTGAAAAACACCAACAAATTGATCAACAACTCGACATTGAAAAACACCAACAAATTCAACAACAACCTCAACATTGAAAACACCAACAAATTCAACAACAACCTCAACATTGAAAACACCAACAAATTCAACAACAACCTCAACATTGAAAAACACCAACAAATTCAACAACAACCTCAACATTGAAAAACACCAACAAATTCAACAACAACCGCAACATTGAAAACACCAACAAATTCAACAACAACCTCAACATTGAAAAACACCAACAAATTCAACAACAACCTCAACATTGAAAAACACCAACAAATTCAACAACAACCTCAACATTGAAAAACACCAACAAATTCAACAACAACCTCAACATTGAAAAACACCAACAAATTCAACAACAACCTCAACATTGAAAAACACCAACAAATTCAACAACAACCTCAACATTGAAAAACACCAACAAATTCAACAACAACCGCAACATTGAAAACACCAACAAATTCAACAACAACCTCAACATTGAAAAACACCAACAAATTCAACAAACGCAATATTGAAAACACCAACAAATTCAACAACAACCCAACATTGAAAACACCAACAAATTCAACAACAACCTCAACATTGAAAAACACCAACAAATTCAACAACAACCTCAACATTGAAAAACACCAACAAATTCAACAACAACCTCAACATTGAAAACACCAACAAATTCAACAACAACCGCAACATTGAAAAACACCAACAAATTCAACAACAACCTCAACATTGAAAACACCAACAAATTCAACAACAACCTCAACATTGAAAACACCAACAAATTCAACAACAACCTCAACATTGAAAAACACCAACAAATTCAACAACAACCTCAACATTGAAAACACCAACAAATTCAACAACAACCGCAACATTGAAAAACACCAACAAATTCAACAACAACCTCAACATTGAAAAACACCAACAAATTCAACAACAACCTCAACATTGAAAAACACCAACAAATTCAACAACAACCTCAACATTGAAAAACACCAACAAATTCAACAACAACCTCAACATTGAAAAACACCAACAAATTCAACAACAACCTCAACATTGAAAAACACCAACAAATTCAACAACAACCTCAACATTGAAAAACACCAACAAATTCAACAACAACCTCAACATTGAAAACACCAACAAATTCAACAACAACCTCAACATTGAAAACACCAACAAATTCAACAACAACCTCAACATTGAAAAACACCAACAAATTCAACAACAACCTCAACATTGAAAAACACCAACAAATTCAACAACAACCGTAACATTGAAAAGCACCAACAAATTCAACAACAACCGCAACATTGAAAAACACCAACAAATTCAACAACAACCACAACATTGAAAAACACCAACAAATTCAACAACAAGCGCAACATTGAAAACACCAACAAATTCAACAACAACCTCAACATTGAAAACAAAAACAAATTCAACAACAACCTCAACATTGAAAACACCAACAAATTCAACAACAACCGCAACATTGAAAAAACACCAACAAATTCAACAACAATCTCAACTTTGTAAAAAATCAAAAAATTCAACAACAACCTCAACATTGAAAAACAACATCAAATTCAACCACAACCTAAACACTGAAAACACCAACAAATTCAAGAACAACCTCGACATTGAAAAACAGCATCAAATTCAACAACCTCAGCACTGAAAACACCAACAAATTCAACAACAATCGCAACATTGAAAACACCAACAAATTCAACAACAACCACAACATGAGAAACACCAACAAATTCAACAACAACCCCAACATTGAAAACACCAACAAATTCATCAACAAACTCAACATTGAAAAATACCAACAAATTCAACAACAACCGCAAATTTGAAAAACACCAACAAATTCAACAACAACATCAACATTGAAAAACACCAACAAATTCAACAACAACCTCAACATTGAAAAACACCAACAAATTCAACAACAACCTCAACATTGAAAACACCAACAAATTCAACAACAACCTCAACATTGAAAAACACCAACAAATTCAACAACAACCTCAACATTGAAAAACACCAACAAATTCAACAACAACCTCAACATTGAAAAACACCAACAAATTCAACAACAACCTCAACATTGAAAAACACCAACAAATTCAACAACAACCGCAACATTGAAAACACCAACAAATTCAACAACAACCTCAACATTGAAAAACACCAACAAATTCAACAACAACCGCAACATTGAAAAGCACCACCAAATTCAACAACAAACGCAACATTGAAAAACACCAACAAATTCAACAACAACCTCAACATTGAAAACACCAACAAATTCAACAACAACCTCAACATTGAAAACAAAAACAAATTCAACAACAACCTCAACATTGAAAAAACAATAAAAAATTCAACAACAACCTCAACATTGAAAAACAACATCAAATTCAACCACAACCTAAACACTGAAAACACCAACAAATTCAAGAACAACCTCGACATTGAAAAACAGCATCAAATTCAACAACCTCAGCACTGAAAACACCAACAAATTCAACAACAATCGCAACATTGAAAACACCAACAAATTCAACAACAACCACAACATGAGAAACACCAACAAATTCAACAACAACCCAACATTGAAAACACCAACAAATTCAACAAAAACCTCAACATTGAAATATATCAACAAATTCAACAACAACCTCAAATTTGAAAAACACCAACAAATTCAACAACAACATCAACATTGAAAAACACCAACAAATTCAACAACAAACCCAACATTGAAAACACCAACAAATTCAACAACAACCTCAACATTGAAAACACCAACAAATTCAACAACAACCTCAACATTGAAAAACACCAACAAATTCAACAACAACCTCAACATTGAAAACACCAACAAATTCAACAACAACCTCAACATTGAAAAACACCAACAAATTCAACAACAACCTCAACATTGAAAAACACCAACAAATTCAACAACAACCTCAACATTGAAAACACCAACAAATTCAACAACAACCTCAACATTGAAAACACCAACAAATTCAACAACAACCTCAACATTGAAAAACACCAACAAATTCAACAACAACCTCAACATTGAAAAACACCAACAAATTCAACAACAACCTCAACATTGAAAAACACCAACAAATTCAACAACAACCTCAACATTGAAAAACACCAACAAATTCAACAACAACCTCAACATTGAAAAACACAAGCAAATTCAACAACAACCTCAACATTGAAAAACACCAACAAATTCAACAACAACCTCAACATTGAAAAACACCAACAAATTCAACAACAACCGCAACATTGAAAAACACCAACAAATTCAACAACAACCTCAACATTGAAAAACACCAACAAATTCAACAACAACCTCAACATTGAAAACACCAACAAATTCAACAACAACCGCAACATTGAAAACACCAACAAATTCAACAACAACCTCAACATTGAAAAACACCAACAAATTCAACAACAACCTCAACATTGAAAAACACCAACAAATTCAACAACAACCTCAACATTGAAAACACCAACAAATTCAACAACAACCTCAACATTGAAAACACCAACAAATTCAACAACAACCTCAACATTGAAAAACACCAACAAATTCAACAACCCCAACATTGAAAACACCAACAAATTCAACAACAACCTCAACATTGAAAACACCAACAAATTCAACAACAACCTCAACATTGAAAAACACCAACAAATTCAACAACAACCTCAACATTGAAAAACACCAACAAATTCAACAACAACCGCAACATTGAAAACACCAACAAATTCAACAACAACCTCAACATTGAAAAACACCAACAAATTCAACAACAACCTCAACATTGAAAAACACCAACAAATTCAACAACAACCTCAACATTGAAAACACCAACAAATTCAACAACAACCTCAACATTGAAAACACCAACAAATTCAACAACAACCTCAACATTGAAAACACCAACAAATTCAACAACAACCTCAACATTCAAAAACATCAACAAATTCAACAACAACCTCAACATTGAAAAACACCAACAAATTCAACAACAACCAAAACATTGAAAACACCAACAAATTCAACAACAACCTCAACATTGAAAACACCAACAAATTCATCAACAACCTCAACATTGAAAACACCAACAAATTCAACAACAACCTCAACATTGAAAAACACCAACAAATTCAACAACAACCACAACATTTAAAAACACCAACAAATTCAACAACAACCTCAACATTGAAAACACCAACAAATTCAACAACAATCCCAACATTGAAAAACACAACAAATTCAACAACAATCGCAACATTGAAAAACACCAACAAATTCAACAACAACCTCAACATTGAAAAACACCAACAAATTCAACAACAACCTCAACATTGAAAAACACCAACAAATTCAACAACAACCTCAACATTGAAAAACACCAACAAATTCAACAACAACCTCAACATTGAAAAACACCAACAAATTCAACAACAACCTCAACATTGAAAAACACCAACAAATTCAACAACAACCTCAACATTGAAAAACACCAACAAATTCAACAACAACCGCAACATTGAAAACACCAACAAATTCAACAACAACCTCAACATTGAAAACACCAACAAATTCAACAACAACCTCAACATTGAAAACACCAACAAATTCAACAACAACCTCAACATTGAAAAACACCAACAAATTCAACAACAACCTCAACATTGAAAAACACCAACAAATTCAACAACAACCTCAACATTGAAAACACCAACAAATTCAACAACAACCTCAACATTGAAAACACCAACAAATTCAACAACAACCTCAACATTGAAAACACCAACAAATTCAACAACAACCTCAACATTGAAAACACCAACAAATTCAACAACAACCCCAACATTGAAAACACCAACAAATTCAACAACAACCTCAACATTGAAAAACACCAACAAATTCAACAACAACCTCAACATTGAAAAACACCAACAAATTCAACAACAACCTCAACATTGAAAAACACCAACAAATTCAACAACAACCTCAACATTGAAAAACACCAACAAATTCAACAAAAACCTCAACATTGAAAAACACCAACAAATTCAACAACAACCTCAACATTAATAAACACCAACAAATTCAACAACAACCTCAACATTGAAAAACACCAACAAATTCAACAACAACCGTGACATTGAAAACACCAACAAATTCAACAACAACCGCAACATTGAAAAACACCAACAAATTCAACAACAACCTCAACATTGAAAAACACCAACAAATTCAACAACAACCTCAACATTGAAAAACACCAACAAATTCAACAACAACCTCAACATTGAAAACACCAACAAATTCAACAACAACCTCAACATTGAAAAACACCAACAAATTCAACAACAACCTCAACATTGAAAAACACCAACAAATTCAACAACAACCTCAACATTGAAAACACCAACAAATTCAACAACAACCTCAACATTGAAAAACACCAACAAATTCAACAACAACCTCAACATTGAAAACACCAACAAATTCAACAACAACCTCAACATTGAAAAACACCAACAAATTCAACAACAACCTCAACATTGAAAACACCAACAAATTCAACAACAACCTCAACATTGAAAAACACCAACAAATTCAACAACAAACCCAACATTGAAAAACACCAACAAATTCAACAACAACCTCAACATTGAAAAACACCAACAAATTCAACAACAACCTCAACATTGAAAACACCAACAAATTCAACAACAACCTCAACATTGAAAACACCAACAAATTCAACAACAACCTCAACATTGAAAAACACCAACAAATTCAACAACAACCTCAACATTGAAAAACACCAACAAATTCAACAACAACCTCAACATTGAAAAACACCAACAAATTCAACAACAACCTCAACATTGAAAAACACCAACAAATTCAACAACAACCTCAACATTGAAAAACACCAACAAATTCAAAAACAATCTCAACATTGAAAAACACCAACAAATTCAACAACAACCTCAATATTGAAAACACCAACAAATTCAACAACAACCTCAACATTGAAAACACCAACAAATTCAACAACAACCTCAACATTGAAAACACCAACAAATTCAACAACAACCTCAACATTGAAAAACACCAACAAATTCAACAACAACCTCAACATTGAAAAACACCAACAAATTCAACAACAACCTCAACATTGAAAAACACCAACAAATTCAACAAACCCAACATTGAAAACACCAACAAATTCAACAACAACCTCGACATTGAAAACACCAACAAATTCAACAACAACCTCAACATTGAAAACACCAACAAATTCAACAACAACCTCAACATTGAAAAACACCAACAAATTCAACAACAACCTCAACATTGAAAACACCAACAAATTCAACAACAACCTCAACATTGAAAAACACCAACAAATTCAACAACAACCTCAACATTGAAAAACACCAACAAATTCAACAACAACCTCAACATTGAAAACACCAACAAATTCAACAACAACCTCAACATTGAAAACACCAACAAATTCAACAACAACCTCAACATTGAAAAACACCAACAAATTCAACAACAACCGCAACATTGAAAAACACCAACAAATTCAACAACAACCTCAACATTGAAAAACACCAACAAATTCAACAACAACCTCAACATTGAAAAACACCAACAAATTCAACAACAACCGCAACATTGAAAACACCAACAAATTCAACAACAACCTCAACATTGAAAACACCAACAAATTCAACAACAACCTCAACATTGAAAACACCAACAAATTCAACAACAACCGCAACATTGAAAAACACCAACAAATTCAACAACAATCTCAACTTTGTAAAAAATCAAAAAATTCAACAACAACCTCAACATTGAAAAACAACATCAAATTCAACCACAACCTAAACACTGAAAACACCAACAAATTCAAGAACAACCTCGACATTGAAAAACAGCATCAAATTCAACAACCACAGCACTGAAAACACCAACAAATTCAACAACAATCGCAACATTGAAAACACCAACAAATTCAACAACAACCACAACATGAGAAACACCAACAAATTCAACAACAACCCCAACATTGAAAACACCAACAAATTCATCAACAAACTCAACATTGAAAAATACCAACAAATTCAACAACAACCGCAAATTTGAAAAACACCAACAAATTCAACAACAACATCAACATTGAAAAACACCAACAAATTCAACAACAACCCAAACATTGAAAAACACCAACAAATTCAACAACAACCTCAACATTCAAAACACCAACAAATTCAACAACAACCTCAACATTGAAAACACCAACAAATTCAACAACAACCTCAACATTGAAAACACCAACAAATTCAACAACAACCTCAACATTGAAAAACACCAACAAATTCAACAACAACCTCAACATTGAAAACACCAACAAATTCAACAACAACCTCAACATTGAAAACACCAACAAATTCAACAACAACCTCAACATTGAAAAACACCAACAAATTCAACAACAACCTCAACATTGAAAACACCAACAAATTCAACAACAACCTCAACATTCAAAACACCAACAAATTCAACAACAACCTCAACATTGAAAAACACCAACAAATTCAACAACAACCTCAACATTGAAAAACACCAACAAATTCAACAACAACCTCAACATTGAAAACACCAACAAATTCAACAACAACCACAAAATTGAAAAACACCAACAAATTCAACAACAACCTCAACATTGAAAAACACCAACAAATTCAACAACAACCTCAACATTGAAAAACACCAACAAATTCAACAACAACCTCAACATTGAAAAACACCAACAAATTCAACAACAACCTCAACATTGAAAACACCAACAAATTCAACAACAACCTCAACATTGAAAACACCAACAAATTCAACAACAACCTCAACATTGAAAAACACCAACAAATTCAACAACAACCGCAACATTGAAAAACACCAACAAATTCAACAACAACCTCAACATTGAAAAACACCAACAAATTCAACAACAACCTCAACATTGAAAAACACCAACAAATTCAACAACAACCTCAACATTGAAAACACCAACAAATTCAACAACAACCTCAACATTGAAAAACACCAACAAATTCAACAACAACCTCAACATTGAAAAACACCAACAAATTCAACAACAACCGCAACATTGAAAAACACCAACAAATTCAACAACAACCGCAACATTGAAAACACCAACAAATTCAACAACAACCTCAACATTGAAAACACCAACAAATTCAACAACAACCTCAACATTGAAAACACCAACAAATTCAACAACAACCTCAACATTGAAAAACACCAACAAATTCAACAACAACCTCAACATTGAAAAACACCAACAAATTCAACAACAACCTCAACATTGAAAACACCAACAAATTCAACAACAACCTCAACATTGAAAAACACCAACAAATTCAACAACAACCGCAACATTGAAAACACCAACAAATTCAACAACAACCTCAACATTGAAAAACACCAACAAATTCAACAACAACCTCAACATTGAAAAACACCAACAAATTCAACAACAACCTCAACATTGAAAAACACCAACAAATTCAACAACAACCTCAACATTGAAAAACACCAACAAATTCAACAACAACCTCAACATTGAAAACACCAACAAATTCAACAACAACCTCAACATTGAAAACACCAACAAATTCAACAACAACCTCAACATTGAAAACACCAACAAATTCAACAACAGCTTCAACATTGAAAACACCAACAAATTCAACAACAACCTCAACATTGAAAAACACCAACAAATTCAACAACAACCTCAACATTGAAAAACACCAACAAATTCAACAACAACCTCAACATTGAAAACACCAACAAATTCAACAACAACCTCAACATTGAAAAACACCAACAAATTCAACAACAACCTCAACATTGAAAAACACCAACAAATTCAACAACAACCTCAACATTGAAAAACACCAACAAATTCAACAACAACCTCAACATTGAAAAACACCAACAAATTCAACAACAACCTCAACATTGAAAAACACCAACAAATTCAACAACAACCTCAACATTGAAAAACACCAACAAATTCAACAACAACCTCAACATTGAAAAACACCAACAAATTCAACAACAACCGCAACATTGAAAACACCAACAAATTCAACAACAACCTCAACATTGAAAAACACCAACAAATTCAACAACAACCTCAACATTGAAAAACACCAACAAATTCAACAACAACCTCAACATTGAAAACACCAACAAATTCAACAACAACCTCAACATTGAAAACACCAACAAATTCAACAACAACCTCAACATTGAAAAACACCAACAAATTCAACAACAACCTCAACATTGAAAAACACCAACAAATTCAACAACAACCTCAACATTGAAAAACACCAACAAATTCAACAACAACCTCAACATTGAAAAACACCAACAAATTCAACAACAACCTCAACATTGAAAACACCAACAAATTCAACAACAACCGCAACATTGAAAAACACCAACAAATTCAACAACAACCTCAACTTTGAAAAACATCAAAAAATTCAACAACAACCTCAACATTGAAAAACACCAACAAATTCAACAACAACCTCAACATTGAAAACACCAACAAATTCAACAACAACCTCAACATTGAAAACACCATCAAATTCAACAACAACCTCAACATTGAAAAACACCACCAAATTCAACAACAACCTCAACATTGAAAACACCAACAACTTCCACAAACTCAACATTGAAAACACCAACAAATTCAACAACAACCTCAACATTGAAAACACCAACAAATTCAACAACAACCTCAACATTGAAAACACCAACAAATTCAACAACAACCTCAACATTGAAAAACACCAACAAATTCAACAACAACCTCAACATTGAAAAACACCAACAAATTCAACAACAACCGCAACATTGAAAACACCAACAAATTCAACAACAACCGCAACATTGAAAAACACCAACAAATTCAACAACAACCTCAACATTGAAAAACACCAACAAATTCAACAACAACCTCAACATTGGAAAACTCCAAGAAATTCAACAACAACCTCAACATTGAAAACACCAACAAATTCAACAACAACCTCAACATTGAAAACACCAACAAATTCAACAACAACCGCAACATTGAAAAAACAACAAATTCAACAACAATCTCAACTTTGTAAAAACGTTAAAATTCAACAACAACCTCAACATTGAAAAACAACATCAAATTCAACAACAACCTAAACACTGAAAACACCAACAAATTCAAGAACAACCTCGACATTGAAAAACAGCATCAAATTCAACAACCTCAGCACTGAAAACACCAACAAATTCAACAACAATCGCAACATTGAAAACACCAACAAATTCAACAACAACCACAACATGAGAAACACCAACAAATTCAACAACAACCCCAACATTGAAAACACCAACAAATTCATCAACAAACTCAACATTGAAAAATACCAACAAATTCAACAACAACCGCAAATTTGAAAAACACCAACAAATTCAACAACAACATCAACATTGAAAAACACCAACAAATTCAACAACAACCCAACATTGAAAAACACCAACAAATTCAACAACAACCTCAACATTGAAAACACCAACAAATTCAACAACAACCTCAACATTGAAAAACACCAACAAATTCAACAACAACCTCAACATTGAAAAACACCAACAAATTCAACAACAACCGCAACATTGAAAAACACCAACAAATTCAACAACAACCTCAACATTGAAAACACCAACAAATTCAACAACAACCTCAACATTGAAAAACACCAACAAATTCAACAACAAATGCAACATTGAAAAACACCAACAAATTCAACAACAACCTCAACATTGAAAAACACCAACAAATTCAACAACAACCTCAACATTGAAAAGCACCAACAAATTCAACAACAACCTCAACATTGAAAACACCAACAAATTCAACAACAACCTCAACATTGAAAAACACCAACAAATTCAACAACAACCTCAACATTGAAAAACACCAACAAATTCAACAACAACTCAACATTGAAAAACACCAACAAATTCAACAACAACCTCAACATTGAAAAACACCAACAAATTCAACAACAACCTCAACATTGAAAAACACCAACAAATTCAACAACAACCTCAACATTGAAAACACCAACAAATTCAACAACAACCTCAACATTGAAAAACACCAACAAATTCAACAACAACCTCAACATTGAAAAACACCAACAAATTCAACAACAACCTCAACATTGAAAACACCAACAAATTCAACAACAACCTCAACATTGAAAACACCAACAAATTCAACAACAACCTCAACATTGAAAAACACCAACAATTTCAACAACCCCAACATTGAAAACACCAACAAATTCAACAACAACCTCAACATTGAAAACACCAACAAATTCAACAACAACCTCAACATTGAAAAACACCAACAAATTCAACAACAACCTCAACATTGAAAAACACCAACAAATTCAACAACAACCTCAACATTGAAAAACACCAACAAATTCAACAACAACCTCAACATTGAAAAACACCAACAAATTCAACAACAACCTCAACATTGAAAACACCAACAAATTCAACAACAACCTCAACATTGAAAACACCAACAAATTCAACAACAACCTCAACATTGAAAACACCAACAAATTCAACAACAACCTCAACATTGAAAAACACCAACAAATTCAACAACAACCGCAACATTGAAAACACCAACAAATTCAACAACAACCTCAACATTGAAAACACCAACAAATTCAACAAACCCAACATTGAAAACACCAACAAATTCAACAACAACCTCAACATTGAAAAACACCAACAAATTCAACAACAACCTCAACATTGAAAAACACCAACAAATTCAACAACAACCTCAACATTGAAAAACACCAACAAATTCAACAACAACCTCAACATTGAAAACACCAACAAATTCAACAACAACCTCAACATTGAAAACACCAACAAATTCAACAACAACCTCAACATTGAAAAACACCAACAAATTCAACAAAAACATCGACATTGAAAACACCAACAAATTCAACAACAACCTCAACATTGAAAAACACCAACAAATTCAACAACAACCTCAACATTGAAAAACACCAACAAATTCAACAACAACCTCAACATTGAAAAACACCAACAAATTCAACAACAACCTCAACATTGAAAAACACGAACAAATTCAACAATAACCCCAACATTGAAAAACACCAACATATTCAACAACAACCGCAACATTGAAAAACACCAACAAATTCAACAACAACCTCAACATTGAAAAACACCAACAAATTCAACAACAACCTCAACATTGAAAAACACCAACAAATTCAACAACAACCTCAACATTGAAAACACCAACAAATTCAACAACAACCTCAACATTGAAAAACACCAACAAATTCAACAACAACCTCAACATTGAAAACACCAACAAATTCAACAACAACCTCAACATTGAAAAACACCAACAAATTCAACAACAACCTCAACATTGAAAAACACCAACAAATTCAACAACAAACCCAACATTGAAAAACACCAACAAATTCAACAACAACCTCAACATTGAAAAACACCAACAAATTCAACAACAACCTCAACATTGAAAAACACCAACAAATTCAACAACAACCTCAACATTGAAAACACCAACAAATTCAACAACAACCTCAACATTGAAAAACACCAACAAATTCAACAACAACCTCAACATTGAAAACACCAACAAATTCAACAACAACCTCAACATTGAAAACACCAACAAATTCAACAACAACCTCAACATTGAAAACACCAACAAATTCAACAACAACCTCAACATTGAAAACACCAACAAATTCAACAACAACCTCAACATTGAAAAACACCAACAAATTCAACAACAACCTCAACATTGAAAAACACCAACAAATTCAACAACAACCGCAACATTGAAAAACACCAACAAATTCAACAACAACCTCAACATTGAAAAACACCAACAAATTCAACAACAACCCCAACATTGAAAAACACCAACAAATTCAACAACAACCTCAACATTGAAAAACACCAACAAATTCAACAACAACCTCAACATTGAAAAACACCAACAAATTCAACAACAACCTCAACATTGAAAACACCAACAAATTCAACAACAACCTCAACATTGAAAACACCAACAAATTCAACAACAACCTCAACATTGAAAAACACCAACAAATTCAACAACAACCTCAACATTGAAAAACACCAACAAATTCAACAACAACCTCAACATTGAAAACACCAACAAATTCAACAACAACCTCAACATTGAAAAACACCAACAAATTCAACAACAACCTCAACATTGAAAAACACCAACAAATTCAACAACAACCGCAACATTGAAAACACCAACAAATTCAACAACAACCTCAACATTGAAAACACCAACAAATTCAACAACAACCTCAACATTGAAAAACACCAACAAATTCAACAACAACCTCAACATTGAAAAACACCAACAAATTCAACAACAACCTCAACATTGAAAAACACCAACAAATTCAACAACAACCTCAACATTGAAAAACACCAACAAATTCAACAACAACCTCAACATTGAAAACACCAACAAATTCAACAACAACCTCAACATTGAAAACACGAACAAATTCAACAACAACCTCCACATTGAAAAACACCAACAAATTCAACAACAACCTCAACATTGAAAACACCAACAAATTCAACAACAACATCAACATTGAAAAACACCAACAAATTCAACAACAACCTCAACATTGAAAACACCAACAAATTCAACAACAACCTCAACATTGAAAACACCAACAAATTCAACAACAACCTCAACATTGAAAAACACCAACAAATTCAACAACAACCTCAACATTGAAAAACACCAACAAATTCAACAACAACCTCAACATTGAAAAACGCCAACAAATTCAACAATAACCTCAACTTTGAAAAACAACAACAAATTCAACAGCAACCTCAACAATGAAAACACCAACAAATTCAACAACAACCTCAACATTGAAAAACACCAACAAATTCAACAACAACCTCAACATTGAAAACACCAACAAATTCAACAACAACCTCAACATTGAAAAACACCAACAAATTCAACAACAACCTCAACATTGAAAAACACCAACAAATTCAACAACAACCTCAACATTGAAAAACACCAACAAATTCAACAACAACCTCAACATTGAAAAACACCAACAAATTCAACAACAACCTCAACATGAAAACACCAACAAATTCAACAACAACCTCAACATTGAAAACACCAACAAATTCAACAACAACCTCAACATTGAAAACACCAACAAATTCAACAACAACCGCAACATTGAAAACACCAACAAATTCAACAACAACCTCAACATTGAAAAACACCAACAAATTCAACAACAACCTCAACATTGAAAAACACCAACAAATTCAACAAAAACATCGACATTGAAAACACCAACAAATTCAACAACAACCTCAACATTGAAAAACACCAACAAATTCAACAACAACCTCAACATTGAAAAACACCAACAAATTCAACAACAACCGCAACATTGAAAAACACCAACAAATTCAACAACAACCTCAACATTGAAAAACACCAACAAATTCAACAACAACCTCAACATTGAAAAACACCAACAAATTCAACAACAAACCCTAACATTGAAAACACCAACAAATTCAACAACAACCTCAACATTGAAAAACACCAACAAATTCAACAACAACCTCAACATTGAAAAACACCAACAAATTCAACAACAACCTCAACATTGAAAAACACCAACAAATTCAACAACAACCTCAACATTGAAAAACACCAACAAATTCAACAACAACCTCAACATTGAAAACACCAACAAATTCAACAACAACCTCAACATTGAAAACACCAACAAATTCAACAACAACCTCAACATTGAAAACACCAACAAATTCAACAACAACCTCAACATTGAAAAACACCAACAAATTCAACAACAACCTCAACATTGAAAAACACCAACAAATTCAACAACAACCTCAACATTGAAAAACACCAACAAATTCAACAACAACCCAAACATTGAAAAACACCAACAAATTCAACAACAACCTCAACATTGAAAACACCAACAAATTCAACAACAACCTCAACATTGAAAAACACCAACAAATTCAACAACAACCTCAACATTGAAAAACACCAACAAATTCAACAACAACCTCAACATTGAAAAACACCAACAAATTCAACAACAACCTCAACATTGAAAACACCAACAAATTCAACAACAACCTCAACATTGAAAACACCAACAAATTCAACAACAACCTCAACATTGAAAAACACCAACAAATTCAACAACAACCTCAACATTGAAAAACACCAACAAATTCAACAACAACCTCAACATTGAAAAACACCAACAAATTCAACAACAACCTCAACATTGAAAAACACCAACAAATTCAACAACAACCTCAACATTGAAAACACCAACAAATTCAACAACAACCTCAACATTGAAAACACCAACAAATTCAACAACAACCTCAACATTGAAAAACACCAACAAATTCAACAACAACCTCAACATTGAAAAACACCAACAAATTCAACAACAACCTCAACATTGAAAAATACCAACAAATTCAACAACAACCTCAACATTGAAAACACCAACAAATTCAACAACAACCTCAACATTGAAAAACACCAACAAATTCAACAACAACCTCAACATTGAAAACACCAACAAATTCAACAACAACCTCAACATTGAAAACACCAACAAATTCAACAACAACCTCAACATTGAAAACACCAACAAGGTCAACAACAACCTCAACATAGAAAACAGAAACAAATTCAACAACAACCTCAACATTGAAAAACACCAACAAATTCAACAACAACCTCAACATTGAAAAACACCAACAAATTCAACAACAACCTCAACATTGAAAAACACCAACAAATTCAACAACAACCTCAACATTGAAAAACACCAACAAATTCAACAACAACCTCAACATTGAAAAACACCAACAAATTCAACAACAACCTCAACATTGAAAAACACCAACAAATTCAACAACAACCTCAACATTGAAAAACACCAACAAATTCAACAACAACCTCAACATTGAAAAACACCAACAAATTCAACAACAACCCCAACATTGAAAACACCAACAAATTCAACAACAACCTCAACATTGAAAAACACCAACAAATTCAACAACAACCTCAACATTGAAAAACACCAACAAATTCAACAACAACCTCAACATTGAAAAACACCAACAAATTCAACAACAACCTCAACATTGAAAACACCAACAAATTCAACAACAACCTCAACATTGAAAACACCAACAAATTCAACAACAACCTCAACATTGAAAAACACCAACAAATTCAACAACAACCTCAACATTGAAAAACACCAACAAATTCAACAACAACCTCAACATTGAAAAACACCAACAAATTCAACAACAACCTCAACATTGAAAAACACCAACAAATTCAACAACAACCTCAACATTGAAAAACACCAACAAATTCAACAACAACCTCAACATTGAAAAACACCAACAAATTCAACAACAACCTCAACATTGAAAAACACCAACAAATTCAACAACAACCTCAACATTGAAAAACACCAACAAATTCAACAACAATCTCAACATTGAAAAACACCAACAAATTCAACAACAACCTCAACATTGAAAACACCAACAAATTCAACAACAACCTCAACATTGAAAACACCAACAAATTCAACAACAACCTCAACATTGAAAACACCAACAAATTCAACAACAACCTCAACATTGAAAACACCAACAAATTCAACAACAACCTCAACATTGAAAACACCAACAAATTCAACAACAACCTCAACATTGAAAACACCAACAAATTCAACAACAACCTCAACATTGAAAAACACCAACAAATTCAACAACAACCTCAACATTGAAAAACACCAACAAATTCAACAACAACCTCAACATTGAAAACACCAACAAATTCAACAACAACCGCAACATTGAAAAACACCAACAAATTCAACAACAACCTCAACATTGAAAAACACCAACAAATTCAACAACAACCTCAACATTGAAAACACCAACAAATTCAACAACAACCTCAACATTGAAAACACCAACAAATTCAACAACAACCTCAACATTGAAAAACACCAACAAATTCAACAACAACCTCAACATTGAAAAACACCAACAAATTCAACAACAACCTCAACATTGAAAAACACCAACAAATTCAACAACAACCTCAACATTGAAAACACCAACAAATTCAACAACAACCTCAACATTGAAAAACACCAACAAATTCAACAACAACCTCAACATTGAAAAACACCAACAAATTCAACAACAACCTCAACATTGAAAACACCAACAAATTCAACAACAACCTCAACATTGAAAACACCAACAAATTCAACAACAACCTCAACATTGAAAAACACCAACAAATTCAACAACAACCGCAACATTGAAAACACCAACAAATTCAACAACAACCTCAACATTGAAAACACCAACAAATTCAACAACAACTCAACATTGAAAAACACCAACAAATTCAACAACAACCTCAACATTGAAAAACACCAACAAATTCAACAACAACCGCAATATTGAAAACACCAACAAATTCAACAACAACCTCAACATTGAAAAACACCAACAAATTCAACAACAACCTCAACATTGAAAAACACCAACAAATTCAACAACAACCTCAACATTGAAAAACACCAACAAATTCAACAACAACCTCAACATTGAAAAACACCAACAAATTCAACAACAACCTCAACATTGAAAACACCAACAAATTCAACAACAACCTCAACATTGAAAAACACCAACAAATTCAACAACAACCTCAACATTGAAAAACACCAACAAATTCAACAACAACCTCAACATTGAAAAACACCAACAAATTCAACAACAACCTCAACATTGAAAAACACCAACAAATTCAACAACAACCTCAACATTGAAAAACACCAACAAATTCAACAACAACCTCAACATTGAAAAACACCAACAAATTCAACAACAACCTCAACATTGAAAAACACCAACAAATTCAACAACAACCTCAACATTGAAAAACACCAACAAATTCAACAACAACCTCAACATTGAAAACACCAACAAATTCAACAACAACCTCAACATTGAAAAACACCAACAAATTCAACAACAACCTCAACATTGAAAAACACCAACAAATTCAACAACAACCTCAACATTGAAAAACACCAACAAATTCAACAACAACCTCAACATTGAAAAACACCAACAAATTCAACAACAACCTCAACATTGAAAACACCAACAAATTCAACAACAACCTCAACATTGAAAACACCAACAAATTCAACAACAACCTCAACATTGAAAAACACCAACAAATTCAACAACAACCTCAACATTGAAAAACACCAACAAATTCAACAACAACCGCAACATTGAAAACACCAACAAATTCAACAACAACCTCAACATTGAAAAACACCAACAAATTCAACAACAACCGCAACATTGAAAAACACCAACAAATTCAACAACAACCGCAACATTGAAAAACACCAACAAATTCAACAACAACCTCAACATTGAAAAACACCAACAAATTCAACAACAACCTCAACATTGAAAAACACCAACAAATTCAACAACACCCTCGACATTGAAAAACACCAACAAATTCAACAACAACCTCAACATTGAAAACACCAACAAATTCAACAACAACCTCAACATTGAAAACACCAACAAATTCAACAACAACCTCAACATTGAAAACACCAACAAATTCAACAACAACCTCAACATAGAAAAACACCAACAAATTCAACAACAACCTCAACATTGAAAACACCAACAAATTCAACAACAACCTCAACATTGAAAACACCAACAAATTCAACAACAACCTCAACATTGAAAACACCAACAAATTCAACAACAACCTCAACATTGAAAACACCAACAAATTCAACAACAACCTCAACATTGAAAACACCAACAAATTCAACAACAACCTCAACATTGAAAACACCAACAAATTCAACAACAACCTCAACATTGAAAAACACCAACAAATTCAACAACAACCTCAACATTGAAAAACACCAACAAATTCAACAACAACCTCAACATTGAAAAACACCAACAAATTCAACAACAACCTCAACATTGAAAATCACCAACAAATTCAACAACAACCTCAACATTGAAAAACACCAACAAATTCAACAACAACCTCAACATTGAAAAACACCAACAAATTCAACAACAACCTCAACATTGAAAACACCAACAAATTCAACAACAACCTCAACATTGAAAACACCAACAAATTCAACAACAACCTCAACATTGAAAAACACCAACAAATTCAACAACAACCTCAACATTGAAAAACACCAACAAATTCAACAACAACCTCAACATTGAAAAACACCAACAAATTCAACAACAACCTCAACATTGAAAACACCAACAAATTCAACAACAACCGCAACATTGAAAAACACCAACAAATTCAACAACAACCTCAACATTGAAAAACACCAACAAATTCAACAACAACCTCAACATTGAAAAACACCAACAAATTCAACAACAACCTCAACATTGAAAACACCAACAAATTCAACAACAACCTCAACATTGAAAAACACCAACAAATTCAACAACAAACCCTAACATTGAAAACACCAACAAATTCAACAACAACGCAACATTGAAAAACACCAACAAATTCAACAACAACCGCAACATTGAAAACACCAACAAATTCAACAACAACCAAAATATTGAAAACACCAACAAATTCAACAACAACCTCAACATTGAAAAACACCAACAAATTCAACAACAACCTCAACATTGAAAAACACCAACAAATTCAACAACAACCTCAACATTGAAAAACACCAACAAATTCAACAACAACCCATCATTGAAAAACACCAACAAATTCAACAACAACCTCAACATTGAAAAACACCAACAAATTCAACAACAACCTCAACATTGAAAAACACCAACAAATTCAACAACAACCTCAACATTGAAAAACACCAACAAATTCAACAACAACCTCAACATTGAAAAACACCAACAAATTCAACAACAACCTCAACATTGAAAAACACCAACAAATTCAACAACAACCTCAACATTGAAAAACACCAACAAATTCAACAACAACCTCAACATTGAAAACACCAACAAATTCAACAACAACCTCAACATTGAAAAACACCAACAAATTCAACAACAACCTCAACATTGAAAACACCAACAAATTCAACAACAACCTCAACATTGAAAACACCAACAAATTCAACAACAACCTCAACATTGAAAACACCAACAAATTCAACAACAACCTCAACATTGAAAACACCAACAAATTCAACAACAACCTCAACATTGAAAACACCAACAAATTCAACAACAACCTCAACATTGAAAACACCAACAAATTCAACAACAACCTCAACATTGAAAAACACCAACAAATTCAACAACAACCGCAACATTGAAAAACACCAACAAATTCAACAACAACCTCAACATTGAAAACACCAACAAATTCAACAACAACCTCAACATTGAAAAACACCAACAAATTCAACAACAACCACAAAGTTCAAAACACCAACAAATTCAAGAACAACCTCGACATTGAAAAACACCAACAAATTCACGAACAACCTCAACATTGAAAACACCAACAAATTCAACAACAACGCAACATTGAAAAACACCAACAAATTCAACAACAACCTCAACATTGAAAAACACCAACAAATTCAACAACCCCAACATTGAAAACACCAACAAATTCAACAACAACCTCAACATTGAAAAACACCAACAAATTCAACAACAACCGCAACATTGAAAAACACCAACAAATTCAACAACAACCTCAACATTGAAAAACACCAACAAATTCAACAACAACCTCAACATTGAAAAACACCAACAAATTCAACAACAACCTCAACATTGAAAACACCAACAAATTCAACAACAACCTCAACATTGAAAACACCAACAAATTCAACAACAACCTCAACATTGAAAAACACCAACAAATTCAACAACAACCTCAACTTTGAAAAACACCAACAAATTCAACAACAACCTCAACATTGAAAAACACCAACAAATTCAACAACAACCTCACATTGAAAAACACCAACAAATTCAACACAACTCAACATTGAAAACACCAACAAATTCAACACAACCTCAACATTGAAAACACAAACAAATTCAACAACAACCTCAACATTGAAAAACACCAACAAATTCAACAACAAACTCAACATTGAAAACACCAACAAATTCAACAACAACCTCAACATTGAAAAACACCAACAAATTCAACAACAACCTCAACATTGAAAACACCAACAAATTCAACAACAACCACAACATTGAAAACACCACAATTCCACAACAACCGCAACATTGAAAACACCAACAAATTCAACAACAACCTCAAAATTAAAAAACAAAAACAAATTCAACAACAAACTCAACATTGAAAAGCACCAACAAATTCAACAACAACCTCAACATTGAAAAACACCAACAAATTCAACAACCCCAACATTGAAAACACCAACAAATTCAACAACAACCTCAACATTGAAAACACCAACAAATTCAACAACAACCTCAACATTGAAAAACACCAACAAATTCAACAACAACCTCAACATTGAAAACACCAACAAATTCAACAACAACCTCAACATTGAAAAACACCAACAAATTCAACAACAACCTCAACATTGAAAAACACCAACAAATTCAACAACAACCTCAACATTGAAAAACACCAACAAATTCAACAACAACCTCAACATTGAAAAACACCAACAAATTCAACAACAACCTCAACATTGAAAAACACCAACAAATTCAACAACAACCTCAACATTGAAAAACACCAACAAATTCAACAACAACCTCAACATTGAAAACACCAACAAATTCAACAACAACCTCAACATTGAAAACACCAACAAATTCAACAACAACCTCAACATTGAAAACACCAACAAATTCAACAACAACCTCAACATTGAAAACACCAACAAATTCAACAACAACCTCAACATAGAAAAACACCAACAAATTCAACAACAACCTCAACATTGAAAAACACCAACAAATTCAACAACAATCTCAACATTGAAAAACACCAACAAATTCAACAACAACCTCAACATTGAAAAACACCAACAAATTCAACAACAACCTCAACATTGAAAAACACCAACAAATTCAACAACAACCTCAACATTGAAAACACCAACAAATTCAACAACAACCTCAACATTGAAAAACACCAACAAATTCAACAACAACCTCAACATTGAAAACACCAACAAATTCAACAACAACCTCAACATTGAAAACACCAACAAATTCAACAACAACCTCAACATTGAAAACACCAACAAATTCAACAACAACCTCAACATTGAAAAACACCAACAAATTCAACAACAACCTCAACATTGAAAACACCAACAAATTCAACAACAACCTCAACATTGAAAAACACCAACAAATTCAACAACAACCTCAACATTGAAAAACACCAACAAATTCAACAACAACCTCAACATTGAAAAACACCAACAAATTCAACAACAACCTCAACATTGAAAACACCACCAAATTCAACAACAACCTCAACATTGAAAACACCAACAAATTCAACAACAACCTCAACATTGAAAAACACCAACAAATTCAACAACAACCTCAACATTGAAAAACACCAACAAATTCAACAACAACCTCAACATTGAAAACACCAACAAATTCAACAACAACCTCAACATTGAAAACACCAACAAATTCAACAACAACCTCAACATTGAAAAACACCAACAAATTCAACAACAACCTCAACATTGAAAACACCAACAAATTCAACAACAACCTCAACATTGAAAAACACCAACAAATTCAACAACAACCTCAACATTGAAAACACCAACAAATTCAACAACAACCTCAACATTGAAAATCACCAACAAATTCAACAACAACCTCAACATTGAAAACACCAACAAATTCAACAACAACCTCAACATTGAAAACACCAACAAATTCAACAACAACCTCAACATTGAAAACACCAACAAATTCAACAACAACCTCAACATTGAAAAACACCAACAAATTCAACAACAACCTCAACATTGAAAAACACCAACAAATTCAACAACAACCTCAACATTGAAAAACACCAACAAATTCAACAACAACCTCAACATTGAAAACACCAACAAATTCAACAACAACCTCAACATTGAAAACACCAACAAATTCAACAACAACCTCAACATTGAAAACACCAACAAATTCAACAACAACCTCAACATTGAAAACAAAAACAAATTCAACAACAACCTCAACATTGAAAACACCAACAAATTCAACAACAACCTCAACATTGAAAACACCAACAAATTCAACAACAACCTCAACATTGAAAACACCAACAAATTCAACAACAACCTCAACATTGAAAAACACCAACAAATTCAACAACAACTTCATCTTTGAAAAACACCAACAAATTCAACAACAACCTCAACATTGAAAAACACCACCAAATTCAACAACAACCTCAACATTGAAAAACACCAACAAATTCAACAACAACCTCAACATTGAAAAACACCAACAAATTCAACAACAACCTCAACATTGAAAACACCAACAAATTCAACAACAACCTCAACATTGAAAACACCAACAAATTCAACAACAACCTCAACATTGAAAACACCAACAAATTCAACAACAACCTCAACATTGAAAACACCAACAAATTCAACAACAACCTCAACATTGAAAAACACCAACAAATTCAACAACACCCTCAACATTGAAAAACACCAACAAATTCAACAACAACCTCAACATTGAAAAACACCAACAAATTCAACAACAACCTCAACATTGAAAAACACCAACAAATTCAACAACAACCTCAACATTGAAAAACACCAACAAATTCAACAACAACCTCAACATTGAAAACACCAACAAATTCAACAACAACCTCAACATTGAAAACACCAACAAATTCAACAACAACCTCAACATTGAAAACACCAACAAATTCAACAACAACCTCAACATTGAAAAATGCCAACAAATTCAACAACAACCTCAACATTGAAAAACACCAACAAATTCAACAACAACCTCAACATTGAAAAACACCAACAAATTCAACAACAATCCCAACATCGAAAACACCAACAAATTCAACAACAACCTCAACATTGAAAACACCAACAAATTCAACAACAACCTCAACATTGAAAAACACCAACAAATTCAACAACAACCTCAAGATTGAAAAACACCAACAAATTCAACAACAACCTCAACATTGAAAAACACCAACAAATTCAACAACAACCCAACATTGAAAACACCAACAAATTCAACAACAACCGCAACATTGAAAAACACCAACAAATTCAACAACAACCTCAACATTGAAAAACACCAACAAATTCAACAACAACCTCAACATTGAAAACACCAACAAATTCAACAACAACCTCAACATTGAAAAACACCAACAAATTCAACAACAACCTCAACATTGAAAAACACCAACAAATTCAACAACAACCTCAACATTGAAAACACCAACAAATTCAACAACAACCTCAACATTGAAAAACACCAACAAATTCAACAACAACCTCAACATTGAAAACACCAACAAATTCAACAACAACCTCAACATTGAAAACACCAACAAATTCAACAACAACCTCAACATTGAAAACACCAACAAATTCAACAACAACCTCAACATTGAAAAACACCAACAAATTCAACAACAACCTCAACATTGAAAAACACCAACAAATTCAACAACAACCTCAACATTGAAAAACACCAACAAATTCAACAACAACCCCAACATTGAAAACACCAACAAATTCAACAACAACCTCAACATTGAAAACACCAACAAATTCAACAACAACCTCAACATTGAAAAACACCAACAAATTCAACAACAACCTCAACATTGAAAAACACCAACAAATTCAACAACAACCTCAACATTGAAAAACACCAACAAATTCAACAACAACCTCAACATTGAAAACACCAACAAATTCAACAACTCCAATATTGAAAACACCAACAAATTCAACAACAACCTCAACATTGAAAACACCAACAAATTCAACAACAACCCTAACATTGAAAACACCAACAAATTCAACAACAACCGCAACATTGAAAAACACCAACAAATTCAACAACAATCTCAACATTGAAAAACACCAACAAATTCAACAACAACCTCAACATTGAAAAACACCAACAAATTCACAACAACCTCAACATTGAAAAACACCAACAAATTCAACAACAACCGCAACATTGAAAAACACCAACAAATTCAACAACAACCCCAACATTGAAAAACACCAACAATTCAACAACAACCTCAACATTGAAAACAAAAACAACTTCAACAACAAACTCAACATTGAAAACACCAACAAATTCAACAACAACCTGCAAATTGAAAACAACAACAAATTCAACAACAACCTCAACATTGAAAACACCAACAAATTCAACAACAACCTCAACATTGAAAAACACCAACAAATTCAACAACAACCTCAACATTGAAAAACACCAACAAATTCAACAACAACCTCAACATTGAAAAACACCAACAAATTCAACAACAACCTCAACATTGAAAACACCAACAAATTCAACAACAACCTCAACATTGAAAACACCAACAAATTCAACAACAACCTCAACATTGAAAAACACCAACAAATTCAACAACAACCTCAACATTGAAAACACCAACAAATTCAACAACAACCTCAACATTGAAAACACCAACAAATTCAACAACACCCTCGACATTGAAAAAAACCAACAAATTCAACAACCCCAACATTGAAAACACCAACAAATTCAACAACAACCTCAACATTGAAAACACCAACAAATTCAACAACAACCTCAACATTGAAAAACACCAACAAATTCAACAACAACCTCAACATTGAAAAACACCAACAAATTCAACAACAACCTCAACATTGAAAAACACCAACAAATTCAACAACAACCTCAACATTGAAAACACCAACAAATTCAACAACAACCTCAACATTGAAAACACCAACAAATTCAACAACAACCGCAACATTGAAAAACACCAACAAATTCAACAACAACCTCAACATTGAAAAACACCAACAAATTCAACAACAACCTCAACATTGAAAACACCAACAAATTCAACAACAACCTCAACATTGAAAAACACCAACAAATTCAACAACAACCTCAACATTGAAAAACACCAACAAATTCAACAACAACCTCAACATTGAAAACACCAACAAATTCAACAACAACCTCAACATTGAAAACACCAACAAATTCAACAACAACCTCAACATTGAAAAACACCAACAAATTCAACAACAACCTCAACATTGAAAACACCAACAAATTCAACAACAACCTCAACATTGAAAAACACCAACAAATTCAACAACAACCTCAACATTGAAAACACCAACAAATTCAACAACAACCGCAACATTGAAAAACACCAACAAATTCAACAACAACCCCAACATTGAAAACACCAACAAATTCAACAACAACCTCAACATTGAAAAACACCAACAAATTCAACAACAACCTCAACATTGAAAACACCAACAAATTCAACAACAACCTCAACATTGAAAAACACCAACAAATTCAACAACAACCTCAACATTGAAAAACACCAACAAATTCAACAACAACCTCAACATTGAAAAACACCAACAAATTCAACAACAACCTCAACATTGAAAAACACCAACAAATTCAACAACAACCTCAACATTGAAAAACACCAACAAATTCAACAACAACCTCAAATTTGAAAAACACCAACAAATTCAACAACAACCTCAACATTGAAAAACACCAACAAATTCAACAACAACCTCAACATTGAAAAACACCAACAAATTCAACAACAACCTCAACATTGAAAAACACCAACAAATTCAACAACAACCTCAACATTGAAAACACCAACAAATTCAACAACAACCTCAACATTGAAAAACACCAACAAATTCAACAACAACCTCAACATTGAAAACACCAACAAATTCAACAACAACCTCAACATTGAAAATCAGCAACAAATTCAACAACAACCTCAACATTTAAAAAGACCAACAAATTCAACAACAACCTCAACATTGAAAAACACCAACAAATTCAACAACAACCTCAACATTGAAAACACCAACAAATTCAACAACAACCTCTACATTGAAAAACACCAACAAATTCAACAACAACCTCAACATTGAAAACACCAACAAATTCAACAACAACCTCAACATTGAAAACACCAACAAATTCAACAACAACCTCAACATTGAAAACACCAACAAATTCAACAACAACCTCAACATTGAAAAACACCAACAAATTCAACAACAACCTCAACATTGAAAAACACCAACAAATTCAACAACAACCTCAACATTGAAAAACACCAACAAATTCAACAACAACCTCAACATTGAAAAACACCAACAAATTCAACAACAACCTCAACATTGAAAACACCAACAAATTCAACAACAACCTCAACATTGAAACCACTAATAAATTCAACAACAACATCAACTTTGAAAAATACCAACAAGTTCAACAAAATAAACATTGGAAAACACCAAACAATTATTTAACAATATTATCATGAGAGGGGGACGCCTCCTAAATGTCACAATGTTCAAAGCTCGCACCTGGTCTCCATGGTGACAGCATCATGGGAGGGGCGGCTCCTAAAAGTCACAACAGGCAGGTTGCGTGACCAGCTTCCCATGGTGATGGCAGCATGGGAGTGGGTGCTCCGAAACGTCAGAATGTACAAGGGTCGGACAAGGTTCCTATTGTGACGGCATCATGGGAGGCGAGGCTTTTAAAAGTCAGAACGGGCAGGGGGCGGGACCTGCTCCCCATGGTAACAGCATCATGGGAGGGGCGGCTCCTATCCGTCACAAAGTGCAAGGGGTGCAAGTGTTCTCCATGGTGACGGCATCATGGGCGGGGCGGATTCTAAACATCACCACGGGCAAGGGGCGGAGCCTGGTCCATATGGTGGCGACATCATTGGGGTGGGGGGGGTGGCGGCGGCACCTAAACGTCACAATGGCCAGGAGGCCGGACTGGTCCCAGTGATGACCGCATAATGGGAGGGTCGAGAACTGTGATGGCAAAATGGGCAGGGTGGCGGCTCCTGGTCCCCATGACGACGGCTTAATTGGAGGGGCGTGTCCTTTGACTGCACCATGGAAAGGGCGAAGGACGTGGTCCCCATGATGATGGCATAATGCAGAGGCTAGGGCCTTGTGACAGCACAATGGACAGGGGTTGGTGTCTGGTCCCCATGATGATGGCATAACAAAGAGGGGCGTGTCCGGAAGGGGCCCATTGGACGGGGCAGTAACCTTGTCCCTTTGATGAAGGCACAATGGAAAGGGGCGAGCCCTGCTTCCATTGGCCAGGTTAAGCTGGACTGGGTTAGAGAGGTCTCCTGCCGGCCCCGCCCATGACCCTCAGCCATTGGAGCAGGGAGAAAAGGTGAGAGGGCAAATGGTCACCGCCCCTCCATTCCCACCGGCGCTCACCTGAATAGCCAATGGTCCAGCAGCAACAGGTATAACAATGGTTTTGTGAAACTTCATGCTGGATATTTCTCCTGCATTACCTTCCATTCTGCCCTTCAGTTACCCTTTGATGTTATAACAATCCTCAGGAGAATCAATAAACAGGAATCTGGTTGTAAGATTGCCAAATACTGGCCTGTAAAAGCACTACATTATCTCTAGGTTACCTCCGCGAGTTAAAATGTGAATATTTCACCAACATCACAGAGCAAACATGCCCCAATTAAAAACCATAGGATCAGAAATGGTAAGCATTGGGCAGAGGCCGATATTGAGAGGCCCCCAACACACACAGACACATACAGAAGCACACACAGGACACACACACAGTCTGACACATACATGCACACATAGACACACATTCACAGGCACATAGACACACATGCACACAGGCACACAAAAATACACACACAGAGGCACATACACACACACACACACTCAGAGACACAAACTCAGACACGCGCATGCACACACAGCCACACACAGCCCCCGCACACACAGCACACCCCCCCCCCACACACACACAGAGGCGCACACACAAACAAGACACACGCAGACACGAACACAGACACACAATGGCACAGACACACACTCACACACCTCTATTAATTGCACGATTTGCATTAATTTCAGGGTCTGCATTATTTTCAGTATTTGTATTAGTATCGGGATCTGTTATAATTTCAGGGCCTGTATTAATTTCAGGTTCTGTATTAGCTTCAGGATCTGTATCAGTTTGAGGGTCCGTTTTTAGCTTCAATATCAGTTTAGGTGTCTGTATCAATTTTAAATTCGGTATTACTTTAAGGATCTATATTAATTTAAACATTTGTATTAGTTTCAGGACCTTTATTAATTTAAAGATCTGTGTTAAATTAAAGATCTGTATTGATTTAAGGATCTGTATTATTTTCAGGATCAGTATTACTTTCAGGTTCTGTATGAGCTTCATATAGGACATTGCAGATTTTTTTCAACCAACATTTCTTCATTCCTTTTCTTCTTTGTTAATCACTTTAAAACTCTGTATTATCTAATTGGAGAGCTTCCAAAACATGTTTATAAGGAACCCCCTTCTAGGTGTTACCTCAGATTGTCAGCGGGAGCATCGGCCCTGTGATTAACAGGGAAATGCAGTTGAAGAGAGAGAGAGGCGATCTCAGAATCTGAGAGCAACGGATTGGAAAGTTACAACAATGGATCAGAACCTGAGAACAACATAAAGGAATGTTACACCAATAAACAGGAGTTTATCGGAAGCACTTTATGAGCATTCCAGATATTATAATTAGATACCATTAAATTCCCGGATCTATTGGGCAATCCAGCTTATTCTGCCATTTTACTATCCGATCCTCGGTATTATTGGCGTCCCTTGTCAGTCTGATTGTGTCCGACGAACAATTCTATAAACCATGTTTAACTGCATTAATCTTCTTCACCAAAACTAGAGTTGTTTCGAGATTGCAAATTTGTCTAAACTAGTTCAAGTGAACAGGAGCGACAGTTTAATGATTAACAACTTGTTCAGAAATGTCAGTATCATATATATTCCTTTTTACTATCAGTTGTCTTCCACCATATCACAGACATTTCAGTTTATTGACACCTGTACAGTAATTTCAATACTTCACTGGATGCCACAATAACATGGACCAATCCAGCACATTCAGCCAAGCTGATATGTTTTTTCTTTCAGCTTGATGCATAATTCCACTGTTTTCTCTGTTCCTGACAGTGAACATGGTGACAATTGTGATCTTAACTCAGGGAAATTGTGGTCTCTCCAAGTGTGTCACTCGCTACCTGGTGTCCATGGTAGCAGCCGATCTACTGGTCATTATTGTCGACCTGATATTGAGACACATTGCAATTGTTTATTGGGAATATTTTAATTTCCTGTGGGACATGCATGTGTGTAATATCCATGCCATCTTGCTTAATGCAGCCACTGACTGCTCTGTCTGGTTCACTGTTACTTTCACATTTGATCAGTTTGTGGTCATTTGTTGCCAGAAGCTAAAAATTAAATATTGAACTGAGAAAACGGCGGCTGTGGTTCTAGTATCAGTCACTGTGCTGAGCTTCTTAAAGAATATTTTCTGGTATTTTATGCTATCAGGTTTGTATATGCTGATGAACAGACCCTGGTTTGTTTTGTAACATTTGAAGTTCAGGATAATCCGGTCTGGATAATCATCAAATTCCTCCATCACATCCTTACTCCCTATGTCCCATTTGTCCTGATTCTGCTGCTCAATGTTCTCACCGTCAGACACATTTTAATGAGCAGCAGAGCCCGTAGTAGTCTCCGGGCTCACAGCAGTGTGGAGAGGCCCAGAGACCCAGAGATGGAGAGTTGGAGGAAATCCATCATTTTACTGTTAGTTATCTCGGCCAATTTCATTCTGTTGTGGGCGATGTTAATGGTATATTCTACAAGGAGGCGGATTTATTATATGGTGTTATTCTGTATGGATGGGTAACTATGTGCTGGAATTGGCCTTCATGCTGCAGCTCCTGAGCTGCTGCACAAACACTGGGATTTACGCCGTGACCCAGACTAAGTTCAGGGAGCAGCGGAAGAATGTGCTGAAATATCCCTTTACTCAAATTCTTCGATGCTTTCGATGATTTGAAGAAATTAGTGAGTGAGAGTTTCCACTTTTCCTCCATTTGATATCAGTCTTCCAGTGAGTCGGTGACCTGCCTCTGTTGTGGCAGAGTGGGGAACTGCCCTCTCCCCATTGTAAAATGTGAGGTCCCGGGTGTGTCCCTGTCACAGCAGAGTCAGCTCTCGCCTATCTCCCTGGTGACAGAGGGGATGGTGGATCCTTTGACCATGGTTAGAAAGCGGGGAGGGCACTCTGGCCATGGGGACAATGAGCCTGGTGGCTTTGAAGGGCAAACGAGGGCGGGAGTGTGGGGGGAGCGTGCGGAGTCTCTTACTCTGCAAACAGACGGGGAAGGCGCTCTCTCTCTCTGGGGACAGAGCCAAGCAAGCACCTGTCTTCATGACCATAGCCTAATCATAGGTTGTTGTTGCTCCATGGTCAGAGTGGGGGCGGGTCCTGTTGCTCCATGGTCAGAGAGGGGGCGGGTCCTGTTGCTCCATGGTCAGAGTGGGGGCGGCTCCTGTTGCTCCATGGTCAGAGCGGGGGCGGGCCCTGTTGCTCCATTCTCAGAGTGCAGGCGGCAATTGTTGCTGCATTCTCAGAATGCGGGCGGGGTCTTTGGCTCAATTTCAGAGCGGGAGGCGGAATCTGGTCTACCGTTTCAGGGCGGGGTCGGGCACTGCCATTGTGATGTCAGTGTTGGGCAGGGCCTGTTGTTGCATTGCGAGAGTGGGTGTGGATTTGGGTTGAGTGATGACATTTTGAAGCAGAGTGGACAAGCTCCTCTCAGCAACGTGGTCACAAGTTGCCCCTCCCACTATGGTATCCATAGTAACCAGGAAACAAGTCCAACTCCAACACGAGCATGCTGGGGCTGATGTCAAAGGCACATGGGAGGAATGTTGATATCACAGGTATTCGCGGGTAGGGGGAGGTTTACCAGCTTCACTGGGTGGGAGGGTGTCCATGTTCCCAGTGAAAGGCCGATAACATGCTACGGTATAGGTGGGCGTGTATACCGACTTCACTGGGGCCCGGAGATAAATTGAAGAGGTACATACATCGTTAGATGTAGACCAGATAAGCGGGGCCAGAGGTGACATGCCAAGATCGGGGTGGTGTGGATTTTGCAGCTGAATCATGGAAAGGGATAGATACACCAGCTGTAGGAATGGTGCAGTGTGATACACAAGGTACACGAGGGGAGAGATATACTCCATACTCCGTCCTGGTGGGGAATAGGCCAGGTACACAGGAGCAGCAGAGAGGAGTGATTCATTTCGCAGGCTGTGCAAGGGAGGGTGATGTAGCAGGTATAAAGGAGCATGGTTAAATATACCAGCTACACGAGGGGAGGGATTGTTAGACGATGTACACTGGGGAGGGTGTTGATATACCTCGGGGAAGGAGGGAGGTTTATGTTTACAAGGAAAATTTGAGGGTAATATGCATCTTGCCCTGGGGCAGATTTTGTATCAGATTAATAGGGGAACGAGGAGATATATGGACCTGAGGTGATCTCTGTATTTGTTTCAGAGACTGCAATAGTTTCAGGATCTGTTTCGGGCTCAGGGTTCGTGTTCAAGTTTTCAGAACATACACTGGGATCGGGGTCTGTTTTACATTCAGGTTCTGATTTAGGTACACGCTTGGTATTCTTATCAGGGTGTGTTTTGGTCCCTTGCCAAGGATTCACCTGGATAAGTGTGATCTCACTGTGGAGCCCAGCTTGATCAATCATTATTTATTTGTTTGTTTAGACATGTGGAGTTTAGCTACCGAACAGAGTCATGGTAGCCAGCTGAAGATCATTTCACAAATGAATGAAAAGTTTGGTCAACATTAAAAGATGAACCATATTACACTATTCATTCACCCACAACTATACTTTTAAGATAAATATAGGTTTATAAAGATAGCACTAGCGACACAAACCTTCTTATGCTTTACTGTCCATAGTAAGTAGTCTGTCCATGTAAACCTAAGGTACCCTGTGGTCAGACAGACCGCACTCTGACGTCATGCGATAGATGGTTTCTGAACCAGATGCTATTGTTCTGTATTCAACGCCCTGCAAGCACTTGTTACACCGTGAGCAAACTAGTCTCACTGGATTCTGTCCTTTTGAAGAGGGTTTCCCATCTTCACTCTGCAATACCTCGCCTTGGAATCTTCTCCCAAATTGACGTTTTCTCTCAGACAAGTTCCAGAAGGGTATAGCTCCAGGGTTTAGAACCAGACTTTCGATGTTCCTCTTCCCTTGGTCACCACATGCATTCAAGCTGTGTTCCAAGCACTCTCTCTCACAAGCTCATCTTTAACAGTACATAACTGCTTCGCATGCTTATAGAAAAGATTTACAGACCTGCAAGTCTTAGTTAAACTTGTTGCTTTTTCAAATATCTCACTTTAGATCTAAAGCGTGAAGCCTTTCTCATTGCCCCTCACTCTTTACTTTGATTAACAAGACTTTTTCCCTCGTTCCAGAAGTTCCTTTGCCTCTAACTTCTCCTTTGGACTTTTACTCATTCACTTCCCTGGCATTTGGGTATGTTATTTTTGCTTGGTACATTTTTATTCTTCTGGGGAATCTGCAGCTCCCTCTCTCGGTGCCCAGTCTCTCTGGCGTCCTGGCTTCAAGTGAACTTAAAACTGCAGTTTCATTAGTTCTGTTTGTATGTCTGTGGGAAGAACCTGCCTACTTTGCTCCTTGTTGCTAGGCAACACCATTGTTTGTCAAATCTTCTGTCTTTACCTTTTCCTTAGTGCAGACATCAACTCCAGGTTTGAAATGCAAGCAACATTTTGAAGTGTAACTAAACCTTCTATTTGTCCTCTCTTAAAACACACAGATACAAAAATACATATCAAAGGTAAACTTTAAAGGAAAAACTCATCCTATGTTCAACAAATTCAAATATAACATACTTAAATTATCTCTATTTCCTAACATGGAGTATGTTTGTTTGAATCTGTGTTGGTTTAAGTGGCTGTGCTAGTTTAGGTAGCTGTAAAAGATTCATGGCCTGAAAGCGATTCAGTGACTCTATATGTTTCCGGACCTGTATTAATTGAATGGTCCATATTAGTTTCCTTGTCTGTATTATTTCAGCGACAAACTTGTCTCATCGGCTCTCTAGGTTTCAGCGTCTACATTAGTCCTAGACTCTTTAATAGCTTCAAGGCCTGTATTAGCATCTTGGGCCCTATTAGTTCTTTGGGCTGGAGGAAGTTAAGGGCCTATGTGATTAAAGGTTCCTTAATAATTTCAGTGCCTGTAATTTGCAGACTTCAAACGACTACAGCACAGGAGATGGAAAAGATAAGACCTTGGGCACTTGAGTTGCATAGAATATTTTTATTTTAAATAAACGATATCATCATGATAATAGCTGATTGTGGTTGTGGACTCAAGTATTAGATACTTTATGGTGCTCTACCAGATATGACGTCACCTGACCTGAGGGGGGCTGAAGGTCAGAAAACACATGTTCAAAACTGTCTTAATAGAATTCAAACATTGTGGATAGGTATTCATGTTAGGTAGGAGGGAAGGTTTCAGCCTGTGTGAAAAAATGGGGACATACGATGCATGTACCTGTTACTAGAGATGTCTGTTTAATGTAAAACTGTATGTTGATGAGATCAGAATCTGGAAACGGTTCTTCAACGTGACCAATAATATGTAAATATTTTGAACACTTGTAATTAAGCAGAGTGCGATCTCAAGCTGCTTTGAGATGGTTCTCTCCTTGCACTTGCTCGAATAAACGATGATGACCTGTGCCTGCGTGCCCTGTGGTCCGTTTGTCAAAGTAAACACAGTTTGGCGTAGTCGGCAGGATACTCAGATCGGATCCTCGGGGCGGCTCTGAAAAGTGGGCGAGTCCATTTCATGTACTACCTGTAGTTAGTGCAGTAAGCCTACCCGACAACGGTCCAGTTAAGTTTCGAAATAATCGGAAGGACGACTCAGGACAGATGATAGGAGGAGCCGATAAGAGGCAGAGGCACGCAGGTGGGCTAACGTTTGAGATAGACCCTTAGCCGAATCCGCGTAGGTCAGACGCCAGTTAAACAATTAGACCACATATCCCACAAATAACTAAATCATTAGGGCCGCGGAATCTAACTTCCCGCAGACGGGGATATATGAACAGAAGGCCGTCAGCAAAACAGAATAGAGCTATAGAGCTCGATTGGGGAACCGCTGACTCCATTACGAGTTACATAGCGGAACAACATTCAAGATTAATCACAGAAATGCAGAAAGTGGGGTGGAATCCACAGGGAACTACTGGAGAACAAAATCAGTGGTGCGTAGAATTAAATGATAAGGCAAAGAAAGGGGTGATGGTTATTCTTACCTTGTATAATTGATCTAGGTTACAAGAACTGCTTGTGCTGAAGAGAGAAAGAGAGAAAAGGGTGTATCCCTAGGGAGTTAATAAGCAATGACAGGCAGGAGCAGGGGAAATGTCAGGTTTGGTCAGTTTGGTAGTCCCTTAAGTTGGAGCCTCCAAGATCACTTTATTTCCCCCACTGCTATTTGAAGTTTACTTTAGAATATAAGAGTTTAAAGTCAAGTTAAGGATACAGGAATATAAATACTTACCCCTGAACATATGTTTGTTTGTGGGCACGAAGCATTTGTATGTGAGCTTGAATGTGATTTCTTCCGTAAATTGTTATCTTTGTCTGTAATTCAGCACTTTAGGGTTGAATTCCCCATGTTAGATTAAATTAATATTATACTGAAACATTGCAAAGTTTTGTTTCTGAAGTTTGAAATGAAATTTCTGGCAAAGAAAAAACGCAAGTTGAAAGTCATATGAAGCCAAATAGGGTTTTATAAACCAACATTTGTACAAGCCCCTTGCAGACTAGTATCAGCAGCTTGCAAGCTGATTGGAATTCACACATTCGAGTTGGTATTCTAAAATTATGAGGGGGAAAATAAAGATTACTTGAAATTCGAAACAATTCTAGGGAAACCAAAAGACATAAATAAAAGGTCTAAGTGGTTCCAATGGACAAAAAGGGGTTTCTTTTGAAGAGATGAATTAAATATTAACGGAGATCTGCATTTCAACAGCACTGTAATTTGAATTTGGGACAATATTGAGATGTAAAGTGCCGTGTAATTTAAGAGGTTACTATGAATACCGGGGCGACTATCCATAGATAAAGAACGTCTCGATAAAGAGATGGGACTTCTAATGTGGATACAAATCTTCACATTTTCAAAAGAGGTTGTTTTAATTTTGATATTTTAAATTACGTTTCTTATAAAGTTTAAAATTTAAGGTTTAGTTCCTGATACTTTCTCAAAAGAGTAATTTAATTTTAAAAGGTTTGACAACAATTGGCACTGATTCAAATGCTGCAGACTTTTTTATTTTTAAGCCTATCCCCAAAATATGAAGACAAGCTCAAGACCTTGACAAAGTTTGCCATAAATCCAATTTTTTTGGCCGAGTTAATGAATCTGTGATAATTCTAAAAGAAACAGGCGAGATCAATTAATGGGTTACTTATGGGACAACAAAATGTTGTTTGACAAGAAGATAAGTAAGCAAAACATGTCAATGCCTGATTTCTGTTTTAAAACTATCATAATACTTAACTAGATTTTAAATTCTCTTCACACATCTGAACAAGATAAGATTGTAGTCTGTTGTATGTGTAAAATGGTATGAGGCAAGTAGGAGAAAGAGTTAGGGAAAGACGACACAATATACAATCTGTTTTAAGGGAACTGAATTTGATAACCTCGCCATCAACTGAGATATTGGAACTGCACAGGCGAGATAAGCAAAGATCTGGAGGCAGAGATCTTAATTGATACAGAATAGTTAAATCTACCTAAATTGTAAGGAAACATTATAAACGATCAAGACAATAGAAAAAATGATCTCAAAAGAATCTTATGATGATCATATTCAGGGGAAAAAAGAACTTAGAGGTAAACTTATGATGAATCTATAGTTGAGGAATTGAAATATAAGGAGCAATAATACTTAAATACAATTTACCACAATGTGGATATAGGTAAAGGGAAACCTGTAAAAAGGCTTAATAGATGAATTACTGATTGTATTGACGTGCCTGCGAGCTACAAAAAGTAAGACCACACGGTTAACACTATGATGACAGACAGAGCTAAGCAACTCCCATAGAGGACCGTCACTGGAAGTGAAGATACTGAGCAATTTAAACATAGGACAAAAAGGTGCATTGTACTGTTATATCGGCAGTTTAGGAAATTGATGTCGGACGTGGGACAGCTGGAGACAGTAGCCTGGAAGGATGGAGGGTGCCTATCCAGATGTATTCAGATCAGGGAACTAATTTCAACAGAAGATTCATTAAATAAATGAATAAATTTAAATATAAACAGAAATTCCTTACCAGCGACAGAGCTCGGGGATGGTGGAAAGGATGAACTGAACTTAGAAAAAACTTTAATCACAAAAGCAATTCAAGATATAGGGAACTCTTTAATATGCAAGTGCGCCTTCGTGCTACCTCAAGCAGGATCCATTTGAAATAATGATAAGGAGAGCAATGCAGTTACCGAGGGAATCATCGTAGAATTGGGAGGTGTAGGACCCCTAAAAGGAAGGATGCGTGATTCTGTGAGGGAAATAATTCAGCAATTGCATGAGTTGAGGAAGGATGTTAGAGGCTGACAGTTGATTAAGGATATGGAAACTGGAAAATCCAATGAGCAACAATGGACCAGGTGGTGAATAGGTGATGGTTAAGGTGAACCCAGAGCGAACAGAAATGGACCATACCAGGTAATTATGAAAGGTGATATATCAGCACTTGTAGATATGAGAATGAGAAGTAAAGGGAAGCATTACACACAGTTAAAGGTGCATGTAAATTGGCCAATCGGTAACGTGGAAAACGGGAGCCGATGATAATATCTCCACAGGTCTACAATCCTGGTCGTGGTTGTATCAGTACAGGCCACAAGGTCAGGGATCATCATTGCTCATCCCTCACTGCAGGAGAAACTTTGGTACAGCACGGACAGTGCCGAATGTGACACACAATGGTAACAGTAAGATAACAAGTGCTAGCTAAATGTAGTAAGGGTTTGCTTTAGATCAGGCGTGGGAGGTCCGTCACTATCCAGCCACCTCCAAAGTCTACTTACACAGTCCGAGTAGAGATAATTGAAGCCCCTCAAACCACACCGACTGACCCAACTTGTAACTGTGCATCCAGGACCGACTGGTTAATCAGAAGTTTTTTTTTATGATAATGCAAATCACGAGCTGGTACCCGTAGTATTGAACATATCTGGAATGCCCTGCCCGAGTGGTGCTCAACCCATGTTCGAGATATACACACGGCTCTAATTGGCCAGTTCATGACTGAAGCATCTCAGTTCCATGGCGGAACGCGACCAGGCTTGGGAGGGAACCGAGTTAAGTACAGCCTGATAAATGATGCCGCTACGATATTCAATATATGGGCATCAGTGCCTGATACAGAATCTGGCAACTGTTGATCAGAAGGTCCTGATCTTGAGCTCCAAGCTTAAAGAAATCTTCGAAAGGGGACAGGGGGCTCATAAAACCCAATTAAATAGAAACCAGGACATGATGCAATTAATCCAAAACTTGGCTACAGTGCTCAAAGGTAATGCGGGGACAATAAACAAAATGATTAACATAGGGGAAAATAATTCAGACGAAGCAAGCAGAAATGATCTTTGCAACGCACATGAATCCTGGGCACTGGACAAGCCTGAGAGAATATAAGACCGATTAATGAAGGGGTATTTCCTTTATGGGTAACCTGTGAACATTTCTTTAATCTTTAAAGATGCAAGGATCATGACTTGACCGGTTGCTCAAAGGTTTAACAAGCGTATATGGAATGAATGTTGACTGTATAGAGGAAAGCAATATTCTAATAAGCATTGTTTTAGCAATAGCTGTCATACTTCTGTCAACACCCGGCAGGGCATTATGTAGAGTAGAACATATTGGGGTTTCACGGAGGGATTGCGATATTAGGCATCATGACCTTCCACCATATGCAGTAGACATAGATGTAATATATTGAGCACCACACTAGAAGAGTGCAGGTTAGAGGCCGCTGCAGTAATATCCACACCCAATATATGAGACAGATGAGGCTAAGTGCCGATTTAGAGCAGCAAAAAACTGTACAATGGAAACTATATGGTCTACAAAGGAACCGCAGATGTCGTTAAACCTGCTGAGTTTTTCCAGGATTTTCTTTTTTTGTTTGTTTTTTATTTCTGGCATACACAGTATTTTGCTTTTAACAGTCAGAATCACACGTCTCTTGGAGGGCAGCAGTAATGCTCGATTTCCCAAGCGACCGCTGCCCCTGTCGTTCTGACTGGATGGTGGAGATCATGCATTTTGAAAGCATTGTTGAAGGAACTAGACAAGTTGTTGCAGAGCATCTTGTACATGCTGTTCACTTCAGCCACTGTGAGCCTCTGGAGATTTCAAACCCCAGCGTTGACCTCATGCCTTGAATTTCATGGTATCCATACCAAATTATTGAGTGTTTCCAGGTCCACACATATCCTCACAGTGCACCACTCTGGTGCCACAGCTGCTTTGTCTGTCCCACTGGGCGAGCAGGTTCTGCCCTGGGACATTCATGGAAAAGTCTGGGATATAGGTTGCAGGTTATAAGAGCGTACCATTCTCCTGCCTAGCTATTCTGTGTGACAACCCTCCGAAATATAACAATGTTCTCCATTTGTTTATGAACGAGATTAATTTCATCGGCAAAGTGGGCTGAGCATCCACTCAGGGAGTGATCCCTAACTCAATATTTGAAGTCCAATCTTTTTTAAATCCTCTTTAGTCATTGCAATCATGGCGCCCGACAGCTTAGTGCCTTGATAGAGCACTTCCTTAGGGCAGTTCAGAAGCAACTACATTGCTGTGAGTCTAGAACCGTATGTAGGTCAAGCCGTACATTACATTAGTTGACCATCCTTGAATATGGTGTACAATGCGCTAAACTTGCTTGAGAAAAAAATGTATATAATGGTGTTAACAGCAGTTTGGAGAAGGTCCACTGTAGCAAACCTCATAGGCGTACCTTTCTAATGAAGAACGTTTGAACATGTCAGAGTGGTGCAAATATTATAAGGTAGCTGTGGTGGAGTACTTTAATTATCCAACTGTAGAGAATGGCAGTGGTCATGTAAAGGGAAGAGAAGGGCAAGAATTCTTCGTGTATGTTTAGAATTTTCTACTGCCTTAGGTGTCCAGTCTAACGAGCAATGATGAACTGCTGGGCCTGGCTCTTTGGTTTGAGGTCGGCCAAGTAGATCACGATTCATTGGGAGAACAGTTAGAGGACATTGATCATTGTACCATAAGTTTCAGAATGTCTATGGAAAAGTAAAATGAAGAATGCAGAGTAAGAATAATAAGCTGTGGGAAGCCAAATTCAGTTTTGTAAGCATGGGTCGAGGCCAAATAAATTGGATCCAAAGGTTGGGAGGGGACACGGGAGCTGAACAATGTGCTACATTCAAACAACAGATGGTTTGGGCACAAATCAAGTTATGATCTCTGAAAAAGGAAAGGCAGGGCAGACAAATCCAGACCTGTCTGGATGACCAACGCAGTAGAAATAACAATACTAGGCTTGTCAGGAAAGTTGCATCCATGGAGATAATGAACCTGAAAGCTTTATCGTGAATAAAACAGAAATAAACCGAGACTCTTGTTAGTCAGTCGGTGATGCATTTGTATGGTAACTAATGTTTCAAACTTAATGTGCTCCCCCATCCTCTCTTCATGAGCTTTCATCTGTAAATTTGTTTGCATGATTTCTTAGCTGCTTGCCAACTTCTGCCCCTTTTTATCCCATTATGTACTTCAATCAAGCAGAATATGTGATTGGTTTTAAACCTGAATGTGTGAATTAATTCTATTCGCATCGGGGTATTCTTCATATGTGAATGTCCATGGACAGAATAAAATGGGTTTCTTTGTGTCCGTAGATTCAGTAGTTACTGTTCATTATCATGCAAAATTATAGGAATTGTAAGGGTAACAGTAAGAGTAAAAGGGAGAGGAATATGAAGATGTAGAATGAGCAGGAGAAGGAGAAGAAGAAGGAGGAGAAGAAGGAGGAGAAGATGGAGAAAAAGGAGGAGAAGAAGGAGAAGAAGAAGAAGGAGGAGAAGAGAAGAAGAAGATGAAGAAGAAGAAGGAGAAGAAGAAGAAGTAGAAGAAGATGCAGAAGAAGAAGGAGGAGAAGAAGAAGTAGAAGAAGAAGAAGAAGGAGAAGGATAAGATTAAGTAGAAGAAGAAGAAGGAGAAGATGGAGAAGGAGAAAATGAAGAAGAAGGAGAAAAAGGAGAAGAAGAAGTAGAAAAAGGAGATGAAGAAGAAGAAGGGAAGATGTAGAAGATGAACAAGAAGGAGAAGAAGAAGTAGAAGCAGAAGAAGATGAAGAAGAAGAAGAAGAGAAAATGAAGATTACCTAAGCCAGTTTTCACTATTGGATCAATATGATCTTATTTTAGATTGTGTCATGTTCTCTCAATAGTTTTAATTAACATATTTTTATTGGAATTTGCCATGCGAGTGCGTTTTCCACCAGTCTATTGACTCCAGTAGGAGATTGCCTGATGCAATGTGCTCCCTTTGTTGACTGTAACCAATAACACCCTTCAGAGGCATAATTATGTAAATGGAGATTTACCTACTGCTTAAATAAGAGCTTTTTGAAGGTTTCAGCTCGGAGTCTCAGTCAGAGAAGTGCTTTCCAATTCATCACAGCTTTTCACAACAATGAGATATCCATTAAATCAACAGATTGAACGCACTTACTATCCAATTCTCGCAGTCTTTGGTGTTTTTGGTGAGCATGTCTCTCAGCTACTGATGTTATCTAAATGTGTTAAGTTCACTGCTGCAACTGCAGCTTCATTGTTCGCAGATTCATCTGTTCTTTTCACTCAGTAGAATAATGGAATAATTTCTGTTTTTCATTTCGGACTTACAATGCATCTTTTTTTTATATCTGAAATTATATATGAATATTCAAACTGTCTAATCTTAATGACGTATTCCTTTTACTGAATACCAGCTGTCTTGCATAAGACCTAATGCTATATCTTCAGAAACTGTTAACCCTGTCATGTTGTTCAACTAAGCAGAAATATTTATTCAGGAATTGTTTTTATTGATTTACAATGTTGCCAGCCACAGTTCCGTTTTACCACCAGGCAGCACTATGTCCGCTAATGTCAATAAAGTGGTTCAGTTAAACCTGGATATTAGCGATTTCATATGTCTTCCCTGAAGTGAAATATTTATTATGCATTAATCTGTGGAAGTTTCCTTGGCTTGAGATTTGGCAGTTCGTATTTTATTGATTGTGGAGCACACTTCCCCAATTAACTACAATATGAAGCTAAATGTTCTGATATGTCCGTTGGATCAAAAGCCTTCCTGTGTCTGGGTAGATTAAAACCTGCAGTGGCAATGTCGGCTTTTTGGTAAAAGAACACAAGTCCATCTAAAGCTTCACTTTATAATTACAGCAGAAGAGTTTCCTTCTACCTGGGGTCTCACTGGAAGAGACTTTCTGTTCTAAGTTTTATAAGCATTTTCAACTGGAGTGAAAAATGCAGTTGAAATAGAGGCAGACTTGTGTAATTTGCAGAAACATTAAAGTCTTACGGTGAGGCTTGGAAACTGGCAAAATGATTCTGAGAATGGGTTAACAGAAAACGAAGCTATGGAACAAAATCTACGAGCTTGATTTTAGGATTGAATCGGCCGGGGAAGGGTCAATGAAACAATTATGTATTGGTCCGGCTCTACTCAGATGAATTAGAACAGTCGCCTGGAAATAAATTTCAGAGCAAGGAGAGAGAAAGGGCGGGGCAAGGAAGAGAAGCAGGGAGTGTGGGCCATGGGGCTGACCAGAATGAGAGTGAAGCAAAGGGAAAGTGCAGCAGTGTAGGTAGTTTATAATGAACTGGTGGCTTTTATCAGAGCCATCCCTCACATTCACTGATCTGTTCCTGAAGCCAAAATTGCATTATGACCTGGTGGGCTGCCTCAACATGAATTCGGATGTCGTATCGAGTGAAGAAAAAACTGTTTGCAGTGCAGTCAGTAAGGGCAAGATTCCTTCGGTTTTTGGAGATTATTCCTTCAGGATACAGAAAATACCACATTTCAATTCTCAAGTTTCTGCCGAGTTGTTGGAGCCGAACTCACCAGGCAAGTGGAGAGAATCCATCACAGTCTTGGCGTGTTACTTGTAGATGTTGGGCAGGCTCTGGGTAATTACTCAACATGGAATTCGTAGCCTCTATAGCGCTCTTGTGGTCAGAGGATTTACTTCACTCATCAAGTTTAGTTTCTGGTCAACGGTATCACCCGGGATGTTAATGGTTGGAGATTCAGCGATGACAATGCTAATACATGTGAGGCACGATGTCTAGATTTTCCCTTGTTGGAGTTTGCCATTGCCTAATAGGAGCATGGCCCGAATATTACTTGCCAATTGTCAGCCCAAGTCGGAATATTATCCAGGGCTTGCTGCATTTGGACAAGCATTGCTTCAGCACCTGAGGAGTGACATTTTGCAATAATCAGTGAACATCCCCATTTCTGAGAGCATGTTGGAAGGATGGTCATTGATGAAGCCAGTGAAGTTGGTTGGGCTTAAAACACGACCTTGACGAACTCCTGGGGTGTCGTCCTGAAACTGAGATGATTGACATGCAGCAACAATAACCATCTTCCTTTGTGCTAGTTACGACTCCAAACAGCGGAGATTCCACACCACCACCAAGACTCCGCCACCCCGCCCTTCCCAAGTAAACCCCTTGGTGCAGCTGTCATGTTGTCCACCACTGCTCATTGAAATTCAACTGCAACCCACCCAACCCCCAGCTTGATGGTAATTGCAGCGCGAGTGATATGTTGACCAAAGGGGAAACATCTATTTATAAAATAATATCTTGCTGTTTTAATGGTGCACACTGTCTCCTGGGTGCCAGGTTTTGAGTTGAAATATATATTTAAAAACGCCAATTAAAATTCTAGCTACAATAAACATATGTAGAGCCCTTTTGAATTCAGGGCTTCAGGTGGCATTAGGATTGTTTAGTGCATGGCTGAGATTCTGGGCGGGGGTAAATGAAAGGACCTACCCCATTCTCCGTTTCCTGTGATCCCAAGCCAGTGAGCAGTTGCAAAGACACATAACAAAGAATCACCCAATCACAAAATTACACAGTGCAGGAGAGCCTTCGGCCCATCGAGACTGCACCAGCACGTGAGAAACAGCTGACCTCCCTACATAGTCCCACATCATGAGCCTTTAGTATGAAGAACAGACCCCATGCACAATATGATTTTAAGTTTACCCGCCTTCCAATAGTCATGGGAAGCTGCTCTGTGTCAGGCAATTTCTGGTGCTGTTAACACCCCCTGCACCTTATTTTGTTTACCAGCTGCCTGCCATTGAGATGTACATTCATCGGGATCTGTCCAGCCCAGTAAGTTGAGTTAAGGCATAACTACACTTCTTAATTAACATTGTTATCCCTCTGCCAGAGTACATTTGGCCACCCTACTAACATCACTTCTTCTAAGTGATGTATATAATTGAGGAGAAATGGCTTGTTAGCTGAGAGCAGGAAACATGAGGTGATTAGCAGGGCTTTCACTATTCCATCTGTTAACTCTTTCCAGAGGCTTTCATGTTGCTGCTCCACCCGCAGATCTGCCCTCCAATTAATCTGCCTCATCTTTTTTCTCTCTTATTGTCGATTGTGATCCTATCACGAGGAAAATGTGGTCTCTCCAAATGTATCTCTCGCTACTTGGTGGCAATGGCAGTAGCAGATCTGCTGGTAGTTATCGCTGAACCAGTATTATACAGGACTGTACAGATTAATTTCCCTGATTCATTCATTTCCATTACACCCGTTTGCAGTTTTGTTTATTTCCTGGTTTTCACAGCAACAGTGGTGTCTGTTTGGCTCACAGTCAGTTTTACCTTTGACCAATTTGTGGCTATTTGTTATGAGAAGTTGAAAGCAAAATATTGCACTGAAAGAAATGCAGCCTGGCTAATTGGAACAGTAAGTGTGCTCGGCTCTTTAGTGTCTGTCCCCTGGTATTTTAGACATGAACCTGTATATATTATTGATAACGTTCCCTGGTACTGCATCAGCAAAGCGAGCTTCTTCAATTCCACTGCTTGGGCCGTATTTGTTATCTTTTATGTCATTTTAACACCTGGTGTCCCGTTCATTCTGATTTTACTTCTGAATCTTCTGGCAGTCAGATGTATTTTAGCAGCCAGTAGGGTCCGCATGAAACTCTGGAATCGCAGCAATGGACAGATTGAAAGGGACCCAGAGATGGAGAACCAAAGAAAATCCATTGTCTTACTGTTCAGTATATCTAGCAGTTTTGTATTGTTATGGGTGATGCAGGTTGTATTTTACATTTATCGGTGCATTGAACAGGTTTTTTTCTTATTCAGTTGCTGACTCTCTTTATTCCGTAGATGCCACAGCAAATATGCTGCAGCTTATCAGCTCCTGCACCAACACATCTATTCATGTTGTGACCCAGAGTAAATTCAGGGAGGAGTTGAAGAATGCAGTAAAATACCCGTTCAAATTTATTTTTATATTGGGCAACTAATAGGTAGAATGCAACATATATATGAATCATAATTAAATGTTGAAATATATTCATTTCCCCAGGTTTCCACCTACGTTAACCAGGAAATAAACTTTTATATTAGCAACGTGGTACCCCACAAAGCTCTTAATTGGATTCTGTTCCTCAACTTCACCTCAATCACAAAGATGTCAATGAGAGCAAAATGGAATGGTTATCAAATCACATTGGCGTTTTTGGTCTGAACAGAAAGGGAGCAGTCTTGGCTGATAGAAAGAGAGATGGAAAGAAGAGGTGGGTAGAAAGAGCAGAAGAGCTAAGAGAAAGATCAATAGATAGAAAGATAAATAGATAGATAGAGAGACAGAAAGATAGATAGAGAGATCGATTTACAGATAGAGAGTTGTAAGCAAAGGTAGAGAGATCGATAGATAGTTAGATAGAGACAGAGAAAGATAGATATAAAGATAGAGAGATAGAAATAGAGATAGAGAGATAGAGAGTTATATAGATAGAGAGATAGAGAGTTAGATAGAGAGAGAGTTGGATGGATAGAGAGATAGAGAGTTAGATGGAAAGAGAGATAGAGAGTTAGATAGATAGATAGACAGACAGACAGACAGACAGACAGACAGATAGATAGATAAATAGATAGATAGATAGATAGATAGATAGATAGATGGATAGATTGATAGATAGATAGATAGATAGATAGATAGAGGGGGTGTGTATGTGCGAGAGAGTGATAGGGAGACAGGGATCGAGGGATAAATAGAAAATTTGTAAAATAACGAAAGGGAGAGGAGAGATGGCGACTGATGAACAGTGAGAAACATCTATGTTTGATCGACACATACACAATTGACTGATGGACGAAGTGGCATATCTATTGATAGCATGATTGATGATAGTGGTCATGTAGAAGAGAGACATAAAGCTGATTGTTTAGAAAAGGTCAACACAAATGAAAAAATAATTTTAAACCGAGGGAAAAATATATAGATATGTCGTAACTTGACAATAGATATGTAGGAGCTATTACGAGAAGGGAAGACATGTAGAGGGAGGTGTTAAGTAAAATGTGAAGTGCGAGTCGAGGAAATAAAAAAAGTAAATAAAGTTACAAATGCTATCGATGAGAGTATTAGAATGTTTTCTGAAGTGAAGCAGGTAACAAAGATAAATGATACGCAGAATAGGTGGGGGGGGGGGAACTGTTAACCAATTAAATTTATAAAGAAAACAGACCGCAAACAAACGATCTGGGAAAAAAAATGCAGCGTGTAAAGATTCCCTTTCACACCTTTCCGCGCTTCATGCCTCACTCAATTCACTTTGCACTTGGAGCCGTCTAACGATCCCCCTTTCTGGGGCATTCTCGTTCAGAAATCTGCTACGGAGCTCTCTGCTGTTTTCCCACCTCCACTGCTCAATATCCTCCTTGGGATTCCTGCAGCCCCACACGCCACAAGCTTTCCCTCAGTGACAATCTCTTAATTCGGCTCGAGACATTGTTCACCGCACAAGCTGGATGGCGTAATAGAGGCAATCAGAACAATCCTCTGTGGAAATGGTTACCACGATCACATCAAAGCTAACTTTATCGCACAGAATCATGAAATGGACTAAGGCCTCCATTTTCTACCCTCACAAGTGCCTAGGCCAATCTTAAAAGGCCCTGGGAGTGTGGGTTGCCTCTAGAGTTTGGCCCATAATTGAAGTTCACAGATGCTGCCAGACCGGCTGACATTTTCAAGCATTCTTTACAGAATTCCACTCCGACCAGGAAGCAGCAGGCCACACCTCCGCTCTGACAAAGGAGCAACAGGCCCCACCTCCACTCCGACCAGGAAGAAGCAGGCCACACCTCCGCTCTGACAATGGAACAACAGGCCCCTCCTTCACTCCGACCAGGAAGCAGCAGGCCACACCTCCGCTCTGACAATGGAGCAACAGGCCCCTCCTCCACTCCGACCAGGAAGTAGCAGGCCACACCTCCGCTCTGACAAAGGAGCAACAGGCCCCTCCTCCACTCCAAACAGGAAGCAGAAGGCCACAACTCCGCTCTGACAAAGGAGCAACAGGCCCCTCCTCCAATACGACCAGGAAGCAGCAGGCCACACCTCCGCTCTGACAATGGAGCAACAGACCCCTCCTCCACTCCGACCAGGAAGCAGCAGGCCACACCTCCACTCTGACAATGGAGCAACAGGCTCCTCCACTCCGACCAGGAAGTAGCAGGCCACACCTCCGATCTGACAATGGAGCAATAAGCCCCTCCTCCATTCCGACCAGGAAGCAGCAGGCCACACTCCACTCTGACAATGGAGCAACAGGCCCCTCCTCCACTCCGACCAGGAAGCAGCAGGCCACACCTACGATCTGACAATAGAGCAACAGGCCCCTCCTCCACTCCGACCAGGAAGCAGCAGGCCACACCTCCGCTCTGACAATGGAGCAACAGGCCCCGCCTCCACTAAGACCAGGAAGCAGCAGGCCACACCTCCGCTCTGACAATGGAGCAACAGGCCCCCCCTCCACTCCGACCAGGAAGCAGCAGGCCACACCTCCGCTCTGAAACTGGAGCAACAGGCCTCGCCTCCACTCCGACCAGGAAGCAGCAGGCCACACCTCCGCTCTGACATTGGAGCAACTGGCCCCTCCTCCACTCCGACCATGAAGCAGCAGGCCACACCTCCGATCTGACAATGGAGCAACTGGCCCCTCCTCCACTCCGACCAGGAAGCAGGAGGCCACACCTCCGCTCTAATAATGGAGCAACTGGCTCTGCCTCTGCTCCGACGAGGAAGCAGCAGGCCACACCTCGGCTCTAACAATGGAGCAACAGGCCCCTCCTCCACTCCGACCAGGAAGCAGCAGGCCACACATCCACACCGACAATGGAGCAACAGGCCCCTCCTCCACTCCGACCAGGAAGCAGCAGGCCACACCTCCGCTCTGACAATGGAGCAAAAGGCCCCTCCTCCGCTCCGAAGAGGAAGCAGCAGGCCACACCTCCGCTCTGACAATGGAGCAACAAAACCGCCTCCACTCCGACCGGGAAGCAGCAGGCCACACCTCTGCTCTGAGCATTTAGTTTCAAATGCCATTTTTATTCATATTGTTGCTGTTCCCTTGGATATTCAGGAGAGCACATGTGGAGGGGCTTAGCGGTGAACCTTTCCACTCTCAACATTTCTCCTCCGCCAATAGCTGAATGTGATGGGCGGAGCAGGAAGGAACCTTCGCTCTAACCCTGTCCAGTGTGTCCTGACAAAGGATGCAGGACAAGGCCCTTTCCATTGTGCCGTCATCAATGGGCCCAGATTACTCACCCGTCCATTTTGCATTCTCAGGACCCTCCACTCTTTGTTATGACGTCATCAGGGGGACTAGATGCTGAGACTATTCCCATTGTGCAGTCGGAATGAACAAGACTCCTGCCCCCTGTCCATTGTGCCGACACATGACATCCCTGCCATATTTTGCCTTTGTCAAGGGAAAGAGAGCCCCCAGGCCCCCTACCCCGCCCACCACCACCCCCGCCCACCTGCTCCCCGGGCACTGTGTTGATAGGAGTCTCACCTCAATATTGTCACCATGGGGATCAGGCCCCTTCCCCACACCCCATGACAGTGGCGGAGAATTCCACCTCCTCCAGTCACTCTGTCGAATTGCACAGCACCGCCACCCACTGGGAATGTGACTTAAAATGAGAAAATGCTGGTCTTTCCCTCTTTCATTTATTCTCTCCTTTTTGAATGAATTCCAAAATTGGAGCAAAGGGACTTTTCAGCACATCCTTCAATTGCTCCCTGAATTTAGTCAGGGTCAGGGCATAAATACAAGAATTTGTGGAGCAGCTCAGGAGCTGAAAAATGAAGCCCAGTTCCTGCACATAAGGATGCAGTAATGTGGAAACATAACCCAAATTATTCATCCGGAACAATACAGAATACAGTGTATTTGTTGCCCGCAACAGGAGAAAATTTGCCGAGATAGCAAACAGTAAAATGATGGATTTCCTTCGACTCTCCATTTCCGGATCTCTGAGCCCCTCTCCACTGCTCTGAGCCCAGAATCTCCTGCGGGCTCTGCTGCTCACTAAAATGTGTCTGACGGTGAGAACATTGAGCAGCAGAATCAGGACAAATGGGACACAGGGGTTAAGAATATAATGGACAAACTCGATTGTTCCCCAAACCATAGAGAAGTAAACATCTAGCGTTACAGAACCAAAGCAGGGCAGGTTCGCCAGTTGATACATTCCTGTGAGCATGAAATACCAGAAAAGGTTCTTTAAAAAGCTCAGCACAGAGACTGTTCCAAGAATCACAGCTGCTGCCTTTTCGGTACAATATCTACTTTTCAGAGTTCGGCAAGATATGGCTACAAATCGGTCAAAAGTGAATGTGACAGTGAACCAGACTGAGCAATCAGTGGCTGCATATAGCAGCACTGCATGGATATTACAGATACGAAGGAACCACAGGAAATTAAGCTGATGAACAATTGGTATATGCCTCAATACCAGGTCGAGTATAACCACTATTAGATCCGCCGATGCCATAGCCAACAGTTACTGAGTTACATATTTGGAGAGACCACAGTTTCCCCGGGGAATGATCAGAATTGTCACCGATATAACTGCAAGCAAGGGAAATAAACAGGAAAAGAATACATTCGGTGAGCAGAAGAGTTTAGATGATATTTTATTGTCATTTTCGATTGTGCCACTTTAACCATGAATACATTTAATTGATTTTACCTGAAATAGCAAATGGTGCAGCTTTGAAATGATGTGCGTCTGGAGAGATTTAATGTTAAAAGTACAATACTGATATTGTAGAAGTCTATTCTATTGAAAGTGCAGGAGCACAACAGCTTTGGTTGCCTGCTCTCAATATTTGAACACATCAGGCGAGGTTAAGAAAAACAGTTTATAAAACAGCTGAGACCTTCAGCTTGATGAATGGATGCAAATTTCAGACAGTTACTCTACAACTATTCAAAACATTAGTTTGGCCAAACGTATTGTATTATGCCGAATAACGTGCAGCACACTTTAGAAATAATTTGTAGAGGGCAGAGAGGAGACAGGCAAGCATGGCACTGCGGGTGAGTGATTACAATAACATGGATAGATTGGAGAAGCTTACATATTATCATGAAGAGTACAGTCACAGAATGGGTGCAGCATGGCAAGAAGATATTCAATACATCTTATCCATGCTGGTCCACTGATGGAGCAATTCGCTGGTGTCCCTTCCACAGCAATCTACACATGTTCTACACTTCTCCCCTTTTCAGGAACTAATTCGATGCTCTTTTTCTACGGTTGGTCCTGGCTCCACCAGACTCTCAGGCAGCGCATTCCAGACTCAGTTTTGTAATAAATGATTTCCTCAGGGGGACACCGCTTCTTTTTCCAATTACCTTACATCCATGCCCTCTGATTCTCAATCCTTCCAAGAATGTAAGGGTTTCTCCATGCTTACTTTTTCCAGACCGTTTATAATTTTAAATATCTCTTTAAGTCGCCCCTCAATCTTGTGTTTTCCAAGCAGAACAGCCACAACTTTTCCAATTCATCTACACAACTGGGATTAATCACCTTAGAGCAAATTGTCGTCTATCTTTTCTGTACAATCTTTACTGCCTTCACATTCTTGTTAAAATGAGATTTCCAGAGCTGGGCACAATGCTCCAGCTGAGAAGGAAACGGCGTTTTATGGAGGTTTAACATCTACATCTTCCTCTCGTACTCTATGCCTCTGCTCATAAAGCCCAGGATGTGGGAAGATTTATGAAGCACTGTCTCAACCCATCCTCCCAGCCTCACTGATTCACCTGCATGTACATACAGATCACTCTGCTCCTGCATCAAGGTCAGAATTGTGAGCTGAGAAAGTTACATTAAGTTGTTCAACATTTTGATCAGTTGAGAGAAATTGAATAAAGATGCATTTTTTTTCCTTTTGTTAAATGGGTGATAATCGGATGGCTTCATTGTAATCTGATTGGCAGAATGTGCAGAGTTCTCATTTGAAATACACTGGCCGCTAATGCGGTGCTCTCAGATTTAATATCGAATTTCAAACATAAATTTGTTAAACATTTGAAGGCGATAAACTCTCTAGAATGTGAGAGACAACAATATAAGATTGAAAATGTTCGCTTTCGGACTGCCAGCCCATGTAACTCTCTGAGCACAGGGAACTGCATTTAATCAGGATTTGATTCCAGTTAGGTTACAGGCAGCAGAACATGGTAAATGTTGAGGTTTATAAAGTCGTTTAACCAGGAGGTGACGTTTGAGCAAGGTTGTCGTCTGAGGCGGTGGGGGTGGGGGTTATTGGGGGTGGCGAGTGAGAGGAGGCGATCCTGGCTCAGATGACATTTTAATAGATGAACAGATGGGTCTCAATTTTAAAAGAAAAACATGCACAGATTGTGGGTTTATGCAGCATATGGGTCAAGGCAGGAATGGTGTTACGTGATATTAGGATGGTGGTCGTGGGCAGTATTACGTAAAGTGAGTATATTGGGTAGGGAATCAGCTCAGGCCATCAGCAACAGCTCTTGTTGAACCTGAGGCATTGTTCTGGGTTGCGAGTTAGGGAGGATGTGGGGTGCGTGGCTGGTGGAGTGTGTGTGGATGCAGGACAGATTTTCTGATGCAGACAGATGACACTGTTTTCGATCCTCACAAGGCTCAACTGAAAAATAAGAAAAATGAGAAGCTAATTAGTGAAATGTGTCTTCCCGATATAATAGCTTGATAGAGAGACATCCAAGGTTATCAATTGAACCGAATATACGAATGTGAACTACAAGCAGAGTACTGCAATTGAGCATTAATTATGTGCTTAAAAACAGGAGAGAGAAAGCCTTACGAGACACACCAACAATAGCGAGGATTGGATAGTGAAAGCATTGAATAACCTAAAGCCCCATTGGGACACAATATTTGAATGCAATTCCATCATAATACGTCAACAGATAGTGAACACCCCAGTGTAACCCACTGCCTCTTTTATGATACCAGCCTACTCTTCTCAGATTCTGATCCATTGTTGTAAAATTACAATCTATTGTTCTCAGATCCTGATATATTGTTGTAACATTCTAATATATTGTTCTCAGATTCTGATCCATTGTTGTAATATTCCAATCTATTGCTCTCAGATTCTCATCATTGTTGTAACTTTCCAAACTATTATCCTCAGATTCTGATCCATTGTTGTAATATTCCAATCTATTACTCTCAGGTTCTGATTCATTCTTGTAACTTTCCAAACTATTCTTCTCAGATTCTGATCCATTGTTGTAATATTCCAGTCTATTTTTCTCAGATTCTGATCCATTGTTGTAACTTTCCAATCTATTGTTCTCAGATCCTGAGCCATTGTGGAAACATTCCACTCTGCTGCCCTCGGATTCGGACAGAACATTTTAATTGTCCAAACTATTTTCCTCCGAGTCTGACATATCTTCTTCCTCGCTTCGTTTCTGCTGTTCCCTGACTGTGCCACATTGATGCTACATCTTACAGGATGAGATGGTTTCTTGGAATGATTCGCATTTCAATTGAAGAAGTCTATCCTCAATTGGCACAAGTATGGTCCATAGAGACTGATATTATTATGCGACAAAATAAAAGTTTAACTTTACCACTTTCTATTGTACCCTAATGAAACAGCTTTTTTGCAACTATTTTGGAAATGTCTGAATGTTTACGAGGGAATGAAAGGCGGAAATCGGGGACACACTAAACATTATCCTTCAATCATCCTTGGATATCGGAATATTCCCAAAGTGTTGTCAGTGTTGCTCCCTGTTTATCGAAGGACAGATGGATAAACCTTGTATCTGCCGATCAATCATAGAATTGTATGTGAAACTGTGTGTAATATGAAAGCCTCAATAATCTGGGGCAAAATCTGTTTGTTGATTAGAATCCATGGGTCTTTCTGACAAACTCGATTGGGATCTTTGATGAAGTATCAGGTAAGTTTGATGATGAAAGTGTTTTTTTGTTAACTTTACGGACAATGTATGATAACGTGCCAATTAATGTATTTGTTGGGAAACAGTAACAGGTGATTCAGCTACACAAAAACTATTGCCTGAATGCTACAGTTTATAATCAGAGATGCTACTCGATCAAATTTGCTCCTTCCCCCAGAGAATTATCTTAGAACATAAAATATTTTGAAGTTATTTGCTTCTTTAGGGATCACCCAGATTGCCAGTGCTCTGTCGCTTGCTTTATACCTTCACAGTTCCAGCCATCCACAGTCTGAAGACTTTCAATTAACATGCATTTAGACGACTCATTCCCTTGTTCTCTTTTCTCCTCAATGGTTCCATGTTAATCCACGATTGGCTACATTATGTCACAAGGCCTTATGAGGACCACTGTAGATTTCTTTTCAGTTTCAAACCAGACGAAGTTTCATCTTATTTTTCCACATGAAATGCATACTGAGATTAACCTCACTTGCATTCCTCGTGATTAATCTTGGGTTTAGAATGTTCCCTGCTCACTGCACAAGCCTAAGTAATTGTCATCATCTGGTAATTTTCTCACAGTGACCTGTCGACGGCACCTGTCCCAGTTGCAGATAAACATAATACAGGGAGATCAATTGAAACCAGACATTCTCACAAAACTGCACAAATCTCCGAAGGGCATCTTCAGGTGTCTTCTCAAATAGACCTTTAGTTTATTTATCCTTAAATGTAAATTGTTTCACTGATATGAAGGGATACATAGATCTTACAGACATTCAGTCTTCATCAATTATGCTTGAAATCATTTAGCTCTAATCCTTTTAAAAATATCTCGACCGTTGGATCTGAGTGAAATGATGATAACCACCCTTTCTACACGAAAAAAGCCAAATAGAAGTCGTCCATTGTTTAGTACCTGCTGCTTTATGCCTCTTACCTTTCTAATCCGGCCTGTTTAATTTGGCCTGAGGGGAAAGGAAGCCTATTTCATATAGCAGCCTGTTGTGGTCTGGAGTGCACAGTCTGGAATTGTGGTAGATGCAGGTTCAATCGAGGCATACAAAAGAGAGTTAGATGAGTATTTGAAAAGAAACAATGAGGAGGGTTTAAAACAAAAAAATCTGCGGATGCTGGAAATCCAAAACAAAAACAGAATTACCTGGAAAAACTAGGCAGGTCTGGCAGCATCGGCGGAGAAGAAAACAGTTGACGTTTCGAGTCCTCATGACCCTTCGACAGAACTAGGAGGGTAATGGTGAAACGGCAGGAGGATGGCACTGAGCAATAAAGCTCATTCGGACAGCCAGCGTGGTCACGATGGGCCGAATGGCCTCCTTCTGCACCATCGCAAATCCGTAATTCTGTGATCCTGAATTTACATTCACGCATCCAAACTTTGGACAGTGAGAGCAATTTATGGGACACACCTCTATGCTGTACTTTAAATGTGGCATGGCGGAAGCTGGCTGGGGTTGATAAATCCGGGAGGTGGTGGGGAGGACAGTCAATGTTCATTTCTGTGGGATTGCCACATTGTCAGAGGGTCAGCACCCAGGGAATGCTGCACTGTCAGAGGGGCAGTACAGATGGAGCTCTGCATTGACTGAGGGTCAGTATTGAGGAATTGTTGCACTATCGGACAATCAGCACTGAGTTCACACTGAACTGCCAGCGATTCAGCATAGAGTGAATGCTGCATTGTCGGAGATTATGTACTGAGGGACCGCTGCTTTGTCGGAGTTTCAGTACTGACGGTATGCTGCACTGTCAGAGGGCCAGTGCTGAGTTAAAAGCCCAGTATATCACCTTCCTCCCTCTGTCTACCTGGTATGTCACATTGCCGCAGCCCCACAGCTGGTCTAGTTGGCATAACATCCTTCCTCACTTGAGAACCTGGAATCTGACCCAAACTCTCACGTTGTACCTATTTTATTTCCCCACTTCCCCGGTACATCTTGATAAGGTACCTCCCCCACTGTAGCTGCCATAATACCTGCCTGCCCTGCTCTGCCTCGAATAACCCCAACCTCATGTTCATGTATTATGCCTCCCCCTGCCAGCGATAGACATCATCCCTCCATGCTGCTGCTGCTTTTGTTGATGGCCTGATTGCTATCACAACCAGGGCTTTGGGGGAGCATTGATGACGCTCCCCTTCCCTCTGTGCTCCATTCTTTATGGGCCTCTGTGCAATACTGGCAAGTAACAGCTTATAGAACAGAATCTGTCCGTTTGCTATATCACCATCACGACTGCACCCCCTCCCACTTCGCGCACTGACTGCTGTTAGCCCAGCAATCATCCCCTCTGCAAATGGAAAGGAAAAATAAACTGGAAATGTAATGGACATTCTCAGTTTGTCAATGTGCAGGTTCTCGGTTGGATTAAAGAATTCAAATTAGCGGACATATCAGCGAAATCTTCAATTGCTCCCTCAAATTACCCTGGATTGCCGCCTAAATCCCAGTGTTTGTGCAGCAGCTCAGGATCTGCAGCATGAAGCCCTATTCCATCACAATATAATCTAGATCCAACTGGACATTCCACAAGAGCGATATCCAGCTCCACATAGAAAACAATATTAACATTATGGGGGTCATAGTTCCTCTATACTTGTAGAGGCAGGCAGTCAGCTTGGGTTGGTTAAAGGGATGTGATACATGAACAATTTGAATGAATTTTACGAAGAGGTGACCAGGTGTTTTGATTATGGCAATGCATTTGACGTAGTCTACCTGGACTTCAGCAAGGATTTTGATAAGTTCAGGGGAGTGATAGCGATGGTAAGAGCCCGTAGGTTCAAAGGCAATTTGGTGAATTGGGTCCAAAATTGCCTGAGTGGCAGGAAGCAGATGTTGATGGTCCAGGGATTTTTTTTTTGACTGTTTGCCTGTGTCCAGTGGGGTTCCACATGGGTCGTTGTTGTCTCCCGTGCTATTTGTGGTAAAAATAAACGACTTAGATTTCAATGTAGGGGGTGTTGATCATTAAGTCTACGGATGGCACAAAAATTGGTGGGCGGTAAAAAGTAAGAAGGATAGGCTTAGATTACAGGGCTATATAGACAGGCTGATCAGCTGGGCTGATCATTGGCAAAAGTGATTTAATCCACATAAGGTTGAGGAGATGCACTTGTGCAGGACATAAGCGACACCGGAATATGTTGAATGTTAGGACCCTGGGAAGGACCGTGGATCAGAGGGATCATGGTGTGCATGTCCACCGATTCCTGAATGTAGTGGGGCAGGTGGATAAGTTGATTGAGAAAGCTTGTGGGATACCTGCATTTTTTAGATGAGACATAGAATATAAGAGCAGGGAGGTTATGCTGAACTGTATAAAACGCTGGTTAGGCCACAGCAAGAGTATTGCGTGCAGTCTGGAATCGTCATAATAGGAAGGATGTGATGGCATGAGAGAGAGTGCAGAGGTGATTTACCAGCATGTTACCTGGGCTGGGCATTTTTAGTTATGAGGAGAGATTGAATAAATTGGGGTTAGTTTCGCTGAAGCAGAGGAGATTGAGAGGGGACATTACTGACGTGTATAAAAGTATCAGGGGCATAGATAGGGTAGACAGGATGGAACTTTACTCGTTGGTGGATGGCCCAATAACCAGAGGGCATAGATTTAATATAAGAGGCAGCAGGTTTAGATGGAATGTGAGGAAGAATTAGTTCACCCAGAGGGTGGTGGGCTTCTGGAACTCACTGCCTGAAAGGGGGTTAGAGGCAGGAAACTTCATAACATTTAAGAAGTATTTGGATGTGCACTTGTGATGCCCTGGCATCCAAGGTTATGGACCTATTGCTGCAAAATGGGATTAGAATAGTTAGGTACTTAGTTGACCAGCGCAGACTCGATGGGCCGACATTTATGTGTTGCAGAGCACTTTGATTCTATTACTCTATGTCTGAAATTCTAATATTACAAAACAAAATCATGGGTTGTTCATCAACAAATAAGAATCTGGTAACATGAAATGCCAGAAAATATTCTTCTCAGAGCCATTTTGACGGTGCAATATTTATTTTTCAGTTTCTGTAAAAAAGTGGCAACAAACCGATGAAACGTGAAAGTCACTGAACCACACACAACGGTCAGTGGCTGCATAAAGCAGGACCGCGTGGGTATGACATAGACGCATGGCCCACAGGAAATGAAACCATTCCGAATAAGCAATCAGTATGCTTGTAAATAACGATCAGTTTGCCTGAAGGCGCTGAAATTTTCCACTATGTTGCTGCGTCCAGTGCTGTATGGAAACTATTGTACATGCAATAATGTCCTGAAATGTCTCTGATACGGTGGAAGACAATAGAGGTTAAATGGCAATAAATATGTTACTGAAATTGCTGAACTTGGATGTTAATCATTATCCTGCATTCTCGAACTGGTATAAAAACTGTGCAATCTCCAAAACACTTGTGATTTTGATGAAGAATAAAAAAATCAGTTCAACATGGTTTATAGCAATAATAGCCATATAGAGTGAGACTTACCAGGGATGCCAATAATAGCAAGGATGGGATAGTAACCAGCCTGAATCACCTGCAGAGCCTGATAGATCTGGTTTTCCACTGGCATCCAATCATAAAATGTAGAAAGTTCATAAAGGGCATCCAAATAATTCCTATTCATTGTTGTAACATTCCAATATATTGTTCTCAGAGCCTGATCCATTGTTGTAACATTCCGATCTATTGTCCTCAGATCTTGATCCATTGTTGTAACATTCCAATCCAAAGTTCTCAGAATCTGATCAATTATTGTAACATTCTAATCTATTGTTCTCAGATTCTGATCCATTGTTGGAACATTCCAATCTATTGTTCTCAGATTCTGATCCTTTGTTGGAACATTCCAATATATTGTTTTGAGATTCTGATATCCTCTCTCCCTGTCTTATAACCACGGCTCCTTGTTCCTCATGGAGCTGATGCCCCCGCTGACAATATGAGGTAACAGATTGAAGCGACCCCTTTATTACCAACAGTTGAAGGCCCCCAGTGTGTTATCTAGGATCCATGGAGACTGACATTAATTACAACCACTGATCAAACAGGCTCATTTAACCTATTCAGTCCAATTGTACTTGCACCAAACTAAACTGGCAAGGTTTGCTAGTTCGGCAGGGATGTAACAGGCTTTCTGAGGGACTGAATAATGCAAAGGGAAGAATGTGAAGCAGAAAATCTGGCAAAAGTAGGAGTTGTTTAGTAATAATATCGGTTGGACAGAAGCAAGTCGTTGAAGGTGGCGACTGTTCTAACCGACAGACTGGCAAATGCAAATAAACATTTAACTGTGAAAATAGAATTGGATGAGCACAGGCAGTTGATATTTGCACAGGTAATGGAGGGGTGGAGAGAACGATTGATTATAAAGGTCTGGCAAAGAGCGGAAATGGACACGATGGCCCACATGGCGTCATACTCAAATAATTTGCGTGGTGCGGTAATTTGCGTGCGGGCAAAATTTGCGGGGGGGTAAATTTGCAGGGGGGGGAAATTGACATGGGGGGGATATGCATGGGAGGAATTGCGGGGGGGCAAAATTTGCAGTGGGGGGAATTTGCACGGGGCGGAAATTTGCATGGGGGGGGTAAATTTGCGGTGGGGGTAAATTTGTGTGGATGGAAATTTGCATGGGGGAGATTTAAGCCGTGACCCAGACTAAGTTCAGGGAGCAGTTGAAGAATGTGCTGAAATATCCCTTTATTCCAATTCTTCGATGGTCTCGATAATTTGAAGAAATTAGTCAGTGACAGTTTCTCCTTTTCTTCCATTTGATATCTCTCTTCCAGCGAGGTGGTGAGCTGCCTCTGTTGTGACACCATTGTAAAATGTGGGGGCCAGGGCGTGTCCCTGTCACGGCAAAGCGGGCTGTCACCTATCGCCCTGGTGACAGAGGGGCTGGTGGATCCTGTGACCATGGTTAGAGAGCAGGGAGGGCACTGCGGCCATGCGGACAATGAGGCTCGTGGCTTTGCAGTGGAAGCGAAGAGGGAATTGAGCCTGGCCCTCTGGTGTCAGTGAGAGGCAGGGGCTGTCACTGTGGTGGGCAGAGCAGGGTATTCCCTTTGGTTCTGCTGGCAGAGTGGGGGGGTGGGGGAGGTGTGTGGTGTGAAGGGAAGCGGAGACTCTAAATCTTCTAACAGAGTGGGGAGGGCGCTCTCTTTATGGGGACAGAGCCAAGCTAGCACCTGTCATCATGGCCATGGCCTAATCCCAATCCTGGCGTCCGCTGCCATCCTCTTGGGCTCTCACAGTTTGGAGCCTGGATGGAATGTGGGGTGGGGGGGGAAGTTGGTGCAATGCCACTGTCGGCATGGAGGAGACCGTGGGTGTATGCTCACCTTTTGAAGCAGAGTGGAACAGCCCCTCTCGGCCACGTGGTCATAAGTAGCCCCTCCCACTATGGTATCCATAGTAACAAGGAAATGACTTCGACCAGAACACCAGCTGGCAGGGCGTGATGTCACAGGGACATGGGAGAAGTATCACAGGTATTGATATCACAGGTATCCGCGGGTAGGGGGAGATGTATCAGCTTCACTCTGTGAGAGTGTGTCCATGTCCCCCAGTGACATGGCCGATATACATGCTGCATTATGGTTGTGGGTGTATACCCAGTTCACCGGGGCCGGGAGATAGATTGAAGAGGTACACGCATCATTACAGATAGACAAAATAGGCGGGGACAGGAGGTGATATTCCAGGCACTCTGGGAGAGAGTGAAGGTGGGTGTGGGGGTGGCGGGGTATGGATATTGCAGCTGAATCTTGGAAAGTGAGAGATATACCAGCTGTGGGAATAGAGCAGTGTGATATACAAGGTACACAAGGGGAGAGATTTACTCCATACTCCGTCCTGGTGTGGAATAGGACAGGTACACAGGAGCAGCAGGAAAGAGCGATTCATTTCGGAGGCAGTGCAAGTGAGGATGATATAGCAGGTATATAGGAACATGGGTAAATGTACCAGCTACACCAGGGCGTGGGTGGTTATACGATATACACTGGGGAGAGTGTTGACATATCTGGGACAGAAGGAGGTTTATGTTTCCAGGGTAAAGTTGGGGGGCATATGCTAGTTGCTCTGGGGCAGGGATTGTATGAGATTAATGGCGAGAAGATATATGGTCCTTTGCTGTAATTCTGTATTTTTTTCAGAGACTGCAATAGTTTCAGAAAGTAACAACGTCACATTCCTGAGGAGTCAACCTTGTCAGAAATGTCCCGTGCTGTGGGGACATAAAATCGCCACTGTGAACAAATCCAAAAGGCTGACTGGTGTTTGTGTAATTTATGTAGATTCTGAGAGTGTGCAAGCGAGAGAGAGAAAGACCGAATGAATGAGAGGAAGAGAGAAACACAGATCGGGAAGATTGACCGAGAGACAGAGATAGAGGGAAGGATATTCATCATCGTAGATGGGAAGAGGAAGATTCCATTTCACCCCATACCATGTTTCCGACATTCAGTGAGATCCTGGCTGATTTCTGATCAAACTCCAGATTATGTATATCTCTGTGTGTGACGTTGAGTGTGATTCTGTGTATCTGTCTATGTATGAGAAAGACAGCATCTGTGTGGGGGGTGTGCGTGTGTGAGAGAGAGAGAATGTGTCTGTTTATGTGTTTGACAGACGATATATCTGTGAGTGTGGCTTCACGTGTGTTTGTCTGTGTGCATATGCATCAGAAAGAATATGACTGTGTGTGTGTGTGTGTGTGTGTGTGTGTGTGTGTGTGTGTGTGTGTGTGTGTATGTGTGTTTGTGTTTGATAAAAAAATATATCTGTGTGGGTGTGTCTGTGTGAGAGAGAAAACGTGTGTTTGAAAAATAATACATCACGGAAAATAATCCAAGTCTATCCAATCTCTCCTCATATCTAAAATTCTCCAGCCCAGGCAACATCCTGGTAAATCTCCTCTGCTCTCTCTCTAGAGCAATCATATCCTTCCTATAATGTGGATTCCAGAACTGAACGCAATACTCTAGCTGTGGCCTGACCAGCGTTTTATACAGTTCCAGCATGACCTCCCTGCTGTTATATTCTATGTCTCAGCTAATAAAGGAAAGTATCTGATTGCCTTCTTAACCACATTATTTAACTGTCCTGCTACCTTAAGCGACCGGTGGACATGCACATCAAGTCCCTCTATTGCCCATTAGATCCCAGGGTCCTACCACTCATCATGTATTCCTGTGCCTTGTTTGTCCAGCCCAAGTGCATCACCTCACACTTATCCGGAATGAATTCCATTTGCGACTGACAAGCCCGTCAATATCCTTCTGTAATCTAAGGCTCTCCTCCTCACTGTTTACCACCCCACCAATTATTGTGTCATCCGCAAACTTGCTGAACAATTCTCTGAAATTGAAATCTAAATTGTTTATACATACGACACATAGCAAGGGACCCAAAACCGATTCCATTGGCACAGGAATTCGGTCAAAAAAAAGACAAACCCTTGACCATCACCCTCTGCTTCCTGCCACTCAGCCAATTCTAGATCCAATTGTCTCTGACATGTTGGAAGACAATAGAGATTAAAAGGCAATAAATATGTTATTGAAATTTCTGAACTTGGATGATAATCGTTATCCTGTTCCCCTGGATTCTCGAACTGGTATAAGAACTTTGCAATCTCCAAAACACTTGTGATTTTGATGAAGTAGAAATAATTTAGTTCAACATGGTTTATAGAATTAGTAGCCATATAGAGTGAGACTTACCAGGGATGCCAATAATAGCGAGGATGGGATAGTAACCCGCCTGAATCACCTGCAGTGCCCGATAGATCCGGTTTTCCACTGGCATCCAATCATAAAAAGTAGAAAGTTCATAAAGGGCATCCAAATAAATCCTACCCATTGTTGGAACATTCCAATCTATTGTCCTCAGATCCTGATCCATTGTTTGAACATTCCAATATATTTTCTGACATTATGATATCCTTTCTCCCTGTCTTATAACCGCAGGTCCTTGTTCCTCACGGAGCTGATGCCTCCGCTGACAATATGAGTAACACGTTGAAGCGACTCCATTATTAACAACAGTGGGAAGCAACCCCCCACCCTCCCGCCTCGTGAGTTATCCTGGATCCATGGAGACTCACATTAATTACAGCCACTGATCAAACAGGCATATTTAACCCGTTCAGTCCAATTGTACTTGCACCACACTAAATTGGAACCGATAGCTAGTACGGCAGGGATGGAAGAGGGTTTCTGAGGGACTGAATAGTGCAAAGGAAAGACTGTGAAGCAGAAAATCGGGCAAAAGTAGAAGTTGTTTAGTAAAAATATCAGATGGACATAAGCAAGTCGTTGAAGGTGGCAGGGCAAGTATTTTTGAGTATTAAAATAGCAATATATTTTCTATTCACAAACAGAATCAGAGTTTAAAAAACTGAGAAAATCAGACAACATATGTCTAAATCTTGGTGAAGCCTCAGCTAAAGTAGATGTGTCTAAATCTGTCAAGCGTTTTAAAGGAAGGATGTGAGGACCTTGGAGAGGGTGCAGAGGAATTTTACTGGAATTGGAACAGGGATGAGGGGCTTGAAATACGTGGAGAGACTGGAGAAGCTGGGATTGATTTCCTTAGAGCAGACCAGGCAAAGGGGAGGTTTAACAGAGGCATTTAAAATCACAAATGTTTTTGATAGAGTAAATAAAGAGAAACTGGTAAAACTGGAAAATCAGTCAGTAACCAGCACAGGGAGTTTTAAAGTGATTGACAGAGAAGCATAGAGCGGTTGAAGAGTTCTTAGTGCAAATAAATCTGGAATGTTCTTCCCGACAGACTGGCGAATGCAAATAAACATTTAACTGTGAAATTAGAATTGGATGAGCACTGGCAATTGATATTTGCACCGGTAATGGAGGGATGGAGAGAACGATTGATTAGATAGGTCTGGCAAAGTGTCGAAACGGACACGATGGCCCACATGGCGTTATCCTCAAATATATGTTTCTATGGCTCTGTCCATCACAGGCCATAGGATGTGAAAATCATGTTTATAGTTAATTTTTAGCAGAATCCTCGAGATAGAGGCTGAACATAATTGTATGCTGATGGATGCAAGAGCGGAAACAGACACACTCACTGCATCTCAGGAGATCGTCTCAGGTGCTCCTCTCACAAACTCCTCTCCGGAACCCCTCTCAGAAACATCCTCGTGTCATGCTGTTCATAGAATACTTCCTTGTCAAATTATTCCTTCCAATGTATAACACCTCACCCTATTCAGGACTAAATTACATCTGCCAATTATCTGCCTATTAGACCATCCGTCTAGATCTTCCTGTAACAAAAGGCACTCCACCTCAATGTTGACCACCCAGCAAATCTTTATGTCATCCGGAAACTTACTAATCCTGCCCACCACATACCCAACTATGCAGCCATCTATCCCCTCAGTAACTCCTCTCAGGGACTACTCTCAGGAACTCCTCTTAGCAACAACTCTCTGGAACAACTCTCAGGAACTACATTCAGGAACTAATCTCAGGGAGTCCTCTCAGCAACAAATCTCAGGAACTCCTCTCAGGGACTACACTCAGGAACTACTCTCAGGAACTCCTCTTAGCAACAACTCTCTGGAACTCCTCTCAGGAACTACATTCAGGAACTAATCTCAGGGAGTCCTCTCAGCAAAAAATCTCTGGAACTCCTCTCAGGAACGCCTCTCTCGATATGCCCTCAGTAGCCCCTCACAGGAACTTCCCCCAGGAAATCCACCCAGGAATTTCTGTAAGGAACTCCTCGCATGAACTCCACTCAGGAATTCCTCTCAGGAATCACTCTAAGGGAACCAGTCTCAGGATCCCCTCTCAGCGCCGCAGCCTCATCAGGCCACAGTTTTCACTCATCCTGTACGTCCTGCTGAAGGCATTTTCCTGCTGCTGCGGCCCCCAGAACATTCCGAGGGCAAAGCAAAAGCAAAAAATAAACAGGAAAGCGGTCAGTGCTCACCTGGCGGGATTGAGAGCCTTTATCTCATCCAAGCTGAAACAGACCCGCAAACACCCAGCCCCGGTCAAATTAAACTATCTGACCCCTGAACCTGTGCTGCCCCAGTCTGACCCCTGATCCCCTGAACCTCTTTTAACCTGTGACCTGTAAGTATCCTCTGTTCTCTTGAACCAGCTTGACCTCTGCTCCCTTGATTAATTGCCTAACTCTGATATCCCCTGACTATGTCTATCACATTATCTCCGAGCAGTTCCTATAATTGGGATGCAGTGGCGATTTATAGGGCGGTGGGTGTGAAGCAGGTGCGGGTGAGATGATGGTTGATGGGGGAAGGGCTGCTTGGAATTTCCCATGGCCCGATGAACAGGACGTTGTACCTGTTCCTTAGGGAATGAAGGACAGATTCTGTCTTTCTTTCACACCCATGAGATTATCCTTTGAAAGTGAAAGATAGTGTCAACAAATTGGGTCGTGGAGGGCTAGTGTTCTAAACAAATGACTTCAACCAGCTGTCAATTTCTAATCAATGATGTTGCTAAACTTTGCTAATGTCATGTCAATTGCATCGTTAAGTGCAGGACAACCAGGTGGTGGTTACCATTTTTCGCTGAGTATATGTAATTAGATAACACATCATTTTCATTTACTTCAATAAGTTCCTTTTAAGGTTATGCCTTTTGTTTCAGTGCCCGGTGCAGAGGATGTCAATTTGTTAATTAGTTTGGAGTTAGCCAACAAAATGAAACAAAGTGAATAAATAGGGGATAACTGGGGCACTGCTAGTGTGAGGTGAGATCTGAACGAATTGACCATTCAACAGTCTCCCTCCATGAAGAAAATCTCTGTTTCCGGTTTATGCTTCACAAGCCATTTTGGACCCTGTGTACAACCCGCTGTCCAGAACAATCGTAGAGCCCCTCAGAGACGGCCATCTTCTTACACCTCTCTGCATTTCGGAAGCCCCACCACACACATTCCCACTCTTGAAAACGCGAACAATGGCAAAAACGGGTGCAGAACCGTTTGCCACCGTTTTGTTTCCTCAACCCCCACATAGATGAAGGACAATGGAAGGAAGGATGGAGCAGATGCCAGCCCAGCGCTCCCTCAGTGTTCTTCTCGCGGACGGCCGGGAACTTCACCCCGCAGGTCTCGTCGTACCAGCCCCGCAGCCTCATCAGGCAGCAGTTTTTCCTCATCCTGTATATCCTGTTGAAAGTGTTTTCCTGCAGTCCCGGCCCCCAGAACCTTCCAAGGGCAAAGCAAAAGCAAAAAATAAACAAGAAAGCGGTCAGTGCTCACCTGGTGGGATTGAGAGCCTTTATCTCATCCGAGCAGAAAGAGCCCCACAACCACCCAGCCTCATTCAAGTTAAACTATCTGACCCCTGACCCTCTGCCTAACGCAGTCTGAACCCTAATCCCCTGAGCCTCATATAACATGTGACCTTTAAGTGTCCTCTGTTCTCTTAACCCAGCTTGACCTCTGCTCCCTTGATTCATTGCCTAACCCTGATTTCCCCTGACCATGCCTATCACATGACCTTCCCCTGGCTCCCTACCTAATGCTTCACACTCTGCCTAATCCCTGAACATCTGTCTGATACTCTGACTAACCCTTCACCCACTGCCTAACCCCTGACTCACTGCCTAATCAATCAGCCTCTGACTGACCCTTTACCAAACACATGACCATTTGTCTAACCATGAAGTTCTGTCTAACCCTTGCCTCTCCGCCTAAGCCCGCTCATGTCTGCCTAATCCCTGACCATCAGACTAAAAATTGACTATCCCTCACCCTCTATTTCACCTCGTTAATTAGCCTTATGCTGGCCATTTGCTTAACCTCAACCCTTTGCCTATCCACTGACACACGACCTAACCCTGTCTCTTGGCATAAGCCTTGACACTCTGCTCCAACAATGAGGTTCTGTCATTCCACTGGCCCTCTGTATAATCCCTAACCCTTTGCCTACCCATAAGGTCTCTCTAAAAACCTGGTCCTCTGCCTAACCCCTGACCGTATGCCTAACACTGACCCAATCTGACATCTAATCCCCGCGCCCTCATATAACCTGTGATCTTCAAGCTGGCCTTCGTGTTCCTGACCAAGTCTGAGTTCTGCTCCCTCGACCGTGTGTCACACTGTGATTCCTACGGCCCTCTGTCTCACCCCTCACACTCTACTATCCCTTAGCCTCCGAACTTCAGGGTAGGCACAGACCCTCAGCCTATCTCCACCCCGGTCAACACCCCTCTTCTGGTCAATCCCATCGCAAACGCCACCTCAGCCCCAATGCTACACTGTGGCTGATCCTTGTGCTCCCATACCCCTGCAGCCCTCGGTTACTCACGTTATCCCATCCATGACCTTCGTCCCAAACCCCCAGATCCTTCTCCCTTCAGTTTTCCGAGACTGTTATCCGAATCCTAGGAGGCTCCTTTAGATTGATCAATGAGGAAATTCTGTGGTAGTAGAATGTCAGCGTTAGTGGGCATAGGGGTAAACAGGAAATGTGCTAAATGGTAATTTGGGGTAGATGAGAATTAGGGGAAACGGATTGGACATCACGTTGAACATCGTTGGAGCGAAAGGGTCCCTGGAGATGGTATATTCACTCGGAAGGAATGAGCGAATGCAAGAGTCAATGATTTTTTTTAAAGGAGAGGGCTGATGAAGGGTCCCGCTCCCTCTCCCCTGGGCACTGCTCTATCCACCCCAACATCTACCCCAAACCCAGCCTCACTCTCTCTCCCTAGCCCGACTCTCGTAATACTTAGAAATGATCGATCAGTTTATTAGGGCTGATTCCGTTTCTGAGCGCTGGCTGAGTTTAATGTGGCTGAGGTGCTTTGTCAACTTATTTGCACTTTATCGTCCCTCTGTCTCTGTAAGTGTCTGTCACTGAAGGCCACAGCTGTCACTCAACGAATCACTGCCCTTGAGTATTGGGTATTGTGTTTTGAGATTTTTCATGCCCAGTTAAACATAAGATGTGAGCTGTGGAAAGTACTTAAGTAGTGTTGAACAATGTTGAGCTAATCCATCTATACTGACCCCATCAAACAATCCCAGGAAAGGTACAGCACGGGGTTCGATACAGAGTAAAGCTTCCTCTATACTGTCCCCATCAAACACTCCCAGGACAGGTACAGCACGGGGTTAGATACAGAGTAAAGCTCCCTCTACATCGTTCCCATCAAACACTCCCAGGACAGGGACAGCATGCGGTTAGATACAGAGTAAATCTCCCTCTACACTGTCCCCATCAAACACTCCCAGGACAGGTGCAGCATTTGGTTAGATACATAGTAAGGCTCCCACTATACTGTGCCCATCAATCACACCCAGGACAGGTACAGCACGGGGTTAGATACAGAGTAAAGCTCCCTCTACACTGTCCCCATCAACACTCCCAGGACAGGAACAGCACGTGGTTAGATAGTGAGCAAAGCTTCCTTTGCTCTTGTGTTATGAGATTAAATAGCGTCATTCTCTTTTGAATTACAGTTCAAATTAAAAACACTGTTCAAGTTAAAAGTTCATCAGCTGGTGAAAAGAGTAAAGCTCCAAATATTATTCAATGTGCCTCGGTATAAAGAACATTATGCAGTGACAAATCCTTTCACCATCTTTAAAATGGAGGCAGATAACTTGCCCATTTTAAAAATGGTGGGAGATTCCTTCTCCATCTTTGAAATGATTGGAGATAATTTCCCCATCTTTAAAATGGATGTAGATCACTTCTCCATTTTAAAATGGATGGAGATCCTTTCACCATCTTTAAAATGGAGGCAGATCACCTCCCCATTTTTAAAAAGGTGGGAGATTATTTCTCCATCTTTGAAATGAATGGAGATCCTTTCCCCATTTTCAAAACGGACGGAGATCCCTTCTCCAACTCTAAAAAGAGGGAGCTCATTTCCCTGTTAATAAAATTGGGGGAGATCACTTCTCCATTTTCAAAATGGAGGAAACTCCGTTGCCCATCTTTGAAATGGAGGGAAATCCCTTCTCCTTTTAAAATGAAGGGCGATCTCTTCTCCATCTTTAAAATCGAGGGAAATTCCTTCTCCATCTTTAAAATGGGGTGGAGGTCCATTCTTCATTTTTAAAATGGAGGCATCTTTAAATTGGGAGGAGATCCCTTCCCAATCTTTAAAATGGAGGGAGATTCCTTCCCCAAATTGTGATGTGAAAATACTGGAGCCAACAACGGAGGAAAGAGTGAAGCATATATGAGAATGAAAAATTAACTTGTGTGTGCAGCAAACGATGGTTACAACATAGAAAGGGCCCATTCAGCCCAGCGATTTACTGTTGACGCTCTGCCAGAAACGTTTCAATGGTCTCACTCGTACTCCCATTCCCCGTAACCCTGAAAATATTTTCCCTTCAGCTTCACTTCCTATTTTGGTACAAGAGAGAGACATGGGGTGTGGGGCAGAGAGATAAACAGAGACAGAGAGAGACAGGGAGGGAGAGAGAGCAAAACTAGTGAGAGAGAGAGAGAAACTGTGAGAGACACCAATTCTTAGTCGTATGTTCCTCAGATTTCGGAGTTGTTGATATCGCTGGATCTGCAATGAAGTAAGTAGACATTGGAGATCGACGATAGTGAAGAAACTCAAATACCATTTAATTGGGAGGAAATTTTAGAAAATGATTCACTTCTCCATTTATACAGACTGACACACACCGATGTCTCTGTGATATCTCTCCCCTGAATTTACAGCAGTCACCACACCCCACACCCCTCACTCACTGCACTCCACTCCCCTACCTCACGGCATCCCACTGCCCTCAGTCACTTCATCACAATCCCCTCAGTAACTGCATCCCACTACCCTCAGTCACTGCCTCCCACCCCCTCAGTCAGTGCATCCCATTCCACTCAGTCACTGCATCCAACTCACATCAGTCAGTGCATCCCAGTCCCCTCATTCACTGCAATGAAGAAAGGAGACATGGGAGATTGAAGAATGCAGAGAACCTCAAGATAGCCTTTAATGGTAGGATCTTTCAGGAAATGATTCACGTCTCCATTTCTAAAGTCTGAAACACTCCAATGTCACTGTGCTTTCTCACCTGTGAATGTCCAACAGTCATTAACACACTCACTGCACCCCACTGCCCTCGCTCACTGCATCCCACTCCTGTCAGTCCCACAATCTCATTCCCAACAGTGCCTACATTCCACACCCCTCAGTCACTGCTTCCCCCTCCGCTCAGTCGCTGTATCCCACTCCAGTCAGTCTCTGCTTCCAATTCCCCTCAGTCACTAAAATTCATAGCCCTCAGTGACTTCATACTATTCTGCTGAAACATGATACCTCACTTGCCTCATTCTCTGGATTGCACTCGCATCAGACACTAAATCCTACTCCCATCAGTCACTGCACTGCACACCCTACAGTCACCGCATCCCACACCCCTCAATCACCGCATCCCACACTCCTCAGTATCTGCATCCCACTCCCCTCTGTCACCACATCTCACTCCCCTAAGTCACCACATCCCATTCCCCTCAGTCACCGCATCCAACTCCTCTCAGTCACCGCATCCCACTCCCCTCCGTCACCGCAACCCATTCCCCTCAGTCACCGCATACCACAAGCCTCAGTCACCGCATCCCACTCCCCTCAGTCACCGCATAGCACTCCCCTCAGTCGCTGCATTCCTCACCCTTCTGTCATTGCATCCCACCCACCTCAGTCGCACATCGCACTCCCCTCGATTGCTGCATCCCACTCCCCTCAGTCGCTGCATCCCACTCCACTCAGTTCTGCATCCCACTCCCCTCAGTTGCTGCACTAAACTCCCCTCAGTCGCTTTATCCGACTCCCCTCAGTCTCTGCTTGCAACTACCCTCAGTCACTGCATCCCACACCCCCTCAGTCGCTATATCACACTCCCCTCGTTCGCTGAATCCCACTCCCCTCAGTCGCTGCATCCCACTCCACTCAGTCAAAGCAACCCACTCCCCTCAGTCGCTGCACTACACTCCCCTCAGTTGCTGTATCCCACTCTACTCAGTCACTGCATCCCATTCCCCTCAGTCACTGCATCCCACTCTTCTCAGTCGCTGCATCCCAGTCCTCTCTGTACTGCATCCCACTCCCCTCAGTCTCTACATCCGACTCACCTCAGTCACTGCATCCCGCTCCCCTCATTCACTGCATCCCACTCTTCTCTGTTATATCATCTCACCTCCCTCAGTCTTTACCTCATACTCTGCTGACCCAGGAGACCCCACTCCCCTCAGTCACTACATTGCACTTTGTGGACTATCCCCTCCATAATGATAACTTTTCTTTCAGATGCTGTTGGGCTGGATAATACACGGGCACTGTACTTTTTATTCATATGTTCCTCAGATTTCGAGCTGTTGACATCCTTGGATCTGCAATGAAGTGAGGAGACATGGGAGACTTCCGAATAAGGAGAACCTCAGGATATCATGTAATTGGCAGGAATGTTTAGAAAAAGATTCACTTCTCCATTTATAGAATCTGAAACACATCAATGTCACTGTGCTATCTCACCCCACCCCCTGAATTTCCAACAGCCACTTCATCAGTCACTTCATCACAGTCCCCTCAGTCACTTCATCACACTCCCCACAGTCACTGCCTCCCAATGCCCTCAGTCACTGCATCCAACTCCACTTAGTCACTGCATCACACTTCAGTAAGTTACTGCATCCCACACCCCTCAGCCATTGCATCCCAATCCCCTCAGTCACTGCATCCCACTCCCCTCCGTCACTGCATCACACTCCCATCAGTTACTGCATCCCACTCCCCTCAGTCGTTATATCCTACTCTGCTGACCCACGAGACCGTACATCACTCACTCACTACGTTCAATTTTGTAGAATATCCCCTCCAGAATGATAACTCATATCTCAGATGCTGTTGTACTGGATAATATACATGCACTGCAGTATTTTTTCATTTATTCCTCAGGTTTTAGATTTGTTGATATCCCTGGATCTGCAATGAATTTAGGAGACATGGGAGATTGACAAATGCTGAGAACCTCAAGATCGCCTTTACTTGCCATTTATATAGTCTGAAACACCCCAATGTCACTCTGCACTCTCACCCCTGAATGTCCAACAACAGTCACTAACACACTCATGAAACCCCAAACCCCTCGCTCACTGCATCCCGCACCTGTCAGTCCCTCAATCCCACTCACATCAGTGCCTACATCCCACTCCCGTCAGTCACGACATCCCACTCCTGTCTGGCACTACATCCCTATCTGTTAACTCACTGCAGGCCACAGCCCTCACTCACTGCACCCCACTTCCCTCACTCACTGCATCCCACTCCCATCAGTCACGACATGCCACTCCCGTCAATCACTACATTCCTATCTCTTAACTCACTGCAGGCCACACTCCTCATTCACTACACTCCACACCCCTAACTAATGCATCCCACTCCTGTCAGTCACCACATTACAGTCCCATCACTCATGACATCACACTCCCGTCAGTCACTGCACGCCACTCACGTTTGTTACTGCATCCCTCTCCCCTCAGTCGCTGCAATCCACTCCCCTCAGTTACTGCATCCCACTCTCTTCAGTCACTTCTACCCACTCCCCTCAGTCACTGGAACCCACTCACTTTAGTCACTTCAAAATACTGTCCTCAGTCACTAACACCAACTGCCCTCAGTCACTACCTCCCTCACCCCTCAGTCACTAAAATTCATAGCCCTCAGTGACTTCATCCTAATCTGCTAATCCACGAGACTCCACTCCCCTCAGTCACTACATTGTATTTTGTAGAATATCCCCTCCAGAATGATGACTCTTATTGCAGATGATGTTGGGCTGGATAATACACGGCACTACAACTTTCAGTAGTATGTTCCTCAGATTTTGAAGTTATTGATATCCCTGGATCTGCAATGAAGTAAGGAGAGATGAGAGATTACCGAGTTCGGAGAACCCCAAGAGATCAATTACTTGGTAGAAAAGATAGGAAAATGATTCTTTTCTCCATTTATGCAGCCTGATACACACCAATGTTACTCTGCCATCTCTACCCTTAATTTACAACAGTCACGCACCCCTCACTCACTGCAGCCCACTCCGCTCACTCACTGCATTCCACTCCCTCAGTCTCTACTTCCCACTCGCCTCACTCTCTGCATCCCATTCAGGTCAGTCACTACATGCCACTCCCGTCATTTACTGCACTCCACTCCCCACAATCACTGCATCCCACTCCCCTCAGTCACTGCATCCCATTCCTCTCAGTCACTGCAGCCGACTCCCATCAGTCATTGCATCCCACTCACCTCAGTCATTGCATCCCACTCCTCTCAGTCACTGCATCCCACTCCTCTCAGTCACTGCATCCCATTCCTCTCAGTCACTGCATGGCACTCCCCTCAGACACTGCATCCCACTCCCCTCAGACACTGCAGCCGACTCCCATCAGTCGTTGCATTCCACGTCCCTCAGTCAGTACATCCTACTCTGCTGACCCACGAGACCCCAAATCTCCCAGTCACAACATTGTACTTTGTAGAATATCCTCTTCCATAATGTTAACTCTTATTTCAGATGCTATTGGGCTGGATAATACACGGAGAGTGCAATGTTTCAGTCGTAAGGTCGTCAGGGTTCAGAGCTGTTGATATCCCTGGATCTGCAATGACGTAAGGAGATATGGGAGACTGACGAGTGTGGGGAACCTCAGGATATCATTAAATAGGTAGGAAAGTTCAGAAAATGATCCACTTCTCCATTTATACAGTTTGAAACAAACCATTGTCACTGTGCTCTCTCACCGCTGAATGTCCAACATCACTAAGTCACTGAATGCACTCCACTCTCTTTAGTCACTGCATCCCAGTCCCGTCAGTCCCTCGGTCCCATTCCTGTAAGTCCCTTTGTCCCATTTTCGTCAGTCCCTCTATCCCACTCTTGTCAGTCCCTCAGTTCCACTTCCGTCAGTCCCTCCGTCCCTCTCCCGTCAGTCTCTCCGTTCCACTCCCGTCAGTCCATTCATCCCACTCCAGTCAGTTACCACATCCCACTCCCGTCAGTCCCTCCGTCCCTCGCCCGTCAGTCCATTCATCCCACTCCAGTCAGTTAACACATCCCACTCCCGTCAGTCCCTCCGTCCCTCGCCCGTCAGTCTCTCCGTTCCACTCCCGTCAGTCCATTCATCCCACTCCCGTCAGTCCCTCCGTCCCTCGCCCGTCAGTCCATTTATCCCACTCCAGTCAGTTAACACATCCCACTCCCGTCAGTCCCTCCGTCCCTCGCCCGTCAGTCTCTCCGTTCCACTCCCGTCAGTCCCTCCATCCCACTCCCATCAGTCCCTCCATCCCACTCCCATCAGTCGCTACATCCCGCTCCCGTCAGTCTCTCCGTTCCACTCCCGTCAGTCCCTCCATCCCACTCCCATCAGTCCCTCCATCCCACTCCCATCAGTCTCTACATCCCACTCCCTTCAGTCCCTACCTCCCACAATCAAAGTCTCATCAGTCTGCCTTTTAAATGAAATCAAATTCATGACATATTTCATAAGGGAAGGCAAAGAGAAAATTATGCTTATCAACGAAACCCTGCAGGTCTCACTCTTGAAGGGTTAACACATTGACGTCAATGGCTGGGAGGAGCTCGCTACCAATCAGTCAAAATGGCGACCACGTGCCAATCATTCTGCATCATGCTTTGTGTCGCCATGTCTTAATGATGAGGCAGAGCGGCCGCAGGGAAGGATTGGGAAGGAAGCAAATCCTGCTCCGTGAATCCCACTACCTGGTGGGACATCCGGCCACTGCGCCCGAAGCTCTGTGGCTGGAGAATCGGCCTGTTCATCCACTTAATGCCCACGGCAGGAAGTTGCCAGCATGAGAGGACATCATCATCCAGTCGAGGGACAATCGAAGCTGAGGCCAATTTACTATCCAGCTTACTAATGTGCACGAGCTTGGACACAGAACACTGAGTCCCCTCATTAAATCATTGGTATATATTGTAAATTTGATGAAAATGGCGATTGATGAAGATTATTAGGCACCAGGCCAAGGAAGGTTGGGTTTGAGATAGAAAATGAATAGGTCACAGGGCTACTAATCCAGAGAGTGTGAATTCAAATTTCACCCCTGCGGTTTGAGAAATTGAATTTTAAAACAAGCCTGTTTACACACAGCCTGGAGTAGTAAAAGCCACAGGCAGATTGTGAAAGTTGCAACTCAAAAGCTCATCACAGCAACTCAATCTCATCAAACAAACCAATTAGAAGGATAAGTGCAGCGGGCTCATGGGAACTACATGGCCTGGAATTTCCTCTCCAATCCTCACACCAACCTGACTTGGAACCCAATCGGCTGTTCCGTGACTGTCGCTGGGTCTACATCCGGGAACTCCCTCTCTAACAGCACTGTGGGTGTACCTACACCACATAGACTGTAGCGGATCAAGAAGGTGGCTCATCGACAACTTCTCAAGGGCAATTACTGATGGGCATTAAAAGCTGGCCGAGCCAGCGAAGCCCAATCCAAAGAAACGATGGAAATATATATTCAGGCCATTAAAAAATGTTAACTATAAAATGGGCTGACCCGTTGTTAGTATCAATCCCGACCCCTGCTCCACCCACTCCCCCCCCCCCCCATGCCCCTTAACCATTCATGGTCGGCAACTGGAGGCAGGTTATGATATAGGGCAGAAAAACTGTTCTAAATATCAGGTGAGATGTAAGCTGGTTTTGTTATCGCAGCTCCTTTTATTAATAATCTTTAATTTGCACAAGCGTTGTCACAATCTGCATCTTGATGAACGATGAATGATCTAACCTGATATTCGGAACAGTTTTTTGATATTGTTTTAGCCAACCCGCAGATGAATCCCATGTGATAAATGCTGTTGGATGTGCTGTTGCAGAGACTGACATGCTCATGGCAGATTGCACCGGAGAGTGAGGGGGAAGCAAGTGGTAACCCCACTGCATCTCTTACCGCAACATACACTTGAAGGCTCTGGCAAGCATTCGGCTGTGAATGGACCCTTACAATAAGATCAGGGATTTGTTACGTGCTGCGTATTTGTTCAGTGGAGTGTTGTGCTTCTTGTCCTGTCCGCATACAGGGCTCAGTAATTCAATTGCATTCGAATATTAGCAGGGTTTCTCTCGGAGGACAGGGTCTGGATGAGGAGCTGGGGAAAACACTCAGTTATTCACGTTCTTGCATCGACGAATGAATTGAACAATTCGTGTAAAAGGATATTTTAGCACATTCGTCAACTGCTTCCTGAAATTCGTTCGGGTCACGATGTAAATCCCAGTGATTATGCAGCAACTCAGGAGCTGCTTCATGAAGCCCAATTCCTCCACAAACCATGGCAATTCACCGTTATATTTGTGAATATACAATATCCGCAACGATGTTCAATACACCGTAAACAAAATCCACAACAGGATGAAATTGGCCGAGATAACAACCAGTAAAATGATGGATTTCATCCGACTCTCCATCACTGGGTCTCTGAGTATCTCCCCACTGCTGTGAGCCCGGAGTCTGCTGCGGACTCTGCTGCTCATTAAAATGTGTCTGACAGTGAGAACAGTGAGCAGCAGAATCAGGACAAATGGGCCCGTCGGGTTTAGAATGTAATGGAGGAGCTCAATTGCTCCCCAAACAGTGGAATGCTAAGCCTCGACTGTTGTATCACAAAACCAGGGGAAATAGATGATCAAATACTATCCTAAATAGTTGATGTTCTTTAAACAGCTCAGCACAGTCACTGTTACCAGAAACGCAGCTGCTTTTTCCTCAGTACAATATTTTATTTTTAGCTTCTGGCTACAAATAGCTACAAATCGATCAAACGTGAAAGTGACAGTAAACCAGACTGAACAGACAGTGGAAGCATAAATCACGACAGCATGGATATTTCACAGGGTGATAGAGTCGAGGAAAATAAAATCATCTGGGTAAACAATGGGAATGTGTTTCATATTTGGTGAAGGATAATGACCAGTAGATGTGCCATTGCCATGCCCACCAGGTAACGGGTTACACAGTTGGAGAGACCACCCTTTCCTTTGTTCAAAATCACAATCGTAAGTAAATTGACTGTGAGGAAGGGAAAATAAACGTACAGTAATAAATCAGGCTTAAACAGCTTTATTTAGCGTCTATTGTACTGATGTAGCTTATTGCAGTGACACGCTGCAATAATTGTACCTGATTGTACTTGAAGGAAGACTGAAATGATCTGTCGTACAGAGGAAACATGAAGTGAGAAAAGGGTGATGTTTGAAACAAGTGTTGATCCTAATACTCCCATTGGTGCCAAGTCTGATTGAAACGCTGCTCGCCATCTGAACACTCACAGTTCTAATAACGTGCCAGCTTGCTTCTGGCTTTTCTAAGGTTATGTATCAATCATCATTTTTGTATACTGGAGGTGAATAAAAAGGCGGACACCCCTCCGGCCACCATCACTCCTCATTTATCCGGTCTGATGAACGGCAGCATGCAATCCGGATTTCTTGCATTATTTTCTGGCTTCGTGAGCGGTCAGCAGGGCCAGGAATTGTTCCCAATGTCGACCTGGTAACCCAGAGCCAAGTGCGGCTCCTGACTGAGCCTTAATGCTTCAATGGCCAAGGCTGCCTGAACTGAAATATTAACTCTGCTTCTCTCTCAGACTTGCAGCCTGCAGCGTTTGCATAGAAATGACTAAAATTTATGTAGCACTTTAAAGATACCGTAAACCTGTCAACGCGATTCACAAGAACAATATAAAATTAGCTATAATGCTGTCCAAAATAAAGAGATATTAGATAAGATGACAACGTCCTTGCTCAAATAGATCTGTTTGAGGAGCGTTGGAAATCAGGAAAGTGAGCCAGAGACACTGAGGAGTTTATAGAGCATACTGCAGAGGTTGGGGTCTTGATGACTGAAGTCCAGGCCACCAAGGGCTCAGCGAGTAAAATCTGGGATCTGAGGTCCAAGCTAGATCAGTGCAGATATCTCAGAGGTTCTGAGTTTAGAGGACATGATAAAAATTTGGAGGGGCAAGGCCATGCAGTCAGGCCGTGGAGGGATGATCATTTTCAAAGGTAGCCTTTGATCAGGAGCCAAATTAGCTCAGCGAGCACAGGAGTGATTGGGGAAGGGGACTTGGTGAGCTTTAAGGCAAGGACAGAAGAATTCTGGATCATGTCACGTTTGGAGTGCAGTGGAACAGTTGAGACTGGAGGTAACACAGGAAACAAGAAGGGTATCAGCAGAAGTTGAATTGAGACAGGAGCTAAATCAGTCGATGGAATACACGTGGAAAACCCGGCCTGAGTCATGGGGTGAACGTGTGGAGGGAAGCACATCTCAGTTTCACATATATCAATAGGCTTGTGAACAGACTGGGGAAGACTCTAACTGTTGACAGGGTGAGGGATTGAGTGAGGAACACCAAGACCTTGTTCCAGTCCTACTCCGGCCCCATCCCACAACTCTTTCTCTGGTACATCAATGATTACCTCGGTGCAGCTTCATACTCTCATCGGGACCTGGAAGACTTTGTTAATTTTGCTTCCAATTTCCACCCCTCCAACATTTTCACATGGTCCATCTCTGACACTTCCATTCTCTTCCTTGACCTCGCTATCTCAATTTCTGGTGATTTATTTGTCCACCAATATCCATTACAAGCCTACCAACTCCCAGAGCTACCTAGACTACAGCTCCTCACACTCCGCTTCCTGTAAGGACTCGATCCTATTCTCTCAGTTCCTTTTCTGTTCTGGTGATGCCACTTTCAAAAACAATTCATCTGACATGCCCTCCTTCTTACTCAACTGAGGTTTTCCACCGACGGTGATTGACAGGGCCCTCAACCGTGTCTGGCCCATCTGCCACGCATCTGCCATCACATTTTCTCCTCCTCCCTAGAAACATGATAGGGTCCCCCTTGTCCTCACTTACCACCCCACCAGCCCCCGCATTCAAAGGATCATCCTCCGCCAGTTCCGCCAACTCCAGCATGATGCCAACACCAAACACATCTTCCCTTCACCACCACCCCCACACCCCCGCCCCCACCCCAGGGGCATTCCGTAGGGATTGTTCCCTACTTGAATCCCTTGTCCACTCCTCCATCACCTCCGAATCCTCAAACCCCTTCTATGGCACATCCCCATGCAAACGCAGAAGATGCAACACCTGCCCCTTTACTTCCTCTCTCCGCATCAACCGAGGGCCCAAGCACATTTTTCGACTGAAGCAGCATTTCACTTGCACTTCCCTCAACTTAGTCTACTGCATTCGTTGCTCCCAATGCGGTTTCCTCTACATTGGAGAGACCAAACGCAGACTGGGTGACCGCTTTGCAGAACACCTTTGGTTTGTCTGCAAGCATGACCCAGACCGCCCTGACACTTGCCATTTCAACACTCCACCCTGCTTTCATGCACAGATGTCTCTCACTGGCTTGCTGCATTGTTCCACTGAAGCTCAACACAAACTGGAGGACCAGCAACTCATCTTCTGACTAGGCACTTTACAGCCTTCCAGGCTGAATATTGAGTTCAACAATTTTAGATCATAAACTCTCTCCTCCATCCCCACCCTCTTCCGTTTTTACACTCCTTTTTTTTCAATAAATCATATAGATTTTTCTTTTCCCACCTACTTCCATTATTTTTAAATGCATTTCCATCCAATGTTTTATCTCTACCTTTTTAGCCTTTTTAGATTTCTTCACCCCACTCCCACTAGGGCTTTCTGTACCTTGTCTCTCCTGTCTCTACCCTTAATTAGCACATTCCTTTAGATAATATCACCACCTTCAATACCTATTTTTTTCCTTTTGCCTGTGACATCTTTTGGTTATCTTCACCTGTCACTCGCCCTCAATATAACCATTCATATCCCAATCCGCCACCCTCCTTAAACCAGCTTGTATTTCATCCCTTTTCTATTTTACTTAGTTCTGTTGAAGGTGATGAGGACTCGAAACGTCAACTTTGTTCCTCTCTATCGATGCTGTGTTTTCCAGGTATTTTTGTTTTGGATTTCCAGCATCCGCTGTTCTTTGCTTTTATCTCTGAATTTAATACAGACCCTGTATCTAAAACAGACCTGAAATTAATAGGAATCCTGAAACTAATACAAACTCTGAAACCAATACAGATCCTGAAAATAATACAAACCCTGCAATTAATATAGACCCTGAAACTAATACAAACTATCAATCTAAAACAGACCTGAACTTAATAAAGTCCCTGAAACTTATGCTTACATTTAAAGTAATACTGCTCGTGACAGTAAAGCGCACCCTGAAACTAATTCAGACCCTGAACCTAATACTGATCCTGAAACTAATACAGACACTGCAACTAATGCAAATCCCTCCACTCTTTGTTATGACGTCATCAGGGGACTTGGTCCTGTCCCAATTCCCATTGTGCAGTCGGAGGGCACAACCCTCCAATTAATCCATCAACAAGACGACGAGGTCCATCCCCCTTCTTACGATTCTGCCACAGTCCCCGCCCTTTCTATTACAGAGTCGTTATGAAGAAGTTTCCCGCTCCCTGTCTATTGTGCCAGCACTTGACCTCCCTGCCAGATTTTGCCATTGTCATGGGAAACAGAACCCTCCCACACTTCCCGGCACCGCCACCAACCCCACCCACCTGCTCCCCGGGAACTGTGCTGATAGGAGTCTCACCTCAATACTGTCACCATGGGGATCATGCCCCTTCCCCACACGGCATGCTAGAAGCAGAGAATTCCAACTCCTCCAGTCACTCTGCCGAACTGCACAGCACCGCCACCCACTGGGAATGTGACTTAAAATGAGAATATGCTGGTCTTTCCCTCTTTCATTTCTTCTCTCATTTTTGAATGAATTCCACATTTGGAGCAAAGGGACATTTCAGCACATCCTTCAATTGCTCCCTAAATTTTGTCAGGGTCAGGGCATGAATACAAGAATTTGTGGAGAAGCTCAGGAGCTGAAACATGAAGCCCAGTTCCTGCACATAAGGATGCAGAAATATGGAATCATAAACCAAATTATTCATCCGGATCCATACAGAATACATGGTATCCATTGCCCACAACAGGAGGAAATTTGCTGAGATAGCAAATAGTAAAATCATGGATTTCCTTCGACTCTCCATCTCCGGATCTCTGAGCCCCTCTCCACTGCTCTGAGCCCAGAGTCTCCTGCGGGCTCTGCTGCTCACTAAAATGTGTCTGACAGTGAAAACATTCAGCAGCAGAATCAGGACAAATGCGACACAGGGGTTAAGAATATATTGGACAACTCGATTGTTCCCCAAACCGTAGAGTTGTAAACATCTAGCGTTACAGAACAAACCCAGGGCAGGTTTGCAAGTTGATAAATTCCTGTGATCATGAAATACCAGAAAAGGTTCTTTAAAAAGCTCAGCACAGACACTGTTCCAACAACCACAGCTGCTGTCTTTTTGGTACAACATCTACTTTTCAGAGTTCGGCAAGATATGGCTACAAATCGGTCAAAAGTGAAAGTGACGGTGAACCAGACTGAGCAATCAGTGGCTGCATAAAGCAGCACGGCATGGATATTACAGACACGAAGGAACCACAGGAAAAGTAACTGATGAACAATTGGAATATGCCTCAATACCAGGTCGAGTATAATCACCAATAGATCCGCTGATGCCATAGCCAACAGGTAGTGAGTTACACATTTGGAGAGACCACAATTTCCTCGGGGAATGATCAGAATTGTCACCGATATAACTGCGAGCAAGGGAAATAAACAGGAAAAGAATACATTAGGTTAGCAGAAAAGTGTAGTGCATAACTTATTTACTTTTTCGATTGTGCCACTGTAACCATTAATACATTTAGTTGTTTCTAACTGAAATAACAAATGTTGGAGGTTTAAAATGTTGTATGTCTGGAGAGATTAAATGCTCAAAGTACAATACTGATATTGTAGAACTCAATATTATTGGAGGTGCAAGCGCACAGTGACTTTGGGTGCCTGTTCCTAATATTTGAACATGTCAGGCGAAGTTAACAAAAGCAGTTAATAAAACAGCTGGGACCTTCAGCTTGATGAATGGATGCAAATTTCAGACAGTTACTCTACAACTATTCGAAACACCAGTTTGGCCTAACATACTGTATTGTGCCGAATAATGTGCAGCAAACTTTAGAAATAAGGTGAATAATTTGTAATGGGTAAAGAGGAGACAAGCAAGAATGGCACCCCCTGTGAGTGATTACAATGACATGGATAGATTGGAGAAGCTTAGATATTATCATGAAGATTACAGTCAAAGAATGGGTGCAGCAATGAAAGAAGATATTCAGTACCTCTTATCCATGCTGGTCCACTGAGGGAGCAATTCGCTCCTGTCACTTCCACAGCAATACCACACACCCCTCCCATCCCCCAACGTTCCCCCCCCCCACAAACCCGCCAACACCCCCACCCCCCCCCCCCCACTCCAACTACACCCCCTTGTTCTACATTTATACCCTTTTCAGGTACTAATTCGATGCCCTTTCCCACAATTGCGCCTCGCTCCACCATACTCTGAGACAGCGCATTCCAGACCCAGTTTTGTAATAAATGATTTCCTCAGAGGGACCTCATTTCATTTTCCAATCAACTTACACCCATGCCCTCTGATTCTCAATCCTTCCAACAATGGAAGGGTTTCTCCATGCCTTCTTTTTCCAGGCTGTTTAAAATTTTAAATATCTCTTTAAGTCGCCGCTCAATCTTGTCTTTTCCAAGGATAATAGCCACAAGTTTTCCAATTCATCTACACAATTAATCATCTCAGAGCGAATTGTCATCTTTCTTTTCTCTACTATCTTTACTGCCTTAACATTCTTGTTAAAATTAGATTTCCCGAGCTGGGCACAATGCTCTTGCTGAGGAGGAAACGGCGTTTTATGGAGGTTTAACATCTGCATCTTCCTGTTTTACTCAATACCTCTGCTGATAAAGCCCAGGATGCGGGAAGATTTATGAACCACTGTCTCAACCCATCCTCCCGCCCTCACTGATTCACGCACATGTACATACCGATCACTCTGCTCCTGCACCAAGGTCAGAATTGTGAGCTGAGAAAGTTACATTAGGGTGTTCAACATTATCACCAGTTGAGAGAAATTGAATAAAGATGCAATTATTTTTCCTTTTGCCGAATGGGTGATGATCGAATGGCTTATATATATTATCTGATTGAGAGAAGAAACGGAGGTTTATTTCGAAATACATTGGCCCATAATGTGGTGCTGCCAGATTTAATATCGCATTTCAAACGTAAATTTGTTAAACATTGAAAAGTGGAAAACTCTCTAAAAATGTGAGGGAAACAATATAAGATTGAAAATGTTCCCTTTTCAGCTGCCAGCACATGTAATTCTCTGCACAAAGGGAATGGCGGTTAAGTGGGATTTGATTCCAGTTAGGTTACAGGCAGAAAAATATGGCATCTCTTGAGGTTTATAAAGGCGTGTGACCAGGAGGTGAAGTTAGAGCAATGTGGTGCTCTGGGGCGGTGGGGGTGGGGGTTAGTGGGGGGTGGTGGTTGGTGAGTGAGAGGAGGCGATGCTGGCTTAGATGACATTGTAATAGATGAACAGATGGGTCTCAGTTTGAAAACCATATGCCCAGATTGTGGTTTTATGCAGCAGATGGGTCAAGGCAGGCATGGAGTTAGGTCATATTAGTACGGTGGTCGTGTGCAGTTTTTCGGGAATTTACTATATTGGGTACGAAATCTGATAAGGCCATTAGCAACAGATCTGGTTGAACCTGAGGCATTGGACTGGGTCGCGATGTTGGGTGGGTGTGAGGTGCGTGGCTGGTGGAGTGTGTATGGATGCAGAACAGATTTTCTGCTGCAGACAGATGACACTGTTTTCGATCCTCACAAGGTTCAACTGAAAAAAAAAATGAGCAACTAATCAGTGAACTGTGGCTTCCAGTTTTAATAGCTCGACAGAGAGACATACAGGTATAACAACTGAAACGAAGACACCAATGTGAATTACAAGCAGAGTATTGCAATTGAGCATTATTAATGTACTTGAAAACTGGAGAGCGAAAGCCTTACAAGACACACGAACACCTGCTGCTTTATGACTCATAGCTTTCTAACCCTGCCTGTTAAATTTGGCCTGAGTGGAAAGGAAGCCTCTTTCATACAGCAGCCTGTTGTGGTCAGGAGTGAACTGTCTGGAACTGTGTTGGATGCAGGTTCAATCGCAGCATTCAAAAGAGTGTTAGGTGAGCAGTTGAAAAGAAACATTGAGGAGGGTAATGGGGAAACGGCAGAGGGATGGCACTGTGCAATAAAGCTCATTCAGACAGCCGGCGGGGTCACAATAGGCCTAATAGCCTCCTCCCACACCATCGCAATTCCGTAATACTGTGATCCTGAATTCACCTTCACGTGTCCAACTACTGGACAATCATCACTGAGTTAACACTGAACTGCCAGAGATTCAGCATAGCGTGAATGCTGCCTTGTCGGAGGGTTAGTACTGAGGGACCAATGCATTGTCGTAGAATCAGCACTGACGGTGTGCTGCACTGTCAGAGGGCCAGTGCTCAGTTCATAGCCCGGTATATCACCCTTCCTCCCTCTGTCTACCTGGTATGTATGTTAAATTGCCGGAGACCCGCAGCTGGTGTAGTTGGCATAACAGCCTTCCTCACTTCGGATGCTGGAATCTCACCCACACTCACACGTTGAACCTATTATACTTCCCCACTTCCCCGGTACACCTTGATCAGGTTCCTTCCCCACTGTAGCTGCTATATTACCTTCCTGCCCTGCTGTGCCTGGAATAACCACAACCTCATGTACCTGTATTATTCCTCCCCCTGCCAGCGATAGACATAATCCCTCCGTGCTGCTGCTGCTTTTGTTGAAGGACTGATTGCTATCACACCAAGGGGATTGCGGGACCATTGATGACGCTCCCCCTTCCCTCTGTGCTCCAGTCTTTATGGGCCTCTGTGCAATACTGGCAAGTAACAGTTTATAGAATAGACTCTGTCCGCTCGCTATGTCACCATAACGACTGCACCCCCTCCAACTCCGCCCACTGACTGCTATTAGCCCAGCAAACAACCTCTCTGCAAATGGAAAGAAAAAAAATCGCAACGTAATGGAGATTCTCAGTTAGTCAATGTTCAGATTGGTTTAAAAAATTTGAGTTAACGGATATTTCAGTGCAATCTTCTATTGCTCCCTCAACTTAACCTGGGTCGTGGCGTAAATCCCAGTGTTTGTGCAGCAGCACAGGAGCTGCAGAATGAAGCCCAATTCCATCATAATATAATCTAGATCAAATTGGATATTCCACATGAACGATATCCGGCTCCATATAGCAAACAATATTAACATTATGAGGGTGGTAGTTCCTCTACAATTGTAGAGGCAGGCAGTCAGCTTGGGTTGGTTAAGGGGATATGAGGTCTGACCAATTTGATTGAAATTTACGAAGAGGTGAGCTTGCGTGCAGATTTTGGCAATACATTTGATAATGTCTACTTGGACTTCAGCAAAGCTTTTGATATATCAGGAGACTGATAATGAAGATAAGCGCGCGTGGCTTCCAAGACAATTTGACGAATTGGGTCCAAAATAGCCTGAGTGGCAGGTAGCAGATGTTGGTTTTCGAGGGGTGTTTTTGTGACTGGATGCCTGTGTCCAGTAGCGTTCCACCTGTGTCGTTGTTGTGTCCCGTGCTGTTTGTGGTATAAATAAACAAAATAGATTTGATTGTGTGCGTGTGGGTGGGGAGGGGGTGTGTGGGTGGTGTTGATCAGTAAGTCCACAGATGGCACGAAGATTGGCGGGGAGGTATAAATTAAGAAGGATAGCCTTAGATTACAGCAGTATATAGACCGGCTGATCAGCTGGGCTGAACATTGGCAAAAGTAATTTAATCCACATAAGGTTGAGGAGATGCACTTGTGAATGACAAACAAGGCACGGGAATATGATGAATGTTAGGACCCTGGGAAGTACCGTGGATCAGAGGGATCATGGTGTGCATGTCCACCGATCCCCTAATGTAGTGTGGCAGGTGGATAAGTTGATTAAGAAAGCATATGGGATACCTGCATTTTTCAGACGAGGCATAGAATATAAGAGCAGGGAGGTTATGCTGAACTGTATAAAACCCTGGTTAGACCACATCTAGTTCATTCCGTGCAGTCTGGAATCCGCATAATAGGAAGGATGCGATGGCATGAGAGAGAGTGCAGAGGTGATTTACCAGCTTGTTACCTGGGCTGGGCATTTTTAGTTATGAGGAGAGATTGGATAAACTGGGGTTAGTTTTGCAGGACCAGAGGAGATTGAGAGGGGACATTACTGACGTGTATAAAAGTATCAGGGGCATAGATAGGTTAGACAGGGTGGAACTTTTCTCGTTGGTGGAGAGACCAATAATCAGAGGGCATAGATTTAATGTCAGGGACAGGAGGTTTAGAGGGAATATGAGGAAGAATTATTTCACTCACACGTGGTGGGCATCTGGAACTCACTGCCTGTAAGGGTGTTAGAGGCAGAAAATTTCATAACATTTAAGAAGTATTTGGATGTGCACTTGTGGTGCCCTGGCATCCAAGGCTATGGACCTATGGCTGTAAAATGGGATTAGAATAGTTGGATAATTATTTGACCGGCGCAGACCCATGTCTGAAATTCCAATATTATAAAACAAAATCACGGGTTGTTCATCAACAAATTAGAATCTGGTAACATGAAATACCAGAAAATATTCTTTAAAAGGTTGAGCACAGTCATTCTTCTGAGAGCCATTTTGACGGTGCAATATTTACTTTACAGTTTCTGGAAACAAATGGCCACAAACCGATGAATCATGAAAGTCACTGAACCACACACATAGGCCAGTGGCTGCATATAGCAGGACCGCATGGGTATGACACAGACGCATGGCCCACAGGAAATGAAACCATTCCCAATAAACAATTGGCATGCTTGTAATTAACAAGTATCAGTTTGCCTGAAGGCGCTGAAATTTTCCACTATGTTGCTGTGTCCAGTGCCGTATTGAAACTATTGTACATGCAATAATAGACTGGAATGTCTCTGATATGTTGGAAGACAATAGAGATTAAATGGCAATAAATATGTTACTGAAATTGCTGAACTTGGATGTTAATCATTATCCTGTTCCCCTGGATTCTCGAACTGGTATAAAAACTTTGCAATCTCTAAAACACTTGTGATTTTGATGCAGATAAAATAATTCAGTTCAACATGGTTTATAGAATTAATACCCATATAGAGTGAGACTTACCAGGGATGCCAATAATAGCGAGGATGGGATAGTAACCCGCCTGAATCACCTGCAGTGCCCGATAGATCCGGTTTTCCACTGGCATCCAATCATAAAATGTAGAAAGTTCATAATTGGCATCCAAATAATTCCTATTCATTGTTGTAACATTCCGATCTATTGTCCTCAGATCCTGATCCATTGTTGTAACATTCCGATCTATTGTCCTCAGCACCTGATTCATTATTGGAACATCCCAATATATTGTTCTCTGATTCTGATATACTCTCTCCCTGTCTTATAATCACGGGTCCTTGTTCCTCACGGAGCTGATGCCCCCGCTGACAATATGAGGTAACACATTGAACCGACTCCCTTATTAACAACAGTGGGAAGCCCCCCATTGAGTTACCTTGGACCTATGGAGACTGACATTAATTACAACCACTGAACAAACAGGCTCATTTAATCCATTCAGTCCAATTGTGCCTGCACCAAACTAAATTGGAACCGTTAGTTAGTCCAGCAGGGATGTAACAGGGTTTCTGAGGGGCTGAATAGTGCAAAGGGAAGAGTGTGAAAGACAAAATCGGGCATAAGTAGGAGTTGTTTAGTAAAAATATCGGGTGGACATAAGCAGGTCGTTGAAGGTGGCAGGTTAATTATTTTAGAGTATTAAAATAGCAATATATTTTTATTCATAAATAGAATCAGAGTTTACAAAACTAAGAAAATCAGACAACATATGTCTAAATCTTGGTGAAGCCTCAGCTAGAGTAGTTGTGTCTAATTCTGTCGAGCGTTTTTCAGGAAGGATGTGAGGACCTTGGAGAGGGTGCAGAGGAATTTTACTGGAATTGGAACAGGGATGAGGGGCCTGAATTACTTGGAGGGACAGGAGAAGCTGGGATTGATTTCCTTAGAGCAGGCCAGGCAAAGGGGGGTTTAATAGCGACATTTAAAATCACGGATGTTTTTGATAGAGTAAATAACGAGAAACTGGTGATACTGGAAAAACAATCAGTAACCAGCACAGGGAGTTTTAAAGTGATTGACAAGGAAGCATAGAGCGGTTGAAGAGTTCTTAGTGCAAATGAATCTGGAACGTTCTTCCCAACAGAATGGCGAATGCAAATAAACATTTTACTGTGAAAATAGAATTGGATGACCACATCAGTTGATATTTGAACAGGTGATGGAGGGGTGGAGAGAACGATTGATTAGATAGTTCTGGCAAAGAGTCAGGAACTTCCTCATGTTATGGCGTTCATACAATGTTTCCTTGTCAAATTGCTCCTTCCCATGGGTATCACCTCACACTATTCAGGGATGAATTCCATCTGCCAATTCTCTGCCCATTAGACCATACCGTCTATATCTTCCTGTACCCAGGGCACTCGACCTCACTGTTGACCACTCGCTCACTCTTTGTGTCATCTGGAAACTTTCTAATCCTACCCACCACATAGTCAACGATGCAGCCATCTATTCCCTCAGGAACTCCTCTCAGGGACTACTCTCAGGAACTCCTCTCAGCAAAAACTCTCTGGAACTCCTCTCAGGAATGCCTCTCTGGATATCCCCTCAGTAGCCCCTCTCAGGAACATCCCCAATGAAATCCACCAAGGAATTTCTCTAAGGAACTCCTCGCATGAATTCCACTCAAGAACTCCTCTCAGGAATCTCACTTACGAACCACTCTCAGGATCCGCTCTCAGGAATGGCCCAGTTCCTATAACTGGAGGGTGGTGACGATTTCTAGGGTGGTGGGGGTGAAGCCGGTGGGGGTGAGATGATGGTTGATGGGGGAAGAGCTGCTTGGAATTTCCCATGGCCCGATGAACAGGACATTCTAACTGTTCCTTAGGGAATGATGGACAGAGTCTGCCTTTCCTTCACACCCATTAGATTTTCCTTTGAGAGTGAAAGATCAGGTCTGATAGTGTCAACAAATTGGGTCGTGGGGGGCTGGTCTTCCAAATAAATGACTCCAACCAGCTGTCAATTTATATTAAATGCTGTTGCTAAACTTTGCTAATGTCATGCCAATTACATCGTTAGGTGCAGGACAACCAGGTGGTGGTTATCATTTTTCGTTGAGTACTTATAAATGGATAACACTTCATTTTCATTTACTTCAATAAGTTCCTTTTAAGGTTATGCCTTTCGTTTCTGTGCCTGTTGCAGAGGATGTCAATTTGTTAGTAAATTTGGAGTTAGCCAACAAAATGAAACAAAGTGAATAAATAGGCGATAACTGGGGCACTGGTTGTGGGGGATGAGATCTTAGAGACTTAGTAAGTCAACAGACTCCCTCCATGAAGCAAACCTCTGTTTCCAGTTTATGCTTCACAAGCCAGTTTGGACCCTGTGTACTACCCGCTGCCTGGAAAAATCGCAGGGCCATAGAGATGGCCATCATCTTACACCTCTCTGCATTTTGGAAGCCCCACAACACATTCTCTTACTCTTGAAGACGCGAACAATGACAAAAACGTGTGCAGAAAGGTTTGCCACCGTTTTCCTTCTCCACCCCCCACATAGATGAAGGACAATGGTAGGAATGATGGAGCAGATGCCTGCCCAGCGCTCCCTCAGTGATTCTGCATCATTCGCTGGAAGATCAGGTGGAGGCGGATGGCATTCTTCTCGCGGACGGCCGGGAACTTGCCCCCGCATGTCTCGTCGTACCAGCCCCGCAGCCTCATCAGGCAGCAGTTTTCCCTCATCCTGTACATCCTGCTGAAAGAGTTTTCCTGCTGTCCCGGTCCCCAGACCCTTCTGAGGGCAAAGCGAAAGCAAAAAATTAACAAGAAAGCTGTCAGTGCTCACCTGGCGAGATTGAGAGCCTTTATCTCATCCAAGCAGAAACAGCCACGGATAAACCCAGCCCCATTCAAATTAAACTATCTGACCCCTGACCCTCTCCCTAACACAGTCTGACCCTTGATCCCCTGAGCCTCATATAACCTGTGACCTTCAAGCTGGCCTTTGTGTTCCTGACCCAGTCTGAGCTCTGGTCCCTCGACCATGAGTCACACTGTGATTCCCACGGCCCTCGGTCTCACCCCTCACACTCTACTGGCCCTTATCCTCCAAACATCAGAGTAGCCATAGATCCTCAGGATATCTCCACCCCGGTCAACACTCCCCTTCTGGTCAATCCCATCGCCAACTCCACCTCAGCCCCACTGCAACCCTACGGCTGACCCTGGTGCTTCCCTTCCCCTGAAGCCCTCGGTTGCTCACATTATCCCATCCATGACCTTCGTCCCAAACCCCCAGATCTTTCTCCCTTCATTACCGAGTCGGTTATCCGAATCCAATAGGAGGCTAATTTAGCTTGATTAAAGAGAAAGTTCTGTGGTAGTGGAATGCCATCGTTAGTGGGCATAGGGGTAAACAGGAAATGTGGTAAAGGGGAAACGGGAGAAAGATTTGAATTTGGGGAAACGATGTGGACATCATTTTGAACATTATTGGAGTGGAAAGGAGATTGGAGACGGGATATTCACTCGCAAGGATGGAGCGGGTGGGAGAGTCAAGGATTTTTTTCAAGGAGAGGGTTGATGATGACTACCAGTCCCTCTCCTCTGGGCTCTGCTCTCCCCACCCCCACCCCCACCCCACCAGCCTCACTGTCTCTCCCCAGCCCGACTCTCTTCATACTTAGAAATGATTGATCAATTTATTAGGGCTGGTTCCGTTTCTGGGCGCTGGCTGAGATTATTGTGGCTGATGTGCAGTGTCATCTAATTAGCACTTTATCGTCCCTCTGTCTCTATAAGTGCCTGTCAGTGGAGGCCACATCTGTCACTCAACCAATCACTGCCCTTGAGTATTGGTATTGTGTTTTGAGATTTTTCGTGCCCAGTTAAAAATAAGTTGTGAGTTGTGGAAAGTACTCAGGTAGTGTTGAACAGGGTTGAGCTAATCTATCTACACTGTCGCCATAAAACACTGCCAGGGCAGGTACAGCACGGGGTTAGATACTGAGCAAAGCTTCCTCTGCTCTTGCGTTATGAGGTTAAACAGCGTCATTATCCTTTGAATTAGAGTTCAAATTAAAAACAGTGTTCAAATTATAAGTTGATCAGCTGGTGAAAAGGGTAAAGCTGCAAATATTTGTCAACGTGCCTGGGTACAAACAACATTATGCTGGACATATCCTTTCCCCATCTTTAAATGGAGGGAGATCCCTCCTTCATCTTTAAAATGATGGGAGATTCCTTCTGCATCTTTAAAATGGATGGAGATCACTTCTCCATCTCTAAAAACGAGGGAGCTCATTTCCTCATTATTAAAAGGGTGGGTAGATCACTTCTCCATCTTCAAGATGGAGGGTGATCCCTTCCCCATCATTAAAATGGGGGGAACCCCCTTCCCCATCTTTGAATTGGAGGGAAATCCCTTCTCCATCTATTAACATGGAGGGCGATCACTTCCCAATCTTTAAAATCGAGGGAAATTCCTTCTCCATCTCTAAAATGGAGGGAGATCCATTCTCCATCTTTACAATGGAGGGAGATCCGTTCTACATCTTTAAATTGGAGGGTGATCCCTTCCCGATCTTTAAAATGGAGGGAGATCCCTTCCCCAAATGTTGATGTGGAATTACTGAAACCAACAACGGAGGAAAGAGTGAAGCTTATATGAGAATGAAAAGTTAACTTTTGTGTGCAGCAAAGGAAGGTTACAACACAGAAGGAGTACATTCAGCCCATCGAATTACTGTTGATGCTCTTTTAGAAAAGTTTCACTGGTCTCACTCGTCCTCCCTTTCCCCGTAACCCTGAAAATATTTTCCCTTCAGCTTCACTTCCTATTTTGGTACAAGAGAGAGACATGGGGTGTGGGACAGAGAGATAGAGCGAGGCAGAGAGAGACAGGGAGGGAGAGAGAACAAAACAGACGAGAGAGAGAGACACTGTGAGAGACTGTGACAGGGAGATAGGGTGAGAGGGAGACATAGTGAGAGGCGATCGATTGAAAGGAATAGAGCTGGGGTGAGTGAGGGAGGAACTGAGAGAGGGGAGTGAGTACATGATAATGAGGTGGGGGGAGAGGAACAGAGACAGAGAGAATGAGAGTGACAGAGAGATGGGACAAGAGCAAGAGATTGACAGATAGTGACAGAGATAATAATGCAAGTAGAGGGTTGAAAAAGGCAAACCGTTTCCAACGGTTTGGGGACTCTGGACCTTGGGGCCATGGTTTTTCAACCATGTTTAGAATTTTAGAATTTCAGGAGAGAAGCTAAGAAACACTTTAAAACACCAAGTGTGATATTAATTTGGATCTCTCTCACATGAATGGCAATTGATGCAGAGCCATTAGTCCATGTTTAAAACTGAGACTGATAGATTTCTGTCACCTAACACGGTGCAGAGATATGAGACAAAGGGGTTCAATCACAGATCAACCAGGATCTCATTGAATGTCAGAACAGGGTTGGAGGGTTAAATTGCCTCTTTCTCTTTCTATACACTATAACCAATATCCTTTATTCATTCTCTGGCTCTCAGTCACCCACTTGGTCTGAGAGTCTCTATTTCTCATTCACTCGATCTGTGTCTTCTCTCCCTGCCTCTCTTCCTCTGAGAATCTAGCCTACAAATACCAGACAGCCATTTTAGGTTTGTGCACAGTGGCTTTTTTATGTCCCCACAGCACTGGGACATTAAGGACAGAGTTCACCAATCACTCATATAACATTGTTATTTTAAACGTGACAGAGACACAGGTATGGAGAGATAAATTCCCTGTGCATTCCCTGGAATATTGAAGTTTCCGGGTGTTCAGTCCCGCACTTGCTGTTGTGAATTTGAGTTATGAATTTTCTAAAACTGAACCTAGCAGTAAAAACCCCCGGGATGGAGTGATTCAAATTCTTTCTGCTGCTGCAAAGCCTGTGTCTGTGTCTGTTTCTCAGTAATTATTAATAATTTAAGATAATAGGTTTGAATGCCACAAGTTTCCCATAATTCAGCTCAGTCGGAAATGTCCCAAAGCTATGACCAATATCAATCTTTCATCGTCTGCCTCTTCATCCCCTCTCACTCTGTGTCTCTCTCTTTAACATTCCCTCATTCTGCGTCTTCTCTTTCTCTCTCTCTCTCTCTCTCTCAGATTCTGTAAGAAATATCCCCAAACACCAGGCAGCCATTTCAGGTTTGTTCACAGAGGCCAATTTATGTTCGCAAATCACTGGGACATTTATGACAGAGTTGACTCCTCACAAATGGGACATTAGTATATTCAAAATGACAGAGGCACAGGTATCTCCCTCCATTTTAAAGATGGAGAAGGGATCTCCCTCCATTTTAAAGATGGAAAATGGATCACCCTACATTTCAAATGTGGAGAAGGGATCTCCCTCCATTTTAAATATCGAGAAGGGATCTCCCTCCATTTTAAATATCGAGAAGGGATCTCCCTCCATTTTAAAGATCGAGAAGGGATCTCCCTCCATTTTAAAGATAGAGATGGGCTCTCCATATATTTTAAAGATGGAGAAGCGATCACTCGCCATTCTAAAGATGGAAAAGGCATCTCTGTACATTTTAAAGGTGGAGAACTGATCTCCCTCCATTTTAAAGATGGAGAAGGGACCTCCCTCCATTGTAAAGGCAGAGAATGGATCTCCCTCTATTTTAAAGATGGAGAAGGGATCTCCCTCAATTTTAAAGGTGGAGAATGGATCTCACTCCATTTGAAATATTGAGGATGGTTCTCGTTCCATTTTTTCAGGTCCCTCTCTCTCTACCGCCTTTGCCTTCCCTCGACCTGTCTCTCTGATTCTCTCTCGCACCACATCTCTACTTTTGACCCTTACACCCCTCTTTCTGCCTCTCTCTCTCTCACCCCATCCATTTTTCTTTCACTCAATCCCCTCTCTCTATCTGTCTGTCTCGCCCTCACTCTTTCTCTCTCACCCCATCTCACTTTCACTATCTTCCTCACTCTCTCCCTCTCTCGCCCCATCTCTCTGCCATTCACCATCTCTCCCTGTCTCTCACTCTATCTCTCTCAATCTCTGACTCTCTCTCTATCGCCCCATCTCTCTCCCTATCACCACGTCTCTCTGTCACTCTCTCTCTGCCTCGCTCTGCCACTGTCTCTCTGTCACACTTGTTCTCTCTCTTGCCTGTCTCTTTCTCCATCGCTGTCTTTCTCCCTCGCCTTTCTCTGTCTCTTTCTCACACCATCACCCTGCCACTCTCTGCCCCAACCCCCTCTCTCTCGCCCTGTCTCTCTCTCTCTCTCTTGTCGAGTTTTATCTCTCTTTTTCTATGACAATCTGTCTCTCGCCATCTTTCTGTCTCTCCGCCTCTCTCTCTCTCCATCAGTCTCCCCCCCTCCCCACCATCCCCAGTCTCCCTTTTGAGGAATATTTGGGTGTGAAGCAGAAGGGAAAATATTTTCAGGGTTGCGGGGAAAGGGTGGACGAGTGAGACCAGTGAAACTTTCCCTGCGGAGCTGAATGGCCTTGTAATGGGTGTTGGAACCGTTCTGTGATACACACGCAGGTTATCATTTAATTCTCGAAAAAGCTTCACTCTTTCCTCCATTGTAGGTTCCAGCACTTCCACATCACAAGTTGGGCAAAGGATCTCCCTCCATTTTAAAGATGGAGAAGACTTAGCCTAGTGGGACATCAGCAAGGCTTTTGATAAGGTCCCACAAGGGAGACTGAGAGTGAAGGTAAGAGCCCATGGGATCCAAGGCAATTTTACATATTGCATCCAGAATTGGCTGAGTGGCAGGAAGCAGAGGGTGATTGTCAAGGGGTGTTTTTGTGACTGGATTCCTGTGTCCAGTGGGTTCCACAGGGATTGGTGTTGGGTTCCTTGCTGTGTGTGGTACGTATAAACGATTTAGACTTCAATGTAGGAGGGTTGATCAGCAGGTTTTGCGGATGACACTATAATTTGAGGGGTGGTAAATAGTGAGGAGGATAGACTTAGATTACAGGAGGATATAGACAGACTGGTCAGTGGCAAATGGAATTTAATCCAGATAAGTTTGAGGTGATGCACTTGTGCAGGACAAACAAGGTGCAGGAGTACATGATGAATTGTAGGGCCCTGGGATCTAAAGAGCATTGGAGGGACCTTGGTGTGCATGTCCAGCGGTCGCTTAAGGTAGCGGGACAGGTAGAGAAGATGGTTAAGAAGGCATATGAGATACATTCCTTTATTTGCCGAGTCATAGAATGTAGGAGCGAGAAGATTATGCTGGAATTGTGTAAAACGCTGGTTAGGCCACAGCTAGAGTATTGTGTGCAGTTCTGGAATCCACATTATAGTAAGGATGTGATTGCACGAGAGAAAGAGCAAAGGAGATTTACGAGGATGTTGACTGGGCTGGAGAATTTCAGATAGAGGAGAGATTTTATAGACTTGGATTAATTTCCCGGGAGCAGATGAGATTTTGGAAGGACATGATTGAGGTGAATAAAATTATGAGCGGCATTGATAAGGTAGACAGAAAGGAGCTTTTCCCGTTGGTGGAGGGATCAATAACCAGAGACCATAGATTGAAGGCAGGGGGCAGGAGGTTTAGAGGGGAAGTGAGGAAGGAGTTTTTCACCCAGAGGGTGATGGGAATCTGGAACTCACTGCCTGAAAGGGGGTTAGAGGCAGAAACCCTCATAACATTTCAGAATATTTGGATGTGCACTTGCTATACCTTGGCAAAAAAATCTGTGGGCCTAGTGCTGGAACTTAGAATTAGTGTTGTTAGGTTCTTGTTCGATCGGCACAGACCTGTTTGTCCGAAGGGCCTTTACTTCTGCTGAACATCTCTATGACTCCATGACAGTTCTCCATCCTTTTTAAAGAAGGAGTTGGGATCTCCCTCTATTTTAAGGATTGAGAAATGATCTTCCTCCATTTTAAAGATGGAGAAGTGATCTCTCTCCATTTTAAAGTCTGAGAAATGATCTACCTCCATTTTAAAGATGGTGAAGGGATCTCCCTCAATTTTAAAGATGGATTAGAGACCTGCCTCTATCTTAAATATGAAGAAGTGGTCTTCATCCAATTTTAACATGGGGAAGGGATCTCCCTCTATTTTAAAGATGAAGGAGTCATCTCCCCAATTTTAAAGATGGTGATATGATGCCCATCAGTTTTAAAGATGTGGAAGGAATCATACTCCATTTTCAAGATTGGGAAGTGATCTCCCTCCATTTTAGAGACGGGGAAGGGATCTCCCCACATTTCAAAGATGGGGAAGGGATCTCCCTACATTTTAAAGATGGGGAAGGGATTTCCCTACATTTTAAAGATGAAAAATGGATCTCCCTCCATTTTAAAAATGGAGAAGCCATCTTCCCCCATTTTAAAGATGGAGAAGCGATTTACCCCCTTTTTAAAGGTGGAGTAGGGATCTTCCTCCATTTTAAGATGAAGATTGTATTTCCCTAAATTTTAAGGATGGAGAAGGAATCTGCCCCCATTTTAAAGACTGAGAAGGGATCTCCATCCATTTTAAAGATGTAGAAGGGATCTTCGTCGATTTAAATGATGGGGAAATGATCACCATTCCTTTTAAAGATGGATAAGCGATCTCCCTCCATTTTACAGAAGAGGAAAATAATTCCCTCTATTTTAAAGATTGAGAAGGCATCAGCCATCATTTGAAAGATGAGGAAGGGTTCTCCCTCCAATGTAAAGATGGGGAACGGATCTCCCTCCATTTTAAAGATGGAGAACGGATCTCCTTCAATGTTAAAGATGGAGAAGGGATCTCCCTGCATCTTAAAGATGGGGAAATGATGCCCCTCCATTTAAAGATGAAGAAAGGATACGTCACAGGATAATGTTTCTTTATACTCAGGCACGTTGAAACATATTGGGAGCTTTAACCTTTTCTCCAGTTGATTAACTTTTAATTTGAACACTTTTTTAAATATGAACTCTAATTCAAAGGAGAATAACGCTTTTTAATCTCATAACACAAGAGCAGAGGGAACTTTACTCAGTATCTAACCCCGTCGTTTACCTGTCCTGAGAGTGTTTGATGGGGACAGTGTAGAGGCAGCTTTACTCTGTATCTAACCCCGTGCTGTACCTGTCCTGGGAGTGTTTGATGGGGACAGTGTAGAGGCAGCTTTACTCTGTATCTAACCCCGTGCTGTACCTGTCCTGGGAGTGTTTGATGGGGACAGTGTAGAGGCAGCTTTACTCTGTATCTAACCCCGTGCTGTACCTGTCCTGGGAGTGTTTGATGGGGACAGTGTAGAGGCAGCTTTACTCTGTTTCTAACCCCATGCAGTACCTGTCCTGGGAGTGTTTGATGGGGACAGTGTAGAGGGAGCTTTACTCTGTTACTTGCCCTGTGCTGTACCTGTCCTGGGAGTGTTTGATGGGGACAGTGTAGAGGCAGCTTTACTCTGTATCTAACCCCGTGCTGTACCTGTCCTGGGAGTGTTTGATGGGTCAGTGTAGAGGCAGCTTTACTCTGTATCTAACCCCGTGCTGTACCTGTCCTGGGAGTGTTTGATGGGGACAGTGTAGAGGGAGCTTTACTCTGTATCTAACCCCGTGCTGTACCTGTCCTGGGAGTGTTTGATGGGTCAGTGTAGAGGCAGCTTTACTCTGTATCTAACCCCGTGCTGTACCTGTCCTGGGAGTGTTTGATGGGTCAGTGTAGAGGCAGCTTTACTCTGTTTCTAACCCCGTGCTGTACCTGTCCTGGGAGTGTTTGATGAGAACAGTGTAGAGGAAGATTTATTTTGTATCTAACCCCGTGCTGTACCTGCCCTGGGAGTGTTGATGGGGACAGTGTAGAGAGAGATTTAATCTGTATCTAAAGACGTGCTGCTGTACCCCTCCTGGGAGTGTTTGATGGGGAAATGTGGAGGAAGCGTTACTCTGTATCTAACCCCGTGCTGTATCTGCCCTGGGAGTGTTTAATGGGGACAGTGTAGAGGGAGATTTACTCTATATCTAACCCGGTGCTGTACATGTCCTTGGGGTGTTTGATAGGGACAGTTTAATAACAACTTTAATTCCTATCTAACACTGTGTTGTTCAGTAACGGATGCACAAAAAGTGAAATCTGTGGTTTCATTTCTGTGTCACTTTCGGTATCTTGAAGCTTATGTTTGGAGCTGGAAATCAGTCAGTTAATGAATGTTATCCTGAAATTTTCACCCTGAAAATTGTGAGCCTTAGTATTGTGGAAACGTGTGAAGAAATACTTTGAATTCACACATTCCTACATTGTGAAATGTAAGATACCTTTGAAGCAATAGGATGTAGGGCCAGGGAGTCTGAATGGACAACAGGTTTTGGATGATTAAAGACTGAATTTAAATAACGTCCTTTGCAGCATCCGTTTACTGTAAATGTCCCAAGATAGTGAAATGCTTCAGAAGCTGCTCACAGGAAATGTCCCGAGTGAATGAAACGGTTCCCCAATGTCTGATTTACTTTCCATGTCTTCAGGGACATAAAGGGAGCAGAAATATTGTAAGATACAGACCATGAGATGCCGTATAATCACAGAATTGAAGTTGTGGGGCCCTCTCCTGTTTTAGAATGTCAGTTTTAATGTTTTAATCTGTGACCCTGGGCTAATGATTCAGAAAGCAGAAGGTTCCAATCCCGCACTTTGCTGCCGTGAATTTGAATTGTGAATTTTCTGAAAATTTAATCTGGAATTAAAAACCTCCGCAATCGAATGATTTACATTCTGTCTGCTGCTGCAAAGCCCTTGTGTGTATCTCGGTTTCTCACTTTGTATTAACGATTTAAGATAATGGGATAGAATTCCACTAGTTTACAAAAGGGCACAAAAAGAGGCATCATTGTCAGCGTTGTAGTCAGAAGCTTCAAATTCCAAAGATATATGAACACCTTAAGTGAATGGGTGAAATAGTGAAAGATGGATTTCATTGTAGGGAAACGTGTGGCCGCTCAGTTTAAAAAGGATGGAACAGACTACATTATAAATGGTGAAAAGCTGCAAAGAGTCGTCCAAAGAGACTTGGGAGTCCCTGTCCATTTGTGTCAAGACTGAATAGTTCCAATGATAAACTAAATGTGATGTTTGGTATAAAACTGTTTATCAACTCACATGGCACATGCCATTGTTCAGCCTCTGTAACCTGCACTTCAAAACATCACAATAAAAATTATATTTTCAACAGTTCGTGATTTCAACCAATCATTCGATGTGAAAAAAAAAGCCCCACCGAATCCCTGAAGTCGATTCCAGTCTGTAATTCACTCCCGGGTATCTGTTATATTTCATATAAAGCAGCCTGAACCCCTCGATTAGATTCCAGACCGTAACTCGCTCCGGGGTATCTGTTATTCTATATATAAACATCCCCGAACACCTCGATTAGAATCCAGACCATAACTCACTCCGGGGTATCTATTATTCTATATATAAACCTCCCCGAACACCTCAATTCAATGACAGTCTATAACTCACTCTCTGGTATCTCTTATTTTATATATAAACTAACCCGAACCCCTCGATTAGATTCCAGTCTGTAACTCACTCCTGGGTATCTCTTATTCTATATATAAACTAACCCAAACCCCTCGATTTGATTCCAGTCTGTAAGTCACACCCAGGTATCTATTATTCTATATATAAACCCCACAAACCCCTCGATTAGATTCCAGTCTGTAACTCAATCCCGGGTATCTCTTATTCTATATATCAACCAGCCCGAACCCCCCGATTCGATTCCAGACAATAACTCATTCCCGAGTATCTGTTAATTTATATATAAACCACCCCGGACCCCTCGATTAGATTCCAGTCTGTAACTCAACCCCGTGTATCTTTTAATCTATGTATAAACCAGCTCGAATCCTTCGATTAGATTCCAGTCTGTAATTCACTCCGGGGTATTTATTATACTATATATTAACCCCCTGAACCCCTCGATGAGATTCCAGTCTGAAACTCACTCCCGGGTATCAGTTATTCTTTATATAAACCACCCCGAACCCCACGATTAGATTCCATTCTGTAACTCACTCCCGGGTATCTATTATTCTATATGTAAACCCCATGTACCCATCGATTAGATTCCAGTCTGTAACTCACTCCCGGGTGTCTGTTATTCTACATCTAAACCAGCACGAAATATCCGATTAGATTCCAGTCTGTAACTCACTCCCGGGTATTTATTACACTATATATTAACCCCCTGAACCCCTCGATTAGATTCCAGTCTGTAACTCACTCCCGGGTATCTGTTATTCTTTATATAAACCACCCCGAACCCCTCGATTAGATTCCAGTCTCTAATTCACTCCCGGGTGTCTGTTATTATATATGTATAAACCCCCTGAAAGCCTCGATTAGATTCCAGTCTGTAACTCACTGGCGGGTGTCTGTTATTCTATATATAATCCCCAAAAACCCGTCGATTAGAATCCAGTCTGTAACTCACTCCCGGGTGTCTGTTATTCTATATCTAAACCACCACGAACTCTTTGATTAAATTCCAGTCTGAGAGAAAACATAATTAAACGGAAGTGATTGTTCTGATTGCAAACTGTGCCTTATGTGATATTCCGGGTGTGTTTAATCTGTTGATGTTGTGACTTTTCTGTTTAGACAGTAACTACAAGAGGATTATATTGAAGATCACTTCAGTGAGAGGGCTCAATGAAGAGAGAGCGAGGGATTTCATTGCGGCCGGGTGAGAGAATGCACTGCATTCAGGACAAAAACGGGAAACAGCAGATCCTCCCTATCATCCTCTTCATTCACTGATCGGAATCTACCCCCTCAGGTAACTGTCCCAATTTCCCCTCTACGTATTATCCTATCCATTTAGCAGAAACTGAACAGGAGCCACCATATAAATACTGTGGATATTATTGCAGATCAAAGGCTGGGAATTCTCTGGCGAGTAACTCACCTCCTTACTCCCCAAAGCCTGACCACAATCTACAAGGCAGAAGTGTGATGGAATAGTCCACACTTGCCTGGATGAGTGCAGCTCTCACAATACTTAAGAATGGTGACACCATCGAGGACAAAGCCACCCCAGCTGTTTATCACCCCATCCACAAACATTCACCTCCTTCACCACCGACACACAGTAGCAGCAGTGTGTGTACCATCTACAAGACGTACTGTTGGAATTCGTCAAGGCTCCTTAGACAGCAAGTTCCAAACCCACGACCGCTAACACATAGACGGACAAGGGCAACAGGTAGATGGGAACACCACCACCTGGAAGAAAACATTCCTTGGATGAATAAAATCATCATATATTTCTCATGATCAAGCAATATCCCACACACCCGGTCATCCTGCCCAACCCACCCACCCCCCCCCCCCGCCCCGCCCCCCCCCCCCGCCCCCTCCCTTGCTTGTGACACTCATCTATCAGTTCTTCTGTATGTAGCAGCTCCAGAAGGATCAATGTTTAATCGGCTTTAAGTGATAAGAAATTCAGTGCTCAGGTCTGGACCATCTGGAACCGTGAATCTGATGGAGACTTTCACCCAGCAGCCGTGAATCCATCTCCGTGTGCTTTACAAACTCGCTCGATGTTGGCTCTGCTTTGACGTCAGCTTCTTTAAAACAATGAACCTGTCAGCAAAGTGATCATCTACAGCTAGACATGTGTGATTCTGTTACCGCTATTGATTTAGCTCCACACAAGAAGGGTGAGGGAGATTTTCAGCCTTTGCTTTGTTAAATAGAGGATGAGGTCACTCTTTTAATTTAGTGACCTCTGGTCACGCTGAAGCCAAACTGAGCTCTCGAACTCCCGGCAGTTTCACGAATGAAGTGATCTCCTGTTTAATGAAGGTGTTTAATTAAATATATCCTACTGTGTACAGGTCCTAAATCCTCATGGAGCTGTCAACACTGAGAACGGGCACAGGGACAACAGATATTGCCTTGTTGAAGGGCAGGCTCTGGGAAGATATCATCTTTTCAATCAATGTATCTGTAGACTGGTGGTATAATTCGGTGCTTGGCTTTGCAGAATCAGAAATAGATTCACAGCCAAGATTCTATTGGATATTAGAGTAATTTTGTGTGACGTTAGCTGTTTTGGACCTGCTGTATAAACATATATTGATGTTAGTGAGGTAGAAACAAAATGTAAGGGGAGCAGCTGAATTAACTGAAGTTACTGATAAGAGGTGGATTGAATAACATTTTCCTGAGATGAATTTGTTTTCCGGAGAAACTGAAAAAGTGAGTTTTTTTTCACATTTTGACTGACGAGCATCAATAGAAATGTTCTGAAATGATCCATTGATCCTGCAGGGTAAACCTGTCAAACTGCACAGGTCAACAAGCAGAGCTTCCATTAATGGACAATCAGACAAGGACATCTCTCTGTTAGAAAGGCATCAATAAAGGGGCAGAATGCAAGGAACATTCCAATTGCAAGGGTTTCAGTGGGTGAATACTGAGCTTACAACTGGAACACACTTGAGTCTCTGATAATCCGCTCTGATGGGAAACCTGATTGTATTAACACTTTGTGTGTAATTGTTATTTCTTGAATCCTGTGCTCAATAAATCCTTGAATGCTTAAACTCAACGTTTCAAAAAGCTCCTCTTTTCTGGAATGTCTGGATCATCTGAAACCTTTTTCCCCTCCCTTTCCAGTTACGGGCTGCTCACTGTGTGGTGAGGCTCAGCATCAGGCAGGATGGGAATGTCATTTTTAAGTTGGTTCCACATTCCCAGCAATCCACTGTCAAAGACTCTTCTCAAACCGTTTCCCTGACTTGTGATTAAAGTGATACAACCCCACCCTCTACTGGCTGCTCATTGTTACTACAGGCGCCGCTCTGAGCCAGCCTCAGATGAGTTTTGCTGCTTCATGGCTGCATCTGGAAACATTGATGAAGAGTGAATCTTGAACAATAGTGTAAAGGATAGAAGTTTGCAGCAGGGTTCACAGTTCACTCGGATGGTGCATTTGGTCCTTTACCTCCTGACCCTATAGATGAACTCTCTCCACATTCCCTATTGGAGATATGGTTGGAGATAGTAGTTGAGGATTATTTCAGACTGCAACGTGCATAGTTGGTTCAGTTATCAGGTCTAATCCCATTCAGAATGTGAGTAGATAAAGGTTGCAGTGCTCGGTAATTTCTCTGTAATACATTGGCAATGTTGGCTCCTGTTAATGGTTTTATTGGAATCCGTCTTTGTGATAATGTTCTCAATATCTCTCCAATTCTTTGCCGATATAAAATATAATGAAAACACAAGCAGTATACAGGACATGATTGATTGTTACAATTAATTTTATTAGAACCCTCCAGTGCTGAACATGTTCTCACATCCCATCACCTTCCTGGTATAAGTCACTCTTCCCCAGTGAACTTGTGGTAGAAGAAGCCTCGCCCAGTCTCCCTGCCGTGACTTACCCCATTCCTGTTCTTATTTTCCCCGCGGGCAGACGTGGCATTTAACCATCCTCCCCACTCCCCCAGCCCCCCCACCCCCCACCCCCGGCCACCGCCTCCTACAGATCGATGGTCCAATTTGTGAGGGCTCTAGAGGGAAATAGTTGCCTCCAAGACTGGATTTAAGCCGTGGCCCCTCCAGTGACCATAAAGACAGGAGCCAGCTTGGCTCGTTCCCTATAGAGAGAGGGCCCACCCCACTCTGTTACTAGAGTCAAAGAATCCGCTCATCCCGCCAGCCTGTAGAGCGGCATGCCCTGCACCGCACTGACAACCGAACAGCAGGACCCATTCCCACTTTGTTACTAGAGCCAAAGTACCTGTCTGATTGTGCCCATGATTGCAGAGCCCTCCCCACTCTCATACCATTGTCACAGACTCCACCATCCCTTCTATCACCAGAGGGATAGGCCACATCCCGCTCTGTCACGACAGGGACACGACCTGGCCCCAACTTTTTACAATGGGGGCAGGAACCGGTGCCCACTCTGTCACAACAGGGGCAACTCACCACCCCCCTGGAAGACTGTAATCAAATGATGGAATCCCGGAAACTCTCAGTGATTCATTTCTTTAAACCCTCGAAATTGTCGAAGAATTAGAGTAAAGGGATATTTCAGCACATTCTTCAACTGCTCCCTGAACTTAGTCTGGGTCACGGCGTAAATCTCAGTGTTTGTGCAGCAGCTCAGGAGCTGCAGCATGAAGCCCAATTCCCGCACAGAGTTACCCAGCCATACAGAATACAGCCCCATATAAAACATTCGCCTCCATATGGAATACGCCATTAACACCGCCCACAACAGGATGAAATTGGCCGAGATAACAAACAGTAAAATGATGGATTTCCTCCGACTCTCCATCTCTGGGTCTCTGGGCCTCTCCCCACTGCTGTGAGCCCGGAGTCTCCTGCGGGCTCTGCTGCTCATTAAAATGTGTCTGACGGTGAGAACATTGAGCAGCAGAATCAGGACAAATGGGACACAGGGGGTAAGGATGTGATGGAGAAACTCGATGATTATCCAGACTGGATTCTCCTGAACTTCGAATGTTACAAAGCAAAACCAGGGCTTGTTCCTCAGCAAATACGAATCTGATAGCATAAAGTACTAGAAAATATTCTTTAAGAAGCTCAGCAAAGTCACTGATCCGAGAACCACAGTCGCCGTTTTCTCAGTGCAATATTTACTTTTCAACTTGTGGCAACAAATGGCCACAAACCGATCAAAGGTGAAAGTGACGGTGAACCCGACAGAACAGTCAGTGACTGCATCAAGCAGGACAGCATGGATATTACAGAAACGCATATCCCACAGGAAATTAAAATATTCCCAATAAACAATTGGAATGTGTCTCAATATCAGGTCGAAAATAATGACCATTAGATCCGCTGCTGCCATGGACACCAGGTAACGAGTGACACATTTGGATAGACCACAATTTCTCCGGGTTAAGATCACAATCGTCAATAGGCTTACTGTAAGGAACAGTGAAAACAGTGGAATTATACAACATGTTCAAAATTTAAAAATCTCTTTGGCTGAAGGCACTGAAATGTTCCATTATGTTGCTGCATCTAGTAACATTTTGAAACTGCTGTGGATACACTACTAAACTGTAATGTCTGTTATATAGCGGAAGGCAGTGTAGATGAAATATGCACTGAAGTGGCAGAACTCGATGAATATCATAATCTTGATGTCTCATATTTCCTGAACTGTTTGGAAAACTTTGCAATCTTGAAACACTTCAAATTTAGATGGAGGAGTGTAATGCAGTTAAACATGTTTCATACAATTAATAGCCATGTACAGTGAGACTTACCAGGGACGCCAATAATAGAAAGGAGGGGATAGTAACCAGCCTGAATAACGTGGAGCATCCAATAGACCCGGCTTTCCAATGACATCCACTTATAATATGTGGAAAGTTGATAAAGCGCCGCCGATAAACTCCGGCTCATTGCCATAACATTCCAATCTATTGTTCTCAGATCCTGATCCATTGCCGTAACATTCCAATCTATTGTTCCCAGATTCTGATCCGTTGTTGTAACATTCCAATCTATTGCTCTCAGACTGTGATATAACCTCCCCCTCTCTCTTGGAACAGCAGGTCACTGTATGTGAGAGAGCTGCAGCTTCCGCTGTCACTATGAACTAACACATTGAGCAGCTCCTTTATTAACAGCAGCGGGAAGGATCCAAGGAGACTGGCATTCATTCCAACTGAACAAACAGGTTCAGTTAACTCCTTCAATCCAATTCGTCTTGCAAACCACTACATTTTTACATTTACCTGGTGCAGCTGGGGTTTATGAGCGTTTTCTAGGTGCAGCATAGTGTAAAGAGATGATTGAGAAGTAGAAAATTCGGGCAAATAAAGGAGTTGTTCAATAAAAAAGTTGGGATGGACATAAGCAATTCATTAAATATGGCAGGGCACACCATTAAGAAGACTTAAATAACAATATATTTTTATTGAGAAATGGAACCAGAGTTTACAAAAGTAAGACAGGCAGACAAAAATTCTGTAAATCTATACGTCTTGGTGAAGCCTCAGCTGAAGTATCGTGTCTAATTCTGGGGAACAAATTTCAGGAAGGATATCAGGGCTTTGGAGAGGGTGCAGAGGAATTTTACTGGATTTGGAACAGGGATGAGGGGCTTGATTTCGGTGGAGAGAATTCAGAGGAAGTTTAATGGAGACATTTAAATCATGGCCTTTGATAGAGTAAATAACGTGGGGCTGGTAATCCTGGAATCCGGGTCAGGAACGAGAAGAAAGAGTTCAAAAGTGACAGGGAAGCAGGGATGGGTTGAACAGTTGTTGGTGCAAAGAATTCAGGAATGTGCAGCCCAAAAATCTGGTGGAGGGAGAGAGACACATGACCTTCAAAGTAGAAATGGATGCTTACAGACAGTGGGAAATGGGACAACTAATGGAGTGGAGGAGAGAACGATCGATTATATTGGCCTTGAAAAATGTGGTAAGAGATACGATGGGCCAAATGACCTTTTTCTCAACTCTATGATTTCATGACTTTGTTCCATAAGAGTATGTTGGATCCGTATATAATGTTTACAGTTGTTATCGAACAGATTCATTGAGAGACGCGCTGATCAAATTTGTATATTCATGGATGCCAGAGAGGAAAAGAAAACACTCAGGAACTAATGATTGCCCTGAAACTGAAAAAAGATACTGAAACTAATACAGACCTGAAACTAATGAAGATCCTGAATCTAATACAGACCCTGAAACTAATACATTGTCTGGAATTAATACAGACCCTGAATCTAACACATGGTCTGCAATTAATACAGACCCTGAAACTAATAAGTGGTCTGGAATTTATACAGACCCTGAAACTAATAAATGGTCTGGAATTAATACAACCCTGAAACTAATACATGGTCTGGAATTAATACAGACCCTGAAACTAACACACGGCCAGTAATTAATACAGACCCTGAAACTAATACAGGGCCTGGAATTAATAGAGACCCTGAAACTAACACATGGTTGGAATTAATAGAGACCCTGAAACTAACACATGTCGTGGAATTAATACAGACCCTTAAACTAATGCAGACCCTAATACTAATACAGACCCTGAAACTAATACATGGCCTGGAATTAATACAGACCCTGAAACTAACACATGTCGTGGAATTAATACAGAGCCTGAAACTAATACAGACCCTGAAACTAATACATGTCGTTCGTGGAATTAATACAGACTCTGAAACAAATGCAGACCCTGAAACTAATACAGACCCTGAAACTAATGCAGTCCCTGAAACTAATACAGACCCTGAAACTAATGAATTCCCTGATATTAATATAGACCCTAAAACTAATGTATGTCGTGGAATTAATACAGACCCTGAAACTAATACCGACCCTGAAATTAAAACAGACCCTGAAACTAATGCAGACCCAACACTAATACAGTGCCTGGAATTAATGAAAATTCTGAAAAAAATGCAGACCCCGAATACATAATCTAATTCCAGAATCTAATTCCGGCATTGGATCTAATGGAGCTCCTGAGACTACGATTAACCATGAAACTAATCTTGGCCCTGATCATTAGACAGCGCCTGAAACTATTACTGAGCCGAAAATGAATATGGCCCCTGAAAATACAATTACACAAAGAAAATACTTGCTCGGTAATAAATCAAGAGCATAAACAAATACACCCAGAAACAAATGAATCCCCACAATCTGATCAAAACCATAAAACAAGCACAGACCCCAAATCTAATAGAGACCCTGAAAATAATGCAAAGTTCTAACTGTTAAAGGCCTCGATAATGATCCGGGCCATGAATCGAATGCAGAACCTGTGAGCGTTACAGGTCCTGAATCTAGACCTGGCCATGTAATTAACAGGTTACCCCAGTCCTTACCCAGTGTCAACATGGAGCAATCTCGTGTCAGGTAACATATAGAGCTGTGCTTGGTCAGTGCTCACCAACATTGAATTCCACAGGATATCTGCAATACAGATATTCCTCAACATTACATCAACCGTGTACACCATTTGCCCAGTGTCAGCTCTGTGTGTACAAGGGGCAGATACAATACAACATTAAAACACATGTGTATCCTTACATTATGCACAATCTTCAGTTTGAAGCACATCGAATGCAGAGCTAATTTTCATCAGAATAGTTTTTTGGCAACGTTGCACACTCAGCTTCACCTTCAAGAACTCCAAAATCAGGCAAAGCAAGAGCTCCTTCAAAATCACTTTGACAATCTGCCCTCACTATGCATTAAGTGTCGGATAGCATATGAAGCTCCAACTACCTTACCCTGGCAATGCATGCCCACTTCATGCCAAGTGTCAGCATTCATCACTCACAGGACAGTTACAATACAATGCTCCCTCTAAACACTATTGCCCTGTATCTCACATTGTTCGCAGTTTCAGCACTAAACCTTCCAGGGGTAAGGACAAAACTGAGCCCGCAGGCAGAATCAAGGAGCAGGTTGTTTCCAAGGTTGTGAAGCAGTTAAAGAATAAGACAGGTGGGCATCCAAAAGACCGACATGTTCTCACTTTCAAAAGTTGAGTACGTGAAGGCTAGTTCAGAAACACCACTCTCTGCTTTCTATCTCTTACCAATGCTATATTCACACTGTCACTGCTCTTTCAATCCACCAATTATTGTTTCCTAACAAATCCATCAACTCTCAACTCATCAAACTTAGTCCGTATAGTTCACAAAAAACACACTATCATCATCAACCCTCTCTGGTACTTCATCCAAAAACTGAAACAATTTTCCCAGATGTATTTTTTTTCATTAACATTCCTCTTCTGGCTGTTATCTATAAACCCATGCTTTCTAATCCACAATCTAAATTTTCCCCTGATTATTGAGACTATCATATTATACAATGTTTCATTGAGAATTCTTTGATTGATCGGCGGATACAAGGTACACCCTTCTGCCCTTTGATAAACAAGGAGCAACATTGACAACACTTTGGGAATACTCCGAGATCCAAGGGGGATTGAATGATTATGGTTAGTGTGTCCACCATTTCCACCCTTCCGTTCCTTGGAAACACTCCTACACCCCATCCAAAGCTGGGAAAGAATCTGATTCGGGTACAGAAAGCGTTGGATTGAAAGGGGTTAACTAAAGATTATTTTTGTCGCGTAATCATACCAGTCTCCATGCACCCTAACTTTGTCAGTAGAGATTCCACCTCTTCTATTAATATGCGATTTCTTCCAATGCACTTTCTCATCCTGTCAGGGAGAGCATCACTGCGGCACCCTCAGTGACCAGCAGCTCCAAAGAGAGGTAGAAGATATATTAGAATCGGCGATCAATAGATTTGAATGTTTCAACACTAGATCGGAATCTGAGAACAATGCAATTGAATGTTACAACAATGGACCAAAATCTGAGAACAACTGATTGGAATGTTACAAAATCGATTGGAATGATGTAGTAGTGGATCAGAATCCGAGAACGAAGGATTGGAAACATACAAGAGGCATCGGTTTATCCCAGGATATTTGCTACCAGTTTACGTTTTATGATAGAATCGCATTCTAATAGCGGGTCAAAATGGTGCTTCAGATTATTCAGTACCTTCACTATCCCATCGTCGTTATTGTTGGTGTGATTCCTGAGTCTCTATCTCTACAGTTATTTATTATATAAATAATGCTCAATCACAATGCTGTTCTTCAAATTTACATTCTTATATTGGGTTCAGTTGGCATCACTGCAATCTATATTTGTCTAGCTATTAGATCTGGAAGCCACATTTCACTGCATAACTGCTCATTCTAAGTATTCCTCACATGAACCTTGTGACGATTGAAGCCAGTGTCTTCTGTCTGCATCAGAAAACCTGTACTTCATCCACACACTGTCCAGCAACCATACCTCCCAACTGCTCCCTATTCTTGTATTTGTGTCCCTCAATGGTCTCTCACTTAAAATGTGTCCAATTATCCTGCCCCTTCCCCATATTCATACGATCCATTCCCCCCCCCCCCCCCCCCCCCCCCCCCCCCCAGTCTTATTGAATCCAATTGTTAAACAGGTTTTCTTTTCCTCAGTATCTCTCCCTGGAGTCACTGCTGCCAACACCAGGGAAAACTGTTTCAAAAACAAAGTGCATCTCTCTATCTCTGGCTCTCTGGGACTTTCCCCACTGCTGTGAGCCCGGAGTCTACTGCATGCTCTGCTGCTCACTAAAATATACCTGACTGTTAAAGCATTGAGCACTAGAATCAGGCAAAATGGGACACCCGGTGTTACAATGCAATGAAGAAACTATATTGCTGCCCATGCCCTTGAACTCTGAGCATCCAATGTCAGAAAACAAAACCAGGGGAAACTCATGCCCCAATACTGAGCCATATACAGAAACTACCAAAACACATCCTTCAGCAGCCCAACAAACTGACTGTTCCCAGAACCACAGATGCAGCTTTTGTGATGCAATATTTTGCTCTCAACTTACTGCAACAAATAGCCACACATCGATCGAATGTAAAAGTGACAGTGATCCAGGCAGAACAGTCTGTGGCTGTGTAAAGCAGAACAGCATGTATAGTACACACGGGAATAAAAAAAAAATAGGAACATAAACTCGATAGAATAATGAATTGGAAGATGCCTCAGCATCAGATCTATGGTAACGATCAGTAGATCTGTCCCTTGCATGGCCACAAGGTTGTAAGTGACACATGTCGAGAGACCACACTTTCCCTGAGAAATGATCATTATTGTCAGCATATTAACTGTGAGGAAGGGAGAAAAACATGTACATTAATCTTTAGGCTGGGACGAGTTACCAGTTTAACAGAATATAGTTGAATTTTGTAAATGCCTTGCTGTACCCAATTGTGCCTACAAATATTTCTGCCCATGACACCACTATCATCTGCAGAAAGCTGTTGTTCTTAAATAATGTAAACCAGTCAATGTTTATTAATATCCATGATGGGGTAATCCTTCAGCACAAGTCGCACCTCAAAATGAGTTAAGAACATGGCAAAGCCACATTAATATTGCAGGAACCCAGACAGCGGATCCCAATGCGACTGGAAGAAGTAAGACAATGAACTGATCAGATTAAAGTTCTGCGTTTCTGCAACATCTACGGTGGTTCCATTAAAAAAAATTATAAACATACCGGAGGAGAGGCTCTGCATACATCCACAAAGGGATGGTGTGGTTTTGGGTCAGGATGTTTGTTTTGAATGTGGTGGGGTAGTTATTGGTCAAGTTGTTTGATTTGAAATTGTTGGGGTGGTTATGGGTCAGATTGTTTTATTTGAACGGGTTTGGCTGGCTATAGGAGAGTTGATCAGCAGGATGAGTTGGTTATGGGTCAGGTTGTTTGTTTTGAGTGAGGTGAGTGGTTATGGGTCTGATTGTTTGGTTTGAGTGAGGTGGTGTAGTTATGGGTCAGGTTCTTTGATGTGTATGATTTGGGGTGGTTATTTATCAGGTTGTTTGATGTAAATGCTGTGGGGTGGTTATGGGTCACATCTTTGAATTGAATGTGGTGGACTGGTTTGGGTATGATTTTTTTGATTTGAATCTGATGGGGTGGTTATGGGTCAGTTTCTTTGATTTGAAAGTTATGGGGTGGTTAAGGGACAGATTGCTTGATTTGAATGGGATGGGGTGTTAATTGGCCATGATGTTTGATTTGAATGGGGTGGGGTGGTTATGGGTCAGGTTGTTTGTTTTGAATGGGGTGGGGTGGTTTTAGGTCAGGTTGTTTGTTTTGAATGGGGTGGGGTGGTTATGGATCAGGTTGTTTGTTTTGAATGGGGTGGGGTGGTTATGGGTCAGGTTGTTTGTTTTGAATGGGGTGGGGTGGTTATGGGTCAGGTTGTTTGATTTGAATGGGTGGGGTGGTTGTGTGTCAGGTTGTTTGTTTTGAATGGGGTGGGGTGGTTATGGGTCAGGTTGTTTGTTTTGAATGGGGTGGGGTGGTTATGGGTCAGGTTGTTTGATTTGAATGGGGTGGGGTGGTTATGGGTCAGGTTGTTTGATTTGAATGGGGTGGGGTGGTTATGGGTCAGGTTGTTTGTTTTGAATGGGGTGGGGTGGTTATGGGTCAGGTTGTTTGTTTTGAATGGGGTGGGGTGGTTATGGGTCAGGTTGTTTGTTTTGAATGGGGTGGGGTGATTATGCGTCAGGTTGTATGATTATAATCGGGTCGGGTGGTTATGGCTCAGTTTTTCGATTTGAACAGGGTTGGGTGGGAAAGGGTCAGTTTGTTTGATTTGAATCGGGTGGGGTGGTTTGGGTCAGGATTTTTAATTGCAATGGGGTAGGGAGGTTATGTTTTAAGGTGATTGATTTGACTGAGATGGGATAATTATTGGTCAGGTTGCAGGAACCAAAACAGCGGAGCCCAATGCAACTGGAAGAAATAAGCCAACCCTCAATCAAAAAGATTAAAGATCTGCATTTCTGCAACATCTAGTGTTGGTTTCATTAAAAATTAATACACAGACCGGAAGAAGGGGCTCTGTATAGATCCACATCCTCAATGATCTGGGCACAGCAGGGCAGCACAAAAGAATCGGCTGCAAGATTTGCAGCCATTTTCGGCCAGAAAATCCGAGTGGATGGTGCATTCCGGCCTCCTCCTCAACTCCTCTGAAGTGCAGACGCCAAACTGAAGCCACTCGCTTCACCTCGGTAATATCAAGGTACGTGTGAAGTCACTGAGCACAGCAAAGGCCCCAGGGACTGACTGCATCACAGCCAGAGCTTTGAGGACTTGTGCCCCAGAATTAGCCGCGGCTCCAGCCAAGCTGCTGCAGGACAATTACATGACAGGCACCTACTGGGAGAAGTGGGTAATTGGCCTGTTATGTTCTGTACACACTCACACACAAAGAAGGGAAAAGCGGGTCGAACTCAATCATCAACAATGTGATGGAAGGTGTGACAGGCAGTGAAAGCAGGCGCCACTTACACAGTCTAACCTGTGCACCCAGGATCACTCTGTGTTCAGCTAAGGCCATTGGTTGGCAGCCCCCATTACAGCCATGGGCCTAACAGGGGAATACGCTCAATTCAAGATATAAGATTCTGGTGACTGCCCTTGACTTAAGTCCTTGTTTGACCCTGTGTTGGCCAGCAGTCCGGCGAAAGGAAAGTGCTTTAGGTTGTTTGAGGCTAAGTAGATGAGCTCCAAAAGACCATCCGGTTGGCAACTACTCCCAACCATCTGTAACTGCTGTAGCAATGAATTCCCCTTCATCACAAGGACAGGCGACGGGTACTTCACTGACCATTATAACTTACACAGAACTATTCGTCACTCCTGGAAAGCTGAAGCTGAATGTTTCCACACAGAGCACCGCAAAGACATCATGCGGGCTGATGCTGATCAGCCGCAACAATATTGGCAGCACACAAGTAGCAGGCAACGCCTATTTGCAGCTCAGGAGGAGAAGACAATGCTGAGCGCAGAGAATTAAAGAGTTGCAAGAGTAATGTAGCAATTGATAGCTGCTTGAATAATTATTGATTACAGCGTCTTAACAGGAACAATAGTAACAGTGAAGAGAGAAGACACTCAATGACAAGAAAACAAATAAAATAATACCTGTCTGACAGAAACAATGCTGGGTGCAGAGACTTACCAGGAACTGCAAGAGCAACGAGCAATGGATAGGAAACTTCCTGAAGCTCATAGAGGAACAATTCAATCCTCAGATCCACTGACTAATCCGAGTGCATTGTTGGCCTCTCTGCGGATCTCCTGTTCTGTGTTAGAGCTGGTGCTGATGTTCACACTGACTGTGTGCAATGACACTTTGGAATGTTTTTCCCCAATTAATATTACTGAGAACACTTCTGGTGACAGAGTGAGTGTGTATCCAGCCAGACTGATGCTAATTACCTCAGCAAAGGGCTCTTAATGTCTGCTGGTGGTGCAGTGGGTGAATATTTGTGGATTTGCTGCCAATTACGTGGGGTTGTTCTGTTCTGGACGGTCTGAAGCTGATTAGTTTTATGGGAATTGCACTCATGAAGGCAAGTGGAGTGTATCACAAATAAAAGTACGTGAGGAAGGGATCTGGGACAATTACAAAGTCTCTTCTTTAACAGATCTGTACAGATGCAAGTTATCTGGACAAGGATGTCCGGTTGAAAGGAAAAGTAAGATATTCCTCCTGAGGAGGAACTTCACACTGACATGTTATAAGTCACTGGTTAGGCCTCGGCTGGAGTATTGTGTCTAATTCTGGATTTGTTATTTCACAAAGCAGGGCAGGGCCCTGGTGAGGCTGTTGATGATATTTCCAAGAATGGTTATAAGGATGAGGGACTCCAGCCACGTGGGGCATTGACGAAACTGGGACTGTTTTTTTTTAATAGTATCATAATATCAGGTAAATGGAAGTTACAAAAGAGACATTGGAATCGGGATGGGTTTTCACAGAGTGAGAAGGGATAGAGAGGTTTCATTTGAATCTGTGTGGGAAACCACTTCCCGAGTGAGTGCAGTTGAAACATTAATCAGGAAGCAGGACACCATCCAAGACAAAGCAGCCCCAAATGATTGGCACCCGATCCAGGAACATTCACTCCCTCCACCACCGGCGCAGGGTGGCTGTGGTTTTCAGGGATAATTGGAAAGATCAGTGGAGGAACTAATTGGATAGCTTTTGTTTGTGTGTATGTGTGTCCATAGGCACTTGCTTACTCTTTGTGTGTATGTGTGTACATAACCGCTAGTTTATTGTTTTTGTTTATGCATGTACATAACCAAATGTTTACCATTTGTGTATGTGTGTTTGCCTAAATACTTGTTTACTGTTTGTGTGTATGATCTACCCTCTGCTGGATGCTTTCTTTTTTCTTGGACTGTCGCTTTAAAATGGGACTGCTGCTTTAAAAACGATCATGGATACTGTTTAGAGGCAAGTTCACTGGAATAGAATGAGAAATATCTACAATCTTGCTATCTTGGAAAATAGTGTGCCATAAAAGAACAGGATGGTTCTGGAAAGGAGCCCTGGAGTAACGGGAATTGCCTGACGAGAACATTTGAATTAGCTCCTGACCAATTGACACGGTTTTGTGTGGTAACAGTGCAGGCAGTTCAGATCCCAGCCTGCAAAGAGTGGAGACACAAAACATCTTTCTCTCCTGTGTTTGTGGAGATTCCAGTAAGGAGTTGGCTGGCGATTTATCATTTATTTGCATCCTGCTTTCTTTCAAACCCCCATTCAAGAAGATTTCTAAGGCCGCGCTCTCTCCCTACAGCTCCACTCTCTTTACACCTCAGCCCTGTTCTCTCTCTACAGCTCCACTCTCTCTAAACCCAGTCCTGGTCTTTCCCTACCACTCGATTCTCTCTACTCCCCCCAGACCAGCTCTCTCCCTACAGCTCTACCAACACCCACCACCCCCCCAGACCAGCTCTCTACCTACAGCTCCGCTGTCTTTACACCTCAGACCAGATCTCTCTCTACAACTCCACTCTCTCTAAACCCAGGCCTGCTCTCATCCTACCACTCTACTCTCTCTACCCCCCAGACCCGCTCTCTAACGACAGCTCCACTCTCTCTACATCCCAGACCCGCTCTCTACCTACAGCTCCAATCTCTCTACACCCCAGACCCGCTCTCTCCCTACAGCTCCACTCTCTCTACCACCCCAGACCCGCTCTCTCCCTACAGCTCCACTCTCTCTACACCCCAGACCCGCTATCTCATTACAGCTCCAATCTCTCTACACCCCAGACCCGCTCTCTACCTACAGCTCCAATCTCTCTACACCCCAGACCCGCTCTCTCCCTACAGCTCCACTCTCTCTCCCACCCCAGAACCGCTCTCTCCCTACAGCTTCACTCTCTCTACCACCCCAGACCCGCTCTCTACCTACAGCTCCACTCTTTCTACCACCCAGACCCGCTCTCTCCCTATGGCTACACTCTCTCTAAACCCAGACCTGCTCGCTCCCTACAGCTGCTCTCTCTCTAACCCCTAGACCTGCTCTCTCCCTACAGCTCCACTCTCTCTACCACCCCAGCCACTCTCTCTCCCTACGGCTCCAATCTCTCTACGCCCCCCAGACCCACTCTCCCCCTACGTCTCCAATCTCTCTACCCCCAAGTTCCACTCTTTCCCTATGCCTCAACTCTCTCCACACCCCCGACCCGCTCTCTCCATACAGCTGCATTCTCTCTACACCCAGGACCCGCTCTCTCCTGCGGCTCCACTCTCTCTGCACCACCAGACCTTCTCTCTCCATACAGCTCCATTCTCTTTACCCCCCAGACCTGCTCTCTCCCTCTGGCTGCACTCGCTCTACACCCCCCAGTCTTGACCTCTCCCTACGGCTCCACTCTCTCTATACCCCAGACCCGCTCTTTCCCTCCAGCTCCACTTGCTCTACACCCCCCAGACCCGATCTCTCCCTATGGCTCCAATCTCTCTTCACCCCTCTGTCCTGCTCTCTCCCTATGGCTCCAATCTCTCTACATGCCCCAGACCAGCTCTCTCCCTACATCTCCAATCTCTCCACCTCCCAGAACTGGTCTCTTCCTAAGTCTCCAATCTCTCTACCCCCCAGACCATCTCTCTCCCTAAGTCTCCAATCTGTCTACCTCCCACACCCGCTCTCTCCCTAAGTCTCCAATCTGTCTACCCCCCAGACCCGCTCTCTCACTAAGTCTCCAATCTGTCTACCCCCCCCCACACCCGCTCTCTCCCTAAGTCTCCAATCTGTCTAACCCCCAGACCCTCTCTCTCCCCAAGTCTCCAATCTCTCTACCCCCCAGACCCGCTCTCTCCCTAAAGCTATACTTTCTGTATGCACCAGAGCCTCTGTCTCCCTGCAGCTCCACTCTCTCTAACCCCAACACAGAGCCGCTCTATCTCTACAGCTCCACTCTCTCCGCTCCCCCAGACCCACTTTCTCCTAAATGCTCTGTTCTCTCTACCTTCTAGACCCGCTCCTTCCCTACAACACCACTCTGACTAAACCCCAGTCCTGCTCTTTCCCTAAAGCTCCACTCTCTCTTTCCCTCAGGCACCAAAACATTCAAATTAAACAATCAGTCAAATAATCACCTTACGCTACTGAAATCAAACAACCTTAGAAATACTTACCCCACCCCATTCAATCGAACTACCTGAAAAGTAAGCACCCCACCCCTATCAAATCAAGCAATCTCTCTCATATCCACCCTTCCCTATTCAAACATAACAAACTGACCCATCAGCACCGCAACTCATTCAAATGAAACAACCTGCCATATAACAACCCCACCACATTCAAATCAAACAACGTGACCCATATCCACACAGCCCATTCAAAACAAACAACCTGACCCATAACCACCTCACCACATTACAATCAAATAACTTGATGCTTAACCACCCCAAAACATTCAATGAAAACAACTTGAATCAAAACCACCCTACCCAAAGAAAGCTAACAACCTGACTTATAACCACCCCACACCATTCAATTCAACTAACCGGGTCCATAACCAAACCACCCCATTCAAATCAATCGTCTAAACACAAACTCCTCACCCAAGTCAAATCAAACGTCCTGACCAAAATCCCGCCCACCCAAATCCTTTCAAATCACCAAACTGACCCATAACTACGCCATGAGATCCAGATCAAACAATCTGACCCTTAACCACCCCAGCAAATTCAAAACAATAAAATCTAACCCATAAGCAGCCCACCACATTCAACTTAAAAATGTGACCCATAACCACCCCAAGGCATTCACATCAATGTGTCCCATAACCGCCCCACCGCATTCAAAACAATATGAACCATGACCACACACCACATTGAAGCCAAATAACCTGAACGATAACCACCCCACCCCATTCAAATCAAACAACCTGACCAATAAACAACCTAACCCATTCAAACGAAACAACCTGATCCAGAACCACCACACCACGTTCAAATCAAAAACCTGACCCATATCCATCCCATTCCGCTCAAATCAAACAACCTCACCCATAACAACCTCACCTCATTCAAACAAAACAACCTGACCCATAACCACACCACCCACTAAAATCCCACAACCTGAGCCAGAACTACCCCACAGCATTCACATCAAACAATCTGACCATAAATTCCCTACCCCATTCAAATCAAACATCCTGCCCCATTACCACCCCAAGATATTCAAGAAAAGAATCTTAACGTTAACCAACCCAATCCCTTCAAATGAAACAATCTGAGCCAAAAACACGGCACTCCTTTAAAATCAAACAACCTGACACATAACCACATCATCCCATTCAAATCCATCAACCTGACCCATAACGACACCACCCCATTCAAATCAAGGAACCTGACCCATCCCCAACAAACCACGTTCAGCTCAAATAACCAGACCCTTAATCACCCAACCCTCTTCAAATCAGACAACCTGACACTTAACCACCCCACCAGTTTAAAATCAGAGAATCTGTCCATAACTACCCTCCCCCAATCAAATCAAACATCTTGATCTATAAAAACCCCAACGCATTCAAAGCAAACATTCTGAACAATATCCATCCCACCACTTTCAAATCAAAAACCTGACCCATAACCAGACCACCCAATTCAAATCAAACAACCTGACCCATAACCACCCCACCCCATTCAAATCAAACAACCTCACCCATAACCACCCCACCCCATTCAATTCAAACAACCTGACCCACAACGACCCCACCCCATTCAAATATATCAACCTGATGCCTCACAGTACCAGCCCATTCAAATCAAATAAATCTAACTCTCCCTACGGCTCCACTCTCTCTCTTCACACCCAAGACATGCTCTCTCCCTATTGCTCCAATCTCTCTACACCCTCCTTACCCTCTCTCTCCCTAAGTCTCCAATCTGTCTACCACCCACACCAGCCCTCTCCCTAATTTTCCAATCTCTCTACCCCTTAGACACTCTCTCTCCCTACAGCTCCAATCTCTCTACATCCCCCATACCCACCCGGTCCCTCCGTCTCCAATCTCTCTCCACCCCCCAGACCCGCTCTCTCCCTAAATCTCCAATCTCTCTACTCCCCAGACCCGCTCTCTCCCTACAGCTCCACTCTCACTACCCCCCAGACCTGATCTCTCCCTACGGCTCCACTCTCTCTACACACCCCAGACCTGCTCTCACCCTACAGCTCAACTCTCTCTACCCCCCAGACCCGATCTCTCCCTACGGCTCCACTCTATCTACACACCCAAGACCTGCTCTCTCCCTATTGCTCCAACCACTCTACACGTCCCAGACCCGCTCTCTCCCTAAATCTCCAATCTCTCTACTCCCCAAACCCGCTGTCTCCCTAAGTCTCCAAACACTCTACCCCGCAGACCCGCTCTCTCCCTGCGGCTCCAGTCTCTCTACACCGTCCAGACCCGCTCTCTCCCTAAGTCTCCAATCTGTCTACCCCCCACTCCAGCCCTCTCCCTAAGTCTCCAATCTCTCTACCCCTAGACCCTCTCTCTCCCTAAGTCTCCAATCTCTCTACACCCCAGATTCACTCTCTCCCGAAGTCTCCAATCTCTCTACCCCCCAAGACCCGCTCTCTCCCTAAAGCTATACTTTCTGTATGAGCCAGAACCTCTCTCTCCCTGCAGCTCCACTCTCTCTAACCCACCCCAGACCCGTTCTTTCTCTACAGCTTCACTCTCACCGCTCCCCCAGACCCGCTGTCTCCTAAATGCTCTGTTCTCTCTACCTTCTAGACCCATTCTTTCCCTCCAACACCACTCTGTCTAAACCCCAGTCCTGCTCTCTCCCTAAAACTCCACTCTCTCTATCCCACAGACACCAAAACTTTTAAATTAAACAATCAGACAAATAATCGCTCTACGCCATTGAAATCTTACAACCTTACCAATACTTACCCCACCCCATTCAAATTCGAACTACCTGTAAAATAAACACCACACCCCCATCAAATCAAGTAATCTCTCTCATATCCACCCCTCCCCATTCAAACCAAACAAACTGACCCATAAGCACCCCAACCCATTCACTGAAACAACATGACCCATATCCACCCAGCCCATTCAAATCAAACAACCTGACCCATTTCCACCTCACCACATTCAAATCAAATAACTTGACGCTTAAACACCCCAAAACATTCAATGAAAACAACTTGAAGCAAAACCACCCTACTCCACTGAAAGCTAACAACCTGACTTATAACCACGCCAACCCATTCAAACCAAACAACCTGATCCAGAACCACCACACCACATTCAAATCAAAAACCTGACCCATATCCACCCCTTTCCGCTCAAATCAAACTACCTGACCCATAACCACACCACCCACTAAATTCCCACAACCTGAACCAGAACTACCCCACAGCATTCACATCAAACAATCTGACCATAAATTCCCTACCACATTCAAATCAAACAACCTGACCCTTATGCACCACAAGCCATTCAAGTCGAGCAATCTGACACCTAACCACCTCACCCATTCAAATAAAACATGCTGACCCCTAACCACCCCACGACAATCAAGTCAGACAGCCTGATCTTTAACCTAAGCACCCCATTAATATCAAACAACCTGATTAATATCCAAAATACGCTGTTCAAATCAAACAACCTGATCCATAACCACTCCACCACGTTCAAATCAAACATCCTGCCCCATTACCACCCCACGACATTCAAGCAAAGAATGAAAACTTTAACCAACCCAATCCTTTCAAATGAAACAATCTGAGCCAAAAAACACTGCACTCCATTCAAATCAAACAACCTGACACATAACCACATCATCCCATTCAAATCAAACAACCTGATCCATAACCACACCACCCCATTCTAATCAATAATCCTAACACATAACCACCTCACCCTATTCAAATCAAACAACCTGACCAATATCTACCCTCCCCCCCCAACTTGTATCAAGCAACTTGACCATAACAACCCCATCCCTTTCAAATCAAACAAACTGACCCATAAGCACCCCATCCCTTACAAATCAAACAAACTGACCCAAAACAACCCCATCCCTTTCAAATGTGACAGACTGAAGCATAACCACCCGATCCCATTCGATTCAAACAACCTGACCCAAAACCACCCCATCCCTTTCAATCAGACAGACTGAACCATAACCACCCTACCCCATTCAAATCAAACAAACTGACCCAAACCACCCCAACTTATTCACGTCAAACGAGATGGCCCATAAACGCACCAACCCATTCAAATCAAACAATCTGTCCCAAAACCTCTCCAATACACTCAAATAATGCAACCTGACCCATAGCTACCACATACCTTTCAAACCAAACAAACTGACCCATAACTACCCAATCGGATTCAAATCAAACAACCTCTTCCACAACAACCCCGTCAGAGTCAAATCAATAATCTGAAGCATAACAACCCCAGCAAATTCACATTGAAAAATTCTAACCCATAACCCACATTCAACTTACAAAGTGTGACCCATAACCACCCCACGGCATTCACATCAAACAACCAGACAATTAACCACCCCAAAACATTCACATCAAACATTCTTTCCCATAACCACAGAACCACACTCAAACCAAAAGCTCTGACACATAACCACCCCACCCTATTCAAATCAACAAATTGACCCATAACCACCCCACCCCATTCAAATTAACAACATGACCCAAAACCATGCCTCCATTCAAATCTAATAACCTGACACATAACCACCCCAACCCATTCAAATCAAACAATCTGACCCATAACCACAGCACCACATTCAATCAAATATCCTGACCTGTAACTACCCCACCTCAATCAAACCAAACAAACTGACCCATAACCACAGAACACCACATTCAAGCCAAAAAACCTGACCCATACCCATCTCACCCCATTTAAATCAAACAAACTAACCCATAACCATCCCATCACATTCAAATCAATAAATATGACTCATAACCATCCAACCCCATTCAATTCAAACAAGCTGATCCATAACCACCTTCCTAATCCAGTCTGACCTCTTATCCCCTCACTCTCATGTAACCTGTCACTTCAAGAGTCCCACCTGTTCACTTGACCCGATTGGACCTCTGTCCGTTGATCCAATGTCATCCCTGATACCCCCTGACCCTCTGCCTAACCCCTGACCCTCCACCTAACCATTGGCCATCGGTGGAACCACTGACCCTCTGCCTAACCCCTGGCCCTCTGTCTAACACCGCACCCTCTGCCGAATCCTGAAACTCCATGTAAACAATGACATTTATTCTAAACCCTGACACTTTGTTTAAACCCGACTCTCTGTTCAACCCTGACCCAGCATGTCCCGTAACCCTCATATAACCTGTGACCTTGAAGCTGGCCTTGGTTGTTCTGAAACAGTGTGACCACTGCTCCCTAGAACCTGTGTCGCAACTTGATTCCCACGACCCTCGGCCTCACCCCTCACCCTCTACTCAGCCTTTCTTCTCCGACCCACACAGTAGACTTAGACCCTCAGCCTATCTCCGCCCCGGTCAATCCCATCACCAACCCAACCTGAGCCCCACCCTTTACTACCCCGACCCCTGACAATGTAGAAAGTGTGTGTGGGGAAGGGAATGAGAAGTTAGATTGAGATGAGGAAGATGGGAGGATTCTTGATTGCAACCTAAGCAGTAGAATTCTCTGGATATGGTCAACAGCCTCGTCCCCTATTCCATATCGTATGGATTCTCTGTGAATCTGATTCATTCCATTCCGGCTGGTTCAGCTCCTATAGGCTGCACCAATTTAATAAGGACGGTTAATGTTGTAGACACTGAGCCGCCATCTCACAGCTGAGGGCTGAGTTTCTCATTGTTCCACCAGCCTGGCAGCTGAAGGATCAACTTACTGGTGATGGATGAACTTAGAGATGATCGGTCAGTTTATTGGGGCTGATTTAGGTTCTGTGCACTGAATGAGCTCTTTGTGTCTGAGGTGCTCTGTCACCTTATTAGTATTTTATTGTCTCTCTGCATCTGTAACTGTCTCTGCCAGTGAAGACCACATCTATCATACACCCCATCACTTCCTTTGAATATTGGAAATGGTGTTCTGAGATTTGGGGATATTATTTTCACACCCAGTTAAACATAAGTTGTGACGTGTGGAAAATAATAAGGGAGTGTTGACCAGAGTTAAACTAATCACTTTGCTCAGTAATTAACATCAGTCCCCCTGGATACAAACTCACTCTGCCACGAGAAGGGTTCCCAGTGATATTAATGGCGAAATACATTCCAAATTGTCATCGCACACAGGCAGTGTGAACATCAGCACCGGCTCTAACACAGAGAGGAGTTCTGCAGATAGGCCCACAATGCACTTGAATTATTCACTGGATCAGAGGGTTGAGATGTTCCTCTATGAGCTGCAAGAAATTTACTATCCATTGCTCGCAGCTCTTGCAGTTCCTGGTAAGTCTCTGCACTCAGCATGGTTTCTGTCAGACAGGTGTTATTTTAAACGTGTTCCTGTCATTGAGTGTCTCCTCGCTTCACTGTTACTGTTGTTCCTGGTAAGACGCTGTAATTCAAGCAGGTATCAATCGCTGCATTACTCTTACAACTATTTAGGTCTCTGCCCACAGCATTATTTTATCCTCCTGTGCTGCAAATAGGCGTTGCCTGCTACTTGTGTGCTGCCAATATTGTTGCCGCTGATCAGCATCAGCCTGAATGTTGCCTGTGCGGTGCTCTGTGTGGAGACATTCCGCTTCAGTTTTCCAGGAGTGACGAATAGTGCTGTGCAAGTTATAATGATCAGTGAACAACCCGTCGCCTGTCCTTATGATGAAGGGGAATTCATTGCTGCAGCAGTTGAAGATGGCTGGGAGCAGCACAGTACCCGCAGGATCTTTTGGGGCTCATCTACTTTACCTCAAACAACCTAAAGCACTTTCCTGTCGCCGGACTGCTGGCCAACACAGGGTCAAACGCGGACTTAAGTCAAGGGCCTGCATCAGAAAGTTATATGTCCAACTGAGCATATTCCCCTGTAATGCCCATGTCTGTAATGAGGGCTGCCAACCAATGGCCTTAGCTGAACACAGAGTGATCCTCGGTGCCCAGGTTAGACTGTGTAAGTGGCGCCTGCTTTCACTGCCTGTCACACCTTCCATCACATTGTTGATGACTGAGATCGATCCCGCTTTTCCCTTCTTTGTGTGTCTGTGTTATCATAGAATCTGTTACTGAGTCATCTTCAGATTCGTTATTTTATCGAGTTTATGTTCCCGTTTTTTTTATTCCCGTGTGTAATATCCATGCTGTTCTGATTGACGCAGTCACAGACTGTTCTGTCTGGATCACTGTCACTTTCACATTCGATCGATTTGTGGATATTTGTTGCAGTAAGTTGAGAGCAAAATATTGCACCACAAAAGCTGCATCTGTGGTTCTGGGAACATTCAGTTTGTTGGGCTGTTTGAAGAATGTGTTCTGGTATTTTATCTAAACGGCTCAGTATTGGAGCAGGAATTTCCCGGGTTTTGTTTTGTGACATTGGATGCTCAGAATTCACGGACATGGGCAGCAATCGAGGTTCTTCTTTACATTGTAACGCCGGGTGTCCCATATTTCCTGACTCTAGTGCTCAATGCTTTAACGGCCAGGATTATTTTAGTGACAGCAGAGCCCACAGGAGACTCCGGGCTCAGAGCAGTGGGGAGAGTCCCAGAAACACACAGATGGAGAGTAGAATGAAATCCATCATTTTACTCTTTATTACCTCAGGAAATTTCATCCTGTTATGGGCTGTCTTGACGATGTTTTCCCTATGTTGGCTAATGATAAGTTTGAGCTATACTTACGTAAGACCACCTCTTTATATGCGGGAAATAGGCTTCATGCTGCAGCTCCTGAGCTGCTGTACAAACACTAGTTTGTATGCAGTGACCCAGACTATGTTCAGAGAGCAGCTGAAGGCTGTGCTGAAATACCCCTTTTCTCCAAATCTAAAACTCATTCAATGCTGAGCGGAACTGAATGATTTCACAGCCAGAACACGCTCACTCCTCATGCTCTGCCCGATCCAATTCTCTACAGCAGGTTCAGTGATAGTGATTAATTATAAATCTCTGTGACACAGGGTGAGCCATCCTCAGGCACTGTCAGAGATACACTGAGAACTGGGAAAAGACTCCAGCTACCACCTAGTTTATATATTGGGCTTTGGGAAAGTCTAGGCTGGGATTATTCTACCTGGAGCCTCTGTTTGAAAATCCCATATATCAGCATCTCACACAAAACAACATGTGACTGCCCCTCACATCAATCAGAAAGTGGCTTCCATCATATCCAGCACAAAGTCTCACTCCACAGCAAAACACAAAGTGATTCCTGTGGACACAACACCCAACAACAAGCTGGATCTCCACTTCCAAGCTCAATAATTCACATCAAATTAATTCCCTCCTGTCAGGCTGATCATGTCCAATAGAAACCTCAGCAGTGATGCTATTCACTGTCAATGTGTCATCAATGTGCATTCAGAAATCAATGTCACTTCACATGGGCTATAAAAGGCTTCCATCCCAATTCGACAATGACTGCCTCAGCCTGGCTTCGCATCTTTTGTCAGCATTTTTGTGTCTTTGTATCGTTTGGTCAAGGAATAAATTTAAAAAGATTCAAAACCTCTTTTCAAACCCGTTTCACCGTTTTGGGATTAAAGTGATACAACCCTGCCCTCTGCTGGCCGCCCTCCGCCACTACTGGCGCTGCTCTTTGCCTGTCTCAGAGAAGTTCAGTTATTGCATGGCAGCATCTGGAAACAGATTGAAGGAGTCTGAATATTGAACAATAATGTAAGGGATTGAAGTTTGCAGCAGTGTGCACAATTCACTCGGGTGGTGCATTCGCTCTTTTACCACCTGACCCTCCAGATGAACTCTCTCCTCATTCCCCATTGGAGATATTGGTTGGAGATGGTATTTGGGGATTATTTCAGACAGGTCTGTGCACATTTTGTTCAATTACCTGACTCTACTCCAGTTAGAAATGAGAGTAGATAGACTTAGTTGTATTCTGTAAATCCTCTGCAATACATTGTCAATGTTTAAATCGACAGCTTGGATTTTGATAAAGATTTTTGAAAATATTTTTCCAAGATAATTTTCTTGGCTTCTCACACAGATTCATTTTCCTAGAAAAAAATATTGAAAACACAAACAATAAATGGGAGATAATTTAGTTTCAAATCTTTACAGCCTCCATTCACATGGTGTCCGTACTAGCTTAGATATGAAGAGCTCTGCCATCTATTCCCATCTTACAGCTCTTGGTCTGCACTCCTGTCGGACACAGTGTAACAGAGAGAGGCCAGCTGGGTTGGAGTGAAAATTCACTAACTCCACTCATGCCCCTTATTTACCCTGCCAGGCAAAAACATCAAAAAAGCTCCAACACAATTGTCAAGGAAAGTTTTCCTTTCATAAATCCGTGTTGACAATTATGAAAGTGGCGACTCTTCTCCAACGCACAACAGACACACAGAGGCTGAAAGATATCTCATTTATTTCTGGAAGTTGTTAACAGCAACAGGGCACAGGTTGTGTAATGTCATTATGTTCCAAATGTGAAATGTGTTGCTGCTTTACAAAGCCAATCACACACAAACTCACACACACACACACACACACACACACACGCGCGCGCGGACAGATACACGCATTCAGGTGCAGAAACAGACACACACACTCACCAAAATTCCTATACAGACACTCAGTCTCACACACACAAACACACATACAAACGCACGCATACACACACACACAGTCACACACATGCATGGACACACATATACAGTGGCACAGACAGACAACACAGATGGTTAATGTGAATATCAGTCTAGTCAGTGGTTTATTAGAGGAATAAGAAAAGCAAAGTTGAAACTCTTTGCGGATTTTATTCTGAAATGTGTTGCTGCTTTATAACACCAAACTCTGACTTACGCATACATACACCTACCATCTCCCACCCACACGTAAACTCTCAGAAAGATTTACAAACACACACATTCTTACACAGCCACACACTCACTCACAGAAATACAGACAGACATGGAGCAGGGAAAGTTAATGTCAACCTCAATTTAGTCAAACAGGTAGTGTATTAGAAGAATAACACAAGCAGATTTGAAACTCCCTGTGTTTTTTTTAGTCTGAAATGAGACAATAAAAATTCATGAACAACCTGAAGATTAAAAATCACCAACAAATTCAACAATAACCTCAACATTGAAAAACACCGACAAATTCAACAACAACATCTACGTTGAAAAGCAACAAGTTCAACAACGTCAACATTGAATGACACTAGAAAATTCAACAAAAACCTCAAACATTGAAAATCCTCAACAAATTCAACGAAAACCTCAAGATTGTATAACAACAACAAGGTCAACAAAACCTCAACATTGAAAATCACCAACAAATTCAGCAACAACATCAAGATTGATAAACACCACAATTGAGACATCCTCAAAATCGAATAGATATATTTCTCAACAAGAATCTCGACATTGAAAAAAAAACAAGAATTTCAACCACAAGCTCAACGTCGAATCACCACAAAAAATTGAACACCAACCTCAACATTGAAGAAACAACAAATCCCACACCAACCTCTACATTGAAGAAACAACACATTCAACACGAACCTCAACATTGAAAAAACAACAAATTCAACACCAACCTCAACATTGAAGAAACAACACATTCAACACAAACCTCAAGATTGAAGAAACAACACATTCAACACCAACATCAACACTGAAGAAACAACACATTCAACAACAACCTCAACATTGAAGAAACAACACATTCAACAACAACCACAAGGTTTAAAAAACACAACGAACACAGCAACTAATTCAACTTTGAAAAACAAACACATATTCACAACCTCAACATTGAAAACACCAAAAACCTCAAAAAAGAACAACAAATTAAACAAGCTCAACATTGAAAACAAAACCTTTTTCAACAAGAACCTCAGCATTGAAAACAAAACTATTGCAATAACAAGCTGAATCTGGAATAAGCCCAAAATGTTCAACAACATCATCAACATTGAAAACCCCAACAAAATGAATAAAAAAACTTACATTGAAAATCACCAACAAATTCAGTACATCCTCAACTTTGAAATTCACCAACAAAGTCAATAACAACCTCAACTTTCAAAGACACAAACAATTTAAACAACCTCAACATTGAAAACACCAACAAATTCAACAACAACTTCAACATTGAAAACACCAACAAATTCAAAAACAACCTCAACATTGAAAACACCAACAAGTTCAACAACAACCTCAAAATTGAAAACACCAACAAATTCAACAACAACCTCAACATTGAAAAACACCAACAAATTCAACAACAATCCCAACATTGAAAACATCAACAAATGCAACAATAACCTCAACATTGAAAACACCAACAAATTGAACAATAACCTCAACTTTGAAAACACCAACAAATTCAACAACAACCTCAACATTGAAAACAACAACACATTCAACAATAACCTCAACATTGAAAAACACCAACAATTTCTACAACAACCTCAACATTGAAAAACACCAACAAATTCAACAAAAACCTCAACATTGAAATCACCAATCAATTCAACAACAACCTCAACATTGAAAACACCAACAAATTCAACAACATCCTCAACATGAAAAATACCAACAAATTAAACAACAACCTCAACATTGAAAACACCAACAAATTCAACAACAACCTCAACATTGAAAAATACCAACGAATTAAAAAAAAACCTCAACATTGGAAAATACCAACAAATTCAACAACATCCTCAAAATTGAAAAACACCAACAAATTCAACAACTTCAACATTGAAAAACACCAACAAATTCAACAACAACCTCAACATTGAAAAACACCAACAAATTCAACAACAACCTCAACATTGAAAAACACCAACAAATTCAACAACAAACTCTACATTGAAGAAACAACACATTCAACAACAACCTCAAGATTTCAAAAACACAACGAACACAGCAACACATTCAACTTTGAAAAACAAACACATATTCACAACCTCAACATTGAAAACACCAAAAACCTCAAAAAAGAACAACAAATTAAACTAGCTCAATATTAATAACAACAACCTTTTCAACAAGGACATCAACATGAAAAAACGAACAATTTCGACAAGAAACTCAACGTGGAATCACCACAGCATATTCGACAAGAACCTCAACTTTCAAAAAACACCAAAGAGTTAAACAACCTCAGCATTGAAAACAAAACTATTGCAACAACAACCTCAATCTGGAATAAGCCCAAAAAGTTCAACAACATCATCAACATTGAAAACCCCAACAAAATGAACAAAAAAACTTACATCGAAAATCACCTACAAATTCAGTACATCCTCAACTTTGAACTTCACCAACAAAGTCATTAGCAACCCCAAGTTTCAAAGACAAACAATTTAATCTACCTCGATATTGAAAACACCAACAAATTCAACAACAACCTCAACATTGAAAACACCAACAAATTCAACAACAACCTCAACATTGATAACTCCAACAAATTCAACAACAACCTCAACATTGAAAACACTAACAAATTCAACAACAACCTCAACATTGAAAGCACCAACAAATTCAACAACAACCTCAACATTGAAAACACCAACAAATTCAACAACAACCTCAAAATTGAAAACACCAGCAAATTCAACAACAGCATCAACTTTGAAAAATACCAACAGGTTCAACAAAATAAACATTGGAAAACACCAACCAATTATTTAACAACATCATCATGGGAGGGGCGGCTCCTAAAAGTCACAAAGTTCAAAGGTCGGACCTGGTTCCCGTGGTGACAGCATCATGGGAGGGGCTGCTTCTAAAAGTCACAACGGGCAGGGGGCGTGACCTGCGCCCCATGGTGACGGCATAATGGGAGGGGCGGCTCCTAAATGTCAGAAGGTGCAAGGGTCGGACCAGGTTCCTATCGTGATGGCATCATGGGAGGGTCGGCTCCTAACCTTCACAACCGGCAGGGGGCGGGACCTGCTCCCCATGGTGAAGGCATCATGGGAGGGGCGGCTCCTAAACATCACAAAGTGCAAGGGGCGCGAGGTGGTCCCCATGGTGATGGCATCATGGGCGGGGCAGATTCTAAACATCACCACGGGCAAAGGGCGGTACCTGGTCCCCATGTTGATGACATCATGCGGGGTGGGGGGCGGCACCAGAACTTCAGAGAGGCCAAACGGCCGGACTTGTCCCGGTGATGACCGCATAATGGGAGGGGCGAGAACTGCGATGGCAAAATGGGCAGGGTGGCGGCTCCTGTTTCCCATGACGACGGCTTAATTGGAGGGGCGTGTCCTTTGACTGCACAATGGAAAGGGGGAAGGACATGATCACCATGATGACGGCATAATGCAGGGGCGTGGGTCTTGTGACGGCGCAATGGACAGGGGCTGGGGCCTGGTCCCCATGATGACTGCATAACAGAGAGGGGCGTGTCACGAACCGGCCCATTGGACGGGGCACTGACCTTCTCCCTTTGATGAAGGCACAATGGAAAGGGGCGTGCCCTGACTCCCTTGGCCAGGGTAAGCTGGACTGGGTTAGAGCAGGGCTCCCGCAGGCCCCGCCCATGACACTCAGCCATTGGAGCAGGGAGAAAAGGTGAGAGGGCAAATGCTCAGCGCCCCACCGTTCCCACCAGCGCTCTCCTGATTAGCCAATGGTCCAGCAGCAACAGGCATAGAAAAGGAATTGTGAATCTTCATGCTGGATATTTCTCCTGCGTTACCTTCCATTCTGCCCTTCAGTTACCCTTTGATGTTATAACAATCCTCAGGAGAATCAATAAACAGGAATCTGTTGTAACAAAGCCAAATGCTGGCCTGTAAAAGCACTGCATCATCTCTAGGTTACCTATGCGAGTTACGCTGTGAATACTTCACCAAAATCACACAGCAAACACGCCCCAGTTAAAAACTACAGGATCAGAAATGATAAGCATTGGGCAGAAGCAGAAATTGAGAGGCCCCCGACACACACACACACATACACCCGCACATAGAGGACACACACACAGGCTGACACATACACACACACGCAGACAAACACTCACAGGCACATCCACACACACACACACACACGCACACAAAAATACACACACACAGGCACATACACACGCACACACTCAGAGACACAAACTCAGACACGCGCATGCACACACAGCCACACACAGCCCCCCACACACACAGCCCCCACCCCCACCCCCGCTCCCCGCCAGACACACAGAGGCGCACACACAAACAGGCACAAATAATTCACATGCAGAAACAAACACAGACACACAATGGCACAGACACACACTCACACACCTCTGTTAATTGCACGATTTGTATTAATTTCAGGGTCTACATTATTTTCAGTATTTGTATTAGTATCAGGATCTGTTATATTTTAAGGGTCTGTATTAATTTCAGGTTCTGTATTAGTTTCAGTATCTGTATCATTTTGAGGGTCCGTTTTTAGCTTCAATATCAGTTTAGGTGTCTGTATCAATTTTAAATTCTGTATTACTTAAAGGATCTGTATTAATTTAAATGTTTTTATTAGTTGCAGGACCTTTATTAATTTAAAGATCTGTATTAAATTAAAGATCTGTATTTTTTAAAGGATCTGTATTATTTTCAGGATCTGTATTACTTTTAGGTTCTGTATTAGCTTCATATAGGTCATTGCAGTTTTTTTTCAACCAACATTGCTTCATTCCTTTTCTTCTTCTTTGTCAATCACTTTAAAACTCTCTATTGTCTAATTGGAGAGCTTCCCAAACATGTTTATAAGGAACCCCCTTCAAGGCGTTACCTCAGATTGTCAGCGGGAGCATCGGCCCTGTGACTAACAGGGAAAGCCGGTTGAAGAGAGGGAGAGGCGATCTCAGAATCGGAGAGCAATAAATTTGAAATTTACAACAATGGATCACAACCTGAGAACAACATATTGGAATATTACACCAATAAACATGAGTTTATCGGAAGCACTTCATGAGCTTTCCACATATTATAATTGGATGCCATTAAATTCCCGGATCGATTGGGCAATCCAGCTTATTCTGCCATTTTACTATACGATCCTCGGTATTATTGGCATCCCTTGTACGTCTGATTGTGTCCGACAATCAATTCTATAAACCATGTTTAACGACATTAATCTTCTACACCAAAATTAGATTTGTTTTGAGATCGCAAATTTGTCTAAATTAGTTCAAGTGCACAGGGGCGACAGTTTAATGATTAACAACTTGTTCAGAAATGTCAGTATCATATGTATTCCTTTTTACTATCAGTTGTCTTCCACCATATCACAGACATTTCAGTTTACTGCCACCTGTACAATAATTTCAATACTTCACTGGATGCCACAATAACATGGATCAATCAAGCACATTCAACCAAGCTGATATTTTTTTTCTTTCAGCTTGATGCATAATTCCACTGTTTACTCTGTTCCTTACAGTGAACGTAGTGGCAATTGTGATCTTAATTCAGGGAAATTGTGGTCTCTCCAATTGTGTCATTCGCTACCTGGTGTCCATGGCAGCAGCGGATCTACTGGTCATTGTTGTCGACCTGATATTGAGACACATTCCAATTGTTTATTGGGAATATTTTAATTTCCTGTGGGACATGCATGTGTGTAATATCCATGCCATCTTGCTTAATGCAGCCATCGACTGCTCTGTCTGGTTCACTGTTACTTTCACATTTGATCAGTTTGTGGCCATTTGCTGCCAGAAGCTAAAAATTAAATATTGCACTGAGAAAATGGCGGCTGTGGTTCTAGTATCAGTCACTGTGCTGAGCTTCTTAAAGAATATTTTCTGGTATTTTCTGCTATCTGGTTTGTATATGCTGATGAACAGACCCTGGCTTTGTTTTGTAACATTTGAAGTTCAGGATAATCCGGTCTGGATAATCATCGAACTCCTCCATCACATCCTTACTCCCTATGTCCCATTGGTCCTGATTCTACTGCTCAATGTTCTCACCGTCAGACACATTTTAATGAACCGCAAATCCCACAGGAGACTCCGCGCTCACAGCAGTGGGGAGAGGCCCAGAGACCCAGAGATGGAGAGTCGGAGGAAATCCATCATTTTACTGTTTGTTATCTCGGCCAATTACTTTATGTTGTGGGCGTTGTTAATGGTGTATTCTTTATGGAGGCAGGTGTATTATATGGTGTGTTATTCTGTATGGATGGCTAATTATGTGCGGGAATTGGGCTTCATGCTGCAGCTCCTGAGCTGCTGCACAAACACTGGGATTTTCGCCATGACCCAGACGAAGTTCAGGGAGCAGCTGAAGAATGTGCTGAAATATCCCTTTACTCCAATTCTTCGATGCTTTCGATGATTTGAAGAAATTAGTGAGTGAGAGTTTCTACTTTTCCTCCATTTGATATCAGTCTTCCAGTGGGTCGGTGAGCTGCCTCTGTTGCGGCAGAGTGGGGAACTGCCCTCTCCCCATTGTAAAATGCGAGGGCCCGGCTGTGTCCCTGTCACGGCAGAGTCGGCTCTCGCCTATCTCCCTGGTGACAGAGGGGATGGTGGATCCTGTGACCATGGTTAGAAAGCGGGGAGGGCTCTGCGGCCATGCGGACAATGAGGCTCTTGGCTTTGCAGGGCAAACGAGGGCGGGAGTGTGGGGGGAGCGTGCGGAGCCTCTTACTCTGCAAACAGATGGGGAAGGCGCTCTCTCTCTGGGGACAGAGCCAAGCAAGCACCTGTCATCATGAACATGGCCTAATCCCAATCCTGGCCTCCGCTGCCTCCCTCTTGGGTCCTCACAAATTGGAGCCTGGATGGAATGGGGTTGGGGGATTTGGGGCAATGCCATCATCGGCCTGCAGAGAAATAAGGACAGGAAGGGGGGAAGTCATACTAGGTAGACTGTGCAAACTTGTTTCTATCGAATTTTACTGGGGCAGAGTAAGACATAGCAGGAAGATGGTGGAATGGGGCGTGCGAACAGCTGCCTCAAAGGGTGTTTATTATAAAATTAAATGTAACAATAAATTCCGTCCCATTTATTGTTTGTGTTTTCAATATATTTTCTATAGCAAAATAATCAGTGTGAGGAATTGAAAAAAAAACCATCTTGGAAACAAATAGAAACTTTTAGCAAGATGCAATGTGTTGGGTTAAACGTTGACAATATATTGCTGAGGAATTACAGAGTATAGCAAAGTTTATCTACTCCCATTTTGCATGGGATTAGAGTCTGATAACTATGCACAATGTGCACAGTGAAGTCTGGAATATTCACTAACTACCATCTCCAGCCAATATCTCCAATGAGGAATGAGGAGAGAGTTCATGTACAGGGTCAGTTGGCAGAACAACGAGTGCCCCACTGGAGTGAACTGTGCTCCCTGCTGCAAAATTTAATCCCTTACTGCATTGTTCAATATTCACACTTCATCAAACTGTTTCCAGATGAAGACATGCAGTAACTAAAATTCTCTGAATCTGACAAAGAGCAGTAATGGCGCTGAGCTGCCAGCAGAGGGTGGGCACGTATCCCTTTAATGGAAGGCGAGAACTGTTGCTGTCTTGTCAGAGGGGGCGAGGCCTGTTACATCAATTTTAGAGCGGGGGTGGAGCCTGTGGCTGGATTGTCAGAGCGGGGGCTGGGTCTGTTGCTCCATTGTCAGAGCGGGGGCGGGGCCTGTTGCTCCATGGTCAAAGTGGGTCGGGTCCTGTTGTTCCATTCTCAGAGCGCGGGCGGCTATTGTTTCTGCATTCTCAGAATGGGGGCGGGGTCTTTCGCTCAATTTCAGTGCGGGAGGCGGAACCTGTTCTACCTTTTCAGGGCGGGGTCGAGCACTGCCATTGTGATGTCAGTGTTGGGCGGGGCCTGTTGTTGCATTGCGAGAGTGGGTGTGGATTTGGGTTGCGTGATCACATTTTGAAGAGAGTGGACAAGCTCCTCTCGGCCACGTGGTCACAAGTTGCCCCTCCCACTATGGTATCCATAGTAACCAGGGAACAAGTCCAACCCCAACACGAGCATGCTGGGGCTGATTGTCAAATGGACATGGGAGGAATGTTGATATCACAGGTATTCGCGGGTAGGGGGAGGTTTACCAGCTTCACTGGGTGGGAGGGTGTCCATGTTCCCAGTGAGAAGGCCGATATACATGCTGCAGTATAGGTGGGCGTGTATACCGACTTCACTGGGGCCCGGAGATAGATTGAAGAGGGAGGTACATCGTTAGATGTAGACCAGATAAGCGGGGCCAGAGGTGACATGCCAAGATCGGGGCGGTGTGGATATTGCAGCTGAATCATGGAAAGGGATAGATATACCAGCTGTAGGAATGGTGCAGTGTGATACACAAGGTACACGAGGGGAGAGATATACTCCATACTCCGTCCTGGTGGGGAATAGGCCAGGTACACAGGAGCAGCAGAGAGGAGTGATTCATTTCGCAGGCTGTGCAAGGGAGGGTGATATAGCAGTTATAAAGGAGCATGGTTAAGTATGCCAACTACACGATGGGAGGGATTGTTAGACGATGTACACTGGGGAGGGTGTTGATATACCTCGGGGAAGGTGGGAGGTTTATGTTTACAAGGCAAATTTGAGGGTAATATGCATCTTGCCCTGGGGCAGATTTTGTATCAGATTAATAGGGGAACGAGGAGATATATGGACCTGAGCTGATCTCTGTATTTGTTTCAGAGACTGCAATAGTTTCAGGATCTATTTCTGGCTCAGGATTTGTGTTCAAGTTTTCAGAACATACACTGGGATCAGGGTCTGTTTTACATTCAGGTTCTGATTTAGGTACACGCTTGGTATTCTTATCAGGGTGTGTTTTGGTCCCTTGCCAAGGATTCACCTGGATAAGGGTGATCTCACTGTGGAGCCCAGCTTGATCAATCATAATTTAATTGTTTGTTTAGACAGGTGGAGTTTAGCTACTGAACAGAGTCATGGTAGCCAGCTGAAGATCATTTCACAAATGAATGAAACATTTAGTCAACAAGAAAAGATGAACCATATTACACTACTCATTCACCCACAACTATACTTTTAAGATAACTATAGGTTTATAAAGATAGCACTAGCGACACAAACCTTCTTATGCTTTACTGTCCATAGTAAGTAGTCTGTCCATGTAAACCTAAGGTACCCTGTGGTCAGACAGACCGCACTCTGACCTCATGTGATAGATGGTTTCTGAACCAGATGCTATTATTCTGTATTCAACTCCCTGCAAGCACTTGTTACACCGTGAGCAAACTAGTCTCACTGTATTCTGTCCTTTTGAAGAGGGTTTCCCATCTTCAGTCTGCAATACCTCGCCTTGGAATCTTCTCCCAAATTGACGTTTTCTCTCAGACAAGTTCCACAAGGGTATAGCTCCAGGGTTTAGAACCAAACTTTCGATGTTCATCTTCCCTTGTTCACCACATGCATTCAAGCTGTGTTCCAAGCACTCTCTCTCACAAGCTCATCTTTAACAGTACATAACTGCTTCGCATGCTTATAGAAATGATTTACAGAAATGCAAGTCTTATTTAAACTTGTTGCTTTTTCAAATATCTCACTTTAGATCTAAAGCGTGAAGCCTTTCTCATTGCCCCTCACTCTTTACTGTGATTAACAGGTCTTTTTCCCTCGTTCCAGAAGTTCCTTTGCCTCTAACTTCTCCTTTGGACTTTTACTCATTCACTTCCCTGGCATTTGGGTATGTTATTTTTGCTTGGTACATTTTTATTCTTCTGGGGAATCTGCAGCTCCCTCTCTCGGTGCCCAGTCTCTCTGGCGTCCTGGCTTCAAGTGAACTTAAAACTGCTGTTTCATTATTTCTGTGTGTATGTCTGTGGGAGGAACCTGCCTACCTTGCTCCTTGTTGCTAGGCAACACCATTGTTTGTCAAATCTTCTGTCTTTACCTTTTCCTCAGTGCAGACATCAACTCCAGGTTTGAAATGCAAGCAACATTTTAAAGTGTAATTAAACCTTCCATTTGTCCTCTCTTAAAACACACAGATACAGAAATAAATATGAAAAGTAAACTTTAAAGGAAAAACTCATCCTAAGTTCAACAAATTCAAATATAACATACTTAAATTATCTCTATTTCCTAACATGGAGTATATTCGTTTGAATCTGTGTTGGTTTAAGTGGCTGTGCAAGTTTAGGTAGCCGTATTAGATTCATGGCCTGAAAGCGATTCAGTGACTCTATATGTTTCTGGACCTGTATTAATTGCATGGTCCATATTAGTTTCCTTGTCTGTATTATTTCAGCGACACACTTGTGTCATCGGCTCTGTAGGTTTCATCGTCTACATTAGTCCTAGACTCTGTAATAGCTTCAAGGCCTGTATTAGCATCTTGGGCCCTATTAGTTCCTTGGGATGGAGGAAGTTAAGGGCCTATGTGATTAAAGGTTCTTTAATAATTTCAGTGCCTGAAATTTGCAGACTCCAAACGACTACAGCACAGGAGATGAAAAAGATAAGACCTTGGGCACTTGAGTTGCATAGAATATTTTTATTTTAAATAAAAGATATCATCATGATAATAGCTGAATGTGGTTGTGGACTCAAGTATTAGATACTTTATGGTGCTCTACCAGATATGACGTCACCTGACCTGAGGGGGGCTTAAGGTCAGAAAACACATGTTCAAAACTGTCTTAATAGAATTCAAACATTGTGGATAAGTATTCATGTTAGGTAGGAGGGAAGATTTCAGCCTGTGTGAAAAAATAGGGACATGCGATGCATGCACCTGTTACTAGAGATGTCTGTTTAATGTAAAACTCTATGTTGATGAGATCAGAATCTGGAAACGGTTCTTCAACGTGACCAATAATCTGTAAATATGTTGAACACTTGTAATTTAGCAGAGTGCGATCTCAAGCTGCCTTGAGATGGTTCTCTCCTTGCACTTGCTCGAATAAACGATGGTGACCTGTGCCTGCGTCCCCTGTGGTCCGTTTGTCAAAGTAAACACAGTTTGGCGTAGTCGGCAGGATACTCAGATCGGATCCTCGGGGCGGCTCTGAAAAGTGGGCGAGTCCATTTCATGTACTACCTGTAGTTAGTGCAGTAAGCCTACGCGACAACGGTCCAGTTAAGTTTCGAAATAATCGGGAGGACGACTCAGGACAGATGATAGGAGGAGCCGATAAGAGGCAGAGGCACGCAGGTGGGCTAACATTTGAGATAGACCCTTAGCCGAAGCCGCGTAGATCAGACGCCAGTTAAACAATTAGACCACATATCCCACAAATAACTAAATCATTAGGGCCGCGGGAATCTAACTTCCCGCAGACGGGGATATATGAACAGAAGGCCGTCAGCAAAACAGAATAGAGCTATGGAACTCGATTGGGGAACCGCTGACTCCATTACGAGGTACATAGCGGAACAACATTCAAGATTAATCACAAAAATGCAGAAAGTGGGGTGGAATCCACAGGGAACTATTGGACAACAAAATCAGTGGTGCCTAGAATTAAATGATAAGGCAAAGAAAGGGGTGATGGTTATTCTTACCTTGTATAATTGATTTAAGTTACAAGACCTGCTTGTGCTGTAGAGAGAAAGAGAGAAAAAGGTGTATCCCTAGGGAGTTAATCAGCAGTGACAGGCAGGACCAGGGCAAATGTGAGGTTTGGTCTGTTTGGTAGTCCCTAAAGGTGGAGCCTTCAAGATCCCTTTATTTCCCCCACTGCTATTAGAGGTTTACTTTAGAATATAAGAGTTTAAACTCAAGTTTAGGATACAGGAATTTAAATACTTACCCCTGAACATATGTTTGTTTGTGGGCACGAAGCATTTGTATGTGAGCTTGAATGTGATTTCTTCCGTAAATTGTTATCTGTGTGTCTAATTCAGCACTTTAGGGTTGAATTCCCCATGTTAGATTAAATGAATATTATACTGAAACATTGCAAAGTTTTGTGTCTGAAGTTTGAAATGAAATTTCTGGCAAAGAAAAAACGCAAGTTGAAAGTCATATGAAGCCAAATAGGGTTAGATAAACCAACATTTGTACAGGCCCCTTGCAGACTTTTATCAGCAGCTTCCAAGCTAATTAGGATTCACACATTCGAGTTGGTATTCTAAAATTATGAGGGGGAAAATAAAGATTACTTGAAATTCGAAACGATTCTAGGGAAACCGAAAAACATCAATACAAGGTCCAAGTGGTTCCAATGGACAAAAAGGGGTTTCCTTTGAAGAGATGAATTAAATATTAACGGAGATCTGCATTTCAACAGCACTGTAATTTGAATTTGGGACAATATTGAGATGTAAAGTGCAGTGTAATTTAAGAGGTCACTTTCAGTACTGGGGAGACTATCCATAGATAAAGAATGTTTCGATAAAGAGATGGGACTTCTAATGTGGATACAAATCTTTACATTTGCAAAAGAGATTGTTTTAATTTTGATATTTTAAATTACGTTTCTTATGAAGTTTAAAATTTGAGGTTTAGTTCCTGATACTTTCTCAAAAGAGTAATTTAATGTTAAAAGGTTTGACAGCAATTGGCACTGATTCAAATGCTGCAGACTTTTTTTATTTTTAAGCCTCTCCCCAAAATATGAAGACAAGCTGAAGACCTTGACAAAGTTTGGCATAAATCCAATTCTTTGGTCGAGTTAATGAATATATGATAATTCTAAAAGAAACAGGCTAGATCAATTTAGTGGGTTACTTTTGGGACAACAAAACGTTGTTTGACAAGAAGATAAGTAAGCAAAACATGTCAATGCCTGATTCCTGTTTTAAAACTATCATAATACTTAAATGGATTTTAAATTCTCTTCACACATCTGAACAAGATAAGATTGTAGTCTGTTGTATGTGTAAAATGGTATGAGGCAAGTAGGAGAAAGAGTTAGGGAAAGAGGACACAATATACAATCTGTTTTAAGGGAACTGAATTTGATAACCTCGCCATCAACTGAGATATTGGAACTGCACAGGTGAGATAAGCAAAGATCTGGAGGCAGAGATCTTCATTGATACGGAATAGTTAAATCTACCTAAATTGTAAGGAAACATTATAAACGATCAAGACAATAGAGAAAATGACCTCAAAAGAATCTTATGATGATCATATTCAGGGGAAAAACGAACTTAGAGGTAAACTTATGAGGAATCTATAGTTCAGGAATTGAAATATAAGGAGCAATAATACTTAAATATAATTTACCACAATGTGGATATAGGTGAAGGGAAAACTGTAAAAAGGCTAAATAGATGAATTAGTGATAGTATTGACGTGCCTGCGAGCTACAAAAAGTAAGACCACACGGTTAACACTATGATGACAGACAGAGCTAAGCAGCTCCCATAGAGAGCCGTCACTGGAACTGAAGATACTGAGCAATTTAAACAAAGGACAAAAAGGTGCATTGTACAGTTATATCGGCAGTTTAGGGAGTTGAGGTCGGACGTGGGACAGCTGGAGACAGTAGCCTGGAAGGATGGAGGGTTCCTATCCAGATGTATTCAGATCAGGGAACTAATTTCACCAGAAGATTCATTAAATAAATGAATAAATTTAAATATAAACAGAAATTCCCTACCAGCGACAGAGCTCGGGCATGGTGGAAAGGATGAACTGAACTTAAAAAAAAACATTAATCACAAAAGCAATTCAAGATATAGGGCACAGTTTAATATGCTAGTGCGCCTTCGGGCTACCTCAAGCAGGATCCATTTGAAATAATGATAAGGAGAGCAATGCAGTTACCGAGGGAATCATCGTAGAATTGGGAGGTGTAGGACACCTAAAAGGAAGGATGCGTGATTCTGTGAGGGAAATAAGTCAGCAATTGGATGAGTTGAGGAAGGATGTTAGAGGCAGATGGTTGATTAAGGATATGGAAACTGGAAAATCCAATGAGCAACAATGGACCAGGTGGTGAATAGGTGATGGTTAAGGTGAACCCAGAGCGAACAGACATGGACCATACCAGGTAATTATGAAAGGTGATATATGAGTACTTGTAGATATGAGAATGGGAATTAAAGGGAAGCATTACACGCAGTTAAAGGTGCATGGAAATTAGCCAATCGGTAACGTGGAAAACGGGAGCCGATGATAATATCTCCACAGATCTACAATCTTGGTCGTGGGCGTATCATTACTGGCCACAAGGTCAGGGATCATCACTGCTCATCCCTCACTGCAGGAGAAAGTTTGGTACAGCACGGACAGTGCCGAATGTGACACGCAATGATAACAGCAAGAGAACAAGTGCTAGCTAATTGTAGTAAGGGTTTGCTTCAGATCAGGCGTGGGAGGTCCGTCACTATCCAGCCACCTCCAAATTCTACTTCCACAGCCCGAGTAGAGGTAATTGAAACCCCTCAAACCACACCGACTAACCCAACTTGTACAACTGTGCATCCAGGACCGACTGGTTAATCAGAAGTTTTATTTTTATGATAAAGTAAATCACGAGCTGGTACCCGTAGTATTGAACATATCTGGAATGCCCTGCCCGAGTGGTTCTCAACCCATGTTTGAGATCTACACACGGCTCTAATTGGCCAGTTCATGACTGAAGCATTTCAGTTCCACGGAGGAATGCGACCAGGCTTGGGAGGGAACCGAGTTAAGTGCAGCCTGATAAATGATGCCGCTACGATATTCAATATATGGGCATCAGTGCCTGATTCAGAATCTGGCAACTGTTGGTCAGAAGGTCCTGATCTTGAGCTCCAAGCTTAAAGAAATCTTCGAAAGGAGACAGGGGGCTCATAAAACCCTATTAAAACCCAATTAAATAGAGACCAGGACATGACACAATTAATCCAAAACCTGGCTACAGTGCTCAAAGGTAATGCGGGGATGATAAACAAACTGATTAACATAGGGGAAAATAATTCAGACGAAGCAAGCAGAAATGATCTTTGCAAAGCACATGGATCCTGGGCACTGGAACAAGCCTGCGAGAATATAAGACCGATTAATGAAGGGGTATTTCCTTTATGGGTAACCTGTGAACATTTATTTAATCTTTAAAGATGCAAGGATCATGACTTGACCGGTTGCTCAAAGGTTTAACAAGCGTATATCGAATGAATGTTGACTGTATAGAGGAAAGCAATATTCTAATAAGCATTGTTTTAGTAATATCTGTCATACTTCTGTCAACACCCGGCAGGGCATTATGTAGAGTAGAACATATTGGGGTTTCACGGAGGGATTGCTATATTAGGCATCATGATATTCCACCATATGCAGTAGACACAGATGTAATATATTGAGCACAACACTAGAAGAGTGCAGGATAGAGGCCGCTGCAGTAATATCCACACCCAATATATGAGAAAGATGAGGCTAAGTGCCGATTTAGAGCAGCAAAAAACTGTACAATGGAAACTATATGCTCTACAAAGGAACTGCAGATGTCGTTAAACCTGCTGAGTTTTTCCAGCATTTTCTTTTTTTTTTAATTTCTGGCATCCACAGTATTTTGCTTTTATCAGTCAGAATCATACGTGCCTCGGAGGGCAGTGGCAATGCTCGATTTCCCAAGCGACCGCTGCCCCTGTCATTCTGACTGGATGGTGGAGATCATGCATTTTGAAATCATTGTTGAAGGAGCCTAGACAAGTTGTTGCAGAGCATTTTGTAGATGCTGTTCACTTCAGCCACTGTGAGCCACTGGAGATTTCAAACCCCAGCGTTGACCTCATGCCTTGAATTTCATGGTATCTGTACCAAATTATTGAGTGTTTCCAGGTCCACACATATCCTCATAGTGCACGACTCTGGTGCCACATCTGCTTTGTCTGTCCCACTGGGCGAGCAGGTTGTGCCCTGGGACATTCTTGGAAATGTCTGGGATATAGGTTGCAGGTTATAAGAGCGTAGCATTCTGCTGCCTAACTATTCTGTGTGAAAACTCTCCGACATATAAAAATGTTCTCCATTTGTTTATGATCAAGATGAATTTCATCGGCAAAGTGGGCTGAGCATTCACTCAGGGAGTGATCCCTAACTCAATATTTGAAGTCCAATCTTTTTTAAGTCCTCTGTAGTCTTTGCAATCATGGTGCGCGAGAGCTTAGTGCCTTGATTGAGCACTTCCTTAGGGCAGTTCAGAACCAACTACGTTGCTGTGAGTCTAGTTCCGCATGTAGATCAGGCCGTACGTTACATTAGTTGACTATCCCTGAATATGGTGTACAATGTGCTAAACTTACTTGAGAAAAAAATGTATATAAAGGCGTTAAAAGCAGTTTGGAGAAGGTCCACTGTGGCAATCCTCATAGGCGGACATTTCTAATGAAGAAGGTTTGAACATGTCAGAGTGGTGCAAATATTATAAGGTAGCTGTGGTGGAGTACTTTTATTATCCAACTGTAGAGAACGGCAGTGGTCATGTAAAGGGAAGAGAAGGACAATAATTCTTCGTGTATGCTTAGAATGTTCTACTGACGTAGGTGTCCAGTCTAAAGAGCAATGATGAACTGCTGGGCCTGGCTCTTTGGGTTGAGGTCGCCAAAGTAGATCACGATTCATTGGGAGAACAGTTAGAGGACATTGATCATTGTAGCATAAATTTCAGGATGACTATGGAAAAGTAAAATGAAGAATGCAGAGTAAGAATAATGAGCTGGCAGAAGCCAAATTCAGTTGTGTAAGCATGGGTCGAGGCCAAATAAATTGGATCCAAAGGTTGGGAGGTGACACGGGAACTGAGCAATGTGCTACATTAAAACAACAGATGATTTGGGCACAGTCAAGTTGTGATCCCTGAAAAAGGAAAGACAGGGCAGACAAATCCAGACCTGTCTGGATGACCAAGACAGTAGCAATTAAAATAGTAGGCTTGTCAGGAAAGTTGCAGATATGGAGATAATGAACCTGAAAGCTTTTACGTGGATAAAACAGAAGTAAACCAAGACTCTTGTTAGTCAGTCGGAGATGCATTTGTACGGTAACTACTGTTTAAAACCTAAATGATCTCCCATCCTCTCTTCATGAGCTTTCATCTGTAAATTTGTTTGCATGATTTCTTAGCCGCTTGCCAACTTCAGCCCTTTTTTAATCACATTATGCACTTGAATCAAACAGAATATGTGATCGGTTTTAACGCTGAATGTGGGAATTAAGTATGTTTGCATCAGGCACTCAGTATTCCCGTTTCATATGTGAACGTCCATGGACAGAATAAAATGGGTTCCTTTGTATCCGTAGATTCAGTAGTTACTGTTCATTATCATGCAAAATAATAGGAATTGTAAGGGTAACAGTAAGAGTAAAAGGTCGAGAAATAGGAAGAAGTAGAAGGAGCAGAAGAAGATGAATAAGAAGGAGGAGAAGATGAAAAAGAAGAAGGAGAAGAGGATGAAGAAGGAAGACAAGATGAAGAAGAGAGGATGAAGAAGAAGGAGAAGAAGGAGAAGAAGAAGTAGAAGAAGAAGAAGAAGATGAAGAAGAAGAAGAGAAGATGAAGATTACCAAAGCCAGTTTTCACTATTGGATCGATATTATCTTACTCTAGATTGTGTCATGTTCTCTCAAGAGTTTTCATTAACATATTTTGATTGGACTTTGCCATGCGAGTGTGTTTTCCACCACCTTATTGACTCCATAAGGAAATTGGCTGATGCAATGTGCTCCCTCTGCTGACTATAACCAATAACACCTTTCAGAGGCATAATTATGTCATTGGAGATTTAACTACTGTTTAAATAAGAGCGTTTTGAAAGTTTCAGCTGGGACTGCCAGTCAGAGAAGTGCTTTCCTATTCATCACAGCTATTCACAACAATGAGATATCCATTAACACAACAGATTGAACGCATTTACTATCCAATTCTTGCAGCCTTTGGAGTTTTTGGTGAGCATGTCTCTCAGCCATTGATGTTATCAACATGTGTTAAGCTCACTGCTGCAACTGCAGCTTTACTTTCCACACATTCATCTGTTCTTTTCACTCAGTAGTATGATGGAATAATTTCTGTTTTTGATTTCGGACTTACAATGCATCTTTTTTTTATATCTGAAATTATATATGAATATTCAAACTGTTTAATATTAATGATTTATTCCTTTTACTGATTACCAATTGTCTTGCATAAGACCTAATGCTATATCTTCAGAAACTGTTAACGCTGTCATGTTCAACCAAGCAGAAATATTTATTCAGGAATTATTTTTATTTATTTACAATGTTGCCAGATCTGTTTTACCACCAGGCAGCACTAAGTCCTCTAACGCCAATAAAGTGGTTCAGTTAAACTTGGATTTTAGCGATTTCATATGTCTTCCCTGCAGTGAAATATTTATTATGCATTAATCTATGGAAGTTTCCTGGGCTTGAGATTTGGCAGTTCGTATTTCATTGATTGTGGAGCACTCTTCCCCAATTAACTACAATATGAAGCTAAATGATCTGATATGTCCGTTGGATCAAGAGCCTTCCTGTGTCTGGGTGGATTAAAATCTGCAGTGGCAATGTCGGCTTTTCGATAAGAGAACACATGTCCATCTAAAGCTGCACGTTATAATTACAGCAGAGTGAAAAATGCAGTTGAAACAGAGGCAGACTTGTGTAATTTGCAGAAACATTAAAGTCTGACGGAGATGCTTTGAAACTGGCAAAACGATTCTGAGAATGGGTTAACAGAAAAGGAAGCTATGGAACAAAATCTACGAGCTTGATGTTAGGATTGAATCGGCCGGGGAAGGGTCATTGAAACAATCATGCATTGGTACTGCTCTATTCGGATGAATTAGAACGGTCGCCTGGAAATGAATTCAGAGCAAGGAGAGAGAAAAGGTGGGGCAAGGAAGAGAAGCAGGGAGTGTGGGCGAGGGGGATGACCATAAAGAGAGTGAAGCAAAGGGAAAGCGCAGCAGCATAGGTAGTTCATGATGAACTGGTGGCTTTTATCAGAGCCATCCCTCACCTTCACTGATCTGTTCCTGAAGCCAAAATTGCATTATGACCTGGTGGGTTGCCTCAACATGAATTCGGATGCCGTATCGAGTGAAGAAAAAAAACTGTTTGCAGTGCAGTCATTAAGGGCAATATCCCTTAGGTTTTTGGAGATGAATCGTTCAGGATACAAAAAAAAACACATCTCAATCCTCAAGTTTCTGCTGAGTTGTTGGAGCCGAACTCACCATGGAAGTGGAGAGTATCCACGACATTCTTGGCGTGTTCCTTGTAGATGTTGGGCAGGCTCTGGGTAATTACTCACCATGGAATTCCTAGCCTCTATAGTGTTCTTGTGGTCAGAGGATTTACTTCGCTCATCCAGTTTAGTTTCTGGTCAACGGTATCACCCGGGATGTTGATGGTTGGAGATTCAGCGGTGACAATGCTAATGCATGTGAGGCACGATCTGTAGATTTTCGCTTGTTGGAGTTTGCCTTTGCCTTATACGAGCGTGACCCGAATGTTACTTGGCAATTGTCAGCCCAAGTCGGAATATTCTCCAGGGCTTGCTGCATTTCGACATGCATTTTTTCAGCCCCTGAGGAGTGGCCTTGTGCAATAATCAGTGAACTTCCCCATTTCTGAGAGCATGATGGAAGGACAGTCAGTGAAGAAGCAGCTGAAGTCGGTTGGGCTTAAAACATGACCCTGACGAACTCCTGGGGTGTCGTCCTGAAACTAAGATGATTGATCTGCAGCAACCATAACCATCTTCCTTTGTGCTAGTTATCACTCCAAACAGCGGAGATTCCACCCCCCACCCCTCCCCCCCACCCCCAACCACCACAACCACCAGCAGATTGGATCCAGCTTTGCTACGGATATTTGAATCCACACTGGGTCAAATGTTGCCGAGATGTCAAGGGCAGTCACTCTCACGTCACCTATGGACTTCTGCCCTATTATCCATGTTTGAAACAAGGCTGTAATAAAGCAACAAGCTGAATGTCCCTGACTGAACCTGAATGGCAGTCACTGAATTGACAATTATATTCTAAGTTTTACTTGATCACAGTGCCAACACCATCATCCATCAAATTCCTTGTGACTGAGAGTTGACTGTGGGGCCAGGTTTCCTGCTTTCCTGGTTCTTACGCCCCCCACTGTCGGATGGATGCAGCAATTGCAGCACCACTGGTCGATGTTAGCTGGTGTCGCAGCTAGATCTTGAGAATAATTGTACAACCTCAGCCACACAGTTTTCAGGGAAAACACCTTTTGTAGTATGCAATGCATTGCGCTGTTTATGTCATGACATCGCCTCTGTCCCAGCAAACTGCTGCAGAATTTCTTCTGAGCAGGTCCAACCGTCTTCATCTTCTGCGGCAGACACCATGTTGGCCCAACTACCTTCAATGCCTTCATCATTATTATCCCCTCGACATAAATTCATGTTTCAGGGTGTCCGCTGGACATTGCACATGCACTGCTCCACAGGAATTGACGGTATCTGTGGCCATATGCAGCAGGAACGGGACAGAATTCAGACTAGGATTGCTAAGTGGTAAATAATATCCACTTGTACAACAGTGAGGAAGTTGACCACACCCAACAAGACAGCTTATATTTTGTTCATATTAACATGCAATGGCATAGCCACCTCTGAATCCTAAGCCATTGGCCAGGAATGAAATAAAACAGCAGCGTATATAATGTAACCATAAGAGCATCTTAGAGCTTGGAAATTCTGTGGCAAGTAATCCACCTGCTGATTCCCCAATGCCTGACCACCATCTGCAGGGCACAATTCATGAGTCTCATCCACCACTCTTCAATCCTCTGGATGGCCACAGCTCCAACAATTCATAAAAAGCATTTCAGTATCCAGGACATAACAAGTCACTTGATTGGCACCCCAGCCATTCCCTTAACCACACTCCCAAGAGCGACACACAGTAGCAGCTGTGTGTGCCATGTGGAAGTTGCAGTGCAATAACTTAACAAGGCTCCTTAGGTAACAACTTATAAACAAGTGATCTCATCTACCCCAAAGGAAATTCCAACCGATGCATGGGAAGACTGCAAACTCTCAGTGTCCTCCAATCCACACACCATTCTGCCTTGAAACTATGTCGCCGTTCTTCCTCTGTCACTTGGTCAAAATCCTGAAACTCCCTCACTCACGGCACAAGAAGGCAGCTGGCCTCCACAGCCTGAGGGCTAGTTAGATATGGGTAATAACTGCTGGCCTTGCCCGTTATCCCCATCTCCTTTGAATAGACGAGGTCATAAATATAATAAAATGCTTGGCATGAATATAATTAGCTGAAAAACGTCATCTGTGATTTTGGAAAAGACAGAAAGTGGCGAATATAAAAAAGCCACTCTGCACTGCTGCCTACAGATAGATGTAAATGTTTCAGCCTTATCGTTTGCACAGACCTTCTGGTCTCTCTTATCATTGAGAATGGCGCCAATATGAGGAAAGGAGTTGCACCATGGTGCATGAATATTCAGGGTTGGTTGTGGGAGAGCCGACGAGTTTGGATTTGACACAGGTATGAGCGAATCACTTAAATCTGGAAAATAGGTTTCAAGTTCCTCTGCTGCACATCCACGTAGCCCGATGTTGCCCTTTCAATGGGTTGGTTTATCCTTCCCAAGTAACCCCCTTGTTGCAGCTGGCATGTTGTCCACCACTGCTCATTGAAATTCAACTGCAACCCCCCCAACCCCCAGCTTGATGGTAATTGCAGCGCGAATGATATGTTGACCAAAGGGGAAACATCTATTTATAAAATACTATCCTGCTGTTTTAATGGTGCACACTGTCTCCTGGGTGCCAGGCTTTGAGTTGAAATATGTATTTAAAAACGCCAATTAAAATTCTAGCTATAATAAACATATGTAGAGCCCTTTGGAATTCAGGGCTTCGGGTGGCATTAGGATTGTTTAGTGCATGGCTGAGATTCTGGGCGGGGTAAATGTAAGGACCTACCCCATTCTCCGTTTCCTGTGATCCCAAGCCAGTTAGCAGTTGCAAAGACACATAACACACAATCACCCCATCACAAAATTACACAGTGCAGGAGAGCCTTCGGCCCATCGAGCCTGCACCAGCACGTGAGAAACAGCTGACCTCCCTACATAATCCCACATCATGAGCCTTTAGTATGAAGAACAGACCCCATGCACAATATGATTTTAAGTTGTCCCGCCTTCCAATTGTCATGGGAAGGTGCTCTGTGTCAGGCAATTTCTGGTGCTGTTCACACCCCCTGCACCTTATTTTGTTTTCCCGCTGCCTGCCATTGAGATGTACATTCATCGGGATCTGTCCAGCCCAATAAGTTGAGTTAAGGCATAACTACACTTCTAAATTAGCATTGTTATCCTTCTGCCAGAGTACATTTGGCCAGCCTACTAACATCAGAGCTTCTTCTAAGTGATGTATATAATTGAGGAGAAATGGCTTGTTAGCTGAGGGCAGGAAACATGAGGTGATCAGCAGGGCTTTCACTATTCCATCTGTTAACTCTTTCCAGAGGCTTTCGTGTTGCTGCTCCACCCGCAGATCTGCCCTCAAATTAATCTGCCTCATCTTTTTTCTCTCTTACAGTTAACTTATTGTCGATTGTGATCCTATCACGAGGAAAATGTGGTCTCTCCAAATGTATCACTCGCTACTTGGTGGCAATGGCAGTAGCAGATCTGCTGGTAGTTATCGCTGAACCAGTATTACACAGGACTGTACAGATTAATTTCCCTGATTCATTCATTTCCATTACACCCGTTTGCAGTTTTGTTTATTTCCTGGTTTTCACAGCAACAGTGGTGTCTGTTTGGCTCACAGTCAGTTTTACCTTTGACCGATTTGTGGCTATTTGTTGTGAGAAGTTGAAAGCAAAATATTGCACTGAAAGAAATGCAGCCTGGCTAATTGGAACAGTAAGTGTGCTTGGCTCTTTAGTGTCTGTCCCCTGGTATTTTAAACATGAACCTGTACATATAATTGATAACATTCCCTGGTACTGCATCAGCAAAGCGAGCTTCTTCAATTCCACTGCTTGGGCCGTATTTGTTATCTTTTATGTCATTTTAACACCTTGTGTCCCGTTCATTCTGATTTTACTTCTGAATCTTCTGGCAGTCAGACGTATTTTAGCAGCCAGTAGGGTCCGCTTGAAACTCCGGAATCGCAGCAATGGACAGATTGAAAGGGACCCAGAGATGGAGAACCGAAGAAAATCCATTGTCTTACTGTTCAGTATATCTGGCAGTTTTGTATTGTTATGGGTGATGCAGGTTGTATTTTACATTTATCGGCGCATTGAACAGGTTTTTTCTTATTCAGTCGCTGACTCTCTTTATTCCGTAGATGCCACAGCAAATATGCTGCAGCTGCTCAGCTCCTGCACCAACACTGCTATTTATGTTGTGACCCAGAGTAAATTCAGGGAGGAGTTGAAGAATGCAGTAAAATACCCGTTCAAATTTATTTTTAAATTGGGCAACTCATAGGTAGAATGCAACATATATATTAATCATAATTAAATGTTGAAATATATTCATTTCCCCAGGTTTCCACCTACGTTAACCAGGAAATAACATTTTATATTAGCAACGTGGTACCCGCAAAGCTCTTAATCGGATTCTGTTCCTCAACTTCAACTCAATCACAAAGATGTCAATGAGAGCAAAATGGAATGGTTATCAAATCACAGTGGCGTTTTTGGTCTGAACAGAAAGGGAGCAGTCTTGGCTCATAGAAAGAGAGATGGAGAGAAGAGGTTGGTAGAAAGAGCAGAAGAGCTAATAGATAGAAAGTTAGATAGATAGATAGAAAGAGAGACAGAAAGATAGATAGAGAGATCGATTTAGAGATAGGGAGTTATAAGTAAAGATAGAGAGATCGATAGATTGTTAGATAGAGACAGAGAAAGATAGATATAAAGATAGAGAGATAGAAATAGAGATAGAGAGATAGAGAGTTAGATAGATAGAGAGATAGAGAGTTAGATAGATAGAGAGTTGGATGGATAGAGAGCTGGAGAGATAGATAGATAGAGAGATAGATAGATAGATAGATAGGTAGATGGATAGATGGATAGATAGATAGATAGATAGATAGATAGATAGATAGATAGATAGATAGATAGATAGATAGATAGATAGATAGATAGATAGATAGATAGAGGGGGTGTGTATGTGTGAGAGAGTGATAGGGAGACAAGGATCGAGGGAAAAATAGAAAATTTGTAAAATAAAGAAAGGGAGGGGAGAAATGGCGACTGATGAACAGTGTGAAACATCTATGTTTGATCGACACGTACACAATTGACTGATGGACGAAGTAGCATATCTATTGATAGCATGATTGATGATAGTGGTCATGTAGAAGAGAGACATAAAGCTGATTGTTTAGAAAAGGTCATCACAAATGAAAAATTAATTTTAAACCGAGGGAAAAATATATAGATATGTCGTAACTTGACAATAGATATGTAGGAGCTATTACGAGAAGGGAAGACATGTAGAGGGAGGTGTTAAGTAAAATGTGAAGTGCGAGTCGAGGAAATATAAAAAGTAAATAAAGTTACAAATGCTATCGATGAGAGTATTAGAATGTTTTCTGAAGTGAAGCAGGTAACAAAGATAAATGATACGCAGAATAGGTGGGGGGGGGGGGTACTGTTAACCAATTAAATTTATAAAGAAAACAGACAGCAAACAAACGATCTGGGAAAAAAATGCAGCGTGTAAAGATTCCCTTTCACACCTTTCTGCGCTTCATGCCTCACTCAATTCACTTTGCACTTGGAGCCGTCTAACGATCCCCCTTTCTGGGGCATTCTCGTTCAGAAATCTGCTACGGAGCTCTCTGCTGTTTTCCCACCTCCACTGCTCAATATCCTCCTTGGGGTTCCTGCAGACCCACGCACCACAAGCTTTCCTCAGTGACAATCTCTTAATTCGGCTCGAGACATTGGTCACCGCACAAGCTGGATGGCGTAATAGAGGCAATCAGAACAATCCTCTGTGGAAATGGTTACCACGATCACATCAAAGCTAACTTTATCGCACAGAATCATGAATTGGACTAAGGCCGCCATTTTCTACCCTCACAAGTGCCTAGACCAATCTTAAAAGGCCCTGGGAGTGTGGGTTGCCTCTAGAGTTTGGTCGATAATTGAAGTTCACAGATGCTGCCAGACCGGCTGACCTTTTCAAGCATTCTTTTCAGAATTCCAGCATTTGCAGTATGTGGCTTTCATATCTCAATCAGGAGCCAGTCAATTTAACACTAACAGAAAATCACAGACATTTATGTGCAGAACTCTGTGAATAAACACACATATTTAAATGTTCATTTAAAATATGGAATTGTTATGTCTTTAGAGCTACACTCTGCAGTTGCAACTTTATTTTTATGTTATTTCCTTTGGCACATCAATTTTTTTAAGCAAATGCAGAATACATTTTTTTGCTTCTGAGAGTCTGTGATCGAATAACTGAAGTTTAATGGAATTTCAGTCCATGGGTGCGTCAAGAAGACGAATAACAACATTGAGTAATTGAGATTTAAGTGAGAACGTAACGAGGAAACAAGAGAGAGAGAAGACCACACAGTATGAAATTAACAGGCACGTCAGCAAAGAATCAGAGAGGGAGATAATGGTCGAGTGAAAGGAAAGGGAGGGGAAGAGGGCCACACTATGAGTGATGGAGAACAAAGAGATGTATAAGAAAGTTGAAGAAGGTAAACAAGGAGAAGAGACGTGAACTTAATGTGCGCGAAAAAATGAGGGAAAAACACGAGGCAGGAAAGTCGAACATAAATCAGGACTAAGGAAAATACATATGGAAATCAAATATCTCGGTAACATAAGATAAATGCACAAAAATGCGGATGGAGTAAATCTGAAATAGAGACAGTAAATGTTGCAACATCCCAGCAGCCCTGGCAGCATCAAGTCACATGGACTCGGAAGCCTAACTCTATGTTTCTCTCTCCACAGATGGAGGCAGACTTGCTCAGAATCTGCAACAGTTTGTGTTCTTATGTGGATAAACTAATCATTTTAGGAAAATATAGACGCACCAAAACGTTAAGGAATGTTATAGGAAGATTGTGATGCCAAGAGAAAGATAGGCAAAGAGGTACTAATACATTAATAACTCGTCGTTGTTAAGAGGGATAATGAAAGAGACAGGCAGGCAAAAGGATATATTCGGAGTGTTAAGATAAACGAAGCACATCATCATAGAGCGATGAATGAATGAAGCAGCTCTCGAGAGAAGATAATGTTAAACAGACAAAAAAGACAGATAGATGAAGTATTGAAAGATAAAACAAATATTACACAGTTTGCACACAGCAGGGGAGAGTTTTAATTGGGAGGCTGTAAACTAATGAGCATTTTAGTTTACAGAGAGGGGCACTTCTACGTTATTTCTAACTAAACTGTCAGGACACTGACCTATGCAATTTATTTTTATTTTCATCCACTGTGTGTGCGGAATTCTGAGGGTCTTCAATACAATTGAAATTTGGTTAGACTTACAATTCTCATTTCATATCAAACATTCTCTCAAGCCTTTTGTTACAGAGACCAGACTGTCATCACTGCACAGCTACATCCACAAATCTCCTGCAGACTCTGTCATGTCTTCACTGAGTCAAATCTCTGCTCAGCTCCCAGCTTTGAAGAGGGGTCACTCCTGAACTTCACTCTGCATTGATTCTCTCACCTCCCCAATTTCCACTCAAACCAAGCTGTGTGCTCACAGCTCAGATCTGTGAGGGCCACTGTCAATGTAGTGAGACAGCTTTTCTGGACTCTCTCTCTCTCTCTCTCTGTGCCAACACTCATAGCACTAATCCTGATCCTCTGGGATCTCACTTTGCCTGTCAGGTTAAACTGGGAGCTGCAGACACAACAGTCATTCCAAGATGCATTGCAGCCCATCAGAATTTAGAAGATATTTACAAAAGTTTCCAGGCTTTCTTGCAGTTGGGATCTTTCTCCATTCTGTCTGCTCAGGGTGTTTGATAACATAGTTTCCCCTGCCGATATGAAGTTGTGTTTCATTCCTGATTTCAAATTTAGAATCTGGTGATTTCACACAATGGGATAAACACGCTGACAGCAATGGATTGTCTTTCATTGACTTCATTCGCTGCCAGATTACAGACTGAATCGTGAACTCTGAACACAGAGCCCACACTGAAGACAGAGCTCACACTGAACACAGAGCTAACACTGAGCACAGAGCCCACACTGAACACAGAGACCACACTGAACACAGAGCCCACACTGAAAACAGAGCTCACACTGAACACAGACACCGCACTGAACACAGAGCTCAGACTGAACACAGAGCTCACACTGAACACAGAGCTAAAAACTGAACACAGAGCCCACACTGAACACAGAGATCGCACTGAACACAGAGCCCACACTTAACACAGAGCCCACACTGAACACAGAGCCCATACTGAACAGAGAACCCACACTAAACACCGAACACACACTGTACACAGAGCTCACACTGAACACAGAGATCGCACTGAACACTGAACCCACACTGACACAGAGACCACACTATACACAGAGCCCACACTGAACACCGAGCCCACACTGAACACACAGCCGACACTGAACACAGAACCCACACTGAACAGAGAGTCCACACTGAATACAGAGCCCACAGTGAACACAGAGCTCACACTGAACACAGAGCCCTCACTGAACACAAAGCTCATTCTGAACACAGAAACCACACTGAACACAGAGCCCACACTGAACACAGAGCCCACACTGAACACGGAGCCCACACTGAACACAAAGCCCACACTGAAAACAGAGCCCACACTGAACACAGAGCTCACTCTGAACACAGAACCCATATTGAACACAGAGCCCACAATGAACACAGAGCCCAGACTGAACACACAGCCCAGACTGAACACAGAGCTCACACTGAACACAGAGCCCACACTGAACACAGAGCCCACACTGATCTGAAAGAAGACACTGAACAAAGACCCCACACTGAACACAGAGCCCACACTGAACACAGAGCTCACACTGAACACAGAGATCACATTGAACACAGAGCTCACACTGAACACAGAGCCCACACTGAACACAGAGATCACATTGAACACAGAGCGCACACTGAACACAGAGCGGACACAACACAAAACCCACACTGAACACAGAGCCCACTCTGAACACAGAAACCACACTGAACTCAGAGCTCACACTGAATACAGAGCTCACACTGAACACAGAGCTCACACTGAACACAGAGCGGACACTAAACAAAAAAACACACACTGAGCACAGAACTCACTCTAAACACAGAAACCACACTGAACACAGAGCTCACATCGAAAAGAGAGCCCACACTGAACACAGAGCCCACACTGAACACAGAGACCACACTGAACACCGAGCTCACACTGAACACAGAGCTCACACTGAACACAGAGCCCACACTGAATGCAGAAACTACACTGCACACAGAGCCCACACTGAACACAGAGCTCACACTGAACACAGAGACCACACTGAACACAGAGCCCACACTGAACACAGAGCCCACACTGAACGCACAGCGGACACTGAACACAGAGCGGGCACTGAACACAAAACGCACACTGAACACAGAGCTCACACTGAACACAGAGCTCACACTGAACACAAAACGCACACTGAACACAGAGCTCACTCTGAACACAGAGCCCACACTGAACACAGAGGCCACACTGAACACAGAGCTCACAATGAACACAGAGCCCACACTGAACACAGAGCCCACACTGAACATAGAGCCCACAGTGAACACAGAGCCCACACTGAACACAGAGACCACATTGAACACAGAGCTCACACTGAACACAGAGCTCACACTGAACACAGAGCTCACTCAGAACACAGAGCTCACTCAGAACACAGAGCCCACACTGAACACAGAAACACACTGAAAATAGTGCCCACACTGAACACAGAGATGACACTGAACACAGAGATCACACTGAACACAGAAACCACACTGAACGCAGTGCCCACACTGAACACAGAGCTCACACTGAACACAGAGCCCACACTGAACACAGAGCCCACACTTTACACAGAACTCACACTGAACACAGAGCCCACACTGAACACAGAGTCCACACTGAGCACAGATCCCACATTGAAAAAAGTGTCTCACTAAGGATCCTTAGTTAACACCTTCCAAACCCACAACCACTACCATCCAGAAGGACAAGGGCAGCAGATAATGGCAACACCGCCACCTGGAACACCACATCCCACGAATGAACTGTAAAAGGAGATATTTCTCATGGTCATTCCATCTCTCACACCTAGTCATCCTGCCCAATTCCTTGATTGTGACATTCATCCATCATTTCTTTTGTTTGCGGCAGCTCCATAAGGATCAATGTTTAATCAGCTTGAAGCGGGAGGACATTCAGTGTTCAGGTGTGGACCATCCGGAACCGTGAAAGAGATGGAGAGGGTCACCGAGCAGCCGTGATCCCATCTCCGTGTGTTTTACAAACTCGCTCGATGACGGCTCTGCTTTAACTTCAGCTTCTTTAACACAATGAACCTGTCAGCAAAGTGATCATCTACAGCTAGACATGTGTGATTCTGTTACCCCTATTGATTCAGCTCCACACTGCAAGGGTGGGGGAGTTATTCAGTCTTTGCTTTGTTAAATAGAGAATGATTTTCCTCTTTTAAATTGGTGACCGCTGGTCAGGCTGAAGCCAGACTGACCCTTCCAGCTCCGGCCTGTTCCAGGAATGAGGTGATCTCCTGTTTAATGAAGGTGTTCGATTAAAGATCACCCACTGTGTACAGGTCCTAAAGCCTCATGGAGCTGTCAACACTGAGAACGGGCACAGGGACAACAGATAGACCCTGGTTTAAGGTCAGCCTCTGGGAAGATATCATGTTTTTAATCAATGTTTCTGTAGAATGGGGGAATAATTGGGTGCTGAGATTCGCAGAATCGAATATAGATTCACAATACACGATCGTTTTAGATATTAGAGTAATTGTGTGTGACAATAGCTGTGTTAGACCTGCTGTATAAACACATATTGATGTTGGTCTGATAGGAAGAAAATGTAATGGGAACAGCTGAATTAACTGAATTTGCTGATAAGAGGTGGATTGATTGACATATTCCTGACAGGGAATTTAATTCCTGAGGAAATGAAAAGCGTGATTTTTATTTTACATTTTGACTCACGAGCATCAATAGAAATGTTGTGAAATGATCCATTGACCCTGCAGGGTAAACCTGTCAAACTGCACAGGTCAGCAAGCAGGGCTTCCATTGATGGACAATCAGACAAGGAAATCTCTCCGTTAGAAAGGCATCAATAAAGGGGCAGAATGCAAGGAGCATTCCAATTGCAAGTGTTTCAGTGGGTGAATACTGAGCTGACAACTGGAACACGCTGGAGTCTCTGATAATCCGCTCTGATGGTAAATCTCATTCTTTTAATACTTTGTGTGTAATTGTTATTAATTGAATTTTGTGCTCAATAAATTCCTCAACGCTTAACCTGAACGGTTCAAAACGCTCCCTATTCCTGGGAACGGCTGTATCATCATAAACCTTTTCCTCTCCCTTTCATTTAAGGGCTGCTCAATGAGTGGTGAGGGTCAGCATCAGGCAGGATAGGAGTGTGAGTGCTTAATTGGTTCCACAATCCCAACTCCCCAGGTCGAAGCCTCTTCTCAAACCCGTTTTGCTGGTATGAGATTAAAGTGAGACAATGTCACCCTCTGCTGGCAGCTCACCGCCACTACAGGCGCTGCTCTGTGCCAGTCTCAGAGCAGTTCAGTTACTCCATGGCTGTATCTGGGAACAAAGAGTGCATATTGAACAAGACTGTCTGGGATGGGAATTGGCAGCAAGGTGCACAGTGTCATCGGCAGGTTCATTCAACCTTACACCACTTTATCTTCTACATGAACTCCTTCTTCATTTCCCATTGGTGGTATTGGCTGGAGATGGTATTTAGGGATATTTCAGACTTCTATGTGTACATTCGGTACAGTAATCGGACGCTAATCTCAATCAGAATGGAAGTAAATAAACTTTGCTGTACATTGTATTTCCTCTGCAATACATTTGCAATGTTTACCCAACGTGTTGAATCTTGTTTTTTTTTAACGCCTTCAAGATAATTTTCTCAATTTCTCTCCGATCCTTTTTCGATAGAAAATATATTGAAAACACGAAAAGTGTGTGGGACATGATTTATTGTTGCATTTAATTCTATAAGTACGCCATCCATCCACATTCCTGGTATATCTCACTCTTCCCCAGTGAACCTGTAGTATCAGAATACTCGCCCAGTCTCCGAGGCATAGTTACCCCCTTCCTGTATTTATTTTCCTGCAGGAAAACAGTGACATTTAACCCCACCACGCCCCCTTTTACATCTCCAATGTATGAGGTCCCTAGAGGGAGAGAGCTGGTACCAGGAATGGGATTAAGCCGTGGCCGATCCAGGAACCATGAAGTGGGGTATTATCTTGACTCTGCCCCCATAGAGATAGGGCCCTCCCCACTCTGTTACCAGTGACAGAGTCTCCGGTGTCCCCTCTGCCAACAGGGTAAGATGAAATGCCCAGTTTTGCCCACCACAGCATCAGGCCCTGCCTCTCACTGGCACCATAGCGAAGGCCCCAGCCTCACTGTCCCTATAGTAGCAGAGCCGTCCCCGCTCTCTAACTATAGTCACAGTATTCACCATCCCCTCTGTCACCAGAGCGATAGGCCCCATCCTCACTGTCCCTATAGCAGCAGAGCCCTCCCCACTCTCTAACCATAGTCACAGTATCCATCATCCCCTCTGTCACCAGAGCGATGGGCGACAACACGCTTTGCCACAACACGGACAGTCCCTGCACCCCCCCACCCCCCACATTTTACACTGCGGACAGGACTGGCCCCCACACTGTCACAACAGAAGCAGCTCATCTCCCCGCTGGAAGAGAGAAATCAAGTGGTAAAATATTGGAAACTCTCAGTGATTCATTTCTTTAAATACTCGAAAGCATCGTAGAATTGGTGTAAAGGAATATTTCAGCACATTCTTCACTTGCTCCCTGAACTTAGTCTGGGTCACAACGTAAATCCCAGTGTTTGTGCAGCAGCTCAGGAGCTGCAGCATCAATCCCAATTCCCGCACATAATTAGCCATCCATACAGAATAAGCCCCCATATAAAACATTCGCCTCCATATAGAATACACCATTAACACCGCCCACAAGAAAATGAAATTGGCCGAGATAACAAACAGTAAAATGATGGATTTCCTCCGACTCTCCATCTCTGGGTCTCTGGGCCTCTCCCCACTGCTGTGAGCCCGGAGTCTCCTGCGGGCTCTGCTGCTCATTAAAATGTGTCTGACGGTGAGAACATTGAGCAGCAGAATCTGGACAAATGGGACACAGGGTGTAAGGATGTGATGGAGTAACTCGATGACTATCCAGACCGGAGATGTCTGAACTTGGAATGCTATCCAGCAAAACCAGGGGTTGCTTCTCATCAAATACGATTCTGATAACATAAAATACCAGAAAATATTCTTTAAGGAGCTCAGCACAGTCACTGATCCGAGAGCCACAGTCGCCTTTTTCTCAGTGCAATATTTACTTTTCAACTTGTGGCAACAAATGGACACAAACCGATCAAAGGTGAAAGAGATGGTAAGCCAGACAGAATAGTCAGTGGCTGCATACAGCAGGACAGCATGGATATTACACACAGGCATGGCCCACAGGAAATTAAAATATTCCTCATAAAACAATTGGAATGTGTCTCAATATCAGGTCGAAAATAATGACCAGTACATCCGCTGCTGCCATGGACACCAGGTAGCGAGTGACACATTTGGAGAGACCACAATTTCTCCGAGTTAAGATCACAATCGTCAATAGGTTTACTGTAAGGAACAGTGAAAACAGTGGAATTACACAACATGCTTAAATTTTTAAATCTGTTTGGCTGAAGGCGCTGAAATGTTTCACTATGTTGCTGCATCTAGTGACATTTTGAAACTGCTGCAGATACACTAATAAACTGACATGTCTGTTATATAATGGAAGGCAGTGTGGACGAAATATGCACTGAAATTGCGGAACTCGATGATTGTCATAATCTTGATGTCTCATATTTCCTGAACTGGTTGAAAAATGTAGCAAACTTGAAACACTTCAAATTTAGATGGAGGAGAGTATTGCAGTTAAACATGTTTTATACAATTAATAGCCATGTACAGTGAGACTTACCAGGGACGCCAATAATAGCAAGGAAGGGATAGTAACCCGCCTGAATAACGTAGAGCATCCAATAGACCCGGCTTTCCAATGACATCCACTTATAATATGTAGAAAGTTGATAAAGCGCCGTTGATAAACTTCTGCTCATTGCCCTAACATTCCGATCTATTGTTCTCAGATTCTGATCTACTGTTGTAACATTCCAATCTATTGTTCTTAGATTCTGACCCATTGTTGTAACATTCCAATCTATTGTTCTCAGATTCTGATCCGTTGTTGTAACATTCCATTCTACTGTTCTCAAATTCTGATCCATTGTTGTTACTTTCCAATCTATTGTTCTCAGATTATGATCCATTTTTGGAACATTCCAATCTATTGCTCTCAGATTGTGATATAATCTGCCCTCTCTCTTGAACAGCAGGTCTCTTTAAGTGAGAGAGCTGAAGCTTCTGCTGTCAATGTGAGCTAACATGTTGAGGAGACTCCCTTAATAAAACAGCGGGAAAGATCCATGGAGACTGGTATTCATTCCAGCCACAGAACAAATAGGTTCAGTTAACTCTTTCAATCCAATTCCTCTTGCAAACCACTCAAGTGGTACATTTAGCTTGTCCAGCTGGGTTGTACGCCTGTTTTTAGAGGGTGGAATACTGTGAAGAGAGGATTGAGAAGTAGAAAATCTGGTAAATAGATGACTTGTTCAATGCAAAAGATGGGGTGGACATAAGCAATTCATTAAATATTGCAGGACACACATTTAACATTATTAAAATAACAATATGTTTTTATTGAGAAATGGAACCAGAGTTGACAAAAGTAAGACAGTCAGACTCAAAATGTATAAATCTATAAGTCTTGGTGAAGCCTGAGCTGAAGTATCGTGTCTAATTCTGGGGAACCCATTTCAGGAAGGATGTCAGGGCCTTGGAGAGGGTGCAGAGGAATTTACTGGAATTGGAACAGGGATGAGGGGCTTGAATTAGGTAGAGAGAATTCAGGGGAGTTTTAATGGAGACATTTAAATTCATGATGGATTTTGATAGAGTAAATAACGAGGGGCTGGTGATCCTGGAATCCGTGTCAGGAACGAGAAGAATGAGTGCAAAAGTGATTGACAGGGAAGCAGGGATGGGTGGAATAGTAAGTCTCATTATCTAGGACGAAAAGTTCAATGAACCATGTTTAACTGCATTACTACTTGTCACCAAAAGCTGAGTTATTCCGAGATGGCAATATTTAAAAAAAAAACAGCTCAGGAGAGCAAATATGACAGAATAATGATTAAAATCGAGTTCAGCAATTTCGGTATCATACGTAACCCTATTTAAGCTCAACTGCCTTCAACCATATCACAGTCATTTCAGTTTAGTATTTACGGTACCATAGTTTCAGTGTGTTACTGGATGCAACAAAATCGTGGATATATTCAGCACCTTCTGGCAAACTGATATATTTTCCTTTAAGCTTCATGTATAATTCCACTGTTTTCTCTGTTCCTTACAGTGAAAGTAGTGACAACTGTGATATTAAATGAGGGAAATTTTGGTCTCTCAAAATGTGCAGGAATTTAGCTTCACGCTGCAGCTCCTGAGCTTATGTACAAACACTGGAATTTACGCTGTGAAACAGACTAATTTCAGGGAGCAGTTAAAGAATGTAGTGACATATCCTTTTACTCCATGTCTTCGATGTTTTCGCGGATTCCAGCACTGCTGCTCCTGTGCGTCGGTGGTGGAGAGAGTGAATGTTTGCGCATGGGGTGCCAATGAATCAGGCTGCTTTGTCCTGGACAGCGTCGAGATTCTTCAGTGTTGTCAGAGCTGTACTCATCCGGGCAAGTGGGGAGTATTGCATCAGACTCCTGCCTTGTGCCTTGTAGATGTTAGACAGGCTTTGTGGAGTCAGGAGGCGAGTTGCTCTTGGCACGATTCATTACGTCTGACATGGTCTTGTAGAGAAAGTTTTCATTTGGATAGTTAAGTTCAGTTGTTGTTCAATGGTAACCACCAGGATGTTGATAGTGGGACATTCAATGATGCTAATGACATTGCAAATCAAAGGGCGATCATTGGATTCTCACTTGTTAGAGAAGGCCATTGCCTGACACTTGTAAGGCGTGAATGTTACTTGCCAATTGTCAGCCGAAGCCTGCATATTATCCAGGTCCTGCTCCATTTGGACATAGACTGATTGAGCATCTGACGTGCCGCTAATGGTGCTGAACATTGTGCAATCATCAGCGAACATCCCCACTTCTGACCGTATGATAGAACGAATGTAATTAATGAAGCAGCTGAGAATGGTTGGGCCCAGGGCACTACGCTGAATAACTCCTGCAACTCAGACTGATCTCCAACAACCACAACCATCTTATTATGTGATCGGTATGACCCCAACCAGTGGAGAGTTTTCCCGCTGATGCTCATTGACTCCAGTTTAGCTGGGGCTCCTTGGTTCCGCACTCGGTCAAATGTTGCATTCAGGTCAAGGACAGTCACATTCACCTCACCTCAGGAGGTCAGCGCTTTTGTCCATGTTTGAAACAAGGCTGTAACGCGTTCAGGAGCCGAGTTTACCTGGTGAAATCCAAAGTGGGCATCAGTGAGCAGGTTATTTCTAATCAAGTGCCGCTTGACAGCACGTTTGATGTCCCCTTCCATTAATTCACTGATATTTAAAACACACAAATGTTTTCTGGAATCTGATATTCTCAGCTTAAAAAGGTTCAGTCTGCTTGCTAGGCTACCGTGTGCAAACTTTCTTCTATTGGCGTAATAATGCAGTAATAATACTGACTGAGAAGAGAGAGAGATAGGAAGAGAAGGAGGCACAGAGAAAGATAGAGAAGTATAGAGGGAAGGACAGAGAGAAACAGCGAGACATCGAATATCTTTGCCCATGTTTACAGAGTTTATTATTTCTAATGGAATTATATTGTCGCTGTCACTATTCTTATTCATATGTTGTCATGTTTTGTAGGATATTACAAGGTTTATTTGATTTATTCCTTTCTCAATCACTGCCATAGTTTATGTTTGCCATTCTTTTTACAAATTATTCCATAACTTCTTGATCTGTATTTCCTCGTGCTGTTCATTTTCACCCTTCGGCTTAGTGATTGACGCACACCTTCATTTACATAGTCCTTCTGATTCTTTTAATCATTCTATTGTTTTATTATCAACCATTTAGGTTATCTTTATTAAGAGATATTTCATCCGCCGTTTCTCCCGCTCTCTCTACCACCCCCACCCCCTCTCTCTCTCTCTCTCACTGTCTCTGCCTGCCTGTCTGTCCGTCTGTCCCAGTTTCGCTGCCTACATCCTAACATACGATTAAGTTTGTCTCATTGAACGCCACAGAAACCCACTGAATACTTTTAACACGACGACCTCAGCTTTTGTTCCTGTGGCAAGATAACTTCTCTTTCAATTCTGTCGAGGAAAGATTCCTTTTGATTTTAAATTCTGGTGCAGGTCTGCCTCACCATCTCACCCACTTCCATCCCTGAGCTCGTTTTGCTATATTTCACCTTACTGGGATATAATTCTGCTCGCTTATGTAAGCAGGTTTTTTGGGTAATCTAAACCCTGGAGATAGGGAGCAAGAGTCAGCCTTTCATGATTAAGTTGCAAACATTTTTTGCCACTTAAATCTTTGGGCTTTTCTGCCGCAGAAAGCAGCAGATTGCAAGGACATTGCGTACAATCAGGGAATGTTTTAATCAAACTTTTTGATGCGATTGGGATAAAAGGCTTCGTGGAAAGTGTTTGAAAAAAAAGTAAATGATTATGTACAAAATTAATTGAATGGGGCTGCAAGCTGGGATGTCAAAAGGTCCTGCTGCGTCTATATCTTATGTCCTGATGATTACATGAGTTCAATGTGTTTGACTTTAGTCATCTTCTGTGCGTTGTACCCTTATTTTTCACAGCCTGTCTCTGTAACTGAAGAGATAACGTCAGATTGCAAATTTATATTCAACTTTTAAATATTTGGCGAGTGATTGATTACTGCTGGAAAATGTATTTCCACGTGCGAGACAAGCCGTTGGACCAAAGGAGGATCAGAGACAGTTTAAATTATGCAAAGGTCATTGTGCAGCCGAACTAATTTTGGACCTAATTTAAAGTGAGGTAGTTAATGAGTAATATCGGCCGCATTGCTTACAACGTAGATGGGAAGTCCCCTCAAGCAGTGGCCATAAAACTAGGCTTTGAAAAATCACTCAAACAGGTTTGATAAATCATTTTAGGATGAAATAGGGGCACTATCAATCGGAATATAATTACATATTTTCGGTGAACATTGTGAAATATGTAAGGGAAAAAATTCTCATCAATAAAACCAGACAGTAATGATTTGGTATTGTGGCAATCAGAATGCAAATTGTGCAGATGAAATGGAACAGATTTTTGATTATATAAAGGGAGAATAGCAGTGGGAAATATATACTTACATGTGATTAATGAGTGTTTGGATTTATATGTTCCATTAAAACAACCAAAAAATAGCTGATAATAAAAGTTCCTGGCTGAATAAAGGGAGGAGAGCAAGAAATGGCATTTAAGGTGAAAATAATTAAATAAATAGAATGAGAATAAAGGAGAAGACGGAGAAAGAAAGCCAGAGTGTCAGGAAATAAAGCAAAAGAAGGAATGCACAGATAAACTTCGAAATGAAATGATGATGTAATTAATGAGAGATGTAACAAAATATCCTCAAGACAAAATTAACAATGGGTAAACCAAAGGAAGAACCCAGCTACATGTTAGTGGAATGATAATAGACTGGAGTGTGAGGTGATGTCAATTGACACGTGGGGTGGGGAGAGGCAACATAAACCAAACAGAACAACATCAAAGTGTTTGCAGGAGATCACGGAGACCCTGCCATGCATGTAAACATGCCTGTGACAAAGCTAGTTACTTGTATGTTGTACTAGTGTTTAATAAACATAGTAAATTCCAGTGTTCATATGATTCATCCGAAGTTAGTAAAGAAGTAGTACAATCAATTTAACGAAATCACATCAGTATCAATAGCAGCACAGTTTTTACATTGAACTGTGGAATGTGTGGGCGTTCGGATACCAAAGTAATCCAGCAGAAACACATTTGCAGAAAGCGGAAGCAGTTCAAGGTCAGGATTATTGCTCTGGAAGGTGAACGGCAATCAATGCACCCGCATAGGAGAGGGAGGGTGTGTGTGTGTGGGGGGGGGGGGGGGGGGGGGGTGCGGAATAACTTGGTACTTTGTTCCAGATGATGTTCACATCTTCTAGAATTAAATCCTTTGTTTCTGTTTAGCAGTGAGGGACAAAATGATGTGGCCATAAAAGGCATATAGGGAGAACAGGCCGGGAGGAGCAGCGTCAGCGTCCTGATGGTCTGCTCCAGCAAGTTGCAAACTGCTACATGAGCCTCAGTATCGCGTCGCTGTGCTGCAGTCTAATGCCGCTGTACATTTGTCATCAGCCACTGCTTCTGTGGGCAACACTGGAGCCAACACTTGAGCCTTAGTGGGCCCTGGAATACAGCACGGATCTAACAGCGAGATGTGCAAGATGGATGAGCGGACAGGCCATGGCACCATGATCTAGGAAGCCGTTTAAGTAGGGAGATCACAAAGGAATGCAGTGGGACTAGGTGGGCATTATGCTGATGGCGATTGACACTCTTTCTTGCAGCGAATGACGAGAGTTCAGCAGGCTGCCTTGCTTGGCCGCTGCCAGCTTTAAGGATATCTGCTCGGGGCTGGATAGGAACTCGCAACGGGAGGAGATAAATCCAGTTACCGTGTTCCATGTAGGTACCAAGGACATAGGAAGGGCAAGCGAAGAGTGCATGTATACTAAGGATGAGAATCAGGGCACAACTCAAGAAACACAAAGGACCAAAAGGCCTCCTTCTGTGCTGAGTAACTCTATAATGTTAGGGCAAATACTAAAGTAATACCCTCTGGCTTATTTCCTGAGGCACACCCAAATTTGAATAGGAAAAATAAGATATGAGGGATCATGATTCAGTCAGGCTTTCGAGTGGTTGGGACTGGTGCGGGATAATTGTGTTCCTATTGATGGGGTACAGCAGGAGTCCTGTGGAAATTGGGTCTGGAGACTGAAGCTGTCTACCTATGAACCGTGCTGGGATGAGTGTTCTGGTGAGCCGCATTTGCAAGTAATAGAGAGTGCTTTAATCTAAGCAGGGAAGGTCGGATACGGGGGGTGGGGGGAGATTTCCGGGATTATACCTGGGTAGCTGCAGCAAATCAAGCTGTCGTGACAAGGGAGGACAGGCAAACAGTAAATTGGAAATTAGTTTCAGAGAATTGCACGAATGCACAGATAGAGAGAGAGGAAAAAGACAGGTAAGAATGTAGCAACAGAAAGACTGGATGTTAATAAGGTAACAAAAAAAAATACGTCTCTGTATCTGAAAGTGCATAGCAGTCATCACAAAGTGAGTAAATTGACAACGAACATTGAAGTAATTAAACATATTTCAATATACATTGCGCAGATGAAAAGTGTTGGGTCCTGAATAATGAGATGCAAATGACATTCAAGAAGAATGAAATGTAAGGTAAAGGTTGAGGGCTGGCAACGTTAATCGACGATGGTTTTGTTGCAATATTTAGAATGGCCTTATTTCATGAGGTCAGTATGCAGAATAGGTCTTCATGTATATGAGCAATAGCAATGGGTCACTAGTCGGGATGGTCTACATGTGCCCAACATTAACCAAACTACACAAAAATGTATGCAAGAATCATATTGGGTGTTTGTGATTAAGGGGCAGCAATAATCTTGGATGATTATAATCTACACATAAATTGGAAAATCGGATTGGCAGCCATTGCCTTAGGTGAAGTTTTCATACAATCCTTTCGAGTTCGTTTCTTTGAGCAGCACGTGGTGCATCCAGCAGAGTGCAGCGTATATTAATCTTGATATCGGGTAATGTGACTTGATAAATTTAATGACCTCAATGCAAAGGGACCACATCAGTAGCAGTTACCAAAATATGTTTCAAATAAACATCCACATCAGATTGATGAGGGGTTCTAAGGCTAATATTTAGAAGTTCAATGAGGGCAACTATTTGTCAATGAAATATGAAGCAGCTGAATTGAGCTGCAGACCTGGAATATATTCTAAATTAACAGAGAACAAGTGTTCAGGCGATGTGTTAGTTTCAGGGTCTATATTATTAATGATGGAGTGAGAGAGAGACAGGGAAAGTGAAGTTTTCTCTCTCTCCCTCTCTCTGCCTCTCCAGATTCCGCCATGTGAGAAACAGAGAGAGAGGGAGGTGGGAAAGAGGGGAGATGGAGGGGAATAGTGTGTGGAGGGGGAACAGATTGGGAGAGCGGTCATTATGAGAGAGTCAGACAGACAGGATCTGGGTTTTCTGCAGTGTGGCGTTGTCCCTCGTGGGGCTATTTGTGGGATCCTGCTGTGCACTGCAATTCTAAACATTGATGTGTTGACTTTCCAATATTGCTTGCTGAGGCCCTGGAATTGAACTTTTAAATGTGACGCTGTGTAAAGGCTTGTTTATCTGTAGATTATTTATTTATTATGATATTTGCTGTGTTGAAGCCCAGATGGTGAATTGGACGGTCAGGGGTTGGGGGCAGGGGGTTGAATTCCACTGAGATTTATCTGAAATCTTCAAAAGCTTTTGAAAATAATCAGTTCCCACTCCCAGTTTTAAAGAGGGAGATTAGCCTTTTCAGGGGGAGGGGAGCAAGGGGACCTGACTAACATCACCTTGTTTGTGGGATCTTGCTGTGCGTAACTGGCCGGCAGCCTGTCCTGCACTGCGACCGTGGCTGCCCTCCCCGAATTCAGTTCACTGACGGGCTGATTGAGGATTGCTCCCATTTCCTCTCCCCATCATTTCTCTGTGTAAATCATCGATAAATATTAAACATGGCCACAGTGTATCTTTATTTAAAAAGGTGAGACAGAAACTTTCCAGAGTGCCTTTCAGTCAAGATCGATCCCGAGGAAGAGAAGGGAAACAGAGATAGCGACGGGTTATTGAGCAGGAGAGAGGGAAAGATGGAGCAGAGATGGGGGGGAGGCTAGATAGGTACAGGGAGAGAGGGAGAGTAACAGCGAGAGAGAGGGAGAGGGGGAGAGAGGTGACAGTGTTAGAAGTGAATATGTAAAAGTTCAGTGTGAATATTTAGTGTGCAAACAGCAGCAGCCCTGGAGTGAGAGGGAGTGGGGGCAGTGAATAGGAGAGGGACAGTGAGGGCGGCATGATCAGTGTTTGTGCATCTTCATCTCATTTGGAATCTTTTGCCCCCTGTGTCTGGGTTTAATAACGGGGGACGTTTGTATAAACGTACTGAGCGAGATTGTGGATGTCAGTGAGTCCTCGGATCTTGCTGTGTGTTTTTTTTTGTTTCAATCATCTTTATGCTTTATTTGAATCAATTTCCATTCCTGTCCATCTCTCTGTCCCAGGGAGAAAGGATTTGGAAGTTGCAGCTTCAGACGATGCAGAGAGAGAATCATTTCACCATCAGGAGTCCTCGGACAGGAGCTATAACCAGAGAGAACACTAAATAGCAATGTATCCATTGCAGGTGAAAAATTGCGGGGGTGGTTGGGATTTGTGGGGGAAAAATTGCCGGGGGGGAATTTGCTTGGGGGGGTGGAGAAATTTGCATGGGGAGGAATATGCGTGGCAGGAATTGCAGAGGGGCAATATTTGCGGGGGGGGGGGCAGAAATTTGTGGGGTGTGGTAATTTGCAGTGGGGAAATTTGCGGGGTGCGGTAATTTGCAATGGGGAAATTTGCGGGGTGCGGTAATTTGCACGGGGGCAAAATTTGCGTGGGGGCGGAAATTTGCGGGGGGGGGGAATATGCATGGGAGGAATTGCAGGGGGGCAAAATTTGTGGTGGGGGGAATTTGCACGGGGTGGAAATTTGCACGGTGGGGTTAAATTTGTGGGGGTGGAAATTTGCGGGGGGGGGGAATATGCATGGGAGGAATTGCAGGGGGGCAAAATTTGTGGTGGGGGAATTTGCACGGGGCGGAAATTTGCGCGGGGGCAAAATTTGCGGGGGGTAAATTTGCAGTGGGGGTAAATTTATGGGGGTTGAAATTTGCGGTGGGGAAATTTGTGGTGGGGTTAAATTTGTGGGGGTGGAAATTTGCGGGGGGGTGAAATTTGCATGGGGGAAATATGCGTGGGAGGAATTGCAGGAGGGTAAAACTTGCGGTGGGGAAATTTGCGGGGTGCAGTAATTTCCGGGGGTAATTTGGCGGGGAAAATTTGCATGGGGCATGGGGGGGATTATGCGTGGAAGGAATTGCAGGGTGGCAAAATTTGGAGTAGGGGGAATGTGCAGGGGGCTGAAATTTGCGGGGGGTAAATTTGTGCGGGTGTAGAAATTGCAGGGAGGAATTGTGGGCTCTTATGTGGGTGTAAGGGTGGGGGGTTAAGACGGTTGGAAAGAGAGATGGGGAAATAGAGGGGAAAGAGAGAGGGTGAATGAGCCAGAGAGTGAGAAGGAGTAGAGAGAAAGAAGGAACAGAGAGAGAGAGTGAAGGAACAGAGAGATAGAGAAGGAAGAGAGAGATAGAGAAGGAACAGAGCGAGAGAGAAGGAACAGAGAGAGAGAGAGAAGGAGCAGAGAGAGAGGAGGAAGAGAGAGAGAGAGAAGGGAGAGAGAGAGAGAAGGAGCAGAGAGAGAGAGAGAGGAGGAGCAGAGAGAGAGAGAGAGGAGGAGCAGAGAGAGAGAGAAGGAGCAGAGAGAAAGAGAAGGAGCAGAGAGAGAGAGAGAGAGAAGGAATAGAGAGAGAAAGAAGGAGCAGAGAATTAGAGAAGGAACAGAGAGAGAGAAGGAACAGAGAGAGAGAGAGAGAACAGAGAGAGAGAGAGAAGGAACAGAGAGAGAAAGAAGGAGCAGAGAGATAGAGAAGGAACTGAGAGAGAGAAGGAACAGAGAGAGAGAGAGAAGGAACAGAGAGAGAGAAGGAGCAGAGAGAGAGAGAGAAGGAGCAGAGAGATAGAAGGAGCAGAGAGATAGAAGAAGCAGAGAGATGGAAGAAGCAGAGAGAGAGAAGGCACAGAGAGAGAGAGAGGGAACAGAGAGAGAGAGAAGGAGCAGAGAGAGAGAGGAGCTGAGAGAGAGAGAAGGAGCTGAGAGAGAGAGAGAAGGAGCAGAGAGAGAGAGAAGGAACAGAGAGTGAGAGAAGGAACAGAGTGAGCCCTCCAAGCTCCCTAACCATAGTCACAGTATCCACAATCCCCTCTGTCACCAGAGCGATAGGCCCCAGCCTCACTGTCCCTATAGCAGCAGAGCCCTCCCCGCTATCTAACCATAGTCACAGTATCCACCATTCCCTCTGTCACCAGAGCGATAGGCCGCAGCCTCACTGTCCCTTTGGCAGCAGAGCCCTCCCCACTCTCTAACCATAGTCACAGTATCCACCATCCCCTCTGTCACCAGAGCGATAGGCCCCAGCCTCACTGTCCCTATAGCAGCAGAGACCTCCCCGCTCTCTAACCATAGTCAGAGTATCCACGATCACTTCTGTCACCAGAGCGATAAGCAGCAACCCTTTGGTCACTGCATGGACAATCTCTGCCCCCCACCACCCCCCCCCCGCCCCCCACATTTTACAGTGGGGACAGGACTGGCCCCCAATTTGTCACATCGGAAGCAGTTCATCTCCCCGCTGGAAGAGAGAAAACAAGTGGTAAAATATTAGAAACTCTCTGTGATTTATTTCTTCAAACCTCGAAAGCATCGAAGAATTAGAGTAAAGGGATATTTCAGCACATTCTTCAACTGCTCCCTGAACTTAGTCTGGGTCATGGCGTAAATCCCAGTGTTTGTGCAGCAGCTCAGGATCTGCAGCATGAAGCCCAATTCCCGCACATAGTCACCCATCCATAGAGTATCAGCCACCATATAAAACATTCGCCTCCATACAGAATACACCATTAACACCGCCCACAAGAAAATGAAATTGTCTGAGATAACAAACAGTAAAATGATGGATTTCCTCCGACTCTCCACCTCTGGGTCTCTGGGCCTCTCCCCACTGCTGTGAGCACGGAGTCTCCAGCGGGTTCTGCTGCTCATTAAAATGTGTCTGACGGTGAGAACATTGAGCAGCAGAATCAGGACAAATGGGACACATGAGTTAGAATGTGATGGAGGAATTCGATGACTATCCAGACCGGAAATATCTGAAATTGGAATGCTATCCAGCAAAACCATGGGTTGTTCCACAGCAAATACGAATCTGATAACATAAAATACCAGAAAAATATTCTTTAAGAAGCTCAGCACAGTCACTGATCCGAGAACCACAGTCGCCGTTTTCTCAGTGCAATATTTACTTTTCAGCTTCTTTCAACAAATGGCCACAAACCGATCAAAGGTGAAAGAGAGGGTAAACCAGACAGAACAGTCAGTGGCTGCATACAGCAGAACAGCATGTATATTACACACACGCATGTCCCACAGGAAATTAAAATATTCCCAATAAACAATTGGAATGTGTCTCAGTATCAGATCTAAAATAATGACCAGTAGATCCGCTGGACACCAGGTAGCGACTGACACATTTGGATAGACCACAATTTCTCCGTGTTAAGATCACAGTCGTCAGTAGGTTTACTGTAAGGAACATTGAAAACAGTGGAATTATACAACATGCTCAAAGTAAAAATATACATATGTTTGACTGAAGTCGCTGTATTGTTCCATTATGTTGTTGCATCGAGTGATGCATTGAAACTGCTGTAGATGCACTAATAAACGGAAATGTCTGTTATATGGCGGAAGACAAAAGAGATTAAATTTGTAGTGAAATTGCAGGACTTCATGATTATCATAATCTTTTGTCTCAGCATTATTGAACTGTTTGAAACATTTAGCAATCACGAAACACTTCAAATTTTGATGGAGGAGAGTAATGCAGTCAAACATGATTTATAGAATTAATATCCGTAGACAGTAAGACTTACCAGGGACGCCAATAATAGCAAGGAAGGGATAGTAACCCGCCTGAAAAACCTGGAACGCCCAACAGACCCGGCGTTCCAATGACATCCACTTATAATATGTAGAATGTTCATAAAGTGCCACCAATAAACTCTTGCTCTTTGCTGTAACATTCCAATCCATTGTTCTCAGATTCTGATCCATTGTTGCATCATTCGAATTTATTGATCTCAGATTCTGATCCATTTTTGAAACATTCAAATCTCTTGCTCTCAGACTGTGTTATAATCCCCGCCACGTCACTCTCTTGGAACAGCAAGACACTTTTCGTGAGAGAGCTGAAGCTTCCACCGACACTGTGAACTAATAGATTGAGGTGACTCCCTTATTAACAGCAGCGGAAGGATCCATGGAGACTCATATTAATTCCAGCCACTGAACAAGCAGGTTCAGTTAACCCTTTCAATCCAATTATTCGCGCACCCACCTGAATTGGTACATTTACCTGGACTAGCTGGTGTGTATGAGGGTTTTTCAGATACAGAACAGTGCAAGGAGAGGATTGAGAAGTAGAAAGTAGGGAAAATATCGGAGTTGCTCAATAGAAAAGATTGGGTGGACATAAACAATGGGTTAAAGATGACAGGGCACACCTTTTAGAACATTACAAAAACAATACATTCTTAATGATAAAGAGAATCAGAGTTTACAAACTAAGACATTCAGACTTAAATGTGTAAGTCTGTAAGTTCTTTTGCAGCCTGGATTACACTCTGGAGCTATATTTTTTTTTAATTCAGTGTCTGTACTTGTTTCAGAGTTTCTGCTAATTCCAGGCCCGGTGTTATTGTCAGGGCCTGTATTAGCTTCAGTGTCTATATTGGTTTCGGGATCAGTATTAGTTTCAGTTTCTGTACTAGTTTCGGGATCTGCATTAGTTTCAGGGACTTCATGAGTTTCAGAGTGTTTTGGTTTCCGCTCTTGCATCCATGAACATACAGATATGATCAGCCTGTCTCAATGAATCTGTTCAACAACAACTGTAAGCATGATATTTAAACCGAATGGCCTCTGTTGGAATACAGTCATAAAATCGTAGAGTTGATCAAGAGGCCCTTTGGCCCATTGTGCCTGTCAGCAGATGGTTTAAGAGCTATATAATCAACCTTTCTCTCCTCCCCTCCATTAGCTGTGCAAATCTCCATTATCTGGCCTCATGCCATTCTATTTTGAAGGTTATGTGTCTATGTGCCTCCGCCAGCATTTCACGGAGGACATTCCAGACATATTTACACCAACAAATCTTCATCTCGTCCCTGCGTCTTTGTCAATTAGTTTAAAATTCTGTCTGATGGTTACGGACATAGATTCCAGAATCACCAGATTAGATCAGTTTGGCTCTGTCTGTCTCTGCTAGGCTCCACCAGGCTCTGTTTGGCTCTGTTTGTCTTTGCCAGGCCCTGTTTCTCTCTGTCAGGCTCAGTTTGGCTCTTCCAGGCTCTGTTTGGCTTGGTTTGGCTCCATTAGCCTCAGCTGAAGAATTGTGCCTAATGCTGGGGAGCCCATTTCGGGAAGGGTGTCAGGGCCTTGGAGAGGGTGCAGCGGAATTTTACTGGAATTGGAACATGGATGAGGGGCTTGAATTAGGTGGAGAGACTGGAGAAGCTGAGATTGTTTGGCTTCCAGTAGATCGGGCAAAGGGGAGGTTTAAAAGAGACATTGAAAATAACGAGGATCTTTTTTATAGAGTGAATAACGTGAGGCGCGACGCGTGATGCAGCTTGATTCTGATTGATTGTGAACAATCTCCTCTCATTCAATGCTGCCAATGCTGGCGCGCATTGAAGAGAGCTTCAGTGCATCTTTGCAGTGTTTCCATTGTACCAATACTGGACCTGAACTAAGATTCAAAGCGACTGTCAAAGGGGCAGCAGACTTACCCCATATCTCTCTCTTCTGAAACCTCCCTTATCAAAGCTAAGGCTTTGGTCTTCTTTAAAAATCATCCCAAGTGTTCATTGCTGCAATCCAAGAAAAGTTAAAGGAGAATTCAGAATCCAAATTGCTCTTACACAGAGAAAGGCGAATGAACCAGCCACGACCTGCAGACCCACTGCTTCCGACTGTAATCCAAGTACCATCTCCTGTGGACCAGGACCATTCAGCTGGTGAAAAGATTCCGAATAATGTTCGAATACATATTTTTTTATTCCTTAAAATGTTAGTTAGCCAAATCTAAGATCCGAAGCTCTGCAGTGTGTTGTTATCCTTTTTTTCTGCATGCTTGTTGGTGTGTGTATTGTTCCTGCATTAGTGCGATGTTGAACACATTTGTACATTTTAAAACTTTGTCACTAATTTCTGCATCTTTACCTGAGCAATATTTGAGAGGAATCAAATCCTAACTTGTTACCTTAAGGAACCTGACTGCGTTATCCAAATCGCTGTGACGCAATCAATTATATCTAAGTATTAAATTGAAAATATTATCCCCGTTTTAAATTCAAACTCTAAAATTACCGGCCCAGGAATGGGTCAAAGGGGGGAACTGATTGATTCCTCCTAGTCTGGTTGAAACAGCCATTTGGTCGCTTATGTGCGGCTTTTGAACACGTTGGTGAATGCAAATGTCTCGAAGTGGGAAATAAATAAATATTTAGATAAATTAAAAGAGACCGTGCAGTTATCTCCTGAAGTAGAATGATCCCCTACAAATTGATTGTTCAGTTTCATGGTTAATGTGTTTGTAGAACAGAGTGAAATAACTTGGATTATATTAAAGGCAATTTCCGAGGATGAATTGAATAGTACGGCTCGACAGTTGGAGATAAAACTTGGACCAAAAGTGGGGAAACACGAAATGAAATAAAAGGAGTGGCCGACAATCATTATATTGTATTAGCGGAGGTAGACATTGGAATTGAACCGGAAACGGACAAACGAGCTTAAGCAGAAATAAGGTTGGAACAGATAAGGCTAGATGTAGCTTTCCAGCCCATCGGAAAAAGTGGGAGTGAGAGAAGAAAGTAAAAAAAAAATACAGAACGAGAGAGGTACGTGAGAGATAAAAAGAAAAGGCGAGAGAACAGGGAGGAGAAGAGATTAAGGGAGTGGTAAATAAAATAAAAAAGTTAGATGGGGTGGAATCGAGGTAAGAAAGAGAACGTTAACAAACACAGCTTAACTTATAAAAAAGGAAAGGAGGTTACTCATTCCCTGGTCCGGGAAAAGGTGTAAATAGGAAGGGAACTGCCCCCAAATCCCGGAGAGATTGTTCCCTCAACTCACAATCCCAACATCGGGGCTTGGAACTGGGTCGGATTGGGTCCCGAATGCATGGTTCCGAGACACACGGGAATAGTCAGGTCAGAGGGGGAGGCGTAGAGAGAGATATAAAGACAGCTTGATCTTAGAGGAGTTCAGATGAAGTGTGAGCTGTGAATGGAAGTAAGCTCTGTCACTGGGTCCTTTTCATTTCCCAGTCACTGTGTGAATCCTGACATCCGGATCACCTCAATTCATAATGCATTCTAGTTCCATCCCATGATTCTGTGTATCTGTTTGTGTGCATGAGGTTGTCTGTGTCGGCTTCTGTGTGTGTGTGCGTCTGCGTGTCCGTCTGAGCGTCTGTGTTTGTGTTTGTCTGCGTGTCTGTGTCTGTGTGTGCCTATGTGCATACTATTTGTGTCTGCGTGTGTATGTATGTGCCTGTGTGTATGTTTGTGCGCATGTGTGCCTCTGTGTGTAACTATGCACGTGTGTGCCTCTATGTGTGCGTCTGTCCATATTTGTGTGTGCCTGCAAATTGGTGCCTGTAACTGTGTGTGTGTGTGTGTGTGTGTGTGTGTGTGTGTCTTTGTGTTTGTGTCTGTGCCTTTGTGTGTGCCTGTGTGTATGTCGAGGGGCTCTCAATTCCTGACTCTGTTAATGTTTATCATTTCTGATAATGTGGTTCCTAACTCGCTGCTGTCTGATGTTGGTGATTGTCTATCAGTGTAAATGATAAAGGGGTTTCAGAGACATTATTGTGCTTTTGCTGGCGAACATTTAGGCTTTATTTAACCACATTAATCTTTATTGATTATCATCAGCATTACTAAAGTACAAAAGGGTGCAATTAAAGAGCCCAATGGAAGGCGGTGCAGCACAAATATTTAGCACGAAGTTTCAAATGCCATTTTTATTCATATTGTTGCTGTTCCCTTGGATATTCAGGACAGCGCATGTGCAGGGGCTTAGCGGTGAACCTTTACCACTCTCACCATTTCTCCTCCGCCAATGGCTGAATGTGATGGGCGGAGCAGGAGGGAACCTTCGCTCTAACCCTGTCCAGTGTGTCCTGACAAAGGATGCAGGACAAGGCCCTTTCCATTGTGCCGTCATCAATGGGCCCAGATTACTCCCCCGTCCATTGTGCATTCTCAGGACGCTCCACTCTTTGTATTGACGTCATCAGGGGGGACTAGATGCTGAGACTATTCCCATTGTGCAGTCGGAATGAACAAGACTCCTGCCCCCTGTCCATTGTGCCGACACATGACATCCCTGCCATATTTTGCCTTTGTCAAGGGAAACAGAGCTCCCAGACCCCCTACCCCGCCCACCACCACCCCCGCCCACCTGCTCCCCGGGCACTGTGCTGATAGGAGTCTCACCTCAATATTGTCACCATGGGGATCAGGTCCCTTCTCCACACCCCATGCTAGAAACAGAGAATTCCAACTCCTCCAGTCACTCTGCCGAATTGCACAGCACCGCCACCCACTGGGAATGTGACATAAAATGAGAAAATGCTGGTCTTTCCCTCTTTCATTTATTCTCTCCATTTTGAATGAATTCCAAAATTGGAGCAAAGGGACATTTCAGCACATCCTTCAATTGCTCCCTGAATTTAGTCAGGGTCAGGGCATAAATACAAGAATTTGTGGAGCAGCTCAGGAGCTGAAACATGAAGCCCAGTTCCTGCACATAAGGATGCAGTAATGTGGAAACATAACCCAAATTATTCATCCGGAACAATACAGAATACAATGTATTCGTTGCCCACAACAGGAGGAAATTTGCCGAGATAGCAAACAGTAAAATCATGGATTTCCTTCGACTCTCCATTTCCGGATCTCTGAGCCCCTCTCCACTGCTCTGAGCCCAGAGTCTTCTGCGGGCTCTGCTGCTCACTAAAATGTGTCTGACGGTGAGAACATTGAGCAGCAGAATCATGACAAATGGGACACAGGGGTTAAGAATATAATGGACAAACTCGATTGTTCCCCAAACCATAGAGAAGTAAACATCTAGCCTTACAAAACAAAACCAGGGCAGGTTCGCCAGTTGATACATTCCTGTGAGCATGAAATACCAGAAAAGGTTCTTTAAAAAGCTCAGCACAGAGACTGTTCCAAGAACCACAGCTGCTGCCTTTTCGGTACAATATCTATTTTTCAGAGTTCGGCAAGTTATGGCTACAAATCGGTCAAAAGTGAATGTGACAGTGAACCAGACTGAGCAATCAGTGGCTGCATATAGCAGCACTGCATGGATATTACAGATACGAAGGAACCACAGGAAATTAAGCTGATGAACAATTGGAATATGCCTCAATACCAGGTCGAGTATAATCACTATTAGATCCGCCGATGCCATAGCCAACAGGTAGTGAGTTACACATTTGGAGAGACCACAATTTCCCCGGGAAATGATCAGAATTGTCACCGATATAACTGCAAGCAAGGGAAATAAACAGGAAAAGAATACATTCGGTGAGCAGAAAGGTTTAGATGATATTTTATTGTCATTTTCGATTGTGCCACTTTAACCATTAATACATTTAATTGATTTTACCTGAAATAGCAAATGGCGGAGCTTTGAAATGATGTACGTCTGGAGAGATTTAATGTTAAAAGTACAATACTGATATTGTAGAACTCTATTCTATTGAAGGTGCAGGAGCACAACGACTTTGGGTGCCTGCTCTCAATATTTGAACACATCAGGCGAGGTTAAGAAAAACAGTTTATAAAACAGCTGAGACCTTCAGCTTGATGAATGGATGCAAATTTCAGACAGTTACTCTACAACTATTCAAAACATTAGTTTGGCCAAACGTATTGTATTATGCCGAATAACGTGCAGCACACTTTAGAAATAATTTGTAGAGGGCAGAGAGGAGACAGGCAAGAATGACAATGCAGGTGAGTGATTACAATAACATGGATAGATTGGAGAAGCTTACATATTATCATGAAGAGTACAGTCACAGAATGGGTGCAGCATGGCAAGAAAATATTCAGTACATCTTATCCATGCTGGTCCACTGATGGAGCAATTCGCTGGTGTCCCTTCCACAGCAATCTACCCCTTGTTCTACACTTCTCCCCTTTTCAGGAACTAATTCGATGCTCTTTTTCTACGGTTGGTCCTGGCTCCACCAGACTCTCAGGCAGCGCATTCCAGACTCAGTTTTGTAATAAATGATTTCCTCAGGGGGACACCGCTTCTTTTTCCAATTACCTTACATCCATGCCCTCTGATTCTCAATCCTTCCAAGAATGGAAGGGTTTCTCCATGCCTACTTTTTCCAGACTGTTTATAATTTTAAATATCTCTTTAAGTCGCCCCTCAATCTTGTGTTTTCCACGCAGAACAGCCACAACTTTTCCAATTCATCTACACAACTGGGATTAATCACCTTAGAGCAAATTGTCGCCTATCTTTTCTGTACAATCTTTACTGCCTGAACATTCTTGTTAAAATGAGATTTCCAGAGCTGGGCACAATGCTCCAGCTGAGGAGGAAACGGCGTTTTATGGAGGTTTAACATCTGCATCTTCCTGTCGTACTCTATGCCTCTGCTCATAAAGCCCAGGATGTGGGAAGATTTATGAACCACTGTCTCAACCCATCCTCCCAGCCTCACTGATTCACCTGCATGTACATACAGATCACTCTGCTCCTGCATCAAGGTCAGAATTGTGAGCTGAGAAAGTTACATTAAGTTGTTCAACATTTTGACCAGTTGAGAGAAATTGAATAAAGATGCATTTTTTTTTTCCTTTTGCTAAATGGCGTGATAATCGGATGGCTTCAATGTAATCTGATTGGCAGAAGGCGCAGAGTTCTCATTTGAAATACACTGGCCGCTAATGCGGTGCTCTAAGATTTAATATCGAATTTCAAACATAAATTTGTTAAACATTTGAAGGCGAAAAACTCTCTAAAATGTGAGAGACAACAATATAAGATTGAAAATGTTCGCTGTAGGGCTGCCAGCCCATGTATCTCTCTGAGCACAGGGAACTGAAGTTAAGCAGGATTTGATTCCAGTTAGGTTACAGGCAGCAGAACATGGTAAATGTTGAGGTTTATAAAGTCGTATAACCAGGAGGTGAAGTTTGAGCAAGGTGGTCGTCTGAGGCTGTGGGGGTGGGGAGTATTGTGGGTGGGGAGTGAGAGGAGGCGATCCTGGCTCAGATGACATTTTAATAGATGAACAGATGGGTCTCAATTTGAAAAGAAAAACATGCACAGATTGTGGGTTTATGCAGCATATGGGTCAAGGCAGGAATGGTGTTGCGTGATATTATGATGGTGGTCGTGGGCAGTATTACGTAAAGTGAGTATATTGGGTAGGGAATCAGCTCAGGCCATCAGCAACAGCTCTTGTTGAACCTGAGGCATTGTTCTGGGTTGCGAGTTAGGGAGGATGTGAGGTGGGTGGCTGCTGGAGTGTGTGTGGATGCAGGACAGATTTTCTGATGCAGACAGATGATACTGTTTTCGATCCTCACAAGGCTCAACTGAAAAATAAGAAAAATGAGAAGCTAATTAGTGAAATGTGTCTTCCCGATATAATAGCTTGATAGAGAGACATCCAAGGTTATCAACTGAACCGAATATACGAATGTGAACTACAAGCAGAGTACTGCAATTGAGCATTAATTATGTGCTTAAAAACAGGAGAGAGAAAGCCTTACGAGACACACCAACAATAGCGAGGATTGGATAGTGAAAGCATTGAATAACCTAAAGCCCCATTGGGACACAATATTTGAATGCAATTCCATCATAATACGTCAACAGATAGTGAACACCCCAGTGTAACCCACTGCCTCTTTTATGATACCAGCCTACTCTTCTCAGATTCTGATCCATTGTTGTAAAATTCCAATCTATTGTTCTCAGATCCTGATATATTGTTGTAATATTCTAATATATTGTTCTCAGATTCTGATCCATTGTTGTAATATTCCAATCTATTGCTCTCAGATTCTCATCATTGTTGTAACTTTCCAAACTATTATTCTCTGATTCTGATCCATTGTTGTAATATTCCAATCTATTGCTCTCAGGTTCTGATCCATTCTTGTAACTTTCCAAACTATTCTTCTCAGATTCTGATCCATTGTTGTAATATTCCAATCTATTGCTCTCCTAGTTCTGATCCATTCTTGTAACTTTCCAAACTATTCTTCTCAGATTCTGATCCAATGTTGTAATATTCCAGTCTATTTTTCTCAGATTCTGATCCATTGTTGTAACTTTCCAATCTATTGTTCTCAGAGCCTGAGCCATTGTGGAAACATTCCACTCTGCTGCTCTCGGATTCGGACAGAACATTTTAATTGTCCAAACTATTGTCCTCCGAGTCTGACATATCTTCTTCCTCACTTTGTTTCTGCTGCTCCCTGACTGTGCCGCATTGATGCTACATCTTACAGGATGAGATGGTTTCTTGGAATGATTCGCATTTCAGTTGAAGAAGTCTATCCTCAATTGGCACAAGTATGGTCCATGGAGACTGATATTATTATGCGACAAAATAAAAGTTTAACTTTACCACTTTCTATTGTACCCTAATGAAACAGCTTTTTTGCAACTATTTTGGAAATGTCTGAGGTTTTACGAGGGAATGAAAGGCGGAAATCGGGGACACACTAAACATTATCCTTCAATCATCCTTGGATATCAGAATATTCCCAAAGTGTTGTCAGTGTTGCTCCCTGTTTATCGAAGGACAGATGGATAAACCTTGTATCTGCCGATCAATCATAGAATTGTATGTGAAACTCTGTGTAATATGAAAGCCTCAATAATCTGGGGCAAAATCTGTTTGTTGATTAGAATCCATGGGTCTTTCTGACAAACTCGATTGGGATCTTTGATGAAGTATCAGGTAAGTTTGATGATGAAAGTGTTTTTTTGTTAACTATACGGACAATGTATGATAACGTGCCAATTAATGTATTTGTTGGGAAACAGTAACAGGTGATTCAGCTACACAAAAACTATTGCGTGAATGCTACAGTTTATAATCAGAGATGCTACTCGTTCAAATTTTCTCCTTCCCCCAGAGAATTATCTTAGAACATAAAATATTTTGAAGTTATTTGCTTCTTTAGGGATCACCCAGATTGCCAGTGCTCTGTCACTTGCTTTATACCTTCACAGTTCCAGCCATCCACAGTCTGAAGACTTTCAATTAACATGCATTTAGACGACTCATTCCCTTGTTCTCTTTTCTCCTCAATGGTTCCATGTTAATCCACGATTGGCTACATTATGTCACAAGGCCTTATGAGGACCACTGTAGATTTCTTTTCAGTTTCAAACCAGACAAAGTTTCAGCTTATTTTTCCTCATGAAATGCATACTGAGATTAAACTAACTTGCATTCCTCTTGATTAATCTTGGGTTTAGAATGTTCCCTGCTCACTGCACAAGCCTAAGTAATTGTAATCATCTGGTAATTTTCTCACAGTGACCTGTCGACGGCACCTGTCCCAGTTGCAGATAAACATAATACAGGCAGATCAATTGAAACCAGACATTCTCACAAAACTGCACAAATCTCCGAAGGGCATCTTCAGGTGTCTTCTCAAATAGACCTTTAGTTTATTTATCCTTAAATGTAAATTGTTTCACTGATATGAAGGGATACATAGATCTTACAGACATTCAGTCTTCATCAATTATGCTTGAAATCATTTAGCTCTAATCCTTTTTAAAAATTCTCGACCGTTGGATCTGAGTGAAATGATGATAACCACCATTTCTACACGAAAAAAGCCAAATAGAAGTCGTCCAGTGTTTAGTACCTGCTGCTTTATGCCTCTTACCTTTCTAATCCGGCCTGTTAAATTTGGCCTGAGGGGAAAGGAAGCCTATTTCATATAGCAGCCTGTTGTGGTCTAGAGTGCACAGTCTGGAATTGTGGTAGATGAAAGTTCAATCGAGGCATTCAAAAGAGAGGTAGATGAGTATTTGAAAAGAAACAATGAGGAGGGTTTAAAACAAAAAAATCTGCGGATGCTGGAAATCCAAAACAAAAACAGAATTACCTGGAAAAACTAGGCAGGTCTGGCAGCATTGGCGGAGAAGAAAAGAGTTGACGTTTCGAGTCCTCATGACCCTTCGACAGAAATAGGAGGGTAATGGGGAAACGGCAGGAGGATGGCAGTGAGCAATAAAGCTAATTCGGACAGCCAGCGCGGTCACGATGGGCCGAATGGCCTCCTTCTGCACCATCGCAAATCCGTAATTCTGTGATCCTGAAATTACATTCACGCATCCAAACTTTGGACAGTGAGAGCAATTTATGGGACATACCTCTATGCTGTACGTTAAATGTGGCATGGGGGAGGCTGGGTGGGGTTGATAAATCCGGGAGGTGGTGGGGAGGACAGTCAATGTTCATTTCTGCGGGTGTGCCACATTGTCAGAGGGTCAGCACCCAGGGAATGCTGCACTGTCAGAGGGGCAGTACAGATGGAGCTCTGCACTGGCTGAGGGTCAGTATTGAGGAATTGTTGCACTATCGGACAATCAGCACTGAGTTCACACTGAACTGCCAGCGATTCAGCATAGAGTGAATGCTGCATTGTCGGAGAGTATGTACTGAGGGACCGATGCTTTGTCGGAGTTTCAGTACTGACGGTGTGCTGCGCTGTCAGAGGGCCAGTGCTGAGTTAAAAGCAAAGTATATCACCTTCCTCCCTCTGTCTACCTGGTATGTCACATTGCCGCAGCCCCACAGCTGGTCTAGTTGGCATAACATCCTTCCTCACTTGAGAACCTGGAATCTCACCCAAACTCTCACGTTGTACCTATTTTATTTCCCCACTTCCCGGGTAGATCTTGATCAGGTACCTCCCCCACTGTAGCTGCTATATTACCTGCCTGCCCTGCTCTGCCTCGAATAACCCCAAACTCATGTTCATGTGTTATGCCTCCCCCTGCCAGCGATAGACATCATCCCTCCATGCTGCTGCTGCTTTTGTTGATGGCCTGATTGCTATCACAACCAAGGGTTTGGGGGAGCATTGATGACGTTCCCCTTCCCTCTGTGCTCCATTCTGTATGGGCCACTGTGCAATACTGGCAAGTAACAGCTAATAGAACACAATCTGTCCGTTTGCTCTATCACCATAACGACTGCACCCCCTCCCACTCTGCGCACTGACTGCTGTTAGCCCAGCAATCATCCCCTCTGCAAATGGAAAGGAAAAATAAACTGGAAATGTAATGGACCTTCTCAGTTAGTCAATGTTCAGATTCTCGGTTGGATTAAAGAATTCAAATTAGCGGACATATCAGCGCAATCTTCAATTGCTCCCTCAAATTACCCTGGATTGCCGCCTAAATCCCAGTGTTTGTGCAGCAGCTCAGGATCTGCAGCATGAAGCCCTATTCCATCACAATATAATCTAGATCCATTTGGACTTTCCACAAGAGTGATATCCAGCTCCACATAGAAAACAATATTAACATTATGGGGGTGATAGTTCCTCTATACTTGTAGAGGCAGGCAGTCAGCTTGGGTTGGTTAAAGGGATGTGATACATGAACAATTTGATTGAATTTTACGAAGAGGTGACCAGGTGTGTTGATTATGGCAATGCATTTGACGTAGTCTACCTGGACTTCAGCAAGGATTTTGATAAGTTCAGGGGAGTGATAGCGATGGTAAGAGCCCGTAGGTTCAAAGGCAATTTGGTGAATTGGGTCCAAAATTGCCTGAGTGGCAGGAAGCAGATGTTGATGGTCCAGGGATTTTTTTTTTGACTGGATGCCTGTGTCCAGTGGGGTTCCACATGGGTCGTTGTTGTCTCCCGTGCTATTTGTGGTAAAAATAAATGACTTAGATTTCAGTGTAGGGGGTGTTGATCATTAAGTCTACAGATGACACGAAAATTGGTGGTCGGTAAAAAGTAAGAAGGATAGGCTTAGATTACAGGGCTATATAGACAGGCTGATCAGCTGGGCTGATCATTGGCAAAAGTGATTTAATCCACATAAGGTTGAGGAGATGCACTTGTTCAGGACATAAGCGACACCGGAATATGATGAATTTTAGGACCGTGGGAAGGACCATGGATCAGAGGGATCATGGTGTGCATGTCCACCGATTCCTGAATGTAGTGTGGCAGGTGGATAAGTTGATTAAGAAAGCTTATGGGATACCTGCATTTTTTAGACGAGGCATAGAATATAAGAGCAGGGAGGTTATGCTGAACTGTATAAAACGCTGGTTAGGCCAGAGCGAGAGCATTACGTGCAGTCTGGAATCCGCATAATAGGAAGGATGTGATGGCATGAGAGAGAGTGCAGAGGTGATTTACCAGCATGTTACCTGGGCTGGGCATTTTTAGTTATGAGGAGAGATTGGATAAATTGGGGTTAGTTTCGCTGAAGCAGAGGAGATTGAGAGGGGACATTATTGACGTGTATAAAAGTATCAGGGGCATAGATAGGGTAGACAGGATGGAACTTTACTCGTTGGTGGATGGCCCAATAACCAGAGGGCATAGATTTAATATAAGAGGCAGCAGGTTTAGATGGAATGTGAGGAAGAATTATTTCACCCAGAGGGTGGCGGGCTTCTGGAACTCACTGCCTGAAAGGGGGTTAGAGGCAGGAAACTTCATAACATTTAAGAAGTATTTGGATGTGCACTTGTGATGCCCTGGCATCCAAGGCTATGGACCTATTGCTGCAAAATGGGATTAGAATAGTTAGGTACTTATTTGACCAGCGCAGACTCGATGGGCCGACATTTATGTGTTGCAGAGCACTTTGATTCTATTACCCTATGTCTGAAATTCTAATATTACAAAACAAAATCATGGGTTGTTCATCAACAAATAAGAATCTGGTAACATGAAATGCCAGAAAATATTCTTCTCAGAGCTATTTTGACGGTGCAATATTTATTTTTCAGTTTCTGGAAAAAAGTGGCAACAAACTGATGAAACGTGAAAGTCACTGAACCACACACAACGGTCAGTGGCTGCATAAAGCAGGACCGCATGGGTATGACATAGATGCATGGCCCACAGGAAGTGAAACCATTCCGAATAAACAATCAGAATGCTTGTAAATAACGATCAATTTGCCTGAAGGCGCTGAAATTTTCCACTATGTTGCTGTGTCCAGTGCTGTATGGAAACTATTGTAAATGCAATAATGTCCTGAATGTCTCTGATACGGTGGAAGACAATAGAGGTTAAATGGCAATAAATGTGTTACTGAAATTGCTGAACTTGGATGTTAATCATTATCCTGTTCGCCTGCATTCTCGAACTGGTATAAAAACTGTGCAATCTCCAAAACACTTGTGATTTTGATGAAGAAGAAAAAAAATCAGTTCAACATGGTTTATAGAATTAATAGCCATATAGAGTGAGACTTACCAGGGATGCCAATAATAGCAAGGATGGGATAGTAACCAGCCTGAATCACCTGCAGAGCCCGATAGATCCGGTTTTCCACTGGCATCCAATCATAAAATGTAGAAAGTGCATAAAGGGCATCCAAATAATTCCTATTCATTGTTGTAACATTCCAATATATTGTTCTCAGAGCCTGATCCATTGTTGTAACATTCCGATCTGTTGTCTTCAGATCTTGATCCATTGTTGTAACATTCCAATCCAAAGTTCTCAGAATCTGATCAATTATTTTAACATTCTAATCTATTGTTCTCAGATTCTGATCCATTGTTGGAACATTCCAATCTATTGTTCTCAGATTCTGATCCGTTGTTGGAACATTCCAATATATTGTTTTGAGATTCTGATATCCTCTCTCCCTGTCTTATAACCACGGCTCCTTGTTCCTCATGGAGCTGATGCCCCCGCTGACAATATGAGGTAACAGATTGAAGCGAATCCTTTATTACCAACAGTTGAAGGCCCCCAGTGTGTTATCTAGGATCCATGGAGACTGACATTAATTACAACCACTGAACAAACAGGCTCATTTAACCTATTCAGTCCAATTGTACTTGCACCAAACTATACTGGAAAGGTTTGCTGGTCCGGCAGGGATGTAACAGGGTTTCTGAGGGATTGAATAATGCAACGGGAAGACTGTGAAGCAGAAATTCGGGCAAAAGTAGGAGTTGTTTAGTAAAAATATCGGATGGACAGAAGCAAGGCGTTGAAGGTGGCGAATATTCTAACCGATAGACTGACGAATGCAAATAAACATTTAACTGTGAAAATAGAATTGGATGAGCACAGGCAGTTGATGTTTGCACAGGTAGTGGAGGGGTGGAGAGAACGATTGATTATAAAGGTCTGACAAAGAGTGGAAACGGACACGATGGACCACATGGCATCATCCTCAAATAATTTGCGGGGTGCGGTAATTTGCGATGGGGAAATTTGCGGGGTGCGGTAATTTGCGTGGGGGCAAAATTTGCGGGGGGGTAAATTTGCGGGGGGGGAATTGACATGGGGGGGATATGCATGGGAGGAATTGCGGGGGGGCAAAATTTGCACTGGGGGAATTTGCACAGGGCGGAAATTTGCGCGGGGGGGGTAAATTTGCAGTGGGGGTAAATTTGTGGGGGTGGAAATTTGCATGGGGGGGATTTAAGCCGTGACCCAGACTAAGTTCAGGGAGCAGTTGAAGAATGTGCTGAAATACCCCTTTACTCCAATTCTTTGATGCTTTCGATAATTTGAAGAAATTAATCAGTGACAGTTTCTACTTTTCTTCCATTTGATATCTCTCTTCCAGCGAGGTGGTGAGCTGCCTCTGTTGTGACAGAGTGGGGACCAGCCCTCACACCATTGTAAAATGTTGGGGCCAGGGTGTGTCCCTGTCATGGCAGAGCCGGGAGTTTTAAAGTGATTGACAAGGAAGCATAAAGCGGTTGAAGAGTTCTTAGTGCAACTTAATCTGGAACGTTCTTCCCGACAGAATGGCGAATGCAAATAAACATTTTACTGTGAAAATAGAATTGGATGACCACATCAGTTGATATTTGAACAGGTGATGGAGGGGTGGAGAGAACGATTGATTAGATAGTTCTGGAAAAGAGTCAGGAACTTCCTCATGTTATGGCGTTCATACAATGTTTCCTTGTCAAATTGCTCCTTCCCATGGGTATCACCCCGCACTATTCAGGGATAAATTCCATCTGCCAATTCTCTGCCCGTTAGACCATACCGTCTATATCTTCCTGTAACCCAGAGCACTCGACCTCACTGTTGACCACTCGCTCACTCTTTGTGTCATCTGGAAACTTTCTAATCCTACTCACCACATAGTCAACGATGCAGCCATCTATTCCCTCAGGAACTCCTCTCAGGGACTACTCTCAGGAACTCCTCTCAGCAACAACTCTCTGGAACTCCTCTCAGGAACGCCTCTCTGGATATGCCCCCAGTAGCCCCTCTCAGGAACGTCCCCAATGAAATCTACCAAGGAATTTCTCTAAGGAACTCCTCGCATGAATTCCACTCAAGAACTCCTCTCAGGGATCTCTCTTACGAACCACTCTCAGGATCCCCTCTCAGGAATGGCCCAGTTCCTATAATTGGAGGGTGGTGACGATTTCTAGGGTGGTGGGGGTGAAGCCGGTGGGGGTGAGATGATGGTTGATGGGGGAAGGGCTGCTTGGAATTTCCCATGGCCCGATGAACAGGACATTCTAACTGTTCCTTAGGGAATGATGGACAGAGTCTGCCTTTCCTTAACATCCATTAGATTTTCCTTTGAGAGTGAAAGATCAGGTCTGATAGTGTCAACAAATTGGGTCGTGGGGGGCTGGTCTTCCAAATAAATGATTCCAACCAGCTGTCAATTTATAGTAAATGATGTTGCTAAACTTTGCTAATGTCATGTCAATTACATCATTAGGTGCAGGACAACCAGGTGGTGGTTATCATTTTTCGTTGAGTACATATAAATGGATAACACTTCATTTTCATTTACTTCAATAAGTTCCTTTTAAGGTTATGCCTTTCGTTTCTGTGCCCGTTGCAGAGGATATCAATTTGTTAGTTAGTTTGGATTTAGCCAACAAAATGAAACAAAGTAAATAAATAGGGGATAACTGGGGCACTCGTTGTGTGGGATGAGATCTGAGAGACTTAGCAAGTCAACAGCCTCCCTCCATGAAGCAAACCTCTGTTTCCAGTTTATGCTTCACAAGCCAGTTTGGACCCTGTGTACTACCCGCTGCATGGAAAAATCACAGGGCCGTAGAGATGGCCATCTTCTTAGACCTCTCTGGATTTCGGAAGCCACACCACACACTCTCTCACTCTTGAAAACGCGAACAATGACAAAAACGGGTGCAGAAATGTTTGCCACCGTTTTCCTTCTCCACCCCCCACACAGATGAAGGACAAGGGTAGGAATGATGGAGCAGATGCCAGCCCAGTGCTCCCGCAGTGATTCTGCATCATTCGCTGGAGGATCAGGTGGAGGTGGATGGTGTTCTTCTCGCGGACGGCCGGGAACTTGCCCCCGCATGTCTCGTCGTACCATCCCCGCAGCCTCATCAGGCAGCAGTTTTCCCTCATCCTGTACGTCCTGCTGAAAGAGTTTTCCTGCTGTCCCGGTCCCCAGACCCTTCTGAGGTCAAAGCGAAAGCAAAAAAAATAACAAGAAAGCTGTCAGTGCTCACCTGGCGAGATTGAGAGCCTTTATCTCATCCGAGCAGAAACAGCCACAGATAAACCCAGCCCCATTCAAATTAAACTATCTGACCCCTGACCCTCTGCCTAACGCAGTCTGACCCCTGATCCCCTGAGCCTCATATAACCTGTGACCTTCAAGTGTCCTCTGTTCTCTTGACCCAGCCTGACCTCTTCTCACTTGATTCACTGCCTAACCTTGATTTCCCCTGACCATGTCTATCACATGATGTCCGCCTGAACCCTGAAACGTTGCACAAACCCTCACCCTTTTCCTAACCCAGCCAAACCTGGGGATGCTCATGTAACCTGACACCTTACAGTTCCCTCTGTTCTTTTAAAGTATTATGACCAGGGCTCCCTTGATCCAATGCCTAATCCTGATTCCCGCTGGCCCTCTGTGTAACCCCTGGCTCCCTATCTAATGCTTCACACTCTGCCTAACCCCTGAGGATCTGTCTGACTCTGCCTAATCGTTCAATCACTCCCCAATACCTGGCTCTCTGCCTGACCAATCAGCCTCTGACTGACCCTCTACCAAGCATTTGACCATTTGACTAACCGAAAAGTTCTGTCTAACCCTTGACTCTCCGCCTAACCCCACTCATGTCTGCCTAATCCCTGACCTTCAGACTAAAAATTGACTATCCCTCACCCTTTGTCTCGCCTCGTTAATTTGCCATACGCCTTGTCCTTTGCTTAGCCTCAACCCTTTGCCTATCCACTGACACACGACCTTACCCTGACTCCTGACGTAACCCTTGACACTCTGCTCCACCAATGAGGATCTGTCATTCCACTGGCCCTCTGTATAATCCCTAAACCTCTGCCTAACTATAAGGTCTCTCTAAACAACTGGTCATCTGCCTAACCCCTGACCATATGCCTAAAACTGACCCAGTCTGACACCTAATCCCCTCACCCTCATATAACCTGTGACCTTCAAGCTGGCCTTTGTGTTCCTGACCCAGTCTGAGCTCTGGTCCCTCGACCATGAGTCACACTGTGATTCCCACGGCCCTCGGTCTCACCCATCACACTCTACTGGCCCTTATCCTCCAAACTTCAGAGTAGCCATAGATCCTCAGGATATCTCCACCCCGGTCAACACTCCCCTTCTGGTCAATCCCATCGCCAACTCCACCTCAGCCCCACTGCAACCCTGCGGCTGACCCTTGTGCTTCCCTTCCCCTGAAGCCCTCGGTTGCTCACGTTATCCCATCCATGACCTTCATCCCAAACCCCCAGATCTTTCTCCCATCATTACCGAGTCGGTTATCCGAATCCAATAGGAGGCTAATTTAGCTTGATTAAAGAGAAAGTTCTGTGGTAGTGGAATGCCATCGTTAGTGGGCATAGGGGTAAACAGGAAATGTGGTAAAGGGGAAACGGGAGAAAGATTTGAATTTGGGGAAACGATGTGGACATCATTTTGAACATTATTGGAGTGGAAAGGAGCTTGGAGACGGGATATTCACTCGCAAGGATGGAGCGGGTGGGAGAGTCAAGGATTTTTTTCAAGGAGAGGGTTGATGACGACTACCAGTCCCTCTCCTCTGGGCTCTGCTCTCCCCACCCCCACCCCCACCCCACCAGCCTCACTGTCTCTCCCCAGCCCGACTCTCTTCATACTTAGAAATGATTGATCAATTTATTAGGGCTGGTTCCGTTTCTGGGCGCTGGCTGAGATTATTGTGGCTGATGTGCTGTGTCATCTAATTAGCACTTTATCGTCCCTCTGTCTCTATAAGTGCCTGTCAGTGGAGGCCACATCTGTCACTCAACCAATCACTGCCCTTGAGTATTGGTATTGTGTTTTGAGATTTTCCGTGCCCAGTTAAAAATAAGTTGTGAGTTGTGGAAAGTACTCAGGTAGTGTTGAACAGGGTTGAGCTAATCTATCTACACTGTCGCCATAAAACACTGCCAGGGCAGGTACAGCACGGGGTTAGATACTGAGCAAAGCTTCCTCTGCTCTTGCGTTATGAGGTTAAACAGCGTCATTATCCTTTGAATTAGAGTTCAAATTAAAAACAGTGTTCAAATTATAAGTTGATCAGCTGGTGAAAAGGGTAAAGCTGCAAATATTTGTCAACGTGCCTGGGTACAAACAACATTATGCTGGACATATCCTTTCCCCAGCTTTAAATGGAGGGAGATCCCTCCTTCATCTTTAAAATGATGGGAGATTCCTTCTGCATCTTTAAAATGGATGGAGATCACTTCTCCATCTCTAAAAACGAGGGAGCTCATTTCCTCATTATTAAAAGGGTGGGTAGATCACTTCTCCATCTTCAAGATGGAGGGTGATCCCTTCCCCATCATTAAAATGGGGGGAACCCCCTTCCCCATCTTTGAATTGGAGGGAAATCCCTTCTCCATCTATTAACATGGAGGGCGATCACTTCCCAATCTTTAAAATCGAGGGAAATTCCTTCTCCATCTCTAAAATGGAGGGAGGTCCATTCTCCATCTTTACAATGGAGGGAGATCCGTTCTACATCTTTAAATTGGAGGGTGATCCCTTCCCGATCTTTAAAATGGAGGGAGATCCCTTCCCCAAATGTTGATGTGGAATTACTGAAACCAACAACGGAGGAAAGAGTGAAGCTTATATGAGAATGAAAAGTTAACTTTTGTGTGCAGCAAAGGAAGGTTACAACACAGAAGGAGTACATTCAGCCCATCGAATTACTGTTGATGCTCTTTTAGAAAAGTTTCACTGGTCTCACTCGACCTCCCTTTCCCCGTAATCCTGAAAATATTTTCCCTTCAGCTGCACTTCCTATTTTGGTACAAGAGAGAGACATGGGGTGTGGGACAGAGAGATAGAGCGAGGCAGAGAGAGACAGGGAGGGAGAGAGAACAAAACAGACGAGAGAGAGAGACACTGTGAGAGACTGTGACAGGGAGATAGGGTGAGAGGGAGACATAGTGAGAGGCGATCGATTGAAAGGAATAGAGCTGGGGTGAGTGAGGGAGGAACTGAGAGAGGGGAGTGAGTACATGATAATGAGGTGGGGGGAGAGGAACAGAGACAGAGAGAATGAAAGTGACAGAGAGATGGGACAAGAGCAAGAGATTGACAGATAGTGACAGAGATAATAATGCAAGTAGAGGGTTGAAAAAGGCAAACCGTTTCCAACGGTTTGGGGACTCTGGACCTTGGGGCCATGGTTTTTCAACCATGTTTAGAATTTTAGAATTTCAGGAGAGAAGCTAAGAAACACTTTAAAACACCAAGTGTGATATTAATTTGGATCTCTCTCACATGAATGGCAATTGATGCAGAGCCATTAGTCCATGTTTAAAACTGAGACTGATAGATTTCTGTCACCTAACACGGTGCAGAGATATGAGACAAAGGGGTTCAATCACAGATCAACCAGGATCTCATTGAATGTCAGAACAGGGTTGGAGGGTTAAATTGCCTCTTTCTCTTTCTATACACTATAACCAATATCCTTTATTCATTCTCTGGCTCTCAGTCACCCACTTGGTCTGAGAGTCTCTATTTCTCATTCACTCGATCTGTGTCTTCTCTCCCTGCCTCTCTTCCTCTGAGAATCTAGCCTACAAATACCAGACAGCCATTTTAGGTTTGTGCACAGTGGCTTTTTTATGTCCCCACAGCACTGGGACATTAAGGACAGAGTTCACCAATCACTCATATAACATTGTTATTTTAAACGTGACAGAGACACAGGTATGGAGAGATAAATTCCCTGTGCATTCCCTGGAATATTGAAGTTTCCGGGTGTTCAGTCCCGCACTTGCTGTTGTGAATTTGAGTTATGAATTTTCTAAAACTGAACCTAGCAGTAAAAACCCCCGGGATGGAGTGATTCAAATTCTTTCTGCTTCTGCAAAGCCTGTGTCTGTGTCTGTTTCTCAGTAATTATTAATAATTTAAGATAATAGGTTTGAATGCCACAAGTTTCCCATAATTCAGCTCAGTCGGAAATGTCCCAAAGCTATGACCAATATCAATCTTTCATCGTCTGCCTCTTCATCCCCTCTCACTCTGTGTCTCTCTCTTTAACATTCCCTCATTCTGCGTCTTCTCTCTCTCTCTCTCTCTCTCTCTCAGATTCTGTAAGAAATATCCCCAAACACCAGGCAGCCATTTCAGGTTTGTTCACAGAGGCCAATTTATGTTCGCAAATCACTGGGACATTTATGACAGAGTTGACTCCTCACAAATGGGACATTAGTATATTCAAAATGACAGAGGCACAGGTATCTCCCTCCATTTTAAAGATGGAGAAGGGATCTCCCTCCATTTTAAAGATGGAAAATGGATCACCCTACATTTCAAATGTGGAGAAGGGATCTCCCTCCATTTTAAATATCGAGAAGGGATCTCCCTCCATTTTAAATATCGAGAAGGGATCTCCCTCCATTTTAAAGATCGAGAAGGGATCTCCCTCCATTTTAAAGATAGAGATGGGCTCTCCATATATTTTAAAGATGGAGAAGCGATCACTCGCCATTCTAAAGATGGAAAAGGCATCTCTGTACATTTTAAAGGTGGAGAACTGATCTCCCTCCATTTTAAAGATGGAGAAGGGACCTCCCTCCATTGTAAAGGCAGAGAATGGATCTCCCTCTATTTTAAAGATGGAGAAGGGATCTCCCTCAATTTTAAAGGTGGAGAATGGATCTCACTCCATTTGAAATATTGAGGATGGTTCTCGTTCCATTTTTTCAGGTCCCTCTCTCTCTACCGCCTTTGCCTTCCCTCGACCTGTCTCTCTGATTCTCTCTCGCACCACATCTCTACTTTTGACCCTTACACCCCTCTTTCTGCCTCTCTCTCTCTCACCCCATCCATTTTTCTTTCACTCAATCCCCTCTCTCTATCTGTCTGTCTCGCCCTCACTCTTTCTCTCTCACCCCATCTCACTTTCACTATCTTCCTCACTCTCTCCCTCTCTCGCCCCATCTCTCTGCCATTCACCATCTCTCCCTGTCTCTCACTCTATCTCTCTCAATCTCTGACTCTCTCTCTATCGCCCCATCTCTCTCCCTATCACCACGTCTCTCTGTCACTCTCTCTCTGCCTCGCTCTGCCACTGTCTCTCTGTCACACTTGTTCTCTCTCTTGCCTGTCTCTTTCTCCATCGCTGTCTTTCTCCCTCGCCTTTCTCTGTCTCTTTCTCACACCATCACCCTGCCACTCTCTGCCCCAACCCCCTCTCTCTCGCCCTGTCTCTCTCTCTCTCTCTTGTCGAGTTTTATCTCTCTTTTTCTATGACAATCTGTCTCTCGCCATCTTTCTGTCTCTCCGCCTCTCTCTCTCTCCATCAGTCTCCCCCCCTCCCCACCATCCCCAGTCTCCCTTTTGAGGAATATTTGGGTGTGAAGCAGAAGGGAAAATATTTTCAGGGTTGCGGGGAAAGGGTGGACGAGTGAGACCAGTGAAACTTTCCCTGCGGAGCTGAATGGCCTTGTAATGGGTGTTGGAACCGTTCTGTGATACACACGCAGGTTATCATTTAATTCTCGAAAAAGCTTCACTCTTTCCTCCATTGTAGGTTCCAGCACTTCCACATCACAAGTTGGGCAAAGGATCTCCCTCCATTTTAAAGATGGAGAAGACTTAGCCTAGTGGGACATCAGCAAGGCTTTTGATAAGGTCCCACAAGGGAGACTGAGAGTGAAGGTAAGAGCCCATGGGATCCAAGGCAATTTTACATATTGCATCCAGAATTGGCTGAGTGGCAGGAAGCAGAGGGTGATTGTCAAGGGGTGTTTTTGTGACTGGATTCCTGTGTCCAGTGGGTTCCACAGGGATTGGTGTTGGGTTCCTTGCTGTGTGTGGTACGTATAAACGATTTAGACTTCAATGTAGGAGGGTTGATCAGCAGGTTTTGCGGATGACACTATAATTTGAGGGGTGGTAAATAGTGAGGAGGATAGACTTAGATTACAGGAGGATATAGACAGACTGGTCAGTGGCAAATGGAATTTAATCCAGATAAGTTTGAGGTGATGCACTTGTGCAGGACAAACAAGGTGCAGGAGTACATGATGAATTGTAGGGCCCTGGGATCTAAAGAGCATTGGAGGGACCTTGGTGTGCATGTCCAGCGGTCGCTTAAGGTAGCGGGACAGGTAGAGAAGATGGTTAAGAAGGCATATGAGATACATTCCTTTATTTGCCGAGTCATAGAATGTAGGAGCGAGAAGATTATGCTGGAATTGTGTAAAACGCTGGTTAGGCCACAGCTAGAGTATTGTGTGCAGTTCTGGAATCCACATTATAGTAAGGATGTGATTGCACGAGAGAAAGAGCAAAGGAGATTTACGAGGATGTTGACTGGGCTGGAGAATTTCAGATAGAGGAGAGATTTTATAGACTTGGATTAATTTCCCGGGAGCAGATGAGATTTTGGAAGGACATGATTGAGGTGAATAAAATTATGAGCGGCATTGATAAGGTAGACAGAAAGGAGCTTTTCCCGTTGGTGGAGGGATCAATAACCAGAGACCATAGATTGAAGGCAGGGGGCAGGAGGTTTAGAGGGGAAGTGAGGAAGGAGTTTTTCACCCAGAGGGTGATGGGAATCTGGAACTCACTGCCTGAAAGGGGGTTAGAGGCAGAAACCCTCATAACATTTCAGAATATTTGGATGTGCACTTGCTATACCTTGGCAAAAAAATCTGTGGGCCTAGTGCTGGAACTTAGAATTAGTGTTGTTAGGTTCTTGTTCGATCGGCACAGACCTGTTTGTCCGAAGGGCCTTTACTTCTGCTGAACATCTCTATGACTCCATGACAGTTCTCCATCCTTTTTAAAGAAGGAGTTGGGATCTCCCTCTATTTTAAGGATTGAGAAATGATCTTCCTCCATTTTAAAGATGGAGAAGTGATCTCTCTCCATTTTAAAGTCTGAGAAATGATCTACCTCCATTTTAAAGATGGTGAAGGGATCTCCCTCAATTTTAAAGATGGATTAGAGACCTGCCTCTATCTTAAATATGAAGAAGTGGTCTTCATCCAATTTTAACATGGGGAAGGGATCTCCCTCTATTTTAAAGATGAAGGAGTCATCTCCCCAATTTTAAAGATGGTGATATGATGCCCATCAGTTTTAAAGATGTGGAAGGAATCATACTCCATTTTCAAGATTGGGAAGTGATCTCCCTCCATTTTAGAGACGGGGAAGGGATCTCCCCACATTTCAAAGATGGGGAAGGGATCTCCCTACATTTTAAAGATGGGGAAGGGATTTCCCTACATTTTAAAGATGGGGAAGGGATCTCCCTACATTTTAAAGATGGGGAAGGGATTTCCCTACATTTTAAAGATGAAAAATGGATCTCCCTCCATTTTAAAAATGGAGAAGCCATCTTCCCCCATTTTAAAGATGGAGAAGGGATTTACCCCCTTTTTAAAGGTGGAGTAGGGATCTTCCTCCATTTTAAAGATGAAGATTGTATTTCCCTAAATTTTAAGGATGGAGAAGGAATCTGCCCCCATTTTAAAGACTGAGAAGGGATCTCCATCCATTTTAAAGATGTAGAAGGGATCTTCGTCGATTTAAATGATGGGGAAATGGTCACCATTCCTTTTAAAGATGGATAAGCGATCTCCCTCCATTTTACAGAAGAGGAAAATAATTCCCTCTATTTTAAAGATTGAGAAGGCATCAGCCATCATTTGAAAGATGAGGAAGGGTTCTCCCTCCAATGTAAAGATGGGGAACGGATCTCCCTCCATTTTAAAGATGGAGAACGGATCTCCTTCAATGTTAAAGATGGAGAAGGGATCTCCCTGCATCTTAAAGATGGGGAAATGATGCCCCTCCATTTAAAGATGAAGAAAGGATACGTCACAGGATAATGTTTCTTTATACTCAGGCACGTTGAAACATATTGGGAGCTTTAACCTTTTCTCCAGTTGATTAACTTTTAATTTGAACACTTTTTTAAATATGAACTCTAATTCAAAGGAGAATGACGCTTTTTAATCTCATAACACAAGAGCAGAGGGAACTTTACTCAGTATCTAACCCCGTCGTTTACCTGTCCTGAGAGTGTTTGATGGGGACAGTGTAGAGGCAGCTTTACTCTGTATCTAACCCCGTGCTGTACCTGCCCTGGGAGTGTTTGATGGGGACAGTGTAGAGGGAGCTTTACTCTGTATCTAACCCCGTGCTGTACCTGTCCTGGGAGTGTTTGATGGGGACAGTGTAGAGGGAGCTTTACTCTGTATCTAACCCCGTGCTGTACCTGTCCTGGGAGTGTTTGATGGGGACAGTGTAGAGGCAGCTTTACTCTGTATCTAACCCCGTGCTGTACCTGTCCTGGGAGTGTTTGATGGGGACAGTGTAGAGGAAGCTTTACTCTGTATCTAACCCCGTGCTGTACCTGTCCTGGGAGTGTTTGATGGGGACAGTGTAGAGGGAGCTTTACTCTGTATCTAACCCCGTGCTGTACCTGTCCTGAGAGTGTTTGATGGGGACAGTGTAGAGGCAGCTTTACTCTGTATCTAACCCCGTGCTGTACCTGTCCTGGGAGTGTTTGATGGGGACAGTGTAGAGTGAGCTTTACTCTGTTTCTAACCCCGTTGTTTACCTGCCCTGGGAGTGTTTGATGGGGACAGTGTAGAGGCAGCTTTACACTGTTTCTAACCCCGTGCTGTACCTGTCCTGGGAGTGTTTGATGAGAACAGTGTAGAGGGAGCTTTACTCTGTATCTAACCCCGTGCTGTACCTGTCCTGAGAGTGTTTGATGGGGACAGTGTAGAGTGAGCTTTACTCTGTTTCTAACCCCGTGCTGTACCTGTCCTGGGAGTGTTTGATGAGAACAGTGTAGAGGAAGATTTATTTTGTATCTAACCCCGTGCTGTACCTGTCCTGGGAGTGTTTGATGGGGACAGTGTAGAGTGAGCTTTACTCTGTTTCTAACCCCGTGCTGTACCTGTCCTGGGAGTGTTTGATGGGTCAGTGTAGAGGCAGCTTTACTCTGTTTCTAACCCCGTGCTGTACCTGTCCTGGGAGTGTTTGATGAGAACAGTGTAGAGGAAGATTTATTTTGTATCTAACCCCGTGCTGTACCTTCCCTGGGAGTGTTGATGGGGACAGTATAGAGAGAGATTTAATCTGTATCTAAAGACGTGCTGCTGTACCCCTCCTGGGAGTGTTTGATGGGGAAATGTGGAGGAAGCGTTACTCTGTATCTAACCCCGTGCTGTATCTGCCCTGGGAGTGTTTAATGGGGACAGTGTAGAGGGAGATTTACTCTATATCTAACCCGGTGCTGTACATGTCCTTGGGGTGTTTGATAGGGACAGTTTAATAACAACTTTAATTCCTATCTAACACTGTGTTGTTCAGTAACGGATGCACAAAAAGTGAAATCTGTGGTTTCATTTCTGTGTCACTTTCGGTATCTTGAAGCTTATGTTTGGAGCTGGAAATCAGTCAGTTAATGAATGTTATCCTGAAATTTTCACCCTGAAAATTGTGAGCCTTAGTATTGTGGAAACGTGTGAAGAAATACTTTGAATTCACACATTCCTACATTGTGAAATGTAAGATACCTTTGAAGCAATAGGATGTAGGGCCAGGGAGTCTGAATGGACAACAGGTTTTGGATGATTAAAGACTGAATTTAAATAACGTCCTTTGCAGCATCCGTTTACTGTAAATGTCCCGAGATAGTGAAATGCTTCAGAAGCTGCTCACAGGAAATGCACTTCAAAACATCTCAATAAAAATTATATTTTCAACAGTTCGTGATTTCAACCAATCATTCGATGTAAAAAAAAAAAGCCCCACCGAATCCCTGAAGTCGATTCCAGTCTGTAATTCACTCCCGGGTATCTGTTATATTTCATATAAAGCAGCCTGAACCCCTCGATTAGATTCCAGACCGTAACTCGCTCCGGGGTATCTGTTATTCTATATATAAACATCCCCGAACACCTCGATTAGAATCCAGACCATAACTCACTCCGGGGTATCTATTATTCTATATATAAACCTCCCCGAACACCTCAATTCAATGACAGTCTATAACTCACTCCCTGGTATCTCTTGTTTTATATATAAACTAACCCGAACCCCTCGATTAGATTCCAGTCTGTAACTCACTCCTGGGTATCTCTTATTCTATATATAAACTAACCCAAACCCCTCGATTTGATTCCAGTCTGTAAGTCACACCCAGGTATCTATTATTCTATATATAAACCCCACAAACCCCTCGATTAGATTCCAGTCTGTAACTCAATCCCGGGTATCTCTTATTCTATATATCAACCAGCCCGAACCCCCCGATTCGATTCCAGACAATAACTCATTCCCGAGTATCTGTTAATTTATATATAAACCACCCCTGACCCCTCGATTAGATTCCAGTCTGTAACTCAACCCCGTGTATCTTTTAATCTATGTATAAACCAGCTCGAATCCTTCGATTAGATTCCAGTCTGCAATTCACTCCGGGGTATTTATTATACTATATATTAACCCCCTGAACCCCTCGATGAGATTCCAGTCTGAAACTCACTCCCGGGTATCAGTTATTCTTTATATAAACCACCCCGAACCCCACGATTAGATTCCAGTCTGTAACTCACTCCCGGGTATCTATTATTCTATATGTAAACCCCATGTACCCATCGATTAGATTCCAGTCTGTAACTCACTCCCGGGTGTCTGTTATTCTACATCTAAACCAGCACGAAATATCCGATTAGATTCCAGTCTGTAACTCACTCCCGGGTATTTATTATACTATATATTAACCCCCTGAACCCCTCGATTAGATTCCAGTCTGTAACTCACTCCCGGGTATCTTTTATTCTTTATATAAACCACCCCGAACCACTCGATTAGATTCCAGTCTCTAATTCACTCCCGGGTGTCTGTTATTATATATGTATAAACCCCCTGAAAGCCTCGATTAGATTCCAGTCTGTAACTCACTGCCGGTGTCTGTTATTCTATATATAATCCCCAAAAACCCGTCGATTAGAATCCAGTCTGTTACTCACTCCCGGGTGTCTGTTATTCTATATCTAAACCACCACGAACTCTTTGATTAGATTCCAGTCCGAGAGAAAACATAATTAAACGGAAGTGATTGTTCTGATTGCAAACTGTGCCTTATGTGATATTCCGGGTGTGTTTAATCTGTTGATGTTGTGACTTTTCTGTTTAGATAGTAACTACAAAAGGATTATATTGAAGATCACTTCAGTGAGATGGCTCAATGAAGAGAGAGCGAGGGATTTCATTGCGGCCAGGTGAGAGAATGCATTGCATTCAGGACAAAAATGGGAAACAGCAGATCCTCCCTATCATCCTCTTCATTCACTGATCGGAATCTACCCCCTCAGGTAACTGTCCCAATTTCCCCTCTACGTATTATCCTATCCATTTAGCAGAAACTGAACAGGAACCACCATATAAATACTCTGGATATTACTGCAGGTCAAAGGCTGGGAATTCTCTGGCGAGTAACTCACCTCCTTACTCCCCAAAGCCTGACCACAATCTACAAGGCAGAAGTGTGATGGAATAGTCCACACTTGCCTGGATGAGTGCAGCTCTCACAATACTTAAGAATGGTGACACCATCGAGGACAAAGACACCCCAGCTGTTTATCACCCCAGCCACAAACATTCACCTCCTTCACCACCGACACACAGTAGCAGCAGTGTGTGTACCATCTACAAGACGTACTGTTGGAATTCGCCAAGGCTCCGTAGACAGCACCTTCCAAACCCACGACCGCTAACACATAGATGGACAAGTGCAACAGGTTAATGGGAACACCACCACCTGGAAGAAAACATTCCTTGGATGAATAAAATCATCATATATTTCTCATGATCAAGCAATATCTCACACACCCGGTCATCCTGCCCAACCGCCCCCCCCCCCACCCCTCACCCCCGGCCACCGCCTCCTACAGATCGATGGTCCAATTTGTGAGGGCTCAAGAGGGAAATAGTTGCCTCCAAGACTGGATTTAATCCGTGGCCCCTCCAGAGACCATAAAGACAGGAGCCAGCTTGGCTCGTTCCCTATAGAGAGAGGGCCCTCCCCACTCTGTTAACAGAGTCAAAGAATCCGCTCATCCCGCCAGCCTGTAGAGCGGCAAGCCCTGCACCTCACTGACAACCGAACAGCAGGACCCATTCCCACTTTGTTACTAGAGCCAAAGTACCTGTCTGACTGTGCCCATGGTTGCAGAGCCCTCCCCACTCTCTATCCATTATCACAGACTCCAACATCCCTTCTATCACCAGAGGGATAGGCCACATCCCGCTCTGTCACGACAGGGACACGACCTGGCCCCAACATTTTACAATGGGGGCAGGAACCGGTTCCCACTCTGTCACAACAGGGGCAACTCACCACCCCCCTGGAAGACTGAAATCAAATGGTGGAATCCCGGAAACTCTCAGTGATTCATTTCTTTAAACCCTCGAAATTGTCGAAGAATTAGAGTAAAGGTATATTTCAGCACATTCTTCAACTGCTCCCTGAACTTAGTCTGGGTCACGGCGTAAATCCCAGTGTTTGTGCAGCAGCTCAGGAGCTGCAGCATGAAGCCCAATTCCCGCACAGAGTTACCCAGCCATACAGAATACAGCCCCATATAAAACATTCGCCTCCATATGGAATACACCATTAACACCGCCCACAACAGGATGAAATTGGCCGAGATAACAAACAGTAAAATGATGGATTTCCTCCGACTCTCCATCTCTGGGTCTCTGGGCCTCTCCCCACTGCTGTGAGCCCGGAGTCTCCTGCGGGCTCTGCTGCTCATTAAAATGTGTCTGACGGTGAGAACATTGAGCTGCAGAATCAGGACAAATTGGACACAGGGGGTAAGGATGTGATGGGGAAACTCGATGATTATCCAGACTGGATTATCCTGAACTTCGAATGTTACAAAGCAAAACCAGGGCTTGTTCCTCAGCAAATACGAATCTGATAGCATAAAGTACCAGAACATATTCGTCAAGAAGCTCAGCACAGTCACTGATCCGAGAACCACAGTCGCCGTTTTCTCAGTGCAATATTAACTTTTTAACTTGTGGCAACAAATGGCCACAAACCGATCAAAGGTGAAAGTGACGGTGAACCAGACAGAACAGTCAGTGGCTGCATAAAGCAGGACAGCATGGATATTACACAAACGCATATCCCACAGGAAATTAAAATATTCCCAATAAACAATTGGATTCTGTCTCAATATCAGGTCGAAAATAATGACCATTAGATCCGCTGCTGCCATGGACACCAGGTAACGAGTGACACATTTGGATAGACCACAATTTCTCCTGGTTAAGATCACGATCGTCAATAGGCTTACTGTAAGGAACAGTGAAAACAGTGGAATTATACAACATGTTCAAAATTTAAAAATCTCTTTGGCTGAAGGCACTGAAATGTTCCATTATGTTGCTGCATCTAGTAACATTTTGAAACTGCTGTGGATACACTACTAAACTGTAATGTCTGTTATATAGCGGAAGGCAGTGTAGATGAAATATGCACTGAAGTGGCAGAACTCGATGATTATCATAATCTTGATGTCTCATATTTCCTGAACTGTTTGGAAAACTTTGCAATCTTGAAACACTTCAAATTTAGATGGAGGAGTGTAATGCAGTTAAACATGTTTCATACAATTAATAGCCATGTACACTGAGACTTACCAGGGACACCAATAATAGCAACGAGGGGATAGTAACCAGCCTGAATAACGTGAAGCATCCAATAGACCCGGCTTTCCAATGACATCCACTTATAATATGTGGAAAGTTGATAAAGTGCCGCCGATAAACTCCGGCTCATTGCCATAACATTCCAATCTATTGTTGTCAGATTCTGATCCATTGCCGTAACATTCCAATCTATTGTTCCCAGATTCTGATCCGTTGTTGTAACATTCCAATCTATTGCTCTCAGACTGTAATATAACCTCCCCCTCTCTCTTGGAACAGCAGGTCACTGTATGTGAGAGAGCTGCAGCTTCCGATGTCACTATGAACTAACACATTGAGCAGCTCCTTTATTAACAGCAGCGGGAAGGATCCAAGGAGACTGGCATTCATTCCAACTGAACAAACAGGTTCAGTTAACTCCTTCAATCCAATTCGTCTTGCAAACCACTACATTTTTACATTTACCTGGTGCAGCTGGGGTTTATGAGCGTTTTCTAGGTGCAGCATAGTGTAAAGAGATGATTGAGAAGTAGAAAATTCGGGCAAATAAAGGAGTTGTTCAATAAAAAAAGTTGGGATGGACATAAGCAATTCATTAAATATGGCAGGGCACACCATTAAGAAGACTTAAATAACAATATATTTTTATTGAGAAATGGAACCAGAGTTTACAAAAGTAAGACAGGCAGACAAAAATTCTTTAAATCTATAAGTCTTGGTGAAGCCTCAGCTGAAGTATCGTGCCTAATTCTGGGGAACAAATTTCAGGAAGGATATCAGGGCTTTGGAGAGGGTGCAGAGGAATTTTACTGGATTTGGAACAGGGATGACGGGCTTGAATTAGGTGGAGAGAATTCAGAGGAAGTTTAATGGAGACATTTAAATCATGGCCTTTGATAGAGTAAATAACGAGGGGCTGGTAATCCTGGAATCCGGATCAGGAACGAGAAGAAAGAGTTCAAAAGTGATTGACAGGGAAGCAGGGATGGGTTGAACAGTTGTTGGTGCAAAGAATTCTGGAATGTGCAGCCCAAAAATCTGGTGGAGGGAGAGAGACACATGACCTTCAAATTAGAAATGGATGCTTACAGACAGTGGGAAATGGGACAACTAATGGAGTGGAGGAGAGAACGATCGATTATATTGGCCTTGAAAAATGTGGTAAGAGATACGATGGGCCAAATGACCTTTTTCTCAACTCTATGATTTCATGACTTTGTTCCATAAGAGTATGTTGGATCCGTATATAATGTTTACAGTTGTTATCGAACAGATTCATTGAGAGACGCGCTGATCAAATTTGTATATTCATGGATGCCAGAGAGGAAAAGGAAACACTCAGGAACTAATGATTGCCATGAAACTGAAAAAAGATCCTGAAACTAATACAGACCTGAAACTAATGAAGATCCTGAATCTAATACAGACCCTGAAACTAATACATTGTCTGGAATTAATACAGACCCTGAATCTAACACATGGTCTGCAATTAATACAGACCCTGAAACAATAAGTGGTCTGGAATTTATACAGACCCTGAAACTAATAAATGGTCTGGAATTAATACAACCCTGAAACTAATACATGGTCTGGAATTAATACAGACCCTGAAACTAATACACAGCCAGTAATTAATACAGACTCTGAAACTAATACATGGCCTGGAATTAATACAGACCCTGAAACTAACACATGTCGTGGAATTAATACAGACCCTTAAACTAATGCAGACCCTGAAACTAATACAGACCCTGGAACTAACACATGGCCTGGAATTAATACAGACCCTGAAACTAACACATGTCGTGGAATTAATACAGAGCCTGAAACTAATACAGACCCTGAAACTAATACATGCCGTGGAATTAATACAGACTCTGAAACAAATGCAGACCCTGAAACTAATACGGACCCTGAAACTAATGTAGTCCCTGAAACTAATACAGACCCTGAAACTAATGAATTCCCTGACATTAATATAGACCCTAAAACTAATGTATGTCGTGGAATTAATCCAGACCTGAAACCAACACATGTCGTGGTATTAATACTGACCCTGAAACTAATACAGACCCTGAAAATAATACATGCCGTGGAATTAATACAGACTCTGAAACAAATGCAGACCCTGAAACTAATACGGACCCTGAAACTAATGTAGTCCCTGAAACTAATACAGACCCTGAAACTAATGAATTCCCTGACAATAATATAGACCCTAAAACTAATGTATGTCGTGGAATTAATACAGACCCTGAAACTAATACCGACCCTGAAATTAAAACAGACCCTGAAACTAATGCAGACCCAACACTAATACAGTGCCTGGAATTAATGAAAATTCTGAAAAAAATGCAGACCCCGAATACATAATCTAGTTCCAGAATCTAATTCCGGCATTGGATCTAATGGAGCTCCTGAGACTACGATTAACCATGAAACTAATCTTGGCCCTGATCATTAGACAGCGTCTGAAACTATTACTGAGCCAAAAATGAATATGGCCCCTGAAAATACAATTACACAAAGAAAATAATTGCGCGGTAATAAATCAAGAGCATAAACAAATACACCCAGCAACAACTGAATCCCCACAAACTGATAAAAACCATAAAACAAGCGCAGACCCCAAATCTAATAGAGACCCTGAAAATAATGCAAAGTTCTAACTGTTAAAGGCCTCGATAATGATCCGGGCCGTGAATCAAATGCAGAACCTGTGAGCGTTACAGGTCCTGAATCTATCCCTGGCCATGAAATTAACAGGTTACCCCAGTCCTTACCCAGTGTCAACATGGAGCAATACCATGTCAGGTAACATATAGAGCTGTGCTTGGTCAGTGCTCACCAACATTGAATTCCACAGGATATCTGCAATACAGATATTCCTCAACAATACATCAACCGTGTACACTATTTGCCCAGTGTCAGCTCTGTGTGTACAAGGGGCAGATACAATACAACATTAAAACACATGTGTATCCTTACATTATGCACAATCTTCAGTTTGAAGCACATCGGATGCAGAGCTAATTTTCATCAGAATAGTTTTTTGGCAACGTTGCACACTCAGCTTCACCTTCAAGAACTCCAAAATCAGGCAAAGCAAGAGCTCCTTCAAAATCACTTTGACAATCTGCCCTCACTATGCATTAAGTGTCGGATAGCATATGAAGCTCCAACTACCTTACCCTGGCAATGCATGCCCACTTCATGCCAAGTGTCAGCATTCATCACTCACAGGACAGTTACAATACAATGCTCCCTCTAAACACTATTGCCCTGTATCTCACATTGTTCGCAGTTTCAGCACTAAACCTTCCAGGGGTAAGGACAAAACTGAGCCCACAGGCAGAATCAAGGAGCAGGTTGTTTCCAAGGTTGTGAAGCAGTTAAAGAATAAGACAGGTGGGCATCCAAAAGACCGACATGTTCTCACTTTCAAAAGTTGAGTACGTGAAGGCTAGTTCAGAAACACCACTCTCTGCTTTCTATCTCTTACCAATGCTATATTCACACTGTCACTGCTCTTTCAATCCACCAATTATTGTTTCCTAACAAATCCATCAACTCTCAACTCATCAAACTTAGTCCGTATAGTTCACAAAAAACACACTATCATCATCAACCCTCTCTGGTACTTCATCCAAAAACTGAAACAATTTTCCCAGATGTATTTTTTTTCATTAACATTCCTCTTCTGGCTGTTATCTATAAACCCATGCTTTCTAATCCACAATCTAAATTTTCCCCTGATTATTGAGACTATCATATTATACAATGTTTCATTGAGAATTCTTTGATTGATCGGCGGATACAAGGTACACCCTTCTGCCCTTTGATAAACAAGGAGCAACATTGACAACACTTTGGGAATACTCCGAGATCCAAGGGGGATTGAATGATTATGGTTAGTGTGTCCACCATTTCCACCCTTCCGTTCCTTGGAAACACTCCTACACCCCATCCAAAGCTGGGAAAGAATCTGATTCGGGTACAGAAAGCGTTGGATTGAAAGGGGTTAACTAAAGATTATTTTTGTCGCGTAATCATACCAGTCTCCATGCACCCTAACTTTGTCAGTAGAGATTCCACCTCTTCTATTAATATGCGATTTCTTCCAATGCACTTTCTCATCCTGTCAGGGAGAGCATCACTGCGGCACCCTCAGTGACCAGCAGCTCCAAAGAGAGGTAGAAGATAGATTAGAATCGGCGATCAATAGATTTGAATGTTTCAACACTAGATCGGAATCTGAGAACAATGCAATTGAATGTTACAACAATGGACCAAAATCTGAGAACAACTGATTGGAATGTTACAAAATCGATTGGAATGATGTAGTAGTGGATCAGAATCCGAGAACGAAGGATTGGAAACATACAAGAGGCATCGGTTTATCCCAGGATATTTGCTACCTGTTTACGTTTTATGATAGAATCGCATTCTAAAAGCGGGTCAAAATGGTGCTTCAGATTATTCAGTACCTTCACTATCCCATCGTCGTTATTGTTGGTGTGCTTCCTAAGTCTCTATCTCTACAGTTATTTATTATATAAATAATGCTCAATCACAATGCTGTTCTTCAAATTTACATTCTTATATTGGGTTCAGTTGGCATCACTGCAATCTATATTTGTCTAGCTATTAGATCTGGAAGCCACATTTCACTGCATAACTGCTCATTCTAAGTATTCCTCACATGAACCTTGTGACGATTGAAGCCAGTGTCTTCTGTCTGCATCAGAAAACCTGTACTTCATCCACACACTGTCCAGCAACCATACCTCCCAACTGCTCCCTATTCTTGTATATGTGTCCCTCAATGGTCTCTCACTTAAAATGTGTCCAATTATCCTGCCCCTTCCACATATTCATACGATCCATTCCCCCCCGCCACCCCCCCCCCCCAGTCTTATTGAATCCAATTGTTAAACAGGTTTTCTTTTCCTCAGTATCTCTCCCTGGAGTCACTGCTGCCAACACCAGGGAAAACTGTTTCAAAAACAAAGTGCATCTCTCTATCTCTGGCTCTCTGGGACTTTCCCCACTGCTGTGAGCCCGGAGTCTACTGCATGCTCTGCTGCTCACTAAAATATACCTGACTGTTAAAGCATTGAGCACTAGAATCAGGAAAAATGGGACACCCGGTGTTACAATGCAATGAAGAAACTATATTGCTGCCCATGCCCTTGAACTCTGAGCATCCAATGTCAGAAAACAAAACCAGGGGAAACTCATGCCCCAATACTGAGCCATATACAGAAACTACCAAAACACATCCTTCAGCAGCCCAACAAACTGACTGTTCCCAGAACCACAGATGCAGCTTTTGTGATGCAATATTTTGCTCTCAACTTACTGCAACAAATAGCCACACATCGATCGAATGTAAAAGTGACAGTGATCCAGGCAGAACAGTCTGTGGCTGTGTAAAGCAGAACAGCATGTATAGTACACACGGGAATAAAAAAAAATAGGAACATAAACTCGATAGAATAACGAATTGGAAGATGCCTCAGCATCAGATCTATGGTAACGATCAGTAGATCTGTCCCTTGCATGGCCACAAGGTTGTAAGTGACACATGTCGAGAGACCACACTTTCCCTGAGAAATGATCATTATTGTCAGCATATTAACTGTGAGGAAGGGAGAAAAACATGTACATTAATCTTTAGGCTGGGACGAGTTACCAGTTTAACAGAATATAGTTGAATTTTGTAAATGCCTTGCTGTACCCAATTGTGCCTACAAATATTTCTGCCCATGACACCACTATCATCTGCAGAAAGCTGTTGTTCTTAAATAATGTAAACCAGTCAATGTTTATTAATATCCATGATGGGGTAATCCTTCAGCACAAGTCGCACCTCAAAATGAGTTAAGAACATGGCAAAGCCACATTAATATTGCAGGAACCCAGACAGCGGATCCCAATGCGACTGGAAGAAGTAAGACAATGAACTGATCAGATTAAAGTTCTGCGTTTCTGCAACATCTACGGTGGTTCCATTAAAAAAAAATTATAAACATACCGGAGGAGAGGCTCTGCATACATCCACAAAGGGATGGTGTGGTTTTGGGTCAGGATGTTTGTTTTGAATGTGGTGGGGTAGTTATTGGTCAAGTTGTTTGATTTGAAATTGTTGGGGTGGTTATGGGTCAGATTGTTTTATTTGAACGGGTTTGGCTGGCTATAGGAGAGTTGATCAGCAGGATGAGTTGGTTATGGGTCAGGTTGTTTGTTTTGAGTGAGGTGAGTGGTTATGGGTCTGATTGTTTGGTTTGAGTGAGGGGGTGTGGTTATGGGTCAGGTTCTTTGATGTGTATGATTTGGAGTGGTTATTTATCAGGTTGTTTGATGTAAATGCTGTGGGGTGGTTATGGGTCACATCTTTGAATTGAATGTGGTGGACTGGTTTGGGTATGATTTTTTTGATTTGAATCTGATGGGGTGGTTATGGGTCAGTTTCTTTGATTTGAAATTTATGGGGTGGTTAAGGGACAGATTGCTTGATTTGAATGGGGTGGGGTGTTAATTGGCCATGATGTTTGATCTGAATGGGGTGGGGTGGTTATGATTCAATCTCTTTGATTTGAAAGGGATGGGGTGGTTTTAGGTCAGGTTGTTTGTTTTGAATGGGGTGGGGTGGTTATGGGTCAGGTTGTTTGTTTTGAATGGGGTGGGGTGGTTATGGGTCAGGTTGTTTGTTTTGAATGGGGTGGGGTGGTTATGGGTCAGGTTGTTTGTTTTGAATGGGGTGGGGTGGTTATGGGTCAGGTTGTGGTGGTTATGGGTCAGGTTGTTTGTTTTGAATGGGGTGGGGTGGTTATGGGTCAGGTTGTTTGTTTTGAATGGGGTGGGGTGGTTATGGGTCAGGTTGTTTGTTTTGAATGGGGTGGGGTGGTTATGGGTCAGGTTGTTTGTTTTGAATGGGGTGGGGTGGTTATGGGTCAGGTTGTTTGTTTTGAATGGCGTGGGGTGGTTATGGGTCAGGTTGTTTGTTTTGAATGGGGTGGGGTGGTTTTAGGTCAGGTTGTTTGATTTGAATGGGGTCGGGTGGTTATGGCTCAGTTTTTCGATTTGAACTGGGTTGGGTGGGAAAGGGACAGTTTGTTTGATTGGAATCGGGTGGGGTGGTTTGGGTCAGGATTTTTAATTGCAATGGGGTAGGGAGGTTATGTTTTAAGGTGATTGATTTGACTGAGATGGGATAATTATTGGTCAGGTTGCAGGAACCAAAACAGCGGAGCCCAATGCAACTGGAAGAAATAAGCCAACCCTCAATCAAAAAGATTAAAGATCTGCATTTCTGCAACATCTAGTGTTGGTTTCATTAAAAATTAATACACAGACCGGAAGAAGGGGCTCTGTATAGATCCACATCCTCAATGATCTGGGCACAGCAGGGCAGCACAAAAGAATCGGCTGCAAGATTTGCAGCCATTTTCAGCCAGAAAATCCGAGTGGATGGTGCATTCCGGCCTCCTCCTCAACTCCTCTGAAGTGCAGACGCCAAACTGAAGCCACTCGCTTCACCTCGGTAATATCAAGGTACGTGTGAAGTCACTGAGCACAGCAAAGGCCCCAGGGACTGACTGCATCACAGCCAGAGCTTTGAGGACTTGTGCCCCAGAATTAGCCGCGGCTCCAGCCAAGCTGCTGTAGGACAATTACATGACAGGCACCTACTGGGAGAAGTGGGTAATTGGCCTGTTATGTTCTGTACACACGCACACACAAAGAAGGGAAAAGCGGGTCGAACTCAATCATCAACAATGTGATGGAAGGTGTGACAGGCAGTGAAAGCAGGCGCCACTTACACAGTCTAACCTGTGCACCCAGGATCACTCTGTGTTCAGCTAAGGCCATTGGTTGGCAGCCCCCATTACAGCCATGGGCCTAACAGGGGAATACGCTCAATTCAAGATATAAGATTCTGGTGACTGCCCTTGACTTAAGTCCTTGTTTGACCCTGTGTTGGCCAGCAGTCCGGCGAAAGGAAAGTGCTTTAGGTTGTTTGAGGCTAAGTAGATGAGCTCCAAAAGACCATCCGGTTGGCAACTACTCCCAACCATCTGTAACTGCTGTAGCAATGAACTCCCCTTCATCACAAGGACAGGCGACGGGTACTTCACTGACCATTATAACTTACACAGAACTATTCGTCACTCCTGGAAAGCTGAAGCTGAATGTTTCCACACAGAGCACCGCAAAGACATCATGCGGGCTGATGCTGATCAGCCGCAACAATATTGGCAGCACACAAGTAGCAGGCAACGCCTATTTGCAGCTCAGGAGGAGAAGACAATGCTGAGCGCAGAGAATTAAAGAGTTGCAAGAGTAATGTAGCAATTGATAGCTGCTTGAATAATTATTGATTACAGCGTCTTAACAGGAACAATAGTAACAGTGAAGAGAGAAGACACTCAATGACAAGAACACAAATAAAATAATACCTGTCTGACAGAAACAATGCTGGGTGCAGAGACTTACCAGGAACTGCAAGAGCAACGAGCAATGGATAGTAAACTTCCTGAAGCTCATAGAGGAACAATTCAATCCTCAGATCCACTGAATAATCCGAGTGCATTGTTGGCCTCTCTGCGGAGCTCCTGTTCTGTGTTAGAGCTGGTGCTGATGTTCACACTGACTGTGTGCAATGACACTTTGGAATGTTTTTCCCCAATTAATATTACTGAGAACACTTCTGGTGACAGAGTGAGTGTGTATCCAGCCAGACTGATGCTAATTACCTCAGCAAAGGGCTTAGCTTAACCCTGCTCAACACTCCCTTATTATTATCCACACCTCACAACCTATGTTTAACTGGGTGTGAAAATAATATCCCCAAACCTCAGAACACAATTCCCAATATTCAAAGCCAGTGAAGGGGTGTATGACAGATGTGGTCGCACTGGCAGAGACTGTTACAGATGCAGAGAGACAATATAACACTCATAAGGTGACAGAGCACCTCAGACACCAAGAGCTCACGCAGCGCCCAGAACCTGAATCAGCCCCAATATAGTGACCGATCATCTCTAAGTTCACCCTTCACCAGTAAGTTGATCCTTCAGCTGCCAGGCTGGTGGAACAATGATAAACTCACCCCACTGTTGTGAGATGGCGGCTCAGTGTCTATAACATTAACCATCCTCATTAAACTGGTGCAGTCTATAGGAGCTGAACCAGCCGGAATGGAGTGAATCAGATTCACAGAGAATCCATGGAATATGGAATAGGGGACGAGGCGCTTGACCATATCCAGGGAATTCTATTGCTTAGGCTGCAATCGAGAATCCTCCCATCTTCCTCATCTCAATCTAACTATTCATTCCCCTCATTGTCAGGGATCGGGACAGCAAAGGCAGTGGCTCAGGTTGGGTTGGTGATGGGATTGACTGGGGTGGAAATAGGCTGAGGGTCTAAGGCTACTGTGTGGGTCGGAGCAGAAAGGCTGAGTAGAGGATGAGGGGTGAGGCCGAGGGTCGTGGGAATCAAGCTGAGACGCAGGTTCAAGGGAGCAGTGGTCACATTGGATCAAGAGAACCAAGGTCAGCTTCGTTGTCACAGGTTATATGAGGGTTACGAAACTGGCTGTTTCAGGGTTGGACAGACTGTCGGGTTTAGGCAAAGGGTCAGGGTTTAGAATGAATGTCATTGTTTAGGCGGAGGGACAGGGATTTGGCAGAGGGTGAGGGGTTAGACAGTGGGTCAGGTGTTGGTCCGATGGCCAGTGGTTAGGTGGAGGGTCAGGAGTTAGGCAGAGGGTCGGGGGAATCAGGGATGACATTTGATCAACGGACAGAGATCCAATAGAGCCAAGTGAACAGAGTGGGACACTTGAAGTTGACAGGTTATATGATAGGCAGGGGATAAGTGGTCAGACTGGATTAGGGAAGTGGTTATGGGTCAGGTTGTTTGAGCTGAATGGGGTTGGGTGGCTATGGGTCAGGTTTTTTGATTTGAATATTTTGAGGTGGTTATGGGTCAGGTTTCTTTTAATTTGAACGTGATGGGGTTGTTATGGGTTAGTTTGTTTGATTTGAATGGGGTGGTGTGGTTATGGGTCAGCTTATTTGCCTTGAATGTGGTGTTGTGGTCATTTGTCAGATTGTTAGATTTGAATGGGGTGGGGTGGTTATGGGTCAGGTTGTTAGATTTGAATGGGGTGCGGTGGTTATGGGCCAGTTTGTTTGGTTTGAAACTTATGGGGAGGCTATAGGACAGATGTTTTGGTTTCAGTGAGGTTCGGTGCTGCTGGGTCAGATTGTAAGATTTGAATTTGGTGCGGTGCTTTTGGGTCAAGTTGTTTGATTTTAATTGGATCGGGTGGATATGGGTTAGAATGTTTGATGAGAATGCTGTGGGGTGGTTCTCGGTCAGATTGTTGGATTTGAATGGACTGGGGTGTTTCGGGGTCAGATTGTGTGATTTGAATGTGGTGGAGAGTTTATGGGTCAGGTTGTTTGTTTTGAATGGGTTTGGGTGGTTATCGGTCAGGTTGTTTGCTTTGAATGCTTTGGTGTGTTTATGGGTCATGTTGTTTGGTTTGAGTGGGTTGGGGTGTTTATGGGTCAAGTTGTTTGATTTGAATGGGTTTGGGTGGTTATGGGACACGTTGTTTGGTTTGAATGGGGTGGGATGGTTAAGGGGTTAGCTTATTTGGCTTCATTGTGGTGTGTGGTCATCGGTCAGATTGTTTGGTTACTGTGAGGTTCAGTGGTGATGGGTCAGGTTGTTTGATGTGAATGGTTTGGTGTTTTTATTTGTCAGGTTGTTTGATGTGAGTGCTCTGTATTCAGCCTGAACTCTGTGTTCATTGTGGGCTCTTTGTTGAGCAGGGGCTCAGCATGCATGGTTCGGTCTATGTTCTGAGTGATCACTATGTTTAGTGTGGGATCTATTTTCGGGATGATTCTCTGTGTTCATTGTGAGCTCTGTTTTCAGCTGGGACCTATTGTTCATGGCTCGTTCTATGTTCAGGGTGTGCTCACTGTTTATTATAGACTCTATGTTCAGAAAAATATCTGTGTTCAATTTCAGTAAAGTGTTCAGTGTGGCATCTGTGTTTACGGTGATCTCAATCTTCAGGGTGAGCTCTTTGAATAGGGTGATGTGTTTTCGGTGTGGCCCCTGTGTTCAGGGTGATATCTATGTTCAGTTTGACGTCGGTGTTTAGCTTGAACTCTGTGTTCAATGTGAGCTCTCTGTTTAGTGTTGGCTCTCTTATTCATGGTTAACTCTATGTACAGGGAGAGCTATGTGTTCTTGGTGAGCTCTGTGTTCAAAGAGGTCTCTCTGGGGTCAGTGGGCTCTCTGATTTCTGTGGGCTCTGTATTCATTGTGTGCTCTGTGCTCAGGGTGAACTCTGTTTTCAGTGGTGGCTCTTTTTTCAATGTGCTCTCTTGGTTCAGTGTGGTTTCCGATATCAGTGAGTGCTGTGCGTTCAATGCGGGCCCGCTGTTGATTGTGGGGCCCCGTGCTGAGTGTGGGGCCCCGTGCTGAGTGTGGGAACCCTTGTTGAGTGTATTTCGAAGGTGTGCTCTTTTACCAGGGTCTGCACTGTGCAGGATGTGTTCTATGTTCAATTTGAGCTCTTCGTTCAGTGAGTACCTGGGTTTGGTGAGGTCTCTTGGTTCAGTCGCGGACTGTGTCCAGTGCAGCCGTTGTGTTCAATTTGATCTCTGTGTTAATTATGGGTGCTGTGATCAGGGTGCGTTCTGTGTTCTGTGAGGGCTTCTTTGCTGTTTATGCTCTCTGTGCTCAATGTGGGCTTGCTGTTCAACCGGGCTCTGTATTCAGTGTTGGTTTTCTGTTCAGGGTGCGCTCTATGTTCAATGAATGTTCAGTGGGGTCTCTGTGTCCAGTGGGGTCTCTGTGTTCAGTGGGGTCTCTGTGTTCAGTGGGGTCTCTGTGTTCAATGTGAGCACTCCATTCATTGTGGGCTCTGTGTTCAGTGTGGGTTACATAAGACCATAAGAAATAGGAGCAGGATATGGGCCATTCAGCCAATCGAGTCTGCTCCACCTTTCAATCATGGCTGATAAATGTTTCAAACCCATTCTCCCGCTTATTCCCCTAACCATTGATCCCCTTAACGATCAAGAACCTATCTATCTCAGAGCTAAATTAACTCAATGACCTGGCCTTTACAGCTTTCAATGGCCATGGATTATATACATTGACCACTCTTTGGCTAAAGAAATTTCTCCTCATCTCTGTTCTAAAAGGTCTTCCATTTACTCTGAGGCTGTGCCCTGGGGTCCTAATCTCACCTACTTATGGAAAGATCTTCCCCACATCCACTCTATCCAGGCCTTTCAGTATTCTGTAAGTTTCAATAAGCTCCCTCCTCAACCTTCTAATCTTCATCAAGTATAGTCCCAGAGCCTTCAAACTTTCTTCATATATTAAGCCTTCCATTCCTGAGATCGTTCTTCTGAACCTACTCTGGACCATCTACAGGGCCAGCACATCCTTCCTGAGACACGGGGCCCAAAATTACTCACAATATTCTAAAAGGGACCTGATAAGACTCTTATAAAGCCTCAGCAGCACATACCTGCTTTTATATTCTAGTCCTCTCGAAATAAATGACAAAATTGCATTTGCCTTCCTAACTACCGACTCAACCTATAAGTTAACCTTAAGAGAATCCTGGGCTAGGACTCCCAAGTCCCTTTGCACTCCAGATTTCTGAATTATCGTCGCATTTAGAAAATAGTCTAGCCTCTATTCTTCCTACTAAGGTGCATGAACTCACATAATCCCACCTTATATTCCATCTCCCACTTATTTGCCCATTCTCCTAAACTGTCCCAACTCCTTCTGCAGCTTCCCCGCCTCCTCAATACTACCTGTCCCTCCACCTATTTTTGTATCAACTGCAAACTTAGCAAGGATGCCCTCAGTTTCTTCCTCTAGATCATTAAAGTATAAAGTGAAAAGTTATGGTGCCAACACTGACCCCTGTGGAACTCCACTAGTCACTGACCGCCATCCTGAGAAGGACCACTTTATCTGCCTGCTGCCAGGCAGCCAATCGTCTATCCATGTTAGTACCTTGCCTCTAACACCATGGGCACTTATCTTAATGAGCAGCCTCCTGTGCGGCACCTTGTCAAAGGCCATCTGGAAGTGCCGAGTAAACAACATCCATTGGCTCTCCTTTGTCTAACCCATTCGTTACCTCCTCAAATAATTCCAACAGATTTGTCAGGCATGACGGCCCCTTGATGAAACCATGCTGACTTTGCCGTATTTAACATGCACTTCCAAGTATTCTGAAATCTCCTCCTAAAAAATGGACCCTAAATTCTTACCAATGACTGAAGTCAGACTAATCAGCCTGTTATTTCCCGTCTTTATCATGAAGCAACAGGACCTGGCCAGACTCTAACAATGAAGCAACAGGACCCGGCCCCACTCTGACAATGAAGCAACAGGACCCGGCCCCGCTCTGACAATGAAACAACAGGACCCGCCCCCGCTCTGACAATGAAACAACAGGACCCGGCCCCTCTCTGACAATGAAACAACATGTCCCGCCCCCGCTCTGACAATGAAGCATCATGCCTCACCCCTGCCAATGTTCTAGCCAGCCAATGTTCTATCCATGTTACTGTGTGACCCCCCCTATACGCTGAGCTTTTGCTTTCTGCAATAGCCTTTCATGTGGCAGCTTATCAAATACCTTCTGAAAGCCCAAGCACAGAACATCTACAGGTTCCCCTTTATCCACAGCGCAAGTTGCACCATCAAACAACTCAAATAAATTGGTTAACCATGAGTCCTCTTGCACAAAAGCATGCTGACTCTCGCCCGTTAACTTGAGTATTTCCAAGTGCCCAGCTACAACCCCGTTAACGACCAATTCTAACACCTTCCCCACAACAGGTGTCAAGCTAACTGGCCTATCGTTCCCTGATTTCTGCTCCCTCCCTTCTTGAATAGAAAGGTTTAATTTATTGCTTTCCAGTCTGTTGGGACATTTCCAGAATCTAGCGAATTTGGGAAAATTAATGGCAAGACATACACGACCTCTGCACCTAACATTGCAGAAAGAGAACCTGTCCACCTTTCAGGCCTGTAATGTGAACATGCACCTTGATAATTTTGTAAACAAATACGTATTTGGAGTTATAGCAGCACTCAGGAAAGAGACAATTTGGTGTTGGCAGGCCCCCTCATTAAAGGAAGAATATACTTGTGTCACAATGTGGTTGGGGATTGCGTCACTCCGCCTGTACCAGTTTCCCAGTTGCAGCTAAACAATCTCAGCAAACTGGCAGATCAATTGAAACCAGAGAATCTCCAAAAACTCGAACCATCTCCGCAGTGACCTGGCATCTTCTGATATCAGATTTTATAATGGTCCGTGGCTGTCGTTATAAAAATTATTTCCCTCATTAGGAACGTGCAGTGTTGAGCTCTGTGAAGTCGTGTGGAGTATCCTGCGTGAAACATTGTTTCCTACCTTATTTAAACGTTTAATCAAGAGCCAGGACATGCAAGACACTTTAAGTAGTTAAGTACATGACGCGTTAAAGATATACAAAGTTGGAAAGCATAATCTTAATTCCTATATAGAATCTAGAATTTAAAACTATTCAGTGTTACGGTCAGAAATATCTTATAAATGTGCATCAAGCTTTAAAGCATATTGTTACCTTAAGTACCAAGAAGAGTGAGCAGATAATGATCAGCGCAATGAAGTTTGAAATGAGCAGCCATGAAGACAGCTCTAGTGAGAAGCGGTAACTTGAGGATTTCAACACTGCTGGCTTTTCAGTTGTATGATTTCCTATCTATCTGTCAATTCTGACTGAACTACATCGCTCTTAGCAACTGTGGTGTTGATTCTTTGACTAAGTTCCTTTCTCTTTATTCATCTTCTTAAGGATCTATTAATCACTCTTTTTTATAATGGTTTAATTGTTGAGGACTTTCTCATTATATGGTCACTGTGAGTGTTTCTTATGTTCAATAATTTTTTGTAATGTGTTCTAATAACAACTCTTATAACCGGTTTAACTTGTTTCAGTATTCACAACTAGTAGGCTATATCCCCGCCGCATTGGCCCTTCATAAAGAATTCTGATCATGTTCACTTCGAAATGACTATAGTCCGCTAGACCTTAGTGATATACTCGACCAGGTTATCAGGATTCTTTCTTAAAACATCAATACCTCCAAGCTGCACACAAATCTATCATTAATGAATGTGATTATCGTTTTAACATGTCTTTGCTAAATGTTGAAACTTTATCACATAGACAGAATTAACATATTCTGATGATTTTTTTTTTCTGGAGATTGCCCATATCTGGTACTGGATTCCGAAGAGGGCTTTTGCAATTTCAGTGAATTCTCACACCATGAGGGCATGTTCCAATGGTATTTTGATGTATCTGAATGTGCAAAGTAACCTGTGTGAAGCTTTTATCCGTTTTCTACACCTTAACAAAGAGTGACCGCTGATTCAATTCTAAAGTAAAATGTCCTAATCATATTCAACCTCACTATTTCCATCTTCCATCACAGGCTGTAGGCTCAGTGGTTGGAGAATATGAACTATTGGAAGGTGGAGAATTAGAGAGTGCTGCACAGTCGGTGGGTTAGGAAAGATGGAGTGCTGCCCTGTCGGAGGCTCAGTGCTGCGGGAGTGGCACACTGTCGGATAGTCAGTACTGAGGCAGTGCTGCACTCTCGAAGGGTGTGTATTGAGCTGGTGCTGCACTGTCAGTGGTTCAATAATGAGGTAGTGCTGCACTGTGGGATGTTCAGTATTTAGACTTTGATGCACTGATAAGGGGGTCATAGAGAGTGAGAGCTGATATAAAGGCAGGGCAGTAAAGAAAGGAATCTGCAGTGTTGGGGCGTCAGCATTTAGGAGTGCTGCACTGTGAGACGGTCAGTTCTGATGGAGTTCTGATCGATGGGAGAGTCCGTACTGATGGAAAGCTATGCTGTCAAAGTGTCAGTGTAGAAGTAGTGCTGCACTGTCAGAGGGTCAGCAAAGAGGAGTGATGTACTTTCGGAGGGTCAGTCTGAGGGTGTGCCACACTGTCAGAGGTTCAGTGCTGAAAGAATGCATTGTTGGATGGCCAGTACTGAGAGCGTGCTGAACTGGCAGAGGGTGAGTACTGAGGGAGCGATGCAATGTCCATGAGGGGAGCACTGAGGAAGCGCTGCATAATCCGATGGTCAGTACTGAGGGATTGCCGGATTGCTGGAGGGTCAGTATTGAGGGAGTGCTCTACTATCAGATGGAAAATGCTGAGGGATTATTGCACTGCTGGAAGGTTAGTACAGAGCGAGTGCAACACTGTCAGAAGGTGAGTACTGATGGAGTGCTGCATTGTCGTCGAGTTAGTACTGAGAGAGTGCTGAACTGCCAGAGGGTCAATACTGAGGAAGCTCCACGTTGTCATCGGGGTAGCACTGAGGGAGTGCTGCACTATCAGATGGTCAGTAGTGGGGAAGTACTTCACTGTTGGAGGATCAGTATTGAGGGAGTGCTCTACTATCAAATGGTCTGTAATGAGAGAGTGCTGCACTGCTGGAGGCTCAGTGTTGAGGGAGTGCTTCACTGTCAGAGGGTCAGTAGTGAAGTAGTGCTACACCGTTGAAGGTTCAATATTCATGAAGTGCTGCATTGTCAAACGGTCTATACTGAGGTATTGCTGCACTATTGGAGGGTCAGCACTGAGGTATGGCCGCACTAGCGCAGTGTCAGTGCAGAGCGAGTGTGGCACAGTTAGTGGCTCAGCAGGGAAGGAGCACCGTACTGTCAGAATGGCAGAACTGTGGCAGTGCTGCACTGATAGAGAGTCAGACATGAGGGTCTGCAGCATTGATGTATGCTCAGTGCTGTCACAGTGCTGAACTGTCAGAGGGTCAGTACTGAGGGAGCACTGCAGTGTAAGAGAGGCATCATTGAGGGAATGCTGGCACTCTGGGTGGGTGAGTACTGAGGGACCGATACATTGTCCGAGAATACAGTACTGATTAGTGTCATGGGTCAGTACTGAGGTACTGCTACACATTCAGAGGGTCAGTACTGAGATACAAGCACGTTATATCACCCTTCCTGGCACGCTATACTTGATAAAACACATCGCTAGACCGCCACATCTAGATCACCAGGTATTACATTCTTCCTCCTGCGGTATATCTGGATTATCACATTGTCGTAACCCCCCACAGCTGGTGTGCCCGTTATATTACCTTTCCTTATTCGAGAGCCTGGAATACCACACACCATCCCACGTTGCACCTATTGTATCACCCCGCTTCCTTGGTGTAACTGTAATGGGCACCTCAGCCACTGTTGCTGCTATATTACCCTCCTGCCCTGGTGTGCCTGGAATACCCGCCAACCACATGTACCTGTATTAAACCTCCCCCGTCCAGTGATAAACACCACCCTACTTGGTGTTGCTGTTTTTGTTGATGCCTTGGTTGCTATGAAATCCAGGAGTGGGCGGGACCATTGATGACAGGACCCTTCCTTCTCTGTGCTCCAGTCAGTATGGGCCTCTGTACAGGTCTGGCAAACAACATCATGTTGAACAGACGCTGTCTATTTGCTCTGTCACCATAAAGATAACAGCACCACCCTCCTTTTTGCCTGCTGTCGGCACAGTAACAGACCCTCCATCAATGGAAAGACAAAAATAAATGGAAACTTAAAGGACATTCTCAGTCAGTGTTCAAGTCATTCAATGGATTGAAGAATTGGAGTAAAAGGATATTTCAGCAGATTCTTCAACTGCTGCCTGAACTTAGACTGGGTCACAGCGTAAATCCCAGTGTTTGTGCAGCAGCTCAGGAGCTGTAACATGAATCCCAATTCCATCACAATATAATCTAGGTCAACATGCATATTCCCCAAGAATGATATCCGGCTCCATATAGAAAACAATATTAACAATGCCCACAACAGGATGAAATTGGCCGAGATAACGAAGAGCAAAATGATAGATTTCCTCCGACTCTCCATCTCTGGGTCTCTGGGAGTCTCCCCACTGATGTGAGCCCGGAGTCTCTTGCGGGCTCTGCTGCTGAATAAAATGTGTCTGACAGTGAGAACATTGAGCAGCAGAATCAAGAAAAATGGGACACAGGGGGTAAGAATGTGATGGAGAAATTCTATAGTTATCCAGGACTTAGAGAACTGAACAGCAAATGTTACTGTGCAAAACCATGGTGCGTTCCTCAGAAAATACCCACCTGTGAGCATAAAGTACCAGATGATGTTCTTTAAACAGCTCAGCACAGTCACTGTTCCCAGAACAATAGCCGCCGTTTTCTCAGTGCAATATTTACTTTTCAGATTCTGGTGACAAATAGCCACAAATCGATCAAAGGTGAAAGTGACAGTGAACCAGACGGAACAGTCAGTGGCAGCATATAGGAAGACAGCATGGATATTACACACAGGGATAGAATACAGGAAACGAAACTCTTCCCCAAAAACGATTGGAATGTGTCTCAATATCAGGTCGAGGATAACAACCAGTAGATCCGCTGCTGACATAGCCACCAGGTAGCGAGAGACACATTTGGATAGACCGCAGTTTCCCCGAGACAGGATGACAATTGACAATAAATTAACTGTGTGGAAGAAAGACAAGCATGGAAATTAGCTTGGGAGAAAAGTGACCAGTTTCATTAAACAAGTCTTGAAATGTTGATTTTTGTTCTTCTTTCCTGAGCTGTGTGAATATGATTGTGCCTGAATGAACAACGAAAAAGCCAGTGATGATCTGGAAGGCTGGAGAGATTTAAGTGATAAAAGGTTGTTACTGAAATATTTGTATTAAAATCTGTTTTACTTTCCCGCATGGCTTAAAATCTGTTGGCCCCTGCACTTCACCAAATCTAAGCAAGCTTCTCCCCCATCTAATATCCCAGGTGTAACTGAGTTGTCACAATGCTGGATGCTAAACATTCATTTTTGGACAGGGGCTTTTCTTCCGGGGCTTCGGATTCCGAGGCAGGGCTGTTCCTAACAGGTCCCAAACCCGTCCATTAACAAGGCTCACCGACCTGAAACATCACATTTGCTTCCTCGCTGCAGTTTCTGCCTGACATGTTAGGCATTTAAAAAACAACAACAAAGGCAACTTACATTAATATAGCACCTTTAGTATAAGCAAACATGTCTAGGCGTTTGACAGGAGCAATATCGGACCAAATGCTACACCGAACTGAGGAAGAAGATATTGGACCCGTTAAACCAGAGCTGGAACACAGTGTTACATCTTACATAATGTTTTAAAAGGAAGGAAGAGAGGTGGGGATGGGAGAATATTGCAGAGGATACAATCCAGTATAATGCAACCAATACAAACTCAATTGTCCAAGTCAGAGGCAATGCAAGGACAGAGAGACTTGGGCTGTTTGTGCACATATCTCTGCCGGGGGCAGGACAGGCCAAAAACGCTCTGAATAGAGCTTATGGGATCCCCCACAGTGTAATAGAGGCAGAGTGAACACAATGCACGGTGGTATAATAAACCTACGTAAAACACTACTTTGATCCCGTCCTGTATGTTGTTTCAAACATCGGGCGCCACACTTTCAGAAAGATGTAAAGGTTTGGGAAGAAGTATAGGTGATATTTACCAGAATTGATCCAGTGACGTAGGATACACGTACAGACTAGAGAAGCTGCCGTTGTTCTTTTCCCAACAGCACCTCACCCAGTACCCCAACTCCAGCTTGCCATGGATGCTGTGCTCAAGCAGGGATAAGACAGCGCCGGGACAGTGGGTGCTGTGGAGATAGGGACTTGGAAAGTGCAAAGGGCGTGGGCCTTGCGTTCTGGTCTGCTGGAGGCTGTTGGCAAAAGTTAGACTAGGGAAGAAACTGAGGAGACTAAATTGTGGCGCAGAACTGCTCACCTGTGGGTCCGAATTGGGAATGTCCAAATTGGCTGGCAGTTTGCCTGAGCCTAAATTTCAATTCTCCCCGCCGGGTGTGAAGCCTGACAACCCCCATGACAATGCACAGAAGAGGGGGCCAACTGAGCCCTCAAGTTCAGCCATGACCCACAACCTTAGAAATGAGCAGATAGGAGTTCTGAGGTCCGTGGATCAGGAATAGAGTTGGTGATCAGAACTTCACACAATGACACTGGTCTTACGAGAATTTAGACAACATGCACTGTAATGAAGTTAAACAAGCTTCACAAGTTAATGTCTGAATGCAAATACTTACTAGGGACACCGAGAATAGCGAGGATGGGGTAGTAAACCCCTTGAATAACGTAAAGCGCCCATAAAATGCGCCAATTTAATTTTATCCGATGATCCTCTGCAGAAAGTAAGTTAAGCGCCGTGGTGAAGCTCGTCCTCATTGTTGTAACATTCCAATCTATTCTTCTCAGCTTCTGATCCATTGTTGTAACATTCCAAATTATTGTTCTCAGATTCTGTCCTCCCCTCTGCCTCCCTACTAAGCAGATGATCCCGGCTTGTTGCGGATGGAATGCTCCCGATAATACTGTGGAATAATGCATTGAAAGGCACCGCATATAAATAGAGGAGTGCAACCTGTCAGAGGCACAGTTAAATTCCATGGAGACTGACATTAATTACAGCCACCGAACAATCAGGTTCAGTTAACCCGTTTCATTCCAGCACTCTTGTGTCAGAACAGAGATGCACGAGTTTTGCTGAGTGAAGTGTTCTGGTCTTAGCAGAGGCACTGACCATAATCTTTCATTCTTCCTTGTATACGGGACTGAAGCTCGATGACTGGAATCTTGTAAATGTTCCACCCTGCTTTGAAAATAGAACAAACACTCTAACTGCAGCCAGGCAGTCGAATGACGCTGGTGGCTCAATTTCTACAGGCCATGATGTAGGGCAAAAATAGTGTCCTCTCTGTATCGGTTCATAGAATACAAGGGAGATGGGAATCTTAATAGCAAAGCAAACATGTCTGATGAATTGCATCGTGGCCACTTCTGGAATAGCTGAAAGTGATGATGATAGCCGATTTCTTGTTATTTAGATGTTATTACCAAAGGCTTGCGATCAGACGTTATTAGTACGGCATGTAATGGAAGCGGAAACCCATGGGGTAAAGAGGCAGTGGTAGAGTAGGTGTGACATTGAACTGGAGACAGAAGAGAGAGAAAGGGTGATCAGCTTTTAAAAAAAAAATCATTCATGGGCGTGGCCTTCACTGGCTGGCCCAGCATTTGTTGCCCATCCATAACTGCCCCTTGAGAAAGTGGTGGTGAGCTGCCTTCTTGGAACTGGTGCTGGCCATATGATGTGAGTACACCCACAGTGCTTTAGGGAAGGAGTTCCAGAATTTCTACCCAGCAAAAAGGATGGAATGCCGATGTATGTCCAAGTCAGATGGTGAATCACTTGGAGGAGAACTTCCAGATTGTGGTGTTCCCATGTATCTGCTGTCCTTGTCCTTCTAGATGTAAGCCCTCGTCTGTTAGGAAGGTGCTGTCTAAGGAGCCTTGATGAGTTCATCCAGTGCATGTTCTAGATGGTACACACTGCTCTTAATGTCTGTCGGTGGTGCAGGGGGTGAATATTTGTGGATTTGCTGCCAATTACCTGGGTTTGTTTTGTCCTGGACGGTCTCAAGCTTATTGAGTTTTGTGGGAATTGCACTCATGAAGGCAAGTGGAAGTTTTCACAAATAAAAGTACGTGAGGAAGGGATCTGGGACAATTACAAAGTATTTTCTTTAACAGATTTGAACAAATGCAAGTTATCTGAACAAGGATTTCCGGTTGAAAGGAAAAGTAAGATATTCCTCCTGAGGAGGAACTTCACACTAACATGTTATAACTCACTGGTTAGGCCTCGGCTGGAGCATTGTGTCTAATTCTGGATTTGTTATTTTACAAAGCAGGGCATGGTCCTCGTGAGGCTGTTGATGATATTTCCAAGAATGGTTATAAGGATGAGGGACTCCAGCCACGTGGGGCATTGACGAAATTGGGACTGTTTTTTTTTTAAATAGTATCATAGTATCAGGTAAAAGGAAGTAACAAAAGAGACATTGGAATCGGGATGGGCTTTCACAGAGTGAGAAGCAATAAACAGGTTTCATTTGAATATCGGTCATTAACCACTTCCCGAGTGAGTGCAGTTCAAACAATACTCAGGAAGCAGGACACCAACCAAGACAAAGCAGCCCCGCTTGATTGGCAACCGATCCAGGAACCCCCTCCACCACCGGCGCAGGGTGGCTGTGGATTTCAGGGATAATTGAAAAGATCAGTGGAGGAACTAATTGGATAGCGTTTGTTGTGTGTATGTGTGTACTTAGGCACTTGTCTACTGTTTGTGTGTATGTGTGTACATAACCACTTGTTTACTGTTTTTGTTTACGTATGTACATAACCAAACGATTACCATTTGTGTATGTGTGTTTGCATAAATACTTGTTTACTGTTTGTGTGTATGATCAACCCTCTGCTGGATGCTTTCTTTTTTCTTGGACTGTCGCTTTAATATGGGACTGCTGCTTTATAACCTATCATGGCTACTGTTTAAAGGCAAGTTCACTGGAATAGAATGAGGAATATCTACAATCTTGCTATCCTGGAAAACAGTGTGCCATAAAAGAACAGGATGGTTCTGGAAAGGAGCCCTGGACTAACGGGAATTGCCTGATGACAACATTTGAATGAGCTCCTGACCAGGTGATAGGGTTTTATGTGGTACAGTGCAGGCAGTTCAGATCCTAGCATGCAAAGAGGGGAGAAACAAAACCTCTCTCTCTCTCCTGCCTTTGTCAAGAATCCAATAAGGAGCTGGCTGGCGATTTCTCAAATTTTTGCATCCTGCTTTCTCTCAAACCCCGTTTCAAGAAGATTTCTCAGACCCGCTTTTTACCTACAGCTCTACTCTCTTTACCCCTTAGACCTGATCTCTCTCTACAGCTCCATTCTCTCCAGACCCAGACCTGCTCTTTCCCTACCACTCTACTGTCTCTGCCCCACCCCCAGAACTGTGCTCTACCTACAGCTCCATTATCTTTACACCTCAGACCTGATCTCTCTCTGCAGCTCCACTCTCTCTAAACCCAGGCCTGCTCTGTCCCAACCACTCTACTCTCTCTAGCCCCCAGACCCGCTCTCTACCTACAGCTCTATTCTCTCTACACCCCATACCCGCTCTCTCCCGACAGCTCCACACTCTCAACCACCCAGACCAGCTCGCTCCCTATGGCTCCACTCTCTCTGCACCCCAGACCCGCTCTCTCCCTACAGAATGACTCTCTCTACCCCCACAAGACCCGCTCCCTCCCTACAGCTCCACTGTCTTTCCCACCACCACCCCCTCCACCCCCAGACCCACTCTCTCCTTACATCTCCATCTCTCTACCACCCCCCCCCGCCCCAGACCTGCTCTCTCCCTAATGCTCCAATCTCTCTACCCCCCAGACTCGCTCTCTCCCGAGGTTTCCAGTCTCTCTACACCCCCAGTCCCGTTCTCTCCCTCCAGCTCCAGTCTCTCTAAACCCGAGACCAACTCGCTCCCTAAGGCTCCGCTCTCTCTACTCCTCTGACACCAAAACATTCAAATTGAACAATCAGACAAATTATCAACCTACAACATTGAAAACACCAGAAAATACATCAACAAACTCAAATTGAAAACCACCTGCAAATTCAACAACAACCTCAACATTGAAAACACCAACACATTCAACAACATCCTCAACATTGAAATCACCAGCACATTCAACACCAAAATCAACTTTGAAAACTACCATCAAATACAACAACAACATCAACATTGAAAATAACAACAAATTCAAAATCAACCGCAACATTGAAAACACCAACAAATTCAACAACAAACTCAGCATTGAAAACCACGTGCAAATTCAACAACAACCTCAACATTGAAAACACCAACAACTTCAACAACAACCACAACATTGAAAAACACCAACACATTCAACAACAACTTCAACATTGAAAACACCAACAAATTCAACAACAACCTGAATATTGAAAAACACCTTAAAATACAACAACAGCCTCAACATTGAAAAACACCAACAAATTCAACAAAAACCTCAACTTTGAAAACACCAGCACTTTCAACAACAAAATAAACTTTGAAAACTACCAACAAATACAACAACAACATCAACTTTGAAAGTACCACAAATTCAAAATCAACCTCAACATTGAAAAACACCAACAAATTCAACAACAACCTCAACATTGAAAACACCAACAAATACAACAACAACCTCAACATTGAAAAACAACAACAAATTCATCAACAACCGCAACATTGAAAACACCAACAAACTCAACAATAACCTCAACATTGAAAACACCAACAAATTCAACAACAAACTCAACATTGAAAACACAAGCACTTTCAACATCAAAATCAACTTTGAAAACTACCAACAAATAAAACAATAACATCAACTTTGAAAATAACAACAAATTCAAAATCAACCTCTACATTGAAAACACCAACAAATTCAACAACAACTGCAACATTGAAAACACCAACAAATACAACAACAACCTCAACATTGAAAAGTACCAACAAATTCAACAACCGCAACACTGAAAACACCAACAATTTCAACAACAACCGCAACATTGAAAACACTAACAAATTCAACAACAAGCTCAACATGGAAAACACCAGCACATTCAACAACAAAATAAACTTTGAAAACTAACAACAAATACAACAACAACATCAACTTTGAAAATACCACACATTCAAAATCAACCTCAACATTGAAAAACACCAACAAATTCAAAAACAACATCAACATTGAAAACACCAACAAATACAACAACAAGCTCAACATTGAAAAACAACAACAAATTCATCAACAACCGCAACATTGAAAGCACTAACAAATTCAACAATAATCTCAACATTGAAAACACCAACAAATTCAACAACAACCTCAACATTGAAAACACCAGCACATTCAACAACAAAATCAACTTTGAAAACTACCAACAATTACAACAACAACAACAACTTTGAAAATAACAACAAATTCAAAATTAACCTCAACATTGAAAACACCAAAAAATACATCAACAAACTCAAATTGAAAACCACCTGCAAATTCAACAACAACCTCAACATTGAAAACACCAACAAATTCAACAACAACCGCAACATTGAAAACACCAACAAATTCAACAACATCCTCAACATTGAAAACACCAGCACATTCAACACCAAAATCAACTTTGAAAACTACCAACAAATACAACAACAACATCAACATTGAAAATAACAACAAATTCAAAATCAACCTCAACATTGAAAACACCAACAAATTCATCAACAACCGCAACATTGAAAACACCAACAAATTCAACAACAAACTCAGCATTGAAAATGACGTGCAAATTCAACAACAACCTCAACATTGAAAACACCAACAAGTTCAACATCAACCACAACATTGAAAAACACCAACACATTCAACAACAACCTGAACATTGAAAAACACCATAAAATACAACAGCCTCAACATTGAAAAACACCAACACATTCAACAACAACTTCAACATTGAAAACACCAACAAATTCAACAACAACCTGAACATTGAAAAACACCAACAAATTCATCAACAACCGCAAAATTGAAAACACCAACAAATTCAACAACAACTCAGCATTGAAAACCTCGGGCAAATTCACCAACAACCTCAACATTGAAAACACCAACAACTTCAACAACAACCACAACATTGAAAAACACCAACACATTCAACAACAACTTCAACATTGAAAACACCAACAAATTCAACAACAACCTCAACATTGAAAACACCAACAACTTCAACAACAACCACAACATTGAAAAACACCAACACATTCAACAACAACTTCAACATTGAAAACACCAACAAATTCAACAACAACCTGAACATTGAAAAACACCATAAAATACAACAACAGCCTCAACATTGAAAAACACCAAGAAATTCAACAAAAACCTCAACATTGAAAACACCAGCACATTCAACAACAAAATAAACTTTGAAAACTACCAACAAATACAACAACAACATCAACTTTGAAAATACCACAAATTCAAAATGAACCTCAACATTGAAAAACACCAACAAATTCAACAACAACATCAACATTGAAAACACCAACAAATACAACAACAAGCTCAACATTGAAAAACAACAACAAATTCATCAACAACCGCAACATTGAAAACACCAACAAATTCAACAATAACCTCAACATTGAAAACACCAACAAATTCAACAACAACCTCAACATTGAAAACACCAGCACTTTCAACATCAAAATCAACTTTGAAAACTACCAACAAATAAAACAACAACATCAACTTTGAAAATAACAACAAATTCAAAATCAACCTCTACATTGAAAACACCAACAAATTCAACAACAACTGCAACATTGAAAACACCAACAAATACAACAACAACCTCAACATTGAAAAGTACCAACAAATTCAACAACCGCAAAACTGAAAACACCAACAATTTCAACAACAACCGCAACATTGAAAACACTAACAAATTCAACAACAAGCTCAACATGGAAAACACCAGCACATTCAACAACAAAATAAACTTTGAAAACTAACAACAAATACAACAACAACATCAACTTTGAAAATACCACAAATTCAAAATCAACCTCAACATTGAAAAACACCAACAAATTCAAAAACAACATCAACATTGAAAACACCAACAAATACAACAACAAGCTCAACATTGAAAAACAACAACAAATTCATCAACAACCGCAACATTGAAAGCACCAACAAATTCAACAATAATCTCAACATTGAAAACACCAACAAATTCAACAACAACCTCAACATTGAAAACACCAGCACATTCAACAACAAAATCAACTTTGAAAACTACCAACAATTACAACAACAACAACAACTTTGAAAATACCACAAATTCATAATCAACCTCAACATTGAAAAACACCAACAAATTCAACAACAACCTCAACATTGAAAACCAACTGCATATTCAAGAACAACATCAACATTGGAAAAACAAACAAATTCAACACCAACCTCAACACTGAAAACACCAAAAAATACATCAACAAACTCAAATTTAAAACCACCTGCAAATTCAACAACAACCTCAACATTGAAAACACCAACAAATTCAACAACAACCGCAACATTGAAAACACCAACAAATTCAACAACATCCTCAACATTGAAATCACCAGCACATTCAACACCAAAATCAACTTTGAAAACTACCATCAAATACAACAACAACATCAACATTGAAAATAACAACAAATTCAAAATCAACCTCAACATTGAAAACACCAACAAATTCATCAACAACCGCATCATTGAAAACACCAACAAATTCAAAAACAAACTCAACATTGAAAACCACGTGCAAATTCAACAACAACCTCAACATTGAAAACACCAACAACTTCAACAACAACCACAACATTGAAAAACACCAACACATTCAACAACAACTTCAACATTGAAAACACCAACAAATTCAACAACAACCTGAACATTGAAAAACACCTTAAAATACAACAACAGCCTCCACATTGAAAACACCAACAAATTCAACAACAACCTCAACATTGAAAACACCAGCACTTTCAACATCAAAATCAACTTTGAAAACTACCAACAAATAAAACAACAACATCAACTTTGAAAATAACAACAAATTCAAAATCAACCTCTACATTGAAAACACCAACAAATTCAACAACAACTGCAACATTGAAAACACCAACAAATACAACAACAACCTCAACATTGAAAAGTACCAACAAATTCAACAACCGCAAAACTGAAAACACCAACAATTTCAACAACAACCGCAACATTGAAAACACTAACAAATTCAACAACAAGCTCAACATGGAAAACACCAGCACATTCAACAACAAAATAAACTTTGAAAACTAACAACAAATACAACAACAACATCAACTTTGAAAATACCACAAATTCAAAATCAACCTCAACATTGAAAAACACCAACAAATTCAAAAACAACATCAACATTGAAAACACCAACAAATACAACAACAAGCTCAACATTGAAAAACAACAACAAATTCATCAACAACCGCAACATTGAAAGGACCAACAAATTCAACAATAATCTCAACATTGAAAACACCAACAAATTCAACAACAACCTCAACATTGAAAACACCAGCACATTCAACAACAAAATCAACTTTGAAAACTACCAACAATTACAACAACAACAACAACTTTGAAAATACCACAAATTCAAAATCAACCTCAACATTGAAAAACACCAACAAATTCAAAAACAACATCAACATTGAAAACACCAACAAATACAACAACAAGCTCAACATTGAAAAACAACAACAAATTCATCAACAACCGCAACATTGAAAGCACCAACAAATTCAACAATAATCTCAACATTGAAAACACCAACAAATTCAACAACAACCTCAACATTGAAAACACCAGCACATTCAACAACAAAATCAACTTTGAAAACTACCAACAATTACAACAACAACAACAACTTTGAAAATACCACAAATTCATAATCAACCTCAACATTGAAAAACACCAACAAATTCAACAACAACCTCAACATTGAAAACCAACTGCATATTCAAGAACAACATCAACATTGGAAAAACAAACAAATTCAACACCAACCTCAACACTGAAAACACCAAAAAATACATCAACAAACTCAAATTTAAAACCACATGCAAATTCAACAACAACCTCAACATTGAAAACACCAACAAATTCAACAACAACCGCAACATTGAAAACACCAACACATTCAACAACATCCTCAACATTGAAATCACCAGCACATTCAACACCAAAATCAACTTTGAAAACTACCATCAAATACAACAACAACATCAACATTGAAAATAACAACAAATTCAAAATCAACCTCAACATTGAAAACACCAACAAATGCATCAACAACCGCAACATTGAAAACACCAACAAATTCAACAACAAACTCAACATTGAAAACCACGTGCAAATTCAACAACAACCTCAACATTGAAAACACCAACAAGTTCAACAACAACCTCAACATTGAAAAACACCAACACATTCAACAACAACTTCAACATTGAAAACACCAACAAATTCAACAACAACCTGAACATTGAAAAACACCTTAAAATACAACAACAGCCTCCACATTGAAAACACCAACAAATTCAACAACAACCTCAACATTGAAAACACCAGCACTTTCAACAACAAAATCAACTTTGAAAACTACCAACAAATAAAACAACAACATCAACTTTGAAAATAACAACAAATTCAAAATCAACCTCTACATTGAAAACACCAACAAATTCAACAACAACTGCAACATTGAAAACACCAACAAATACAACAACAACCTCAACATTGAAAAGTACCAACAAATTCAACAACCGCAAAACTGAAAACACCAACAAATTCAACAACAACCGCAACATTGAAAACACTAACAAATTCAACAACAACCTCAACATGGAAAACACCAGCACATTCAACAACAAAATAAACTTTGAAAACTACCAACAAATACAACAACAACATCAACTTTGAAAATACCACAAATTCAAAATCAACCTCAACATTGAAAAACACCAACAAATTCAAAAACAACATCAACATTGAAAACACCAACAAATACAACAACAACCTCAACATTGAAAAACAACAACAAATTCATCAACAACCGCAACATTGAAAACACCAACAAATTCAACAACAACCTCAACATTGAAAACACCAACAAATTCAACAACAACCTCAACATTGAAAACACCAGCACATTCAACAACAAAATCAACTTTGAAAACTACCAACAAATACAACAACAACATCAACTTTGAAAATACCACAAATTCATAATCAACCTCAACATTGAAAAACACCAACAAATTCAACAACAACCTCAACATTGAAAACCAACTGCATATTCAAGAACAACATCAACATTGGAAAAACCAACAAATTCAACAACAACCTCAACATTGAAAACGCAAACAAATACAACAACAAACTCAACATTGAAAACCACCTGCAAATTCAACAACAACCTCAACATTGAAAACACCAACAAATTCAACAACAACCGCAACATTGAAAACACCAACAAATTCAACAACATCCTCAACATTGAAATCACCAGCACATTCAACACCAAAATCAACTTTGAAAACTACCAATAAATTCAACAACAACATCAACATTGAAAATAACAACAAATTCAAAATCAACCTCAACATTGAAAACACCAACAAATTCATCAACAACCGCAACATTGAAAACACCATCAAATTCAACAACAAACTCAACATTGAAAACCACGTGCAAATTCAACAACAACCTCAACATTGAAAACACCAACAAATTCAACAACAACCTCAACATTGAAAAACACCAAAAAATTCAACAACAACTTCAACATTGAAAACACCAACAAATTCAACAACAACCTGAACATTGAAAAACACCTTAAAATTCAACAACAACCGCTACATTGAAAACACCAACAAATTCAACAACAACCTCAACATTGAAAACACCAGCACATTCAACATCAAAATCAACTTTGAAAACTACCAACAAATACAAAAACAACATCAACTTTGAAAATAACAACAAATTCAAAATCAACCTCAACATTGAAAACACCAACAAATTCAACAACAACTGCAACATTGAAAACACCAACAAATACAACAACAACCTCAACATTGAAAAGTACCAACAAATTCAACAACCGCAACACTGAAAACACCAACAAATTCAACAACAACCGCAACATTGAAAACACTAACAAATTCAACAACAAGCTCAACATGGAAAACACCAGCACATTCAACAACAAAATAAACTTTGAAAACTAACAACAAATACAACAACAACATCAACTTTGAAAATACCACAAATTCAAAATCAACCTCAACATTGAAAAACACCAACAAATTCAAAAACAACATCAACATTGAAAACACCAACAAATACAACAACAAGCTCAACATTGAAAAACAACAACAAATTCATCAACAACCGCAACATTGAAAGCACAAACAAATTCAACAATAATCTCAACATTGAAAACACCAACAAATTCAACAACAACCTCAACATTGAAAACACCAGCACATTCAACAACAAAATCAACTTTGAAAACTACCAACAATTACAACAACAACAACAACTTTGAAAATACCACAAATTCATAATCAACCTCAACATTGAAAAACACCAACAAATTCAACAACAACCTCAACATTGAAAACCAACTGCATATTCAAGAACAACATCAACATTGGAAAAACAAACAAATTCAACACCAACCTCAACACTGAAAACACCAAAAAATACATCAACAAACTCAAATTTAAAACCACCTGCAAATTCAACAACAACCTCAACATTGAAAACACCAACAAATTCAACAACAACCGCAACATTGAAAACACCAACACATTCAACAACATCCTCAACATTGAAATCACCAGCACATTCAACACCAAAATCAACTTTGAAAACTACCATCAAATACAACAACAACATCAACATTGAAAATAACAACAAATTCAAAATCAACCTCAACATTGAAAACACCAACAAATGCATCAACAACCGCAACATTGAAAACACCAACAAATTCAACAACAAACTCAGCATTGAAAACCACGTGCAAATTCAACAACAACCTCAACATTGAAAACACCAACAACTTCAACAACAACCACAACATTGAAAAACACCAACACATTCAACAACAACTTCAACATTGAAAACACCAACAAATTCAACAACAACCTGAACATTGAAAAACACCTTAAAATACAACAACAGCCTCCACATTGAAAACACCAACAAATTCAACAACAACCTCAACATTGAAAACACCAGCACTTTCAACATCAAAATCAACTTTGAAAACTACCAACAAATAAAACAACAACATCAACTTTGAAAATAACAACAAATTCAAAATCAACCTCTACATTGAAAACACCAACAAATTCAACAACAACTGCAACATTGAAAACACCAACAAATACAACAACAACCTCAACATTGAAAAGTACCAACAAATTCAACAACCGCAAAACTGAAAACACCAACAATTTCAACAACAACCGCAACATTGAAAACACTAACAAATTCAACAACAAGCTCAACATGGAAAACACCAGCACATTCAACAACAAAATAAACTTTGAAAACTAACAACAAATACAACAACAACATCAACTTTGAAAATACCACAAATTCAAAATCAACCTCAACATTGAAAAACACCAACAAATTCAAAAACAACATCAACATTGAAAACACCAACAAATACAACAACAAGCTCAACATTGAAAAACAACAACAAATTCATCAACAACCGCAACATTGAAAGCACCAACAAATTCAACAATAATCTCAACATTGAAAACACCAACAAATTCAACAACAACCTCAACATTGAAAACACCAGCACTTTCAACAACAAAATCAACTTTGAAAACTACCAACAATTACAACAACAACAACAACTTTGAAAATACCACAAATTCATAATCAACCTCAACATTGAAAAACACCAACAAATTCAACAACAACCTCAACATTGAAAACCAACTGCATATTCAAGAACAACATCAACATTGGAAAAACAAACAAATTCAACACCAACCTCAACACTGAAAACACCAAAAAATACATCAACAAACTCAAATTTAAAACCACCTGCAAATTCAACAACAACCTCAACATTGAAAACACCAACAAATTCAACAACAACCGCAACATTGAAAACACCAACACATTCAACAACATCCTCAACATTGAAATCACCAGCACATTCAACACCAAAATCAACTTTGAAAACTACCATCAAATACAACAACAACATCAACATTGAAAATAACAACAAATTCAAAATCAACCTCAACATTGAAAACACCAACAAATGCATCAACAACCGCAACATTGAAAACACCAACAAATTCAACAACAAACTCAGCATTGAAAACCACGTGCAAATTCAACAACAACCTCAACATTGAAAACGCCAACAACTTCAACAACAACCACAACATTGAAAAACACCAACAAATTCAACAAAAACCTCAACTTTGAAAACACCAGCACATTCAACAACAAAATAAATTTTGAAAACTACCAACAAATACAACAACAACATCAACTTTGAAAATACCACAAATTCAAAATCAACCTCAACATTGAAAAACACCAACAAATTCAAAAACAACATCAACATTGAAAACACCAACAAATACAACAACAAGCTCAACATTGAAAAACAACAACAAATTCATCAACAACCGCAACATTGAAAGCACCAACAAATTCAACAATAATCTCAACATTGAAAACACCAACAAATTCAACAACAACATCAACATTGAAAACACCAGCACATTCAACAACAAAATCAACTTTGAAAACTACCAACAATTACAACAACAACAACAACTTTGAAAATAACAACAAATTCAAAATTAACCTCAACATTGAAAACACCAAAAAATACATCAACAAACTCAAATTGAAAACCACCTGCAAATTCAACAACAACCTCAACATTGAAAACACCAACAAATTCAACAACAACCGCAACATTGAAAACACCAACAAATTCAACAACAACCTCAACATTGAAAACACCAGCACATTCAACACCAAAATCAACTTTGAAAACTACCAACAAATACAACAACAACATCAACATTGAAAATAACAACAAATTCAAAATCAACCTCAACATTGAAAACACCAACAAATGCATCAACAACCGCAACATTGAAAACACCAACAAATTCAACAACAAACTCAGCATTGAAAACCACGTGCAAATTCAACAACAACCTCAACATTGAAAACACCAACAACTTCAACAACAACCACAACATTGAAAAACACCAACAAATTCAACAACAAACTCAACATTGAAAACCACGTGCAAATTCAACAACAACCTCAACATTGAAAACACCTTAAAATACAACAACAGCCTCCACATTGAAAAACACCAACAAATTCAACAAAAACCTCAACTTTGAAAACACCAGCACATTCAACAACAAAATAAATTTTGAAAACTACCAACAAATACAACAACAACATCAACTTTGAAAATACCACAAATTCAAAATCAACCTCAACATTGAAAAACACCAACAAATTCAAAAACAACATCAACATTGAAAACACCAACAAATACAACAACAAGCTCAACATTGAAAAACAACAACAAATTCATCAACAACCGCAACATTGAAAGCACCAACAAATTCAACAATAATCTCAACATTGAAAACACCAACAAATTCAACAACAACATCAACATTGAAAACACCAGCACATTCAACAACAAAATCAACTTTGAAAACTACCAACAATTACAACAACAACAACAACTTTGAAAATAACAACAAATTCAAAATTAACCTCAACATTGAAAACACCAAAAAATACATCAACAAACTCAAATTGAAAACCACCTGCAAATTCAACAACAACCTCAACATTGAAAACACCAACAAATTCAACAACAACCGCAACATTGAAAACACCAACACATTCAACAACATCCTCAACATTGAAAACACCAGCACATTCAACACCAAAATCAACTTTGAAAACTACCATCAAATACAACAACAACATCAACATTGAAAATAACAACAAATTCAAAATCAACCTCAACTTTCAAAACACCAACAAATTCACCAACAACCGCAACATTGAAAACACCAACAAATTCAACAACAAACTCAGCATTGAAAACCACCTGCAAATTCAACAACAACCTCAACATTGAAAACACCAACAAATTCAACAAAAACCACAACATGAAAAACACCAACAAATTCAACAACAAACTCAACATTGAAAACCACGTGCAAATTCAACAACAACCTCAACATTGAAAACACCTTAAAATACAACAACAGCCTCCACATTGAAAAACACCAACAAATTCAACAAAAACCTCAACTTTGAAAACACCAGCACATTCAACAACAAAATAAATTTTGAAAACTACCAACAAATACAACAACAACATCAACTTTGAAAATACCACAAATTCAAAATCAACCTCAACATTGAAAAACACCAACAAATTCAAAAACAACATCAACATTGAAAACACCAACAAATACAACAACAAGCTCAACATTGAAAAACAACAACAAATTCATCAACAACCGCAACATTGAAAGCACCAACAAATTCAACAATAATCTCAACATTGAAAACACCAACAAATTCAACAACAACATCAACATTGAAAACACCAGCACATTCAACAACAAAATCAACTTTGAAAACTACCAACAATTACAACAACAACAACAACTTTGAAAATAACAACAAATTCAAAATTAACCTCAACATTGAAAACACCAAAAAATACATCAACAAACTCAAATTGAAAACCACCTGCAAATTCAACAACAACCTCAACATTGAAAACACCAACAAATTCAACAACAACCGCAACATTGAAAACACCAGCACATTCAACAACATCCTCAACATTGAAAACACCAGCACATTCAACACCAAAATCAACTTTGAAAACTACCATCAAATACAACAACAACATCAACATTGAAAATAACAACAAATTCAAAATCAACCTCAACATTGAAAACACCAACAAATTCATCAACAACCGCAACATTGAAAACACCAACAAATTCAATAACAAACTCAGCATTGAAAATGACGTGCAAATTCAACAACAACCTCAACGTTGAAAACACCAACAACTTCAACAACAACCACAACATTGAAAAACACCAACACATTCAACAACAACCTGAACATTGAAAAACACCATAAAATACAACAACAGCCTCAACATTGAAAAACACCAACACATTCAACAACAACTTCAACATTGAAAACACCAACAAATTCAACAACAACCTGAACATTGAAAAACACCAACAAATTCATCAACAACCGCAAAATTGAAAACACCAACAAATTCAACAACAAACTCAGCATTGAAAACCACCTGCAAATTCAACAACAACCTCAACATTGAAAACACCAAAAACTTCAACAACAACCACAACATTCAAAAACACCAACACATTCAACAACAACTTCAACATTGAAAACACCAACAAATTCAACAACAACCTCAACATTGAAAACACCAACAACTTCAACAACAACCAGAACATTGAAAAACACCAACACATTCAACAACAACTTCAACATTGAAAACACCAACAAATTCAACAACAACCTGAACATTGAAAATCACCATAAAATACAACAGCCTCAACATTGAAAAACACCAATAAATTCAACAAAAACCTCAACATTGAAAACACCAGCACATTCAACAACAAAATAAACTTTGAAAACTACCAACAAATACAACAACAACATCAACTTTGAAAATACCACAAATTCAAAATCAACCTCAACATTGAAAAACACCAACAAATTCAACAACAACATCAACATTGAAAACACCAACAAATACAACAACAAACTCAACATTGAAAAACAACAACAAATTCAACAACAACCGCAACATTGAAAACACCAACAAATTCAACAATAACCTCAACATTGAAAACACCAACAAATTCAACAACAACCTCAACATTGAAAACACCAGCACATTCAACAACAAAATCAACTTTGAAAACTACCAACAAATACAACAAAAACCTCAACTTTGAAAATAACAACAAATTCAAAATCAACCTCTACATTGAAAACACCAACAAATTCAACAACAACCACAATATTGAAAACAGCAACAGATTCAACAACAACCTCAACATTGAAAAACACCCAACAAATTCAACACAACCTCAACAATGATAACAGCAACAATTTCAACAACAACCTCAACATTGAAAACACCAACAAATTCAACAACTACCTCAACATGAAAACACCAGCACATTCAACAACAAAATCAACTTTGAAAACTAACAACAAATACGACAACAACATCAACTTTGCAAATATACACAAATTCAAAATCAACGTCAACATTGAAAAACAGCAAAAAAATCAACAACAACATCAACATTGAAAACACCAACAAATTCAACAACCGCAACATTGAAAACACCAACAAATTCAACAACAACCGCAACATTGAAAGCACCAACAAATTCAACAATAATCTCAACATTGAAAACACCAACAAATTCAACAACAACCTCAACATTGAAAACACCAGCACATTCAACAACAAAATCAACTTAGAAAACTACCAACAATTACAACAACAACAACAACTTTGAAAATAACAACAAATTCAAAATTAACCTCAACATTGAAAACACCAAAAAATACATCAACAAACTCAAATTGAAAACCACCTGCAAATTCAACAACAACCTCAACATTGAAAACACCAACAAATTCAACAAAAACCGCTACATTGAAAACACCAACACATTCAACAACATCCTAAACATTGAAATGACCAGCACATTCAACACCAAAATCAACTTTGAAAACTACCATCAAATACAACAACAACATCAACATTGAAAATAACAACAAATTCAAAAGCAACCTCAACACTGAAAACACCAACAAATTCATCAACAACCGCAACATTGAAAACACTAACAAATTCAACAACAAACTCAGCATTGAAAACCGCGTGCAAATTCAACAACAACCTCAACATTGAAAACACCAACAACTTCAACAACAACCACAACATTGAAAAACACCAACACATTCAACAACAACTTCAACATTGAAAACACCAACAAATTCAACAACAACCTGAATTTTGAAAAACACCATAAAATACAACAACAGCCTCAACATTGAAAAACACCAACACATTCAACAACAACTTCAACATTGAAAACACCAACAAATTCAACAACAACCTGAACATTGAAAAACACAAACAAATTCATCAACAACCGCAACATTGAAAAACACCAACAAATTCAACAAAAACCTCAAATTTGAAAACACCAGCAAATTCAACACCAAAATAAACTTTGAAAACTACCAACAAATACAACAACAACATGAACTTTGAAAATACCACAAATTCAAAATCAACCTCAACATTGAAAAACACCAACAAATTCAACAACAACATCAACATTGAAAACACCAACAAATACAACAAAAACCTCAACATTGAAAAACAACAACAAATTCATCAACAACCGCAACATTGAAAACACCAACAAATTCAACAATAACCTCAACATTGAAAACACCAACAAAATCAACAACAACCTCAACATTGAAAACACCAGCACTTTCAACATCAAAATCAACTTTGAAAACACCAACAAATACAACAACAACCTCAACATTGAAAAGTACCAACAAATTCAACAACCGCAACACTGAAAACACCAACAATTTCAACACCAACCGCAACATTGAAAACACTAACAAATTCAACAAGAAGCTCAACATGGAAAACACCAGGACATTCAACAACAAAATCAACTTTGAAAACTACCAACAATTACAACAACAACAACTTTGAAAATACCACAAATTCAAAATCAACCTCAACATTGAAAAACACCAACAAATTCAACAACAACCTCAACATTGAAAACACCAACAAATTCAACAACAACCTCAACTTTGAAAACACCAACAAATTCAACAACAACCTCATCACTGAAAACCAACTGCATATTCAAGAACAACATCAACATTGGAAAAACAAACAAATTCAACACGAACCTCAACATTGAAAACACCAAAAAATACATCAACAAACTCAAATTGAAAACCACCTGCAAATTCAACAACAACCTCAACATTGAAAACACCAACAAATTCAACAACAACCGCAACATTGAAAACACCAACACATTCAACAACATCCTCAACATTGAAATCACCAGCACATTCAACACCAAAATCCGCTTTGAAAACTACCATCAAATACAACAACAACATCAACATTGAAAAAAACAACAAATTCAAAATCAACCTCAACATTGAAAACACCAACAAATTCATCAACAACCACAACATTGAAAACACCAACAAATTCAACAACAAACTCAGCATTGAAAACGACGTGGAAATTCAACAACAACCTCAACATTGAAAACACCAACAACGTCAACAACAACCACAACATTGAAAACACCAACACATTCAACAACAACTTCAACATTGAAAACACCAACAAATTCAACAACAACTTCAACATTGAAAATACCACAAATTCAAAATCAACCTCAACATTGAAAAACACCAACAAATTCAACAACAAACTCAACATTGAAAACACCAACAAACACAACAACAACCACAACATTGAAAAACAACAACAAACTCAACAACAACCTGAACATTGAAAAACACCATAAAATACAACAACAGCCTCAACATTGAAAAACACCAACACATTCAACAACAACTTCAACATTGAAAACACCAACAAATTCAACAACAACCTGAACATTGAAAAACACCATAAAATACAACAACAGCCTCAACATTGAAAAAAACCAAGAAATTCAACAACAACCGCAACTTTGAAAGCACCAGCACATTCAACAACAAAATAAACTTTGAAAACTACCAACAAATACAACAACAACATCAACTTTGAAAATACCACAAATTCAAAATCTACCTCAACATTGAAAAACACCAACAAATTCAACAACAACATCAACATTGAAAACACCAACAAATACAACAACAAGCTCAACATTGAAAAACAACAACAAATTCATCAGCAACCGCAACATTGAAAACACCAACAAATTCAACAATAACCTCAACATTGAAAACACGAACAAATTCAACAACAACCTCAACATTGAAAACACAAGCACTTTCAACATCAAAATCAACTTTGAAAACTACCAACAAATAAAACAATAACATCAAATTTGAAAATAACAACAAATTCAAAATCAACCTCTACATTGAAAACACCAACAAATTCAACAACAACTGCAACATTGAAAACACCAACAAATACAACAACAACCTCAACATTGAAAAACAACAACAAATTCAACAACCGCAACATTGAAAACACCAACAATTTCAACAACAACCGCAACATTGAAAACACCAACAAATTCAACAACAAGCTCAACATGGAAAACACCAGCACATTCAACAACAAAATAAACTTTGAAAACTAACAACAAATACAACAACAACATCAACTTTGAAAATACCACAAATTCAAAATCAACCTCAACATTGAAAAACACCAACAAATTCAAAAACAACATCAACATTGAAAACACCAACAAATACAACAACAAGCTCAACATTGAAAAACAACAACAAATTCATCAACAACCGCAACATTGAAAGCACTAACAAATTCAACAATAATCTCAACATTGAAAACACCAACAAATTCAACAACAACATCAACATTGAAAACACCAGCACATTCAACAACAAAATCAACTTTGAAAACTACCAACAATTACAACAACAACATCAACTTTGAAAATAACAACAAATTCAAAATCAACCTCTACATTGAAAACACCAACAAATTCAACAACAACTGCAACATTGAAAACACCAACAAATACAACAACAACCTCAACATTGAAAAGTACCAACAAATTCAACAACCGCAACACTGAAAACACCAACAATTTCAACAACAACCGCAACATTGAAAACACTAACAAATTCAACAACAAGCTCAACATGGAAAACACCAGCACATTCAGCAACAAAATAAACTTTGAAAACTAACAACAAATACAACAACAACATCAACTTTGAAAATACCACAAATTCAAAATCAACCTCAACATTGAAAAACACCAACAAATTCAAAAACAACATCAACATTGAAAACACCAACAAATACAACAACAAGCTCAACATTGAAAAACAACAACAAATTCATCAACAACCGCAACATTGAAAGCACCAACAAATTCATAAATAATCTCAACATTGAAAACACCAACAAATTCAACAACAACCTCAACATTGAAAACACCAGCACATTCAACAACAAAATCAACTTTGAAAACTACCAACAATTACAACAACAACAACAACTTTGAAAATAACAACAAATTCAAAATTAACCTCAACATTGAAAACACCAAAAAATACATCAACAAACTCAAATTGAAAACCACCTGCATATTCAACAACAACCTCAACATTGAAAACACCAACAAATTCAACAACATCCTCAACATTGAAATGACCAGCACATTCAACACCAAAATCAACTTTGAAAACTACCATCAAATACAACAACACTATCAACATTCAAAATAACAACAAATTCAAAATCAACCTCAACATTGAAAACACCAACAAATTCATCAACAACCGCAACATTGAAAACACCAACAAATTCAACAACAAACTCAGCATTGAAAATGACGTGCAAATTCAACAACAACCTCAACATTGAAAACACCAACAACTTCAACAACAACCACAACATTGAAAAACACCAACACATTCAACAACTTCAACATTGAAAACACCAACAAATTCAACAACAACCTGAACATTGAAAAACACCAACAAATTCATCAACAACCGCAAGATTGAAAACACCAACAAATTCAACAACAAACTCAGCATTGAAAACCACCTGCAAATTCAACAACAACCTCAACATTGAAAACACCAACAACTTCAACAACAACCACAACATTGAAAAACACCAACACATTCAACAACAACTTCAACATTGAAAACACCAACAAATTCAACAACAACCTCAACATTGAAAACACCAACAACTTCAACAACAACCACAACATTGAAAAACACCAACACATTCAACAACAACTTCAACATTGAAAACACAAGCAAATTCAACAACAACCTGAACATTGAAAAACACCATAAAATACAACAACAGCCTCAACATTGAAAAACACCAACAAATTCAACAAAAACCTCAACTTTGAAAACACCAGCACATTCAACAACAAAATAAACTTTGAAAACTACCAACAAATACAACAACAACATCAACTTTGAAAATACCACAAATTCAAAATCAACCTCAACATTGAAAAACACCAACAAATTCAACAACAACATCAACATTGAAAACACCAACAAATACAACAACAAGCTCAACATTGAAAAACAACAACAAATTCATCAACAACCGCAACATTGAAAACACCAACAAATTCAACAATAACCTCAACATTGAAAACACCAACAAATTCAACAACAAGCTCAACATTGAAAACTCCAGCACTTTCAACATCAAAATCAAATTGAAAACTACCAACAAATAAAACAATAACATCAAATTTGAAAATAACAACAAATTCAAAATCAACCTCTACATTGAAAACACCAACAAATTCAACAACAACTGCAACATTAAAAACACCAACAAATACAACAACAACCTCAACATTGAAAAGTACCAACAAATTCAACAACCGCAACACTGAAAACACCAACAATTTCAACAAAAACCGCAACCTTGAAAACACTAACAAATTCAACAACAAGCTCAACATGGAAAACACCAGCGCATTCAACAACAAAATAAACTTTGAAAACTAACAACAAATACAACAACAACATCAACTTTGAAAATACCACAAATTCAAAATCAACCTCAACATTGAAAAACACCAACAAATTCAACAACAACATCAACATTGAAAACACCAACAAATACAACAACAAGCGCAACATTGAAAAACAACAACAAATTCATCAACAACCGCAACATTGAAAACACCAACACATTCAACAACATCCTCAACATTGAAATCACCAGCACATTCAACACCAAAATCAACTTTGAAAACTACCATCAAATACAACAACACTATCAACATTCAAAATAACAACAAATTCAAAATCAACCTCAACATTGAAAACACCAACAAATTCATCAAAAACCGCAACATTGAAAACACCAACAAATTCAACAACAAACTCAGCATTGAAAATGACGTGCAAATTCAACAACAACCTCAACATTGAAAACACCAACAACTTCAACAACAACCACAACATTGAAAAACACCAACACATTCAACAACTTCAACATTGAAAACACCAACAAATTCAACAACAACCTGAACATTGAAAAACACCATAAAATGCAACAACAGCCTCAACATTGAAAAACACCAACACATTCAACAACAACTTCAACATTGAAAACACCAACAAATTCAACAACAACCTGAACATTGAAAAACACCAAGAAATTCATCAACAACCGCAAAATTGAAAACACCAACAAATTCAACAACAAACTCAGCATTGAAAACCACCTGCAAATTCAACAACAACCTCAACATTGAAAACACCAACAACTTCAACAACAACCACAACACTGAAAAACACCAACACATTCAACAACAACTTCAACATTGAAAACACCAACAAATTCAACAACAACCTCAACATTGAAAACACCAACAACTTCAACAACAACCACAACATTGAAAAACACCAACACATTCAACAACAACTTCAACATTGAAAACACCAACAAATTCAACAACAACCTGAACATTGAAAAACACCGTAAAATACAACAACAGCCTCAACATTGAAAAACACCAAAAAATTCAACAAAAACCTCAACTTTGAAAACACCAGCACATTCAACAACAAAATAAACTTTGAAAACTACCAACAAATACAACAACAACATCAACTTTGAAAATACCACAAATTCAAAATCAACCTCAACATTGAAAAACACCAACAAATTCGACATCAACATCAACATTGAAAACACCAACAAATACAACAACAAGCTCAACATTGAAAAACAACAACAAATTCATCAACAACCGCAACATTGAAAACACCAACAAATTCAACAATAACCTCAACATTGAAAACACCAACAAATTCAACAACAACCTCAACATTGAAAACTCCGGCACTTTCAACATCAAAATCAAATTGAAAACTACCAACAAATAAAACAATAACATCAAATTTGAAAATAACAACAAATTCAAAATCAACCTCTACATTGAAAACACCAACAAATTCAACAACAACCTCAACATTGAAAACACCAACAAATACAACAACAACCTCAACATTGAAAAGTACCAACAAATTCAACAACCGCAACACTGAAAACACCAACAAATTCAACAACAACCGCAACATTGAAAACACTAACAAATTCAACAACAACCTCAACATTGAAAACACCAACAAATTCAACAACAAAATCAACTTTGAAAACTAACAACAAATACAACAACAACATCAACTTTGAAAATACCAACAAATTCAAAATCAACCTCAACATTGAAAAACACCAACAAATTCAACAACAACCTCAACATTGAAAACACCAACAAATTCAACAACAACCGCAACATTGAAAACACCAACAAATTCAACAACAACCGCAACATTGAAAACACCAACAAATTCAACAACAAAATCAACATTGAAAATCAGCAACAAATTCAACAACTATACCAACTTTGAAAATAACAACAAATTCAAATCAACCTCAACATTGAAAACACCAACAAATTCAACAACAACCTCAACATTGAAAACACCAACAAATTCAAAAACAACCTCAACATTGAAAACACCAACAAATTCAACAACAACCGCAACATTGGAAAAACACCAACAAATTCAACAACAACCTCAACATTGAAATGACCAACACATTCAACACCAAAATCAACTTTGAAAACTACCATCAAATACAACAACAACATCAACATTGAAAATAATAACAAATTCAAAATCAACCTCAACATTGAAAACACCAACAAATTCATCAACAAACGCAACATTGAAAACACCAACAAATTCAACAAGAAACTCAGCATTGAAAAACCACGTGCAAATTCAACAACAACCTCAACATTGAAAACAGCAAAAGATTCAACAACAGCTACAACTTTGAAAACGCCAACAAATTCAACAACAGCTTCAACTTTGAAAACACCAACAAGTTCAACAGCAACCTGAACATTGAAAAACACCAACAAATACAACAACAGCCTCAATATTGAAAAACACCAACACATTCAACAACAACCTCAACATTGAAAACACCAACAAATTCAACAACAACCTGAACATTGAAAAACACCATAAAATACAACAACACCTCAACATTGAAAAACACCAACACATTCAACAACAACTTCAACATTGAAAACACCAACAAATTCAACAACAACCTGAACATTGAAAAACACCATAAAATACAACAAAAACCACAACATTGAAAACACCAACAAATTCAACAACAACCTGAACATTGAAAAACACCATAAAATACAACAACAGCCTCAACATTGAAAAACACCAACACATTCAACAACAACTTCAACATTGAAAACACCAACAAATTCAACAACAACCTGAACATTGAAAAACACCAACAAATTCATCAACAACCGCAACATTGAAAACACCAACAAATTCAACAACAAACTCAGCATTGAAAACCACGTGCAAATTCAACAACAACCTCAACATTGAAAACACCAACAACTTCAACAACAACCACAACATTGAAAAACACCAACACATTCAACAACAACTTCAACATTGAAAACACCAACAAATTCAACAACAACCTGAACATTGAAAAACACCTTAAAATACAAAAACAGCCTCAACATTGAAAAACACCAAAAAATTCAACAAAAACCTCAACTTTGAAACACCAGCAAATTCAACACCAAAATAAACTTTGAAAACTACCAACAAATACAACAACAACATCAACTTTGAAAATACCACAAATTCAAAATCAACCTCAACATTGAAAAACACCAACAAATTCAGCAACAACCTCAACATTGAAAACAGCAGCACTTTCAACATCAAAATCAACTTTGAAAACTACCAACAAATGAAACAACAACATCAACTTTGAAAATAACAACAAATTCAAAATCAACCTCTAAATTGAAAACACCAACAAATTCAACAACAACTGCAACATTGAAAACACCAACAAATACAACAACAACCTCAACATTGAAAAGTACCAACAAATTCAACAACCGCAACACTGAAAACACCAACAATTTCAACAACAACCGCAACATTGAAAACACTAACAAATTCAACAACAAGCTCAACATGGAAAACACCAGCACATTCAACAACAAAATCAACTTTGAAAACTACCAACAATTACAACAACAACTTTGAAAATAACAACAAATTCAAAATTAACCTCAACATTGAAAACACCAAAAAATACATCAACAAACTCAAATTGAAAACCACCTGCAAATTCAACAACAACCTCAACATTGAAAACACCAACAAATTCAACAACAACCGCAACATTGAAAACACCAACACATTCAACAACATCCTCAACATTGAAATCACCAGCACATTCAACACCAAAATCCGCTTTGAAAACTGCCATCAAATACAACAACAACATCAACATTGAAAAAAACAACAAATTCAAAATCAACCTCAACATTGAAAACACCAACAAATTCATCAACAACCACAACATTGAAAACACCAACAAATTCAACAACAAACTCAGCATTGAAAACGACGTGGAAATTCAACAACAACCTCAACATTGAAAACACCAACAACGTCAACAACAACCACAACATTGAAAACACCAACACATTCAACAACAACTTCAACATTGAAAACACCAACAAATTCAACAACAACTTCAACATTGAAAATACCACAAATTCAAAATCAACCTCAACATTGAAAAACACCAACAAATTCAACAACAAACTCAACTTTGAAAACACCAACAAACACAACAACAACCTCAACATTGAAAAACAACAACAAATTCAACAACAACCTCAACTTTGAAAACACCAACAAATTCAACAACAACCTCATCACTGAAAACCAACTGCATATTCAAGAACAACATCAACATTGGAAAAACAAACAAATTCAACAACAACTTCAACATTGAAAACAGCAAAAAAAAACAACAACAACTTCAACAGTAAAAACACCAACAAATTCCACAACAACCGTAACAAAGAAAAAAACAACAAATTCAACAACAATCTCAACTTTGTAAAAAACCAACAAAATCAAAAACGAGCTGCACATTGAAAACACCAACAAATGCAACAACAACCTCAACACTGAAAACCACCGGCAAATTCAACAACAAGGTAAACATTGAAAACACCAACAAATTAAACAACAAATCCAACATTGAAAGAAGGAACAAATTCAACAACAACCTCAACATTGAAAACACCAACAAATTCAACAACAACCTGAACATTGAAAAACACCATAAAATACAACAACAGCCTCAACATTGAAAAACACCAACAAATTCAACAACAACCGCAACTTTGAAAGCACCAGCACATTCAACAACAAAATAAACTTTGAAAACTACCAACAAATACAACAACAACATCAACTTTGAAAATACCACAAATTCAAAATCAACCTCAACATTGAAAAACACCAACAAATTCAACAACAACCTCAACATTGAAAAACAACAACAAATTCATCAACAACCGTAACATTGAAAAGACTAACAAATTCAACAAAAACCTCAACATGGAAAACGACAGCACATTCAACAGCAAAATCAACTTTGAAAACTACCAACAAATACAACAACAACATCAACTTTGAAAATAACAACAAATTCAAAATCAACCTCAACATTGAAAACACCAACAAATTCAACAACAACCGCAACATTGAAAACACAAACAAATTGCACAAAAAATTCAACATTGAAAACACCAACAAATTCAACAACAACCTCAACATTGAAAACACCAGCACTTTCAACATCAAAATCAACTTTGAAAACTACCAACAAATAAAACAATAACATCAACTTTGAAAATAACAACAAATTCAAAATCAACCTCTACATTGAAAACACCAACAAATTCAACAACAACTGCAAAATTGAAAACACCAACAAATACAACAAAAACCTCAACATTGAAAAGTACCGACAAATTCAACAACCGCAACACTGAAAACACCAACAATTTCAACAACAACTGCAACATTGAAAACACTAACAAATTCAATAACAAGCTCAACATGGAAAGCACCAGCACATTCAACAACAAAATCAACTTTGAAAACTACCAACAATTACAACAACAACAACTTTGAAAATAACAACAAATTCAAAATTAACCTCAACATTGAAAACACCAAAAAATACATCAACAAACTCAAATTGAAAACCACTGCATATTCAAAATCAACCTCAACATTGAAAACACCAACAAATTCATCAACAACCGCAACATTGAAAATACCAAAAACTTCAACAACAACAACAACATTGAAAAACACCAACACATTCAACAACAACTTCAACATTGAAAACACCAACAAATTCAACAACAACCTGAACATTGAAAAACACCATAAAATGCAACAACAGACTCAACATTGAAAAACACCAACACATTCAACAACAACTTCAACATTGAAAACACCAACAAATTCAACAACAAACTGAACATTGAAAAGCACCAACAAATTCATCAACAACCGCAACATTGAAAACACCAACAAATTCAACAACAAACTCACCATTGAAAACCACGTGCAAGTTCAACAACAACCTCAACATTGAAAACACCAACAACTTCAACAACAACCACAACATTGAAAAACACCAACACATTCAACAACAACTTCAACATTGAAAACACCAACAAATTCAACAACAACCTGAACATTGAAAAACACCATAAAATACAACAACAGCCTCAACATTGAAAAACACCAACAAATTCAACAAAAACCACAACTTTGAAAAAACCAGCACATTCAACAACAAAATAAACTTTGAAAACTACCAACAAATACAACAACAACATCAACTTTGAAAATACCACAAATTCAAAATCAACCTCAACATTGAAAAACACCAACAAATTCAACAACAACATCAACATTGAAAACACCAACAAATACAACAACAAGCTCAACATTGAAAAACAACAACAAATTCATCAACAAAAGCAACATTGAAAACACCAACAATTTCAACAATAACCTCAACATTGAAAACACCAACAAATTCAACAACAACCTCAACATTGAAAACACCAGCACTTTCAACATCAAAATCAACTTTGAAAACTACCAACAAATAAAACAATAACATCAACTTTGAAAATAACAACAAATTCAAAATCAACCTCAACATTGAAAACACCAACAAATTCAACAACAAACTCAGCATTGAAAACCACGTGCAAATTCAACAACAACCTCAACATTGAAAACACCAACAAATTCAACAAAAACCACAACATTGAAAAACACCAACACATTCAACAACAACATCAACATTGAAAACACCAACAAATACAACAACAAGCTCAACATTGAAAAACAACAACAAATTCATCAACAAAAGCAACATTGAAAACACCAACAATTTCAACAATAACCTCAACATTGAAAACACCAACAAATTCAACAACAACCTCAACATTGAAAACACCAGCACTTTCAACATCAAAATCAACTTTGAAAACTACCAACAAATGAAACAATAACATCAACTTTGAAAATAACAACAAATTCAAAATCAACCTCAACATTGAAAACACCAACAAATTCAACAACAAACTCAGCATTGAAAACCACGTGCAAATTCAACAACAACCTCAACATTGAAAACACCAACAAATTCAACAACAACCTGAACATTGAAAAACACCATAAAATACAACAACAGCCTCAACATTGAAAAACACCAACACATTCATCAACAACCGCAACATTGAAAACACCAACAAATTCAACAACAAACTCAGCATTGAAAACCTCGTGCAAATTTAACAACAACCTCAACATTGAAAACACCAACAACTTCAACAACAACCACAACATTTAAAAACACCAACACATTCAACAACAACTTCAACATTGAAAACACCAAAAAATTCAACAACAACCTGAACATTGAAAAACACCTTAAAATAAAACAACAGCCTCAAAATTGAAAAACACCAACAAATTCAACAAAAACCTCAACTTTGAAAACACCAGCAAATTCAATACCAAAATAAACTTTGAAAACTACCAACAAATACAACAACAACATCAACTTTGAAAATACCACAACTTCAAAATCAACCTCAACATTGAAAAACAACAACAAATTCATCAACAACCACAACATTGAAAACACCAACAAATTCAACAATAACCTCAACATTGAAAACACCAACAAATTCAACAACAACCTCAACATTGAAAACACCAGCACTTTCAACATCAAAATCAACTTTGAAAACTACCAACAAATAAAACAACAACATCAACTTTGAAAATAACAACAAATTCAAAATCAACCTCTACATTGAAAACACCAACAAATTCAACAACAACTGCAACATTGAAAACACCAACAAATACAACAACAACCTCAACATTGAAAACAGCAACAAATTAAACAACAAATACAACATTGAAAAACAGGAACAAATTCAACAACAGCCTCAACATTGAAAACACCAACAAATTCAACAACAACCTGAACATTGAAAAACAGCATAAAATACAACAACAGCCTCAACATTGAAAAACACCAACAAATTCAAAAACAACCTAACTTTGAAAACAACAGCACCTTCAACAACAAAATGAACTTTGAAAACTACCAACAAATACAACAACAACATCAACTTTGAAAATACCACAAATTCAAAATCAAACCTCAACATTGAAAAACACCAACAAATTCAACAACAACCTCAACATTGAAAACACCAACAAATACAACAACAACCTCAACTTTGAAAAACAACAACAAATTCAACAACAACCCCAACTTTGAATCACGAAAAAATTCAACAACAACCTCATCACTGAAAACCAACTGCATATTCAAGAACAACATCAACATTGGAAAAACAAACAAATTCAACACCAACCTCAACATTGAAAACACCAAAAAAAAACAACAACAACTTCAACAGTAAAAACACCAACAAATTCCACAACAACCGTAACAAAGAAAAAAACAACAAATTACAATCTCAACTTTGTAAAAAACCAACAAAACCAAGAACGACTTGCACATTGAAAACACCAACGAATTCAACAACCACCTCAACACTGAAAACCACGTGCTAATTCAACAGCAACCTCAACATTGAAATTAGCAGCACATTCAACATCAAAATCAACTGTGAAAACTACCAACAAATACAACAACAACATCAACATTGAAAATAACAACAATTTCAAAATCAACACCAACATTGAAAACAACAACAATTTAAACAGCAAACTCAACATTGAAAACCACTTGCAAATTCAACAGCAACCTCAACATTGAAAACACCAACAAAGTCAACAACAACCTCAACATTGAAAAACAGCAACAAATTCAACAACAACCTCAACTTTAAAAAAACAACAAATTCAACAACAACCTCATCACTGAAAACCAACTGCATATTCAAGAACAACATCAGCATTGAAAAAACGAACCAATTCAACAACAACCTCAACATTGAAAACACCAAAAAAAAACAACAACAACCTCAACAGTGAAAACACCAATTAATTCAACAACAACCACAACATGGAAAAACACCAACAAATTCAACAACAACCTCTACATTGAAAACAGCAAAAAAACAACAGCAACTTCAACAGTGAAAACACCAACAAATTCAAAAACAACCACAACATTGAAAAACAAAAACAAATTCCACAACAACCGTAACAAAGAAATAACCAACAAATTCAACAACAATCTCAACTTTGTAAAAAACCAACAAAATCAAGAACGACCTGCACATTGAAAACACCAACAAATTCAACAACAACCTCAACACTGAAAACAAACTGCAAATTCAACAACAACCTCAACATTGAAAACACCAACAAATTAAACAACAAATCCAACTTTGAAAAACAAGAACAAATTCAACAACAAACTCAACATTGATAACACCAACAAATTCAAAAACAACCAGAACATTGAAAAAAACCAAAAAATACAACAACAGCCTCAACAATCAAAAACACCAACAAATTCAACAACAATCTCAACTTTGAAAATACCAGCACATTCAACAACAAAATAAACTTTAAAAAATACCAACAAATACAACAACAAAATCAACTTTGAAAATACCAACCAATTCAAAAACAACCTCAACATTGAAAAACACCAACAAGTTCAACAACCACAACACTGAAAACAGCATCAAATTCAACAACAACCGCAACATTGAAAACACCAACAAATTCAACAACAACCTCAGCTTTGAAAACACCAACAAATTCAACAATAACCTCAACATTGAAAACACCAACAAATTCAACAACAACCTCAACATTGAAAACACCAGCACTTTCAAGATCAAAATCAATTTTGAAAACTACCAACAAATACAACAACATCAACTTTAAATATAACAACAAATTCAAAATCAACCTCTACATTGAAAACACCAATAAATTCAACAACAACTGCAACATTGAAAACACCAACAAATACAACAAAAACCTCAACATTGAAAAGTACCAACAAATTCAACAACCGCAACACTGAAAACACCAACAATTTCAACAACAAACGCAACATTGAAAACACTAACAAATTCAACAACAAGCTCAACATGGAAAACACCAGCATATTCAACAACAAAATCAACTTTGAAAACTAACAACAATTACAACAACAACAACAACTTTGAAAATAACAACAAATTCAAAATTAACCTCAACATTGAAAACACCAAAAAATACATCAACAAACTCAAATTGAAAACCACCTGCAAATTCAACAACAACCTCAACATTGAAAACACCAACAAATACAACAACAGCCTCAACATTGAAAAACACCAACAAATTCAACAACAACCTCAACTTTGAAAACACCAGCACATTCAACAACAAAATAAACTTTGAAAACTACCAACAAATACAACAACATCAATTTTGAAAACACCAACAAATTCAACAATAACCTCAACATTGAAAACACCAACAAATTCAACAACAACCTCAACATTGAAAACACCAGCACTTTCAACATCAAAATCAACTTTGAAAACTACCAACAAATAAAACAACAACATCAACTTTGAAAATAACAACAAATTCAAAATCAACATCTACATTGAAAACAGCAACAAATTCAACAACAACTGCAACATTGAAATAACCAACAAATACAACAACAACCTCAACATTGAAAAGTACCAACAAATTCAACAACCGCAACACTGAAAACAGCAACAATTTCAACAACAACCGCAACATTGAAAACACTAACAAATTCAACAACAAGCTCAACATGGAAAACACCAGCACATTCAACAACAAAATCAACTTTGAAAACTACCAACAATTACAACAACAAGAACAACTTTGAAAATAACAACAAATTCAAAATTAACCTCAACATTGAAAACACCAAAAAATACATCAACAAAGTCAAATTGAAAACCACCTGCAAATTCAACAACAACCTCAACATTGAAACCACCAACAAATTCAACAACAACATCAACTTTGAAAATACCACAAATTCAAAATCAACCTCAACATTGAAAAACACCAACAAATTCAACAACAACCTCAACATTGAAAACACCAACAAATACAACAACAACCTCAACATTGAAAAACAACAACAAATTCAACAACAACCTCATCACTGAAAACCAACTGCATATTCAAGAACAACATCAACATTGGAAAAACAAACAAATTCAACACCAACCTCAACATTGAAAACACCAAAAAAAAACAACAACAACTTCAACAGTAAAAACACCAACAAATTCCACAACAACCGTAACAAAGAAAAAAACAACAAATTCAACAACAATCTCAACTTTGTAAAAAACAAACAAAATCAAAAACGAGCTGCACATTGAAAACACCAACAAATGCAACAACAACCTCAACACTGAAAACCACCGGCAAATTCAACAACAACGTCAACATTGAAAACACCAACAAATTAAACAACAAATAAAACATTGAAAAACAGGAACAAATTCAACAACAACCTCAACATTGAAAACACCAACAAATTCAACAACAACCTGAACATTGAAAAACACTAAAAAATACAACAACAGCCTCAACATTGAAAAACACCAACAAATTCAACAACAACCTCAACTTTGAAAACACCAGCACATTCAACAACAAAATAAACTTTGAAAACTACCAACAAATACAACAACAACATCAACTTTGAAAATACCACAAATTCAAAATCAACCTCAACATTGAAAAACACCAACAAATTCAACAACAACCTCAACATTGAAAACACCAACAAATACAAGAACAACCTCAACATTGAAAAACAACAACAAATTCATCAACAACCACAACATTGAAAACACTAACAAATTCAACAACAACCTCAACATGGAAAACGACAGCACATTCAACAGCAAAATCAACTTTGAAAACTACCAACAAATACAACAACAACATCAACTTTGAAAATAACAACAAATTCAAAATCAACCTCAACATTGAAAACACCAACAAATTCAACAACAACCGCAACATTGAAAACACAAACAAATTGCACAAAAAATTCAACATTGAAAACCACCTGCAAATTCAACAACAACCTCAACATTGAAAACACCAACGAATTCAACAACAATCGCAACATTGAAAACACCAACAAATTCAAGAACATCCTCAACATTGAAATTAGCAGCACATTCAAAATCAAAATCAACTTTGAAAACTACCAACAAATACAACAACAACATCAACATTGAAAATAACAACAAATTCAAAATCAACACCAACATTGAAAACAACAACAATTTAAACAGCAAACTCAACATTGAAAACCACTTGCAAATTCAACAGCAACCTCAACATTGAAAACACCAACAAAGTCAACAACAACCTCAACATTGAAAAACAGCAACAAATTCAACAACAACATCAACTTTGAAAAAACCAACAAATTCAACAACAACCTCATCACTGAAAACCAACTGCATATTCAAGAACAACATCAACATTGAAAAAACGAACAAATTCAACAACAACCTCAACAGTGAAAACACCAATTAATTCAACAACAACCGCAACATGGAAAAACACGAACAAATTCAACAACAACCTCAACATTGAAACCAACAAAAACAACAACAACTTCAACAGTGAAAACACCAAAAATTCAAAAACAACCACAACATTGAAAAACAACAACAAATTCCACAACAACCGTAACAAAGAAATAACCAACAAATTCAACAACAATCTCAACTTCGTAAAAAACCAACAAAATCAAGAACGACCTGCACATTGAAAACACCAACAAATTCAACAACAACCTCAACACTGAAAACAAACTGCAAATTCAACAACAACCTCAACATTGAAAACACCAACAAATTAAACAACAAATCCAACTTTGAAAAACAAGAACAAATTCAACAACAACCTCAACATTGATAACACCAACAAATTCAAAAACAACCAGAACATTGAAAAAAACCATAAAATACAACAACAGCCTCAACAATGAAAAACACCAACAAATTCAACAACAATCTCAACTTTGAAAATACCAGCACATTCAACAACAAAATAAACTTTAAAAAATACCAACAAATACAACAACAAAATCAACTTTGAAAATACCAACCAATTCAAAAACAACCTCAACATTGAATAACACCAACAAGTTCAACAACCACAACACTGAAAACAGCATCAAATTCAACAACAACCGCAACATTGAAAACACCAACAAATTCAACAACAACCTCAGCTTTGAAAACACCAACAAATTCAACAATAACCTCAACATTGAAAACACCAACAAATTCAACAACAACCTCAACATTGAAAACACCAGCACTTTCAACATCAAAATCAACTTTGAAAACTACCAACAAATACAACAACATCAACTTTAAATATAACAACAAATTCAAAATCAACCTCTACATTGAAAACACCAATAAATTCAACAACAACTGCAACATTGAAAACACCAACAAATACAACAACAACCTCAACATTGAAAAGTACCAACAAATTCAACAACCGCAACACTGAAAACACCAAAAATTTCAACAACAACCGCAACATTGAAAACACTAACAAATTCAACAACAACCTCAACATGGAAAACACCAGCATATTCAACAACAAAATCAACTTTGAAAACTACCAACAATTACAACAACAAAAACAACTTTGAAAATAACAACAAATTCAAAATTAACCTCAACATTGAAAACACCAAAAAATACATCAACAAAGTCAAACTGAAAACCACCTGCAAATTCAACAACAACCTCAACATTGAAAACACCAACAAATTCAACAACAACCGCAACATTGAAAACACCAACACATTCAACAACATCCTCAACATTGAAATCACCAGCACATTCAACACCAAAATCAACTTTGAAAACTACCATCAAATACAACAACAACATCAACATTGAAAATAACAACAAATTCAAAATCAACCTCAACATTGAAAACACCAACAAATTCATCAACAAACGCAACATTGAAAACACCAACAAATTCAACAACAAACTCAGCATTGAAAACCACGTGCAAATTCAACAACAACCTCAACATTGAAAACACCAGCAACTTCAACAACAACCACAACATTGAAAAACACCAACACATTCAACAACAACTTCAACATTGAAAACACCAACAAATTCAACAACAACCTGAACATTGAAAAACACCATAAAATACAACAACAGCCTCAACATTGAAAAACACAAACAAATTCAACAACAACCTCAACTTTGAAAACACAAGCACATTCAACAACAAAATAAACTTTGAAAACTACCAACAAATACAACAACATCAACTTTGAAAACACCAACAAATTCAACAAAAACCTCAACATTGAAAACACCAACAAATTCAACAACAACCTCAACATTGAAAACACCAGCACTTTCAACATCAAAATCAACTTTGAAAACTACCAACAAATAAAACAACAACATCAACTTTGAAAATAACAACAAATTCAAAATCAACCTCTACTTTGAAAACAGCAACAAATTCAACAACAACTGCAACATTGAAAACACCAACAAATACAACAACAACCTCAACATTGAAAAGTACCAACAAATTCAACAACCGCAACACTGAAAACACCAACAATTTCAACCACAACCGCAACATTGAAAACACTAACAAATTCAACACCACGCTCAACATGGAAAACACCAGCACATTCAACAACAAAATCAACTTTGAAAACTACCAACAATTACAACAACAACAACAACTTTGAAAATAACAACAAATTCAAAATTAACCTCAACATTGAAAACACCAAAAAATACATCAACAAACTCAAATTGAAAACATCCTGCAAATTCAACAACAACCTCAACATTGAAAACACCAACAAATTCAACAACAACCGCAACATTGAAAACACCAATACATTCAACAACATCCTCAACATTGAAATCACCAGCACATTGAACACAAAAATCAACTTTGAAAACTACCATCAAATACAACAACAACATCAACATTGAAAATAACAACAAAGTCAAAATCAACCTCAACATTGAAAACACCAACAAATTCATCAACAACCGCAACATTGAAAACACCAACAAATTCAACAACAAACTCAGCATTGAAAACCACGTGCAAATTCAACAACAACCTCAATATTGAAAACACCAACAACTTCAACAACAACCACAACATTGAAAAACACCAACAAATTCAACAACAACCTCAACTTTGAAAACACCAGCACATTCAACAACAAAATAAACTTTGGAAACTACCAACAAATACAACAACAACGTCAACTTTGGAAATACCACAAATTCAAAATTAACCTCAACATTGAAAAACACCAACAAATTCAACAACAACATCAACATTGAAAACACCAACAAAAACAACAACAAGCTCAACATTGAAAAACAACAACCATTTCATCAACAACCGCAACATTGAAAGCACCAACAAATTCAACAATAACCTCAACATTGAAAACACCAACAAATTCACCAACAACCTCAACATTGAAAACACCAGCACATTCAACATCAACATCAACTTTGAAAAATACCAACAAATACAACACAACGTCAACTTTGAAAATAATAACAAATTCAAAATCAACCTCTACATTGAAAACACCAACAAATTCAACAACTGCAACATTGAAAACACCAACAAATACAACAACAACCGCAACATTGAAAGCATCAACAAATTCAACAACAACCTCAACATTGAAAACACCAGCACATAGAACAACAACATCAACTTTGAAAACTACCAACAAATACAACAACAACAACAACTTTGAAAATAACAACAAATTCAAAATTAACCTCAACATTGAAAACACCAAAAAATACATCAACAAACTCAAATTGAAAACCACCTGCAAATTCAACAACAACTGCAACATTGAAAACACCAACAAATACAACAACAACCTCAACATTGAATAGTACCAACAAACTCAACAACCGCAACACTGAAAACACCAACAATTTGAACAACAACCGCAACATTGAAAACAATAACAAATTCAACAACAAGCTCAACATGGAAAACACCAGTACATTCAACAACAAAATCAACTTTGAAAACAACCAACAAATAGAACAACAACAACAACTTTGAAAATAACAACAAATTCAAAATTAACCTCAACATTGAAAACACCAAAAAATACATCAACAAACTCAAATTGAAAACATCCTGCAAATTCAACAACAACCTCAACATTGAAAACACCAACAAATTCAACAACAACCGCAACATTGAAAACACCAACACATTCAACAACATCCTCAAGATTGAAATCACCAGCACATTCAACACCAAAATCAACTTTGAAAACTACCATCAAATACAACAACAACATCAACATTGAAAGTAACAACAAATTCATAATCAACCTCAACATTGAAAACACCAACAAATTCATCAACAACCGCAACATTGAAAACACCAACAAATTCAACAACAAACTCAGCATTGAAAACCACGTGCAAATTCAACAACAACCTCAATATTGAAAACACCAACAACTTCAACAACAACCACAACATTGAAAAACACCAACAAATTCAACAACAACCTCAACTTTGAAAACACCAGCACATTCAACAACAAAATAAACTTTGAAAACTACCAACAAATACAACAACAACTTCAACTTTGGAAATACCACAAATTCAAAATTAACCTCAACATTGAAAAACACCAACAAATTCAACAACAACATCAACATTGAAAACACCAACAAAAACAACAACAATCTCAACATTGAAAAACAACAACAAATTCATCAACAACCGCAACATTGAAAGCACCAACAAATTCAACAATAACCTCAACATTGAAAACACCAACAAATTCAACAACAACCTCAACATTGAAAACACCAGCACATTCAACATCAACATCAACTTTGAAAACTACCAACAAATACAACAACAACATCAACTTTGAAAATAATAACAAATTCAAAATCAACCTCTACATTGAAAACACCAACAAATTCAACAACTGCAACATGGAAAACACCAACAAATACAACAACAACCGCAACATTGAAAGCACCAACAAATTCAACAACAACCTCAACATTGAAAACGCCAGCACATTCAACATCCAACATCAACTTTGAAAACTACCAACAAATACAACAACAACAACAACTTTGAAAATAACAACAAATTCAAAATTAACCTCAACATTGAAAACACCAAAAAATACATCAACAAATTCAAATTGAAAACCACCTGCAAATTCAACAACAACTGCAACATTGAAAACACCAACAAATACAACAACAACCTCAACATTGAAAAGTACCAACAAATTCAACAACCGCAACACTGAAAACACCAACAATTTCAAGAACAACCGCAACATTGAAAACACCAACAAATTCAACAACAACCACAACATTGAAAAACACCAACAAATTCAACAACAACCTCAATATTGAAAACACCAACAACTTCAACAACAACCACAACATTGAAAAACACCAACAAATTCAACAACAACCTGAACATTGAAAAACACCATAAAATACAACAACAGCCTCAACATTGAAAAACACCAACAAATTCAACAACAACCTCAACTTTGAAAACACCAGCACATTCAACAACAAAATAAACTTTGAAAACTACCAACAAATACAACAACAACGTCAACTTTGGAAATACCACAAATTCAAAATTAACCTCAACATTGAAAAACACCAACAAATTCAACAACAACATCAACATTGAAAACACCAACAAAAACAACAACAAGCTCAACATTGAAAAACAACAACAAATTCATCAACAACCGCAACATTGAAAGCACCAACAAATTCAACAATAACCTCAACATTGAAAACACCAACAAATTCAACATCAACAACAACTTTGAAAACTACCAACAAATACAACAACAACATCAACTTTGAAAATAATAACAAATTCAAAATCAACCTCTACATTGAAAACACCAACAAATTCAACAACTGCAACATTGAAAACACCAACAAGTACAACAACAACCGCAACATTGAAAGCACCAACAAATTCAACAACAACCTCAACATTGAAAACACCAGCACATTCAACATCAACATCAACTTTGAAAACTACCAACAAATACAATAACAACAACAACTTTGAAAATAACAACAAATTCAAAATTAACGTCAACATTGAAAACACCAAAAAATACATCAACAAACTCAAATTGAAAACCACCTGCAAATTCAACAACAACCTCAACTTTGAAAACACCAGCACATTCAACAACAAAATAAACTTTGAAAACTACCAACAAATACAACAACAACGTCAACTTTGGAAATACCACAAATTCAAAGTTAACCTCAACATTGAAAAACACCAACAAATTCAACAACAACATCAACATTGAAAACACCAACAAAAACAACAACAAGCTCAACATTGAAAAACAACAAAAAATTCATCAACAACCGCAACATTGAAAGCACCAACAAATTCAACAATAACCTCAACATTGAAAACACCAACAAATTCAACAACAACATCAACTTTGAAAATAATAACAAATTCAAAATCAACCTCTACATTGAAAACACCAACAAATTCAACAACTGCAACATTGAAAACACCAACAAATACAACAACAACCGCAACATTGAAAGCACCAACAAATTCAACAACAACCTCAACATTGAAAACACCAGCACATTCAACATCCAACATCAACTTTGAAAACTACCAACAAATACAACAACAACAACAACTTTGAAAATAACAACAAATTCAAAATTAACCTCAACATTGAAAACACCAAAAAATACATCAACAAACTCAAATTGAAAACCACCTGCAAATTCAACAACAACTGCAACATTGAAAACACCAACAAATACAACAACAACCTCAACATTGAAAAGTACCAACAAATTCAACAACCACAACACGGAAAACACCAACAATTTCAACAACAACCGCAACATTGAAAACAATAACAAATTCAACAACAAGCTCAACATGGAAAACACCAGTACATTCAACAACAAAATCAACTTTGAAAACTACCAACAATTACAACAACAACAACAACAACTTTGAAAATAACAACAAATTCAAAATTAACCAGAACATTGAAAACACCAAAAAATACATCAACAAACTCAAATTGAAAACATCCTGCAAATTCAACAACAACCTCAACATTGAAAAAACCAACAAATTCAACAACAGCCGCAACATTGAAAACAACAACACATTCAACAACATCCTCAAAATTGAAATCACCAGCACATTCAACACCAAAATCAACTTTGAAAACTACCATCAAATACAACAACAACATCAACATTGAAAATAACAACAAATTCAAAATCAACCTCAACATTGAAAACACGAACAAATTCATCAACAACCGCAACATTGAAAACACCAACAAATTCAACAACAAACTCAGCATTGAAAACCACGTGCAAATTCAACAACAACCTCAATAGTGAAAACACCAACAAATTCAACAACAACATCAACATTGAAAACACCAACAAAAACAACAAAAAGCTCAACATTGAAAAACAACAACAAATTCATCAACAACCGCAACATTGAAAGCACCAATAAATTCAACAATAACCTCAACATTGAAAACACCAACAAATTCAACAACAACCTCAACATTGAAAACACCAGCACATTCAACATCAACATCAACTTTGAAAAATACCAACAAATACAACAACAACATCAACTTTGAAAATAATAACAAATTCAAAATCAACCTCTACATTGAAAACACCAACAAATTCAACAACTGCAACATTGAAAACACCAACAAATACAACAACAACCGCAACATTGAAAGCACCAACAAATACAACAAAAACCTCAACATTGAAAACACCAGCACATTCAACATCAACATCAACTTTGAAAACTACCAACAAATACAACAACAACAACTTTGAAAATAACAACAAATTCAAAATTAACGTCAACATTGAAAACACCAAAAAATACATCAACAAACTCAAATTGAAAACCACCTGCAAATTCAACAACAACTGCAACATTGAAAACACCAACAAATACAACAACAAACTCAACATTGAAAAGTACCAACAAATTCAACAACCGCAACACTGAAAACACCAACAATTTCAACAACAACCGCAACATTGAAAACACCAACAAATTCAACAACAACCGCAACATTGAAAACACCAACACATTCAACAACATCCTCAAAATTGAAATCACCAGCACATTCAACACCAAAATCAACTTTGAAAACTACCATCAAATACAACAACAACATCAACATTGAAAATAACAACAAATTCAAAATCAACCTCAACATTGAAAACACGAACAAATTCATCAACAACCGCAACATTGAAAACACCAACAAATTCAACAACAAACTCAGCATTGAAAACCACGTGCAAATTCAACAACAACCTCAATAGTGAAAACACCAACAACTTCAACAACAACCACAACATTGAAAAACACCAACAAATTCAACAACAACCTCAACTTTGAATACACCAGCACATTCAACAACAAAATAAACTTTGAAAACTACTAACAAATACAACAACAACGTCAACTTTGGAAATACCACAAATTCAAAATTAACCTCAACATTGAAAAACACCAACAAATTCAACAACAACATCAACATTGAAAACACCAACAAAAACAACAACAAGCTCAACATTGAAAAACAACAACAAATTCATCAACAACCGCAACATTGAAAGCACCAACAAATTCAACAATAACCTCAACATTGAAAACACCAACAAATTCAACAACAACCTCAACATTGAAAACACCAGCACATTCAACATCAACATCAACTTTGAAAACTACCAACAAATAAAACAACAACATCAACTTTGAAAATAATAACAAATTCAGAATCAACCTCTACATTGAAAACACCAACAAATTCAACAACTGCAACATTGAAAACACCAACAAATACAACAACAACCGCAACATTGAAAGCACCAACAAATTCAACAACAACCTCAACATTGAAAACACCAGCACATTCAACATCAACATCAACTTTGAAAACTACCAACAAATACAACAACAACATCAACTTTGAAAATAATAACAAATTCAAAATCAACCTCTACATTGAAAACACCAACAAATTCAACAACTGCAACATTGAAAACACCAACAAATACAACAACAACCGCAACATTGAAAGCACCAACAAATTCAACAACAACCTCAACATTGAAAACACCAGCACATTCAACATCCAACATCAACTTTGAAAACTACCAACAAATACAACAACAACAACAACTTTGAAAATAACAACAAATTCAAAATTAACCTCAACATTGAAAACACCAAAAAATACATCAACAAACTCAAATTGAAAACCACCTGCAAATTCAACAACAACTGCAACATTGAAAACACCAACAAATACAACAACAACCTCAACATTGAAAAGTACCAACAAATTCAACAACCGCAACACTGAAAACACCAACAATTTCAACAACAACCGCAACATTGAAAACAATAACAAATTCAACAACAAGCTCAACATTGAAAACACCAGTACATTCAGCAACAAAATCAACTTTGAAAACTACCAACAATTACAACAACAACAACAACTTTGAAAATAACAACAAATTCAAAATTAACCTCAACATTGAAAACACCAAAAAATACATCAACAAACTCAAATTGAAAACCTCCTGCAAATTCAACAATAACCTCAACATTGAAAACACCAACAAATTCAACAACAACCGCAACATTGAAAACACCAACACATTCAACAACATCCTCAACATTGAAATCACCAGCACATTCAACACCAAAATCAACTTTGAAAACTACCATCAAATACAACAACATCAACATTGAAAATAACAACAAATTCAAAATCAACCTCAACATTGAAAACACCAACAAATTCATGAACAACCGCAACATTGAAAACAGCAACAAATTCAACAACAAACTCAGCATAGAAAAACACGTGCAAATTCAACAACAACCTCAACATTGAAAACACCAACAACTTCAACAACAACCACAACATTGAAAAACACCAACACATTCAACAACAACTTCAACATTGAAAAACAGCAACAAATTCAACAACAACCTCAACTTTGAAAACACCAACAAATTCAACAACAACCTCATCACTGAAAACCAACTGCATATTCAAGAACAACATCAACATTGGAAAAACAAACAAATTCAACACCAACCTCAACATTGAAAACACCAAAAAAAACTACAACAACTTCAACAGTAAAAACACCAACAAATTCCACAACAACCGTAACAAAGCAAACACCAACAAATGCAACAACAACCTCAACACTGAAAACCACCAGCAAATTCAACAAAAACCTCAACATTGAAAACACCAACAAATTAAACAACAAATCCAACATTGAAAAACAGGAACAAATTCAAAAACAACCTCAACATTGAAAACAACAACAAATTCAACAGCAACCTGAACATTGAAAAACACCATAAAATACAACAACAGCCTCAACATTGAAAAACAACAACAAATTCAACAACAACCTCAACTTTGAAAGCACCAGCACATTCAACAACAAAATAAACTTTGCAAACTACCAACAAATACAACAACAACATCAACTTTGAAAATACCACAAATTCAAAATCAACCTCAACATTGAAAAACACCAATAAATTCAACAACAACCTCAACATTGAAAACACCAACAAATACAACAACAACCTCAACTTTGAAATACAACAACAAATTCATCGACAACCGCAACATTGAAAACACTAACAAATTCAACAACAACCTCAACATGGAAAACGACAGCACATTCAACAACAAAATCAATTTGAAAACTGCCAACAAATACAACAACAACATCAACTTTGAAAATAACAACAAATTCAAAATCAACCTCAACATTGAAAACACCAACAAATTTAACAACAACCGCAACATTGAAAACACAAACAAATTCCACAACAAATTCAACATTGAAAACCACCTGCAAATTCAACAACAACCTCAACATTGAAAACACCAACGAATTCAACAACAACCGCAACATTGAAAACACCAACAAATTCAACAACATCCTCAACATTGAAATTAGCAGCACATTCAACACCAAAATCAACTTTGAAAACTACCAACAAATACAACAACAACATCAACATTGAAAATAACAACAAATTCAAAATCAACACCATCATTGAAAACAACAACAATTTAAACAACAAACTCAACATTGAAAACCACGTGCAAGTTCAACAACAACCTCAACATTGAAAACACCAACACATTGAACAACAACTTCAACATTGAAAAACAGCAACAAATTCAACAACAACATCAACTTTGAAAACACCAACAAATTCAACAACAACCTCATCACTGAAAACCAACTGCATATTCAAGAACAACATCAACATTGAAATAACGAACAAATTCAACAACAACCTCAACATTTAAAACACCAAAAAAAAAACAACAACCTCAAAAGTGAAAACACCAATTAATTCAACAAAAACAGCAACATTGAAAAACACCAACAAAATCCACAACAACCGAAACAAAGAAATAACCAACAAATTCAACAACAATCTCAACTTTGTAAAAAACCAACAAAATCAAGAACGAACTGCACATTGAAAACACCAACAAATTCAACAACAAACTCAACACTGAAAACCAACTGCAAATTCAACAACAACCTCAACATTGAAAACACCAACAAATTAAACAACAAATCCAACATTGAAAAACAGGAACAAATTCAACAACAACCTCAACATTGATAACAACAACAAATTCAACAACAACCTCATCACTGAAAACCAACTGCATATTCAAGAACAACCTCAACATTGAAAAACACCAACAAGTTCAACAACCGCAACACTGAAATCACATCAAATTCAACAACAACCGCAAGATTGAAAACACCAACAAATTCAAAAACAACATCAACATTGAAAACACCAACAAATTCAACAACAACCACAACATTGAAAACACCAACAAATTCAACAACAACTTCAAAATTAAAAGCACCAGCACTTTCAACATCAAAATCAACTTTGAAAACTACCAACAAATAATACACAACATCAACTTAGAAAATAACAACAAATTCAAAATCAACTTCAACATTGAAAACACCAACATATTCACCAACAACCTCAACATTGAAAAACAACAACAAATTCAACGACAATCCCAACGTTCAAAACAACAACAAATTCATGAACAACCTCGACATTGAAAAATAAAAACAAATTCAACAACCGCAACACTTAAAACACCGACAATTTCAACAACAACCACAACATTGATAACACTAACAAATTCAACAACAAGCACAACATGGAAAACACCAGCACATTCAACAACAAAATCAACTTTGAAAACTACCAACAATTACAACAACAACATCAACTTTGAAAATAACAACAAATTCAAAATTAACCTCAACATTGAAAAGACCAACGAATTAAACAACAACCGCAACATTGAAAACACAAACAAATTCTACATCAAACTCAAATTGAAAACCACCTGCAAATTCAACAACAACCTCAACAATGAAAACACCCACAAATTCAAAAAAAACAGCACCATTGAAAACAACAACACATTCAACAACAATCTCAACATTGAAAACACCAACAAATTCAACAATAACCTCAACATTGAAAACACCAACAAATTCAACAACAACGTCAACATTGAAAACAACAGCACTTTCAACAGCAAAATCAACTTTGAAAACTACCAACAAATACAACAACAACATCAACTTTGAAAATACCAACAAATTCAAAATCAACCTCTACATTGAAAACACCAACAAATACAACAACAACCTCAACATTGAATAACAACAACAAATTGAATAAAAATCAAAACGTTCAAAACAACAACAAATTCATGAACAACCTCGACATTGAAAAATAAAAACAAATTCAACAACCGCAACACTGAAAACACCAACAATTTCAACAACAACCGCAACATTGAAAACACCAACAAATTCAACAACAAGCTCAACATGGAAAACACCAGCACATTCAACAACAAAATCAACTTTGAAAACTACCAACAATTACAACAACAACATCAACTTTGAAAATAACAACAAATTCAAAATTAACCTCAACATTGAAAACACCAAAAAATACAACAACAAACTCAAATTGAAAACCACCTGCAAATTCAACAACAACCTCAACATTGAAAACACCAACAAATTCAACAACAACCGCAACATTGACAACACCAGCACATTCAACACCAAAATCAACTTTGAAAACTACCATCATATACAACAACAACCTCAACATTGAAAACACCAACAAATTCAACAACAACCACAACATTGAAAAACACCAACACATTCAACTACAACTTCAACATTGAAAAACAGCAACAAATTCAACAACAACCTCAACTTTGAAATCACCAACAAATTCAACAACAACCTCATCATTGAAAACGAACTGCATATTCAAGAACAACCTCAACATTGAAAACACCAAAAAAAAACAACTACAACTTCAACAGTAAAAACACCAACAAATTCAACAACAACCGCAACATTGAAAAACAACAACAAATTCCACAACAACCGTAACAAAGAAAAACCAACAAATTCAACAACAATCTCAACTTTGTAAAATACCAACAAAATCAAGAACGACCTGCACATTGAAAACACCAACAAATTAAACAACAACCTCAACACTGAAAACCACCTGCAAATTCAACAACAACCTCAACATTGAAAACACCAACAAATTAAACAACAAATCCAACATTGAAAAACAGGAACAAATTCAACAGCAACCTCAAAATTGATAACACCAACAAATTCAACAACAACCTCATCACTGAAAACCAACTGTATGTTCAAGAACAACCTCAACATTGAAAAACACCAACACGTTCAACAACCGCAACACTGAAATTACATCAAATTCAACAACCGCAACATTGAAAACACCAACAAATTCAAAAACAACCTCAACATTGAAAACACCCACAAATTCAACAACAACCTCAACATTGAAAACACCAACAAATTCAACAATAACCTCAACATTGAAAACACCAGCACTTTCAACATCAAAATCAACTTTGAAAACTACCAACAAATACAACAACAACATCCACTTTGAAAATAACAACAAATTCAAAATCAACCTCAACATTGAAAACACCAACAAATTCAGCAACAACTGCAACATTGAAAACACCAACAAATACAACAACAACCTCACCATTGAATAACAACAACAAATTCAACGACAATCCCAACGTTCAAAACAACAACAAATTCATGAACAACCTCGACATTAAAAAATACCAACAAATTCAACAACCGCAACAATGAAAACACCAACAATTTCAACAACAACCTCAACATTGATAACAGTAACAAATTCAACATCAAGCCCAACATGGAAAACACCAGCACATTCAACAACAAAATCAACTTTGAAAACGACCAACAATTACAACAACAACATCAACTTTGAAAATAACAACAAATTCAAAATTAACCTCAACATTGAAAACACCAACGAATTAAACAACAACCGCAACATTGAAAACACAAACAAATTCTACATCAAACTCAAATTGAAAACCACCTGCAAATTCAACAACAACCTCAACATTGAAAACACACACAAATTCAAAAACAACCGCAACATTGAAAACACCAACACATTCAACAACATCCTCAACATGGAAATCACCAGCACATTCCAACACCAAAATCAACTCTGAAAACTACCATCAAATACAACAACAACATCAACATTGAAAATAAAAACAAATTCAAAATCAACCTCAACATTGAAAACACCAACAAATTCAACAACAAACTCAACTTTGAAAACCACGTGCAAATTCAACAACAACCTCAACATTGAAAACACCAACAAATTCAACAACAACCGCAACATTGAAAAACACCAACACATTCAACAACAACTTCAACGTTGAGAAACAGCAACAAATTCAACAACAACCTCAGCTTTGAAAACACCAACAAATTTAACAACAACCTCATCACTGAAAACCAACTGCATATTCAAGAAAACATCAACATTGAAATAACGAACAAATTCAAGAACAACCTCAACATTGAAAACACCAAAAAAAAACAACTACAATTTCAACAGTAAAAACACCAACAAATTCAACAACAACCGCAACATTGAAAAACAACAAGTTCCACAACAACCGTAACAAAGAAAAACCAACAAATTCAACAACAATCTCAACTTTGTAAAAAACCAACAAAATCAAGAACGACCTGCACATTGAAAACACCAACAAATTCAACAACAACCTCAACACTGAAAACCACCTGCAAATTCAACAACAACCTCAACATTGAAAACACCAACAAATTAAACAACAAATCCAACATTGAAAAACAGGAACAAATTCAACAGCAACATCAAAATTGATAACACCAACAAATTCAACAACAACCTCATCACTGAAAACCAACTGTATGTTCAAGAACAACCTCAACATTGAAAAACACCAACAAGTTCAACAACCGCAACACTGAAATCACATCAAATTCAACAACAACCGCAACATTGAAAACACCAACAAATTCAAAAACAACCTCAACATTGAAAACACCAACAAATTCAACAAAAACCTCAACATTGAAAACAACAACAAATTCAACAATAACCTCAACATTGAAAACACCAGCACTTTCAACATCAAAATCAACTTTGAAAACTAACAACAAATAGAACAACAACATCAACTTAGAAAATAACAACAACTTCAAAATCAACCTCAACATTGAAAACACCAACAAATTCACCAACAACTGCAACATTGAAAACACCAACAAATACAACAACAACCTCATCATTGAATAACAACAACAAATTCAACGACAATCCCAACGTTCAAAACAACAACAAATTCATGAACAACCTCGACATTAAAAAATACCAACAAATTCAACAACCGCAACACTGAAAACACCAACAATTTCAACAACAACCGCAACATTGATAACAGTAACAAATTCAACAACAAGCCCAACATGGAAAACAACAGCACATTCAACAACAAAATCAACTTTGAAAACGACCAACAATTACAGCAACAACATCAACTTTGAAAATAACAACAAATTCAAAATTAACCTCAACATTGAAAACACCAACAAATTAAACAAAAACCGCAACATTGAAAACACAAACAAATTCAACAACAAACTCAACATTGAAAACCACCTGCAAATTCAACAACAACCTCAACATTGAAAACACAAACAAATTCAAAAACAACCGCATCATCGAAAACACCAACACATTCAACAACATCCTCAACATTGAAATCACCAGCACATTCCAACACCAAAATCAACTCTGAAAACTACCATCAAATACAACAACAACATCAACATTGAAAATAAAAACAAATTCAAAATCAACCTCAACATTGAAAACACCAACAAATTCAACAACAAACTCAACATTGAAAACCACGTGCAAATTCAACAACAACCTCAACATTGAAAACACCAACAAATTCAACAACAACCGCAACATTGAAAAACACCAACACATTCAACAACAACTTCAACGTTGAGAAACAGCAACAAATTCAACAACAACCTCAGCTTTGAAAACACCAGCAAATTTAACAACAACCTCATCACTGAAAACCAACTGCATATTCAAGAAAACATCAACATTGAAATAACGAACAAATTCAAGAACAACCTCAACATTGAAAACACCAAAAAAAAACAACTACAATTTCAACAGTAAAAACACCAACAAATTCAACAACAACCGCAACATTGAAAAACAACAAGTTCCACAACAACCGTAACAAAGAAAAAAACCAACAAGTTCAACAACAATCTCAACTTTGTAAAAAACCAACAAAATCAAAAACGACCTGCACATTGAAAACACCAACAAATTCAACAACAACCTCAACACTGAAAACCACCTGCAAATTCAACAACAACCTCAACATTGAAAACACCAACAAATTAAACAACAAATCCAACATTGAAAAACAGGAACAAATTCAACAGCAACCTCAACATTGATAACACCAACAAATTCAACAACAACCTCATCACTGAAAACCAACTGTATGTTCAAGAACAACCTCAACATTGAAAAACACCAACAAGTTCAACAACCGCAACACTGAAATCACATCAAATTCAACAACAACCGCAACATTGAAAACACCAACAAATTCAAAAACAACCTCAACATTGAAAACACCAACAAATTCAACAAAAACCTCAACATTGAAAACAACAACAAATTCAACAATAACCTCAACATTGAAAACACCAGCACTTTCAACATCAAAATCAACTTTGAAAACTAACAACAAATAGAACAACAACATCAACTTAGAAAATAACAACAACTTCAAAATCAACCTCAACATTGAAAACACCAACAAATTCACCAACAACTGCAACATTGAAAACACCAACAAATACAACAACAACCTCATCATTGAATAACAACAACAAATTCAACGACAATCCCAACGTTCAAAACAACAACAAATTCATGAACAACCTCGACATTAAAAAATACCAACAAATTCAACAACCGCAACACTGAAAACACCAACAATTTCAACAACAACCGCAACATTGATAACACTAACAAATTCAACAACAAGCCCAACATGGAAAACAACAGCACATTCAACAACAAAATCAACTTTGAAAACGACCAACAATTACAGCAACAACATCAACTTTGAAAATAACAACAAATTCAAAATTAACCTCAACATTGAAAACACCAACGAATTATAAAACAACCGCAACATTGAAAACAAAAAACAAATTCTACATCAAACTCAAATTGAAAACCACCTGCAAATTCAACAATAACCTCAACATTGAAAACACCCACAAATTCAAAAATAACCGCAACATTGAAAACACCAACACATTCAACAACATCCTCAACATTGAAATCACCAGCACATTCCAACACCAAAATCAACTTTGAAAACTACCATCAAATACAACAACAACATCAACATTGTAAATAACAACAAATTCAAAATCAACCTCAACATTGAAAACACCAACAAATTCAACAACAAACTCAACATTGAAAACAACGTGCAAATTCAACAACAACCTCAACATTGAAAACACCAACAAATTCAACAACAACCGCAACATTGAAAAACACCAACACATTCAACAACAACTTCAACGTTGAGAAACAGCAACAAATTCAACAACAACCTCAACTTTGAAAACACCAACAAATTCAACAACAACCTCATCACTGAAAACCAACTGTATGTTCAAGAACAACCTCAACATTGAAAAACACCAACAAGTTCAACAACCGCAACACTGAAATCACATCAAATCCAACATCAACCGCAACATTGAAAACACCAACAAATTCAAAAACAACCTCAACATTGAAAACACCCACAAATTCAACAACAACCACAACATTGAAAACACCAACAAATTCAACAACAACCTCATCACTGCAAACGAACTGCATATTCAAGAACAACCTCAACATTGAAAACACCAAAAAAAACAACAACAACTTAAACTGTAAAAACACCAACAAATTCAACAACAACCGCAAAATTGAAAAACAACAACAAATTCCACAACAACCGTAACAAAGAAAAACCAACAAATTCAACAACAATCACAACTTTGTAAAAAACCAACAAAATCAAGAACGACCTGCACATTGAAAACACCAAGAAATTCAACAACAACCTCAAAACTGAAAACCAACTGCAAATTCAACAACAACCTCAACATTGAAAACACCAACAAATTAAACAACAAATCCAACATTGAAAAACAGGAACAAATTCAACAGCAACCTCAGCATTGATAACACCAACAAATTCAACAACAACCTCATCACTGAAAACCAACTGCATATTCAAGAACAACCTCAACATTGAAAAACACCAACAAGTTCAACAACCGCAACACTGAAATCACATCAAATTCAACAACAACCGCAACATTGAAAACACCAACAAATTCAAAAACAACCTCAACATTGAAAACACCAACAAATTCAACAACAACCACAACATTGAAAACACCAACAAATTCAACAACAACCTCAACATTATAAACACTAGCATTTTCAACATCAAAATCAACTTTGAAAACTACCAACAAATACAACAACAACATCAACTTTGAAAATAACAACAAATTCAAAATCAACCTCAACATTGAAAACACCAACAAATTCACCAACAACTGCAACATTGAAAACACCAACAAATACAAACACAACGTCAACATTGAATAACAACAAGAAATTCAACGACAATCCCAACGTTCAAAACAACAACAAATTCATGAACAACCTCGACATTGAAAAATAAAAACAAATTCAACAAGCGCAACACTGAAAACACCAACAATTTCAACAACAACCGCAACATTGATAACACTAACAAATTCAACAACAAGCTCAACATGGAAAACACCAGCACATTCAACAACAAAATCAACTTTGAAAACTACCTACAATTACAACAACAACATCAACTTTGAAAATAACAACAAATTCAAAATTAACCTCATCATTGAAAACACCAACGAATTAAACAACAACCTCAACATTGAAAACACAAACAAATTCTACATCAAACTCAAATTGAAAACCACCTGCAAATTCAACAACAACCTCAACATTGAAAACACCCACAAATTCAAAAACAACCGCAACATTGAAAACACCAACACATTAAACAACATCCTCAACATTGAAATCACCAGCACATTCCAACACCAAAATCAACTTTGAAAACTACCAATAAATACAACAACAACATCAACATTGAAAATAACAACAAATTCAAAATCAACCTCAACATTGAAAACACCAACAAATTCAACAACAAACTCAACATTGAAAACCACGTGCAAATTCAACAACAACCTCAACATTGAAAACACCAACAAATTCAACAACAACCACAACATTGAAAAACACCAACACATTCAACAACAACTTCAACGTTGAGAAACAGCAACAAATCCAACAACAACCTCACCTTTGAAAACACCAACAAATTCAACAACAACCTCATCACTGAAAACCAACTGCATATTCAAGAAAACATCAAAATTGAAAAAACGAACAAATTCAACAACAACCACAACATTGAAAACACCAAAAAATCAACAACAACTTCAACAGTAAAAACACCAACAAATTCAACAACAACCGCAACATTGAAAAACACCAACAAATTCCACAACAACCGTAACAAAGAAAAAACCAACAAATTCAACAACAATCTCAACTTTGTAAAAAACCAACAAAATCAAGAACGACTTGCACATTGAAAACACCAACGAATTCAACAACCACCTCAACACTGAAAACCACGTGCAAATTCAACAGCAACCTCAACATTGAAAACACCAACGAATTAAACAACAAATCCAACATTGAAAAACAGGAACAAATTCAACAACAACTGCAACATTGAAAACACCAACAAATACAACAACAACCTCAGCATTGAATAACAGCAACAAATTCAACAACAATCCCAACGTTCAAGCCAACAACAAATTCATGAACAACCTCGACATTGAAAACACCAACAAATTCAACAACAACTTGAACATTGAAAAGCACCAAAAAATACAACAACAGCCTCAACATTGAAAAACAGGAACAAATTCAACAACAACCTCAACTTTGAAAACACCAGCACATTCAACAACAAAATAAACTTTAAAAAATACCAACAAATACAACAACAACATCAGCTTTGAAAATACCAACAAATTCAAAATCAAGCTCGACATTGAAAAACACCAAGAAATTCAACAACAACCTCAACATTTAAAACACCAACAAATACAACAACAACCTCAACATTGAAAAACAACAAAAAATTCAACAACAACCCCAAGTTCAAAACAACATCAAATTCATGAAAAACCTCGACATTGAAAAATACCAACAAATTCAACAACCGCAACACTGAAAACACCAACAAATTCAACAACAACCGCAAAGTTGAAAACACCAACAAATTCAAAAACAATCTCAACATTGGAAAACACCGGCATATTGAAAAACAAAATCAACGTTGAAAACTACCATCAAATACAACAAAAACATCAAATTTGAAAATAACAACAAATTCAAAATCACCCTCAACATTGAAAACACCAACAAATTCAACAAGGACCGCAACATTGAAAACACAAACAAATTCAACAACAAACTCAACATTGAAAACCAACTGCAAATTCAACAACAACCTCAACACTGAAAACACCAACAAATTCAACAACAACCTCAACATTGAAAAACACCAACACATTCAACAACAACTTCAACATGGAAAAACAGCAACAAATTCAACAACAACCTCAAATTTGAAAACACCAACAACTTCAACAACAACCTCATCACTGAAAACCAACTGCATATTCAAGAACAACATCAACATTGAAAAAACGAACAAATTAAACAACAAACTCAACATTGAAAACACCAAAAAAAACCAAAAACATCGACAGTGAAAACACCAATTAATTCAACAACAACCGCAACATTGAAAAACAGCAACAAATTCAACAACAACCTCAACATTGAGAACACCAAAAAAAACAACAACAACTTCAGCAGTGAAACACCAACAAATTCAACAACAACCGCAACATTGAAAAACACCAAAAAAAAACACAACAACCGTAACAAAGAAAAAACCAACAAATTCAACAACAATCTCAACTTTGTAAAAAACCAACAAAATCAAAAATGACCTGCACATTGAAAACACCAACAAATTCAACAACAACCTGAACCCTGAGAACCACCTGCAAATTCAACAACAACCTCAACATTGAAAAACACCAACAAATTCAACAACTGCAATATTGAAAACACCAACAAATTCAACAACAACCACAACATTGAAAAACAGAAACAAATTCAACAGCCACCTCAACAATCAAAACACAAACAAATTCAACAACAACCTCAATACTGAAAACACCAACAAGTTCAAAAGCAACCTCAACATTGAAAACACCAACAAATTCAGCAACAACCTCAACATTGAAAAACACCAACAAATTCAACAACAACCCCAACCTTGAAAATCACAAACAAATTCAACAACAACCGCAAATTTGAAAAACACCAACAAATTCAACAACAACCTCAACATTGAAAACACCAACAAATACAACAAAAACCTCAACATTGAAATACAACAACAAATTCAACAACCCCATCGTTCAAAACAACAACAAATTCATGAACAACCTCGACATTGAAAAATACCAACAAATTCAACAACCGCAACACTGAAAACAACAGCAAATTCATCAACAACCGCAACATTGAAAACACCAACAAATTCAACAACAACCTCAACATTGAAAACAGTAGCACATTCAACAACAAAATCAACTTTGAAAACTACCAACAAATACAACAACAAAATCAAATTTGAAAAGAGCAACAAATTCAAAATCAACCTCAACATTGAAAAACACCAAAAAAATCAACAACCGCAGCACTGAAAACTGCAACAAATTAAACAACAAATACAACATTGAAAAACAGGAACAAATTCAACAACAAACTCAACATTGAAAACAGCAAGAAATTCAACAACAACCTGAACATTGAAAAACACCAAAAAATACAACAACAACCTCTACATTGAAAAACACCAACACATTCAAGAACAAAATGAACATTAAAAAAGACCAACAAATACAACAACAACATCAACTTTGAAAATACAAACAAATTCAAAATTAACCTCAACAGTGAAAAACACCAACAAATTCAACGACAACCGCAACATTGAAAACACCAACATATTCAAAAACAACCTCAACATTGAAATCACCAGCACATTTAACAACAAAATCAACTTTGAAAACTACAAACAAATGCAACAACAACATCAACTTTGAAAATAACAACAAATTCAAAATCAACCTAACCATTGAAAAACACCAAAGAATTCAACAACCGCAACACTGAAAAAAACAACAAATTCAACAACAACCGCAACATTGAAAACACCAACAAATTCAACAACAACCTCAACATTGAAAACACCAACAAATTCAACAACAACCTCAACATTGAAAACACCGACAAATTCAACAACAATCTCAACATTGAAAACACGAGCACATTCAACAACAAAATGAACTTTAAAAAATACCAACAAATTCAACAACAACATCAACTTTGAAAACACCAACAAATTCAACAACAACCCCAAATGTTCAAAACACCAACAAATTCAACAACAACCGCAACATTGAAAACACCAACAAATTCAACAACAACCGCAACATTGAAAAACACCAACAAATTCAACAGCAAACTCAATATTCAAAACACAAACAAATTCAACAACTACCTCAACACTGAAAACACCAACAAATTCAACAACAACCGCAACATTGAAAAACACCAACAAATTCAACAACAACCTCAACATTGAAAAACACCTACAAATTCAACAACAACTTCAACAATGAAAACAGCAACAAATTCAACAACAACCTCAACATTGAAAACACCAACAAATTCAACAACAACCTCAACATTGAAAACACCAACAAATTCAACAACAACTCAACATTGAAAAACACCAACAAATTCAACAACAACCTCAACATTGAAAAACACCAACAAATTCAACAACAACCGCAACATTGAAAACACCAACAAATTCAACAACCTCAACATTGAAAACACCAACAAATTCAACAACAACCTCAACATTGAAAACACCAACAAATTCAACAACAACCTCAACATTGAAAAACACCAACAAATTCAACAACAACCTCAACATTGAAAACACCAACAAATTCAACAACAACCACAATATTGAAAACACCAACAAATTCAACAACAACTCAACATTGAAAAACACCAACAAATTCAACAACAACCTCAACATTGAAAAACACCAACAAATTCAACAACAACGTCAAAATTAAAAAACACCAAAAAATTCAACAACAACCTCAACATTGAAAACACCAACAAATTCAACAACAACCTCAACATTGAAAAACAGGAACAAATTCAACAACAACCTCAACAATTAAAACACCAACAAATTCACCAACAAACTGAACATTGAAAAACACCAAAAAATACAAAAACAAACTCAACATTGAAAAACACCAACAAATTCAACAACAACATCAACATTGAAAACACCAGCACATTCAACAACAAAATAAACTTTAAAAAATGCCAACAAATACAACAACAACATTAACTTTTAAAATACCAACAAATTCAAAATCAACCTCAACTTTGAAAAAAATCCAACAAATTCAACAACGGCAACACTGAAAACACCAACAAATTCAACAACAACCGCAACATTGAAAACACTAACAAATTCAACAACAACCTCAACATGGAAAACACCTGCACATTCAACAAAAAAATCAACTTTGAAAACTACCAACAAATACAACAACATCATCTTTGAAAATAACAACAAATTCAAATCAACCTCAACATTGAAAACACCAACAAATTCAACAACACCCGCAACATTGAAAATACAAACAAATTCAACAACAAACTCAACATTGAAAACCACCTGCATATTCAACAGCAACCTCAACATTGAAAACACCAACAAATTCAACAACAACCTCTACATTGAAAGACACCAACACATTCAACAACAACTTCAACATTGAATCAAACTAACAAATTCAACAGCAACCTCAACATTGAAAACCACCTGCAAATTCAACAACAACCTCAACATTGAAAAAAAAACAAATACAACAACAACCTCAAGATTGAAAAACACCAACACATTCAACAACAACTTCAACATTGAAATAAACTAACAAATTCAACAACAACCTCAACATTGAAAACACCAAAAAATACAACAACAACTTCAACATTGAAAAACACGAACAAATATAACAACAACATCAACATTGAAAAACACCAACAAATTCAACAACAACCGCAACATTGAAAAACATCAGCAAATTCAACAACAACCCCAACCTTGAAAATCACAAACAAATTCAACAACAACCGCAAATTTGAAAAAACACCAACAAATTCAACAACAACCTCAACATTGAAAACACCAACAAATACAACAACAACCTCAAGTTTGAAAAACAACAACAAATTCAACAACAACCCCAACGTTCAAAACAACAACAAATTCATGAACAACCTCGACATTGATAAATACCAACAATTTCAACAACCGCAACATTGAAAACACCAACTAATTCAAAAACAACCGCAACATTGAAAACACTAATAAATTCAACAACAACCTCAACATGGAAAACACCAGCACATTCAACAACAAAATCATCTTTGAAAACTACATACAAAGACAACAACAACATCATCTTTGAAAATAACAACAAATCCAAAATCAACCTCAACATTGAAAACACCAACAAATTCAACAACAACCGCAACATTGAAAACACAAACAAATTCAACAACAAACTCAACATTGAAAACCACCTGCAAATTCAACAACAAGCTCAACATGGAAAACACCAGAAATTCAACAACAACCTCAACATTGAAAAACACCAACACATTCAACAACAACTTCAACATTGAAATAAACTAACAAATTCAACAACAAATTCAACATTGAAAACACCAACAAATTCAACAACAACCTCAACACTGAAAACCACCTGCAAATTCAACAACAACCTCAACATTGAAAACACCAACAAATTCAACAACAACCTCAACACTGAAAACCACCTGCAACTTCAACAACAACCTCAACATTGAAAAACATGCACAAATTCAACAGAATCAACATTGAAAACACCAAGAAGTTCAACAACAACCGCAACATTGAAAAACACCAACAAATTAAACAACCTGAACATTGAAAAACACCAAAAAATACAACAACAATCTCAACATTGAAAAACACCAACAAATTCAACAACAACCTCAACATTGAAAACACCAGCACATTCAACAACAAAATCAACTTTAAAAAAACCAAAAAATACAACAACAACATCAACTTTGAAAATGCCAACAAATACAAAATCAACCTCAACATTGAAAACAGCAACAAATTCAACAACAACCTCAACATTGAAAACCACCTGCAAATTCAACAACAACCTCAACATTGAAAAGACCATCAAATTCAACAACAACCTCAACATTGAAAAACAACAACAAATTCAAACTCAGCCTCAACATTGAAAACATCAACAAATTCAACAACAACCTCAACATTGAAAACACCAACAAATTCAACAACAACCTCAACATTGTAAAACACAAACAAATTCAAGAACAAATGCAAATTTTAAAAACACCAACAAATTCAACAACAACTGCAAAATTGAAAAACACCAACATATTCAACAATAACCGCGACATTGAAAACACCAACAATTCAACAACATCCTCAACATTGAAAAACGCCAACAAATTCAAAAACAACCTCAACATAGAAAACACCAACAAATTCAACAACAACCTCAACATTGAAGACACCAACAAATTCAACAACAACCTCAACACTGAAAACCACCTGCAACTTCAACAACAACCTCAACATTGAAAAACACGCACAAATTCAACAGCCCCAACATTGAAAACACCAACAAGTTCAACAACAACCGCAACATTGAAAAACACCAACAAATTAAACAACCTGAACATTGAAAAACAACAAAAAATACAACAACAATCTCAACATTGAAAAACACCAACAAATTCAACAACAACCTCAACATTGAAAACACCAGCACATTCAACAACAAAATCAACTTTAAAAAAACCAACAAATACAACAACAACATCAACTTTGAAAATACCAACAAATTCAAAATCAACCTCAACATTGTAAACAGCAACAAATTCAACCACAACCTCAACATTGAAAACCACCTGCAAATTCAACAACAACCTCAACATTGGAAAGACCATCAAATTCAAGAACAACCTCAACATTGAAAAACAACAACAAATTCAAACTCAACCTCAACATTGAAAACATCAACAAATTCAACAACAACCTCAACATTGAAAACACCAACAAATTCAACAACAACCTCAACATTGTAAAACACAAATTCAAGAGCAAACGCAAATTTTAAAAACACCAACAAATTCAACAACAACTGCAAAATTGAAAAACACCAACAAATTCAACAATAACCACAACATTGAAAACACCAACAATTCAACAACATCCTCAACATTGAAAAACGCCAACAAGTTCAAAAACAACCTCAACATAGAAAACACCAACAAATTCAACAACAACCTCTACATTGAAAGACACCAACACATTCAACAAAAATCTCAACATTGAAAACACCAACAAATTCAACAACAACCTCAACATTGAAAAACACGAACAAATATAACAACAACCTCAACATTGAAAAACACCAACAAATTCAAAATCAACCTCAACATTGAAAAACACCAACAAATTCAAGAACCGCAACACTGAAAACACCAACAAATTCAACAACCGCCGCAACATTGAAAACACCAACAAGTTCAACAACAACCTCAACATTGAAAACTCCAACAAATTCAACAACAACCTCAACATTGAAAACTCCAACAAATTCAACAACAACCTCAACATTGAAAACACCAACAAATTCAACAACAAACTCAACATTCAAAAAACGCCAGCACATTCAACAACAAAATAAACTTTAAAAAATACCAACAAATACAACAACAACATCAACTTTGAAAATAGCAACAAATTCAAAATAAACCTCAACAGTGAAAAACACCAACAAATTCAACAACAACCGCAACATTGAAAACACCAACAAATTCAAAAACAACCGCAACATTGAAAAACACCAACAAATTCAACAACCTCAATATTCAAAACACAAACAAATTCAACAACAACCTCAACACTGAAAACACCAACATATTCAAAAACAACCTCAACATTGAAAACACCAACAAATTCAACAACAACCGCAACATTAAAAAACATCAGCAAATTCAACAACAACCCCAACCTTGAAAATCACAAACAAATTCAACAACAACCGCAAATTTGAAAAAACACCAACCAATTCAACAACAACCTCAACATTGAAAACACCAACACATACAACAACAACATCAAGATTGAAAAACAACAACAAATGCAACAACAACCCCAACAATCAAAACAACAACAAATTCATGAACAACCTCGACATTGAAAAATACTCAACAAATTCAACAACCGCAACACTGAAAACACCAACAAATTCAACAACAACCGCAACATTGAAAACACTAACAAATTCAACAACAACCTCAACATGGAAAACACCAGTATATTCAACAACAAAATCAACTTTCAAAACTACATACAAATACAACAACAACATCAACTTTGAAAATAACAACAAATCCAAAATCAACCTCAACATTGAAAACACCAACAAATTCAACAACACCCGCAACATTGAAAACACAAACAAATTCAACAACAAACTCAACATTGATAACCACCTGCAAAATCAACAACAACCTCTACATTGAAAGACACCAACACATTCAACAACAACTTCAACATTGAATCAAACTAACAAATTCAACAACAACCTCAACATTGAAAAACACGAACAAATATAACAACAACCTCAACATTCAAAAACACCAACAAATTCAAAATCAACCTCAACATTGAAAAACACCAACAAATTCAAGAACCGCAACACTGAAAACACCAACAAATTCAACAACAACCTCAACATTGAAAACTCCAACAAATTCAACAACAACCTCAACATTCAAAAAACGCCAGCACATTCAACAACAAAATAAACTTTAAAAAATACCAACAAATACAACAACAACATCAACTTTGAAAATACCAACAAATTCAAAAAAAACCTCAACAGTGAAAAACACCAACAAATTCAACAACAACCGCAACATTGAAAGCACCAACAAATTCAAAAACAACCACAACATTGAAAAACACCAACAAATTCAACAGCAACCTCAATATTCAAAACACAAACAAATTCAACAACAACCTCAACACTGAAAACACCAACAAATTCAAAAACAACCTCAACATTGAAAACACCAACAAATTCAACAACAACCGCAACATTAAAAAACATCAGCAAATTCAACAACAACCCCAACCTTGAAAATCACAAACAAATTCAACAACAACCGTAAATTTGAAAAAAACACCAACAAATTCAACAACAACCTCAACATTGAAAACACCAACAATTATAACAACAACCTCAAGATTGAAAAACACCAACACATTCAACAACAACTTCAACATTGAAATAAACTAACAAATTCAACAACAACCTCAACATTGAAAACACCAAAAAATACAACAACAACCTCAACATTGAAAAACACAAACAAATATAACAACAACCTCAACATTGAAAAACACCAACAAATTCAACAACAACCGCAACATTGAAAGCACCAACAAATTCAAAAACAACCACAACATTGAAAAACACCAACAAATTCAACAGCAACCTCAATATTCAAAACACAAACAAATTCAACAACAACCTCAACATTGAAAACACCAACAAATTCAACAACAACCTCAACATTGAAAACACCAACAAATTCAACAACAACCTCAACATTGAAAAACACCAACAAATTCAACAACAACCTCAACATTGAAAACACAACAAATTCAACAACAACCTCAACATTGAAAAACACCAACAAATTCAACAACAACCTCAACATTGAAAACACCAACAAATTCAACAACAACCTCAACATTGAAAAACACCAACAAATTCAACAACCCCAACATTGAAAAACACCAACAAATTCAACAACAACCTCAACATTGAAAACACCAAAAAAATTCAACAACAACCTCAACATTGAAAAACACCAACAAATTCAACAACAACCTCAACATTGAAAAACACCAACAAATTCAACAACAACCTCAACATTGAAAAACACCAACAAATTCAACAACAACCCCAACATTGAAAACACAAACAAATTCAACAACAACCTCAACTTTGAAAAACACCAACAAATTCAACAACAACCTCAACATTGAAAACACCAACAAATTCAACAACAACCTCAACATTGAAAACACCAACAAATTCAACAACCTCAACGTTGAAAAACACCAACAAATTCAACAACAACCTCGACATTGAAAAATACCAACAAATTCAACCACTGCAACACTGAAAACACCAACAAATTCAACAACAACCTCAACATTGAAAACACCAACAAATTCAACAACAACCTCAACATTGAAAACACCAACAAATTCAACAACAACATCAACTTTGAAAACACCAACAAATTCAACAACAACCTCAACATTGAAAACACCAACAAATTCAACAACAACCTCAACATTGAAAACACCAACAAATTCAACAACAACCTCAACATTGAAAACACCAACAAATTCAACAACAACCTCAACATTGAAAACACCAACAAATTCAACAACAACCTCAACATTGAAAACACCAACAAATTCAACAACAACCTCAACATTGAAAAACACCAACAAATTCAACAACAACCTCAACATTGAAAAACACCAACAAATTCAACAACAACCTCAACATTGAAAAACACCAACAAATTCAACAACCCCAACATTGAAAACACCAACAAATTCAACAACAACCTCAACATTGAAAACACCAACAAATTCAACAACAACCTCAACATTGAAAACACCAACAAATTCAACAACAACCTCAACATTGAAAAACACCAACAAATTCAACAACAACCTCAACATTGAAAACACCAACAAATTCAACAACAACCTCAACATTGAAAAAAACCAACAAATTCAACAACAACCTCAACATTGAAAACACCAACAAATTCAACAACAACCTCAACATTGAAAAACACCAACAAATTCAACAACAACCTCAACATTGAAAACACCAACAAATTCAACAACAACCTCAACATTGAAAACACCAACAAATTCAACAACAACCTCAACATTGAAAACACCAACAAATTCAACAACAACCTCAACATTGAAAAACACCAACAAATTCAACAACTCCAATATTGAAAACACCAACAAATTCAACAACAACCTCAACATTGAAAAACACCAACAAATTCAACAACAACCTCAACATTGAAAACACCAACAAATTCAACAACAACCTCAACATTGAAAAACACCAACAAATTCAACAACAACCTCAACATTGAAAAACACCAACAAATTCAACAACAACCTCAACATTGAAAACACCAACAAATTCAACAACAACCTCAACATTGAAAAACACCAACAAATTCAACAACAACCTCAACATTGAAAAACACCAACAAATTCAACAACAACCGCAACATTGAAAACACCAACAAATTCAACAACAACCTCAACATTGAAAAACACCAACAAATTCAACAACAACCTCAACATTGAAAACACCAACAAATTCAACAACAACCTCAACATTGAAAACACCAACAAATTCAACAACAACCTCAACATTGAAAAACACCAACAAATTCAACAACAACCTCAACATTGAAAAACACCAACAAATTCAACAACAACCTCAACATTGAAAATCACAAACAAATTCAACAACAACCTCAACATTGAAAACACCAACAAATTCAACAACAACCTCAACATTGAAAACACCAACAAATTCAACAACAACCTCAACATTGAAAAACACCAACAAATTCAACAACAACCTCAACATTGAAAAACACCAACAAATTCAACAACAACCTCAACATTGAAAACACCAACAAATTCAACAACAACCTCAACATTGAAAAACACCAACAAATTCAACAACAACCTCAACATTGAAAAACACCAACAAATTCAACAACAACCGCAACATTGAAAAACACCAACAAATTCAACAACAACCTCAACATTGAAAACACAAACAAATTCAACAACAACCGCAACATTGAAAAACACCAACAAATTCAACAACAACCTCAACATTGAAAACACCAACAAATTCAACAACAACCTCAACATTGAAAAACACCAACAAATTCAACAACAACCTCAACATTGAAAACAACAACAAATACAACAACAACCTCAACATTGAAAAATACCAACAAATTCAACAACCGCAACACTGAAAACACCAACAAATTCAACAACAACCTCAACATTGAAAACACCAACAAATTCAACAACAACCTCAACATTGAAAACACCAACAAATTCAACAACAAACTCAACATTGAAAACACCAACAAATTCAACAACAACCTCAACATTGAAAAAAACAACAAATTCAACAACAACCTCAACATTGAAAACACCAACAAATTCAACAACAACCTCAACATGGAAAACACCAACAAATTCAACAACAACCTCAACATTGAAAACACCAACAAATTCAACAACAACCTCAACATTGAAAAACACCAGCACATTCAACAACAACTTCAACATTGAAATAAACTAACAAATTCAACAACAACTCAACATTGAAAACACCAACAAATTCAACAACAACCTCAACATTGAAAAACACCAACACATTCAACAACAACTTCAACATTGAAATAAACTAACAAATTCAACAACAAATTCAACATTGAAAACACCAACAAATTCAACAACAACCTCAACACTGAAAACCACCTGCAAATTCAACAACAACCTCAACATTGAAAACACCAACAAATTCAACAACAACCTCAACACTGAAAACTACCTGCAAATTAAACAACAAATCCAACATTGAAAACTACGCACAAATTCAACAGCCTCAACATTGAAAACACCAACAAGTTCAACAACAACCGCAACATTGAAAAACACCAACAAATTAAACAACCTGAACATTGAAAAACACCAAAAAATACAACAACAATCTCAACATTGAAAAACACCAACAAATTCAACAACAACCTCAACATTGAAAACACCAGCACATTCAACAACAAAATCAACTTTAAAAAAACCAACAAATACAACAACAACATCAACTTTGAAAATGCCAACAAATACAAAATCAACCTCAACATTGAAAACAGCAAGAAATTCAACAACAACCTCAACATTGAAAACCACCTGCAAATTCAACAACAACCTCAACATTGAAAAGACCATCAAATTCAACAACAACCTCAACGTTGAAAAACAACAACAAATTCAAACTCAGCCTCAACATTGAAAACATCAACAAATTCAACAACAACCTCAACATTGAAAACACCAACAAATTCAACAACAACCTCAACATTGTAAAACACAAACAAATTCAAGAACAAACGCAAAATTTAAAAACACCAACAAATTCAACAACAACTGCAAAATTGAAAAACACCAACATATTCAACAATAACCGCGACATTGAAAACACCAACAATTCAACAACATCCTCAACATTGAAAAACGCCAACAAGTTCAAAAACAACCTCAACATAGAAAACACCAACAAATTCAACAACAACCTCAACATTGAAGACACCAACAAATTCAACAACAACCTCAACACTGAAAACCAAATGCAACTTCAACAACAACCTCAACATTGAAAAACACGCACAAATTCAACAGCCCCAACATTGAAAACACCAACAAATTCAACAACAACCGCAACATTGAAAAACACCAACAAATTAAACAACCTGAACATTGAAAAACAACAAAAAATACAACAACAATCTCAACATTGAAAAACACAAACAAATTCAACAACAACCTCAACATTGAAAACACCAGCACATTCAACAACAAAATCAACTTTAAAAAAAACCAACAAATACAACAGAAACATCAACTTTGAAAATACCAACAAATTCAAAATCAACCTCAACATTGAAAACAGCAACAAATTCAACAACAACCTCAAAATTTAAAACCACCTGCAAATTCAACAACAACCTCAACATTGGAAAGACCATCAAAGTTAACAACAACCTCAACATTGAAAAACAACAACAAATTCAAACTCAACCTCAACATTGAAAACATCAACAAATTCAACAACAACCTCAACATTGAAAACACCAACAAATTCAACAACAACCTCAACATTGAAAAAAAAAGAAATTCAACAACAACCACAAAATTGAAAAACACCAACAAATTCAACAACAACCTCAACATTGAAAAACACCAACAAATTCAACAACAACCTCAACATTGAAAAACACCAACAATTCAACAACAACCTCAACATTGAAAAACAACAACAACCTCAACATTGAAAACACCAACAAATTCAACAACAACCTCAACATTGAAAACACCAACAAATTCAACAACAACCTCAACATTGAAAACACCAACAAATTCAACAACAACCTCAACATTGAAAAACACCAACAAATTCAACAACAACCTCAACATTGAAAAACACCAACAAATTCAACAACAACCTCAACATTGAAAAACACCAACAAATTCAACAACAACCTCAACATTGAAAACACCAACAAATTCAACAACAACCTCAACATTGAAAACACCAACAAATTCAACAACAACCTCAACATTGAAAACACCAACAAATTCAACAACAACCTCAACATTGAAAAACACCAACAAATTCAACAACAACCTCAACATTGAAAACACCAACAAATTCAACAACAACCTCAACATTGAAAAAACACCAACAAATTCAACAACAACAGCAACATTGAAAACACCAACAAATTCAACAACAACCTCAACATTGAAAACACCAACAAATTCAACAACAACCTCAACATTGAAAACACCAACAAATTCAACAACAACCTCAACATTGAAAAACACCAACAAATTCAACAACAACCTCAACATTGAAAACACAACAAATTCAACAACAACCTCAACATTGAAAACACCAACAAATTCAACAACAACCGCAACATTGAAAACACCAACAAATTCAACAACAACCTCAACATTGAAAAACACCAACAAATTCAACAACAACCTCAACATTGAAAACACCAACAAATTCAACAACAACCTCAACATTGAAAAACACCAACAAATTCAACAACAACCTCAACATTGAAAACACCAACACATACAACAACAACCTCAAGATTGAAAAACAACAACAAATTCAACAACAACCCCAACATTCAAAACAACAACAAATTCATGAACAACCTCGACATTGAAAAATACCAACAAATTCAACAACCGCAACACTGAAAACACCAACAAATTCAACAACAACCGCAACATTGAAAACACTAACAAATTCAACAACAACCTCAACATGGAAAACACCAGCATATTCAACAACAAAATCAACTTTGAAAACTACATACAAATACAACAACAACATCAACTTTGAAAATAACAACAAATCCAAAATCAACCTCAACATTGAAAACACCAACAAATTCAACAACACCCGCAACATTGAAAACACAAACAAATTCAACAACAAACTCAACATTGAAAACCACCAGCAAATTCAACAACAACCTCTACATTGAAAGACACCAACACATTCAACAACAACTTCAACATTGAATCAAACTAACAAATTCAACAACAACCTCAACATTGAAAAACACCAACAAATTCAACAACAACCTCAACATTGAAAAACACCAACAAATTCAACAACAACCTCAACATTGAAAACACCAACAAATTCAACAAAAACATCGACATTGAAAACACCAACAAATTCAACAACAACCTCAACATTGAAAACACCAACAAATTCAACAACAACCTCAACATTGAAAACACCAACAAATTCAACAACAAACTCAACATTGAAAAACACCAACAAATTCAACAACAACATCAACATTGAAAACACCAACAAATTCAACAACAACCTCAACATTGAAAAACACCAACAAATTCAACAACAACCTCAACATTGAAAACACCAACAAATTCAACAACAACCTCAACATTGAAAAACACCAACAAATTCAACAACAACCTCAACATTGAAAACACCAACAAATTCAACAACAACCTCAACATTGAAAACACCAACAAATTCAACAACAACCTCAACACTGAAAACCACCTGCAAATTCAACAACAACCTCAACATTGAAAACACCATCAAATTCAACAACAACCTCAACATTGAAAAACAACAACAAATTCAACAACAACCTCAACATTGAAAAACACCAAAAAAATCAACAACAACCTCAACATTGAAAACACCAACAAATTCAACAACAACCACAATATTAAAAACACCTACAAATTCAACAACAACCTCAAATTTGAAAAACACCAACAAATTCAACAACAACCTCAACATTGAAAAACACCAACAAATTCAACAACAACCTCAACATTGAAAACACCAACAATTCAACAACATCCTCAACATTGAAAAACACCAACAAATTCAACAACAACCTCAACATTGAAAACACCAACAAATTCAACAACAACCTCAACATTGAAAGACACCAACAAATTCAACAACAAACTCAACATTGAAAACACCAACAAATTCAACAACAACCTCAACATTGAAAAACACCAACAAATTCAACAACAACCTCAACATTGAAAAACACCAACAAATTCAAAATCAACCTCAACATTGAAAAACACCAACAAATTCAAGAACCGCAACACTGAAAACACCAACAAATTCAACAACCGCCGCAACATTGAAAACACCAACAAGTTCAACAACAACCTCAACATTGAAAACTCCAACAAATTCAACAACAACCTCAACATTGAAAACACCAACAAATTCAACAACAAACTCAACATTCAAAAAACGCCAGCACATTCAACAACAAAATAAACTTTAAAAAATACCAACAAATACAACAACAACATCAACTTTGAAAATACCAACAAATTCAAAATAAACCTCAACATTGAAAAACACCAACAAATTCAACAACAACCGCAACATTGAAAACACCAACAAATTCAACAACAACCGCAACATTGAAAAACACCAACAAATTCAACAACCTCAATATTGAAAAACAATAACAAATTCAACAACAACCTCAACACTGAAAACACCAACAAATTCAAAAACAACCTCAACATTGAAAACACCAACAAATTCAACAACAACCGCAACTTTGAAAAAAACAAACAAATTCAACAACAACCCCAACCTTGAAAATCACAAACAAATTCAACAACAACCGCAAATTTGAAAAACACCAACAAATTCAACAACAACCTCAACATTGAAAACACCAACAAATACAACAACATACTCAACATTGAAAAACAAAAACAAATTCAACAACAACCCCAACATTCAAAACAACAACAAATTCATGAACAACCTCGACATTGAAAAATAGCAAGAAATTCAACAACCGCAACACTGAAAACACCAACAAATTCAACAACAACCGCAACATTGAAAACACTAACAAATTCAACAACAACCTCAACATGGAAAACACCAGCATATTCAACAACAAAATCAACTTTGAAAACTACATACAAATACAACAACAACATCAACTTTGAAAATAACAACAAATTCAAAATCAACCTCAACATTGAAAACACCAACAAATTCAACAACAACCTCAACATTGAAAAACACAAACAAATTCAACAACAACCTCAACATTGAAAACACCAACAAATTCAACAACAACCTCAACATTGAAAAACACCAACAAATTCAACAACCTCAACATTGAAAACACCAACAAATTCAACAACAACCTCAACATTGAAAACACCAACAAATTCAACAACAACCTCAACATTGAAAAACACCAACAAATTCAACAACAACCTCAACATTGAAAAACACCAACAATTTCAACAACCGCAACATTGAAAACACCAACAAATTCAACAACAACCTCAACATTGAAAACACCAACAAAATTCAACAACAACCTCAACATTGAAAACACCAACAAATTCAACAACAACCTCAACGTTGAAAACACCAACAAATTCAACAACAATCGCAGCATTAAAAACACCAACAAATTCAACAACTACAAAAATGAAAAACACCAACAAATTCAACAACAACCTCAACATTGAAAACACCAACAAATTCAACAACAACCTCAACATTGAAAAACACCAACAAATTCAACAACAACCTCAACATTGAAAACACCAACAAATTCAACAACAACCTCAACATTGAAAACACCAACAAATTCAACAACAACCTCAACATTGAAAACACCAACAAATTCAACAACAACCGCAACATTGAAAAACACCAACAAATTCAACAACAACCTCAACATTGAAAAACACCAACAAATTCAACAACAACCGCAACATTGAAAAACACCAACAAATTCAACAACAACCTCAACATTGAAAACACCAACAAATTCAACAACAACCTCAACATTGAAAAACACCAACAAATTCAACAACAACCCCAATGTTGAAAACACCAACAAATTCAACAACAACCTCAACATTGAAAAACACCAACAAATTCAACAACCTCAACATTGAAAACACCAACAAATTCAACAACAACCGCAACATTGAAAACACCAACAAATTCAACAACAACCTCAACATTGAAAACACCAACAATTCAACAACAACCTCAACATTGAAAACAACCAACAAATTCAACAACAACCTCAACATTGAAAAACATCAACAAATTCAACAACAACCTCAACATTGAAAACACCAACAAATTCAACAACAACCTCAACATTGAAAACACCAACAAATTCAACAACAAACTCAACATTGAAAACACCAACAAATTCAACAACAACCTCAACATTGAAAACACCAACAAATTCAACAACAACCGCAACTTTGAAAAACACAAACAAATTCAACAACAACCTCAACATTGAAAAACACCAACAAATTCAACAACACCTCAACATTGAAAAACACCAACAAATTCAACAACAACCTCAACATTGAAAAACACCAACAAATTCAACAACAACCTCAACATTGAAAAACACCAACAAATTCAACAACAACCTCAACATTGAAAAACACCAACAAATTCAACAACAACCTCAACATTGAAAACACCAACAAATTCAACAACAACCTCAACATTGAAAAACACCAACAAATTCAACAACAACCTGAACATTGAAAAACACCAAAAAATACAACAACAACCTCAACATTGAAAAACACCAACAAATTCAACAACAACCTCAACATTGAAAACACCAGCACATTCAACAACAAAATCAACTTTAAAAAATACAACAAATACAACAACAACATCAACTTTGAAAATACCAACAAATTCAAAATCAACCTCAACATTGAAAACACCAACAAATTCAACAACAACCGCAACATTGAAAACACCAACAAATTCAACAACAACCTCAACATTGAAAACACCAACAAATTCAACAACAACCTCAACATTGAAAACACCAACAAATTCAACAACAACCTCAACATTGAAAACACCAACAAATTCAACAACAACCTCAACATTGAAAAACACCAACAAATTCAACAACAACCTCAACATTGAAAACACCACCAAATTCAACAACAACCTCAACATTGAAAAACACCAACAAATTCAACAACAACATCAACATTGAAAAACACGCACAAATTCAACAGCCTCAACATTGAAAACACCAACAACTTCAACAACAACCGCAACATTGAAAAACACCAACAAATTAAACAACCTGAACATTGAAAAACACCAAAAAATACAACAACAATCTCAACATTGAAAAACACCAACAAATTCAACAACAACCTCAACATTGAAAACACCAGCACATTCAACAACAAAATCAACTTTAAAAAAAACAACAAATACAACAACAACATCAACTTTGAAAATACCAACAAATTCAAAATCAACCTCAACATTGAAAACCACCAGCAAATTCAACAAAAACCTCAACATTGGAAAGACCATCAAATTCAAGAACAACCTCAACATTGAAAAACAACAACAAATTCAAACTCAACCTCAACATTGAAAACATCAACAAATTCAACAACCTCAACATTGAAAACACCAACAAATTCAACAACAACCTCAACATTGTAAAACACAAATTCAAGAACCAACGCAAAATTTAAAAACACCAACAAATTCAACAACAACTGCAAAATTGAAAAACACCAACAAATTCAACCCTAACCGCAACATTGAAAACAGCAACAATTCAACAACATCCTCAACATTGAAAAACACCAACAAATTCAAAAACAACCTCAACATAGAAAACACCAACAAATTCAACAACAACCTCAACATTGAAAACACCAACAAATTCAACAAAAACTCAACATTGAAAACACCAACAAATTCAACAACAACCTCAACATTGAAAAACGCGAACAAATATAACAACAACCTCAACATTGAAAAACACCAACAAATTCAAAATCAACCTCAACACTGAAAAGCACCAACAAATTCAACAACAGCCGCAACATTGAAAACACCAGCAAACTCAACAACAACCTCAACATTGAAAACCCGCAAAAAATTCAACAACAACCTCAACATTGAAAAACACCAACAAATTCAACCACAACCTCAACATTGAAAACACCAACACATTCAACAACAACCTCAACATTGAAAACACCAACAAATTCAACAACAACCTCAACATTGAAAACACCAACAAATTCAACAACAACCTCAACATTGAAAAACACCAACAAATTCAACAACAACCTCAACATTGAAAACACCAACAAATTCAACAACAACCTCAACATTGAAAACACCAACAAATTCAACAACAACCTCAACATTGAAAACACCAACAAATTCAACAACAACCTCAACATTGAAAAACACCAACAAATTCAACAACAACCTCAACATTGAAAAACACCAACAAATTCAACAACAACCTCAACATTGAAAAACACCAACAAATTCAACAACAACCTCAACATTGAAAACACCAACAAATTCAACAACAACCTCAACATTGAAAACACCAACAAATTCAACAACAACCTCAACATTGAAAACACCAACAAATTCAACAACAACCTCAACATTGAAAACACCAACAAATTCAACAACAACCTCAACATTGAAAAATGCCAACAAATTCAACAACCGCAACACTGAAAACACCAACAAATTCAACAACAATCGCAACATTGAAAACACTAACAAATACAACAACAACCTCAACATTGAAAACACCAGCACATTCAACAACAAAATCAACTTTAAAAAAACCAACAAATACAACAGAAACATCAACTTTGAAAATACCAACAAATTCAAAATCAACCTCAACATTGAAAACAGCAACAAATTCAACAACAACCTCAACATTGAAAACCACCTGCAAATTCAACAACAACCTCAACATTGGAAAGACCATCAAATTCAGGAACAACCTCAACATTGAAAAACAACAACAAATTCAAACTCAACCTCAACATTGAAAACATCAACAAATTCAACAACAACCTCAACATTGAAAACACCAACAAATTCAACAACAACCTCAACATTGTAAAACACAAATTCAAGAGCAAACGCAAATTTTAAAAACACCAACAAATTCAACAACAACTGAAAAATTGAAAAACACCAACAACTTCAACAATAACCGCAACATTGAAAACACCAACAATTCAACAACATCCTCAACATTGAAAAACGCCAAAAAGTTCAAAAACAACCTCAACATAGAAAACACCAACAAATTCAACAACAACCTCTACATTGAAAGACACCAACAAATTCAACAACAACCTCCTCAATGAAAAACACGAACAAATTCAACAACAACCTCAACATTGAAAAACACGAACAAATTCAACAACAACCTCAACATTGAAAAACACCAACAAATACAACAAAAACCTTAAGATTGAAAAACACCAACAAATTCACAACAACCGCAACACTGAAAACACCAACAAATTCAACAACCGCTGCAACATTGAAAACACCAACAAGTTCAACAACAACCTCAACATTGAAAACTCCAACAAATTCAACAACAACCTCCACATTGAAAACACCAACAAATTCAACAACAACCTCAACATTCAAAAAACGCCAGCACATTCAACAACAAACTCAACATTGAAAAACACCAACAAATTCAACAACAACCTCAACATTGAAAACACCAACAAATTCAACAACAACCTCAACATTGAAAAACACCAACAAATTCAACAACAATTCCAATATTGAAAACACCAACAAATTCAACAACAACCTCAACATTGAAAAACACCAACAAATTCAACAACAACCTCAAATTGAAAAACACCAACAAATTCAACAACAACCTCAACATTGAAAACACCAACAAATTCAACAACAACCTCAACATTGAAAACACCAACAAATTCAACAACAACCTCAACATTGAAAAACACCAACAAATTCAACAACAACCTCAACATTGAAATCACCAACTAATGCAACAAAAACCTCAACATTGAAAAACACCAACAAATTCAACAACAACCTCAACATTGAAAACACCAACAAATTCAACAACAACCTCAACATTGAAAAACAACAACAAATTCAACAACAACCTCAACATTGAAAACACCAACAAATTCAACAACAACCTCGACATTGAAAAACACCAACAAATTCAACAACCTCAACATTGAAAACACCAACAAATTCAACAACAACCTCAACATTGAAAACACTACAAATTCAACAACAACCTCAACAATGAAAAGCACCAACAAATTCAACAACAAACTCAACTTTGAAAACCACCTCCAAATTCAACAACTATACCAACATTGAAAATAACAACAAATTCAACATCAACCTCAACATTGAAAACACCAACAAATTCAACAACAACCGCAACATTGAAAACGCAAACAAATTCAACAACAAACTCAACATTGAAAACCACCAACAAATTCAACAACAACCTCAACATTGAAAACACCAACAAATTCAACAACAACCTCAACATTGAAAAACACCAACAAATTCAACAACAACCTCAACATTGAAAAACACCAACAAATTCAACAACAACCTCAACATTGAAAACACCAACAAATTCAACAACAACCTCAACATTGAAAACACCAACAAATTAAACAATCTGAACATTGAAAAACACCAAAAAATACAACAACAATTTCAACATTGAAAAGCACCAACAAATTCAACAACAACCTCAACATTGAAAACACCAGCACATTCAACAACAAAATCAACTTTAAAAAAACCAACAAATACAACAACAACATCAACTTTGAAAATACCAACAAATTCAAAATCAACCTCAACATTGAAAACACCTGCAAATTCAACAACAACCTCAACATTGGAAAGACCATCAAATTCAACAACAACCTCAACATTGAAAAACAACAACAAATTCAAACTCAACCTCAACATTGAAAACAGCAACAAATTCAACAACAACCTCAACATTGAAAACACCAACAAATTCAACAACAAACTCAACATTGTAAAACACAAATTCAAGGACAAACGGAAAATTTTAAAACACCAACAAATTCAACAACAACTGCAAAATTGAAAAACACCAACAAATTCAACAATAACCGCAACATTGAAAACACCAACAAATTCAACAACAACCTCAACATTGAAAATCACCAACAAATCCAAAAGCAACCTCAACATTGAAAACACCAACAAATTCAACAACAACCTCAACATTGAAAACACCAACAAATTCAACAACAACCTCAACATTGAAAAACACCAACAAATTCAACAACAACCTCAACATTGAAAACACCAACAAATTCAACAACAACCTCAACATTGAAAAACACCAACAAATTCAACAACAACCTCAACATTGAAAAACACCAACAAATTCAACAACAACCTCAACATTGAAAACACCAACAAATTCAACAACAACCTCAACATTGAAAACACCAACAATTCAACAACAACCTCAACATTGAAAACACCAACAAATTCAACAACAACCTCAACATTGAAAACACCAACAAATTCAACAACAACCTCAACATTGAAAACACCAACAAATTCAACAACAACCTCAACATTGAAAAACACCAACAAATTCAACAACAACCTCAACATTGAAAAACACAAACAAATTCAACAACAACCTCAACATTGAAAACACCAACAAATTCAACAACAACCGCAACATTAAAAAACATCAGCAAATTCAACAACAACCCCAACCTTGAAAATCACAAACAAATTCAACAACAACCGCAAATTAGAAAAACACCAACAAATTCAACAACAACCTCAACATTGAAAACACCAACACATACAACAACAACCTCAAGATTGAAAAACAACAACAAATGCAACAACAACCCCAACGTTCAAAACAACAACAAATTCATGAACAACCTCGACATTGAAAAATACTCAACAAATTCAACAACCGCAACACTGGAAACACCAACAAATTCAACAACAACTGCAACATTGAAAACACTAACAAATTCAACAACAACCTCAACATGGAAAACACCAGTATATTCAACAACAAAATCAACTTTGAAAACTACATACAAATACAACAACAACATCAACTTTGAAAATAACAACAAATCCAAAATCAACCTCAACATTGAAAACACCAACAAATTCAACAACACCCGCAACATTGAAAACACAAACAAATTCAACAATAAACTCAACATTGATAACCACCTGCAAATTCAACAACAACCTCAACATTGAAAACACCAACAAATTCAAAATAAACCTCAACAGTGAAAAACACGAACAAATATAACAACAACCTCAACATTGAAAAACACGAACAAATATAACAACAACCTCAACATTGAAAAACACCAACAAATTCAACAACAACCTCAACATTGAAAACACCAACAAATTCAACAACAACCTCAACATTCAAAAAACGCCAGCACATTCAACAACAAAATAAACTTTAAAAAATTCCAACAAATACAACAACAACATCAACTTTGAAAATACCAACAAATTCAAAATAAACCTCAACAGTGAAAAACACCAACAAATTCAACAACAACCGCAACATTGAAAACACCAACAAATTCAAAAACAACCGCAACATTGAAAAACACCAAAAAATTCAACAACAACCTCAACATTGAAAACACCAACAAATTCAACAACAACCTCAACATTGAAAACACCAACAAATTCAACAACAACCTCAACATTGAAAAACACCAACAAATTCAACAACAACCTCCACATTGAAAAACACCAACAAATTCAACAACAACCTCAACATTGAAAATCACCAACAAATTCAACAACAACCGCAACATTGAAAACACCAACAAATTCAACAACAACCTCAACATTGAAAACACCAACAAATTCAACAACAACCTCAACATTGAAAACACCGACAAATTCAACAACAACCTCAACATTGAAAACACCAACAAATTCAACAACAACCTCAACATTGAAAATCAACAACAACCTCACATTGCAAACACCAGCAAATTCAACAACAACCTCAAAATTTTAAAGACCAACAAATTCAACAACAACCTCAACATTGAAAAACACCAACAAATTCAACAACAACCTCAACATTGAAAACACCAACAAATTCAACAACAACTGCAAAATTGAAAAACACCAACAAATTCAACAATAACCGCAACATTGAAAACACCAACAATTCAACAACATCCTCAACATTGAAAAACGCCAACAAGTTCAAAAACAACCTCAACATAGAAAACACCAACAAATTCAACAACAACCTCAACATTGAAAACACCAACAAATTCAGCAACAACCTCAACACTGAAAACCACCTGCAACTTCAACAACAACCTCAACATTGAAAAACACGCACAAATTCAACAGCCTCAACATTGAAAACACCAACAAGTTCAACAACAACCGCAACATTGAAAAACACCAACAAATTAAACAACCTGAACATTGAAAAACACCAAAAAATACAACAACAATCTCAACATTGAAAAACACCAACAAATTCAACAACAACCTCAACATTGAAAACACCAGCACATTCAACAACAAAATCAACTTTAAAAAAACAAACAAATACAACAAAAACATCAACTTTGAAAAAACCAACAAATTCAACAACAACCTCAACATTGAAAACAGCAACAAATTCAACAACAACCTCAACATTGAAAACCACCAGCAAATTCAACAACAACCTCAACATTGAAAACACCAACAAATTCAACAACAACCTCAACATTGAAAAACACCAACAAATTCAACCACAACCTCAACATTGAAAACACCAACAAATTCAACAACAACCTCAACATTGAAAACACCAACAAATTCAACAACAACCGCAACATTGAAAACACCAACAAATTCAACAACCAACTCAAAATTGAAAAACACCAACAAATTCAACAACAACCGCAAAATTGAAAAACACCAACAAATTCAACAAAAACCGCAACATTGAAAACACCAACAATTCAACAACAACCTCAACATTGAAAAACATGAGCAAATTCAACAACAACCTCAACATTGAAAACACCAACAAATTCAACAACAACCTCAACATTGAAAACACCAACAAATTCAACAACAACTTCAACATGAAAAACACCAACAAATTCAACAACAACCTCAACATTGAAAACACCAACTAATTCAACAACAACCTCACATTGAAAACACCAACAAATTCCAACAACAAAACCTCAACATTGAAAAACACCACAAATTCAACAACAACCTCAACATTGAAAATCACCAACAAATTACAACAACCTCAACATTGAAAAACACCAACAAATGCAACGAACAAACCTCAACATTGAAAAACACCAACAAATTCAACAACAACCTCAACATGGAAAAACACCAACAAATTCAACAACAACCTCGAAAATTAAAAGAAACCAACACATTCCACAACAACCACAACATTGAAAAACCACAACAAATCAACAACAACCTCAACATTGAAAACAACCAACAAATTCAACAACAACAATATTGAAAACACCAACAAATTCAACAACAACCTCAAATGAAAAGCACAACAAATTCAACAAAAACCTTAACATTGAAAAAGACCAACAAATTCCACAACAACCGCAACAATGAAAAACGCCAACAAATTCGACAACAAACGCAACTTTGAAAACACCAACAAATTCAAAAACAACCGCAACATTGAAAAACACGAACAAATTCAACAGCAACCTCAATATTCAAAACACAAACAAATTCAACAACAACCTCAACACTGAAAACACCAACAAATTCAACAACAACCTCAACATTGAAAACACCAACAAATTCAACAACAACCTCAACATTGAAAAAAAACAACAAATTCAACAACAACCTCAACATTGAAAACACCAACAAATTCAACAACAGCAGCAACATTGAAAAATACAAGCAAATTCAACAACAACCTCAACATTGAAAAACACCAACAAATTCAACAACAACCTCAAGATTGAAAAACAACAACAAATTCAACAACAATCCAAAGTTCAAAACAACAACAAATTCATGAACAACCTCCACGTTGAAAAACACCAACAAATTCAACAACAACCGCTACATTGAAAACACTAACAAATTCAACAACAACCTCAACATTGAAAACACCAACAAATTCAACAACAAACCTCAACATTGAAAACACCAACAAATTCAACAACAACATCAACATTGAAAACACCAACAAATTCAACAACAACCTCAACATTGAAAACACCAACAAATTCAACAACAACCTCAACATTGAAAAACACCAACAATTTCAACAACATCGACATTGAAAACACCTACAAATTCAACAACAACCTCAACATTGAAAACACCAACAAATTCAACAACAACCTCAACATTGAAAACACCAACAAATTCAACAACTACACCAACATTGAAAACACCAACAAATTCAACAACAACCTCAACATTGAAAAACACCAACAAATTCAACAACAACCTCAACATTGAAAACACCAACAAATTCAACAACAACCTCAACATTGAAAACACCAACAAATTCAACAACAACCTCAACATTGAAAAACACCAACAAATTCAACAACAACCTCAACATTGAAAAACACCAACAAATTCAACAACAACCTCAACATTGAAAAACACCAACAAATTCAACAACAACCTCAACATTGAAAACACCAACAAATTCAACAACAACCTCAACATTGAAAACACCAACAAATTCAACAACAACCTCAACATTGAAAACACCAACAAATTCAACAACAACCTCAACATTGAAAACACCAACAAATTCAACAACAACCTCAACATTGAAAACACCAACAAATTCAACAACTTCAGCATTGAAAAACACCAACAAATTCAACAACAACCTCAACATTGAAAATGACAACAAATTCAACAACAACCTCAACATTGAAAAACACCAACAAATTCAACAACAACCTCAACATTGAAAAACACCAACAAATTCAACAACAACCTCAACATTGAAAACACCAACAAATTCAACAACAACCTCAACATTGAAAAACACCAACAAATTCAACAACAACCTCAACATAGAAAACACCAACAAATTCAACAACAACCTCAACATTGAAAACACCAACAAATTCAACAAAAATCTCAACATTGAAAAACACCAACAAATTCAACAACAACCTCAACATTGAAAAACACGAACAAATATAACAACAACCTCAACATTGAAAAACACCAACAGATTCAAAATCAACCTCAACATTGAAAAACACCAACAAATTCAAGAACCGCAACACTGAAAACACCAACAAATTCAACAACCGCCGCAACATTGAAAACACCAACAAGTTCAACAACAACCTCAACATTGAAAACTCCAACAAATTCAACAACAACCTCAACATTGAAAACACCAACAAATTCAACAACAACCTCAACATTCAAAAAACGCCAGCACATTCAACAACAAAATAAACTTTAAAAAATACCAACAAATACAACAACAACATCAACTTTGAAAATACCAACAAATTCAAAATCAAACTCAACATTGAAAAACACCAACAAATTCAACAACAACCGCAACATTGAAAACACCAACAAATTCAAAAACAACCGCAACATTGAAAAACACCAACAAATTCAACAGCAACCTCAATATTCAAAACACAAACAAATTCAACAACAACCTCAACACTGAAAACACCAACAAATTCAAAAACAACCTCAACATTGAAAACCACCTGCAAATTCAACAACAACCTCAACATTGAAAAGACCATCAATTTCAACAACAACCTCAACATTGAAAAACAACAACAAATTCAAACTCAACCTCAACATTGAAAACATCAACAAATTCAACAACAACCTCAACATTGAAAACACCAACAAATTCAACAACAACCTCAACATTGTAAAACACAAACCAATTCAACAACAAACGCAAATTTGAAAAACACCAACAAATTCAACAACAACTGCAAATTTGAAAAACACCAACAAATTCAACAATAACCGCAACATTGAAAACACCAACAATTCAAAACATCCTCAACATTTGAAAACGCCAACAAATTCAAAAACAACCTCAACATAGAAAACACCAACAAATTCAACAACAACCTCAACATTGAAAAACACGAACAAATATAACAGCAACCTCAACATTGAAAAACACCAACAAATTCAACAACAACCTCAGCATTGAAAACACCAACAAATTCAACAACAACCTCAACATTGAAAACACCAACAAATTCAACAACAACCTCAACATTGAAAACACCAACAAATTCAACAACAACCTCAACATTGAAAAACACCAACAAATTCAACAACAACTTCAACATTGAAAACAAGAGCAAATTCAACAACAACCTCAACATTGAAAACACCAACAAATTCAACAACAACCTCAACATTGAAAACACCAACAAATTCAACAACAACATCAACATTGAAAACAGCAACAAATTCAACAACAACCGCAACATTGAAAAACACCAACAAATTCAACAACAACCTCAACATTGAAAACACCAACAAATTCAACAACAACCGCAACATTGAAAAGCACCAACAAATTCAACCACAACCTCAACATTGAAAAAGACCAACAAATTCCACAGCAACCGTAACAAAGAAAAAACCAACAAATTCAACAACAACCTCAACATTGAAAACACCAACAAATTCAACAACAACCTCAACATTGAAAAACAACAACAAATTCAACAACAACCTCAACATGGAAAACAACACATTCAACAACAAAATAAACCTTAAAAAATGCCCACAAATACAACAACAACATCAACTTTGAAAATACCAACAAATTCAAAATCAACCTCAACATTGAAAAACACCAACAAATTCAACAACCGCAACACTGAAAACACCAACAAATTCAACAACCACCGCAACATTGAAAACACCAAAAAATTCAACAACAAACTCAACATTGAAAACACCAACAAATTCAACAACAACCTCAACATTGAAAACACCAACAAATTCAACAACAACCTCAACATTGAAAACACCAGCACATTCAACAACAGAATCAACTTTAAAAAATACCAACAAATACAACAACTACATCAACTTTGCAAATACCAACAAATTCAAAATCAACCTCAACAGTGAAAAACACCAACAAATTCAACAACAACCTCAACACTGAAAACACCAACAAATTCAAAAACAACCTCAACATTGAAAACGCCAACAAATTCAACAACAACCTCAACATTGAAAACACCAACAAATTCAACAACAACCGCAACATTGTAAAACACAAATTCAACAACAACCTCAAAATTGAAAAACACAAACAAATTCAACAACAACTGCAAATTTGAAAAACACCAACAAATTCAACAATATCCACAACATTGAAAACACCAACAAATTCAACAACATCCTCAACATTGAAAAACGCCAACAAATTGAAAAACAACCTCAACATAGAAAACACCAACAAATTCAACAACAAACTTAACATTGAAAACACCAACAAATTCAACAACAATCTCAACATTGAGAACAGAAACAAATTCAACAACAACCTCAACTTTGTAAAAACACGAACAAATTTAACAACAACCTCAACATTGAAAAACACCAACAAATTCAAAATCAACCTCAACATTGAAAAACACCAACAAATTCAAGAACCGCAACACTGAAAACACCAACAAGTTCAACAACCGCCGCAACATTGAAAACACCAACAAGTTCAACAACAACCTCAACATTGAAAACTCCAACAAATTCAACAACAACCTCAACATTGAAAACACCAACAAATTCAAAAACAACCTCAACTTTCAAAAAACGCCAGCACATTCAACAAAAAAATAAACTTTAAAAAATACCAACAAATACAACAACAACATCAACTTTGAAAATACCAACAAATTCAAAATAAACCTCAACAGTGAAAAACACCAACAAATTCAACAACAACCGCAACATTGAAAACACCAACAAATTCAAAAACAACCGCAACATTGAAAAACACCAACAAATTCAACAGCAACCTCAATATTCAAAACACAAACAAATTCAACAACAACCTCAACACTGAAAACACCAACAAATTCAAAAACAACCTCAACATTGAAAACACCAACAAATTCAACAACAACCGCAACATTGAAAAACACCAACAAATTCAACAACAACCTCAACATTGAAAATCACCAACAAATTCAACAACAACCTCAACATTGAAAAACACCAACAAATTCAACAACAACCTCAACATTGAAAACACCAACAAATTCAACAACAACCTCAACATTGAAAAACACCAACAAATTCAACAACAACATCAACATTGAAAATCACCAACAAATTCAAGAACAACCTCAACATTGAAAATACCAACAAATTCAACAACAACCTCAACATTGAAACACCAACAAATTCAACAACAACCTCAACATTGAAAACACCAACAAATTCAACAACAACCTCAACATTGAAAACACCAACAAATTCAACAACAAACTCAACATTGAAAAACACCAACAAATTCAACAACAACCTCAACTTTGAAAGACACTAACAAATTCAACAACAACCTCAACATTGAAAACACCAACAAATTCAACAACAACCGCAACATTGAAAACACCAACAAATTCAACAACAACCTCAACATTGAAAATCAGCAACCAATTCAACAACAACCTCAACTTTGAAAACACCAACAAATTCAACAACAACCTCAACATTGAAAGACACCAACAAATTCAACAACAACTTCAACATTGAAAAACACCAACAAATTCAACAACAACCTCAACATTGAAAAACACCAACAAATTCAACAACAACCTCAACATTGAAAACACCAACAAATTCAACAACAACCTCAACATTGAAAAACACCAACAAATTCAACAACAACTGCAACATTGAAAACACCAACAAATTCAACAACAACCTCAACATTGAAAACACCAACAAATTCAACAACAACCTCAACATTGAAAACACCAACAAATTCAACAACAACCTCAACATTGAAAACACCAACAAATTCAACAACAACCTCAACATTGAAAAACACCAACAAATTCAACAACAACATAAACATTGAAAAACACCAACAAATTCAACAACAACCTCAACATTGAAAACACCAACAAATTCAACAACAACCTCAACATTGAAAACACCAACAAATTCAACAACAACCTCAACATTGAAAACACCAACAAATTCAACAACAACCTCAACATTGAAAAACACCAACAAATTCAACAACAACCTCAACATTGAAAAACACCAACAAATTCAACAACAACCTCAACATTGAAAACACCAACAAATTCAACAACAACCTCAACATTGAAAACACCAACAAATTCAACAACAACCTCAACATTGAAAAACACCAACAAATTCAACAACAACCTCAACATTGAAAACACCAACAAATTCAACAACAACCTCAACATTGAAAAACACCAACAAATTCAACAACAACCTCAACATTGAAAACACCAACAAATTCAACAACAACCTCAACATTGAAAAACACCAACAAATTCAACAACAACCTCAATATTTAAAACACCAAGAAAGTCACCAACAACCTCAACATTGAAAAATACTCAACAAATTCAAAATCAACCTCAACATTGAAAACACCAACAAATTCAACAACAACCGCAACATTGAAAACATCAACAAATTCAACAACAACCTCAACATTGAAAACAACAGCACATTCAACAACAAAATCAACTTTGCAAAACTACAACAAATTCAACAACAACATCAACTTTGAAAATAACAACAAATCCAAAAGCAACCTCAACATTGAAAACACCAACAAATTCAACAACACCCGCAACATTGAAAACACAAACAAATTCAACAACAACCTCAACATTGAAAACACAAACAAATTCAACAACAACCTCAACATTGAAAACACCAACAAATTCAACAACAACCTCAACATTGAAAGACACCAACACATTCAACAACAACTTCAACATTGAATCAAACTAACAAATTCAACAACAACCTCAACATTGAAAAACACGAACAAATATAACAACAACCTCAACATTGAAAACACCAACAAATTCAAAATCAACCTCAACATTGAAAAACACCAACAAATTCAAGAACCGCAACACTGAAAACAGCAACAAATTCAACAACAACCTCAACATTGAAAACTCCAACAAATTCAACAACAACCTCAACATTGAAAACACCAACAAATTCAACAACAACCTCAACATTGAAAAAACCAGCACATTCAACAACAAAATCAACATTGAAAAACACCAACAAATTCAACAACAACATCAACTTTGAAAATACCAACAAATTCAAAAACAACCTCAACATTGAAAAACACCAACAAATTCAACAACAACCGCAACATTGAAAAACACCAACAAATTCAAAAACAACCTCAACATTGAAAAACACCAACAAATTCAACAACAACCTCAACATTAAAAACACAAACAAATTCAACAACAACCTCAAACTGAAAACACCAACAAATTCAACAACAACCTCAACATTGAAAACACCAACAAATTCAACAACAACCGCAACATTGAAAAACACCAACAAATTCAACAACAAACCCAACCTTGAAAATCACAAACAAATTCAACAACAACCGCAAATTTGAAAAAAGCCAACAGATTCAACAACAACCTCAACATTGAAAACACCAACAAATTAACAACAACCTCAACATTGAAAACACCAACAATTCAACAACAACTTCAACATTGAAATAAACTAACAAATTCAACAACAACCTCAACATTGAAAACACCAAAAAATTCAACAACAACCTCAACATTGAAAAACACGAACAAATATAACAACAACCTCAACATTGAAAAACACCAACAAATTCAACAACAAACTCAACACTGAAAACACCAACAAATTCAACAACAACCCCAACCTTGAAAATCACAAACAAATTCAACAACAACCGCAAATTTGAAAAAACACCAACAAATTCAACAACAACCTCAACATTGAAAACACCAACAAATTCAACAACAACCTCAACATTGAAAAACAACAACAAATTCAACAACAACCAAAACGTTCGAAACAACAACAAATTCATGAACAACCTCGACATTGAAAAATACCAACAAATTCAACAACCGCAACACTGAAAACACCAACAAATTCAACAACAACCGCAACATTGAAAACACTAACAAATTCAACAACAACCTCACATGGAAAACACCAGACAATTCAACAACAAAATCAACTTTGAAAACAACCAACAAATACAACAACAACATCAACTTTGAAAATAACAACAAATTCAAAATCAACCTCAACATTGAAAACACCAACAAATTCAACAACAACCGCAACATTGAAAACACAAACAAATTCAACAACAAACTCAACATTGAAAAACACCTACAAATTCAACAACAACCTCAACATTGAAAACACCAACAAATTCAACAACAACCTCAACATTGAAAAACACCAACAAATTCAACAACAACTTCAACATTGAAACAACAACAAATTCAACAACAACCTCAACATTGAAAAACACCAACAAATTCAACAACAACCACAACATTGAAAACACCAACAAATTCAACAACAACCTCAACATTGAAAACCACCAACAAATTCAACAACAACCTCAACATTGAAAAACAACAACAAATTCAAGAAACGCAACATTGAAAACCCCACCAAATTCAACAACAACCGCAACATTGAAAAACACCAACAAATTAAAACAACCTGAACATTGAAAAAGACCAAAAAATTCAACAACAATCTCAACATTGAAAAACACCAACAAATTAAACAACAACCTCAACATTGAAAAACACCACACATTCAAAAACAAAATCAACTTTGAAAAACAACAACAAATTCAACAACAACATCAACTTTGAAAATAGCAACAAATTCAACAACAACCTCAACATTGAAAACAAAAACAATTTCAACAACAACCTCAACATTGGAAACACGAACATATTCAACAACAACCTCCACATTGAAAAACGCGAACAAATTCAACATCAACCTCAACATTGAAAACATCAACAAATTCAACAACAACCTCAACAATGAGAACACCAACAAATTCAACAACAACCTCAACATTGAAAAACACAAACAAATTCAACAACAAACGCAACATTGAAAAACACCAACAAATTCAACAACAACTGCAAAATTGAAAAACACCAACAAATTCAACAATAACCGCAACATTGAAAACACCAACAATTCAACAACATCCTCAACATTGAAAAACGCCAACAAATTCAAAAACAACCTCAACATAGAAAACACCAACAAATTCAACAACAACCTCAACATTGAAAACACCAACAAATTCAACAACAATCTCAACATTGAAAACACCAACAAATTCAACAACAACCTCAACATTGAAAAACACGAACAAATTCAACAACAACCTCAACATTGAAAAACACCAACAAATTCAAAAGCAACCTCAACATTGAAAAACACCAACAAATTCAAGAACCGCAACACTGAAAACACCAACAAATTCAACAACAGCCGCAACATTGAAAACACCAACAAATTCAACAACAACCTCAACATTGAAAAACACCAACAAATTCAACAACAACCTCAACATTGAAAACACCAACAAATTCAACAACAACCTCAACATTGAAAAACACCAACAAATTCAACAACAACTCAACATTGAAAAACACCAACAAATTCAACAACAACCTCAACATTGAAAAACACCAACAAATTCAACAACAACCTCAACATTGAAAACACCAACAAATTCAACAACAACCTCAACATTGAAAACACCAACAAATTCAACAACAACCTCAACATTGAAAAACACCAACAAATTCAACAACAACCTCAACATTGAAAACACCAACAAATTCAACAACAACCTCAACATTGAAAACACCAACAAATTCAACAACAACCTCAACATTGAAAACACCAACAAATTCAACAACAACCTCAACATTGAAAACACAACAAATTCAACAACAACCGCAACATTGAAAAACACCAACAAATTCAACAACAACCTCAACATTGAAAAACACCAACAAATTCAACAACAATCTCAACATTGAAAAACACCAACAAATTCAACAACAACCTCAACATTGAAAACACCAGCACATTCAACAACAAAATCAACTTTAAAAAATGCCAACAAATACAACAACAACATCAACTTTGAAAATACCAACAAATTCAAAATCAACCTCAACATTGAAAACAGCAACAAATTCAACAACAACCTCAACATTGAAAACACCATCAAATTCAACAACAACCTCAACATTGAAAAACAACAACAAATTCAAACTCAACCTCAACATTGAAAACATCAACAAATTCAACAACAACCTCAACATTGAAAACACCAACAAATTCAACAACAACCTCAACATTGTAAAACACAAACAAATTCAAGAACAAACGCAAATTTTAAAAACACCAACAAATTCAACAACAACTGCAAAATTGAAAAACAACAACAAATTCAACAATAACCCCAAAATTGAAAACACCAACAATTCAACAATATCCTCAACATTGAAAAACGCCAACAAGTTCAAAAACAACCTCAACATTGAAAACACCAACAAATTCAACAACAACCTCAACATTGAAAACACCAACAAATTCAACAAAAACTCAACATTGAAAACACCAACAAATTCAACAACAACCTCAACATTGAAAAACACCAACAAATTCAACAACAACCTCAACATTGAAAAACACCAACAAATTCAACATCAACCTCAACATTGAAAAACACCACAAATTCAAGAACACCGCAACATTGAAAACACCAACAAATTCAACAACCGCCGCAACATTGAAAACACCAACAAGTTCAACAACAACCTCAACATTGAAAACTCCAACAAATTCAACAACAACCTCAACATTGAAAAACACCAACAAATTCAACAACAACCTCAACCCTTAAACCACCAAGAAATTCAACAACAAACTCAACATTGAAAAATACCAACAAATTCAACAACAACCTCAACTTTGAAAACACCAACAAATTCAACAACAACCTCAACAGTGAAAAACACCAACAAATTCAACAACAACCGCAACATTGAAAACCCCACCAAATTCAACAACAAACCCAACATTGAAAAACATGAACAAATTCAACAACAAACTCAATATTGAAAAACACCAACAAATTCAACAACAACCTCAACATTGAAAACACCAACAACTTCAACAACAACCTCAACATTGAAAACACCACCAAATTCAACAAACTCAACATTGAAAACACCAACCAATTCAACAACATCCGCAACATTGAAAAATACCAACAAATTCAACAACAACCTCAACATTGAAAAACACCAACAAATTCAACAACAACCTCAACATTGAAAAACACCAACAAATTCAACAACAACCTCAACATTGAAAACACCAGCACATTCAACAACAAAATCAACTTTGAAAACTACCAACAAATACAACAACAACATCAACTTTGAAAATACCAACAAATTCAAAATCAACCTCAACATTGAAAACAGCAACAAATTCAACAACAACCTCAACATTGAAAACACCAACAAATTCAACAACAACCTCAACATTGAAAAACACAACAAATTCAACAACAACCTCAACATTGAAAACACTAACAAATTCAACAACAACCTCAACATTGAAAACACCAACAAATTCAACAACAACCTCAACATTGAAAAACATCAACAAATTCAACAACAACCTCAACATTGAAAAACACCAACAAATTCAACAACAAACTCAACATTGAAAAACACCAACAAATTCAACAACAACCTCAACATTGAAAACACCAACAAATTCAACAACAACCTCAACATTGAAAACACCAACAAATTCAACAACAACCTCAACATTGAAAACACCAACAAATTCAACAACAACCTCAACATTGAAAACACCAACAAATTCAACAACAACCTCAACATTGAAAACACCAACAAATTCAACAACAACCTCAACATTGAAAAACACCAACAAATTCAACAACAACCTCAACATTGAAAACACCAACAAATTCAACATCAACCTCAACATTGAAAAACACCAACAAATTCAAGAACCGCAACACTGAAAACACCAACAAATTCAACAACAGCCGCAACATTGAAAACACCAACAAATTCAACAACAACCTCAACATTGAAAACTCCAACAAATTCAACAACAACCTCAACATTGAAAACACCAACAAATTCAACAACAACCTCAACATTCAAAAACACCAGCACATTCAACAACAAAATAAACTTTAAAAAATACCAACAAATACAACAACAACATCAACTTTGAAAATACCAACAAATTCAAAATCAACCTCAACAGTGAAAAACACCAACAAATTCAACAACAACCGCAACATTGAAAACACCAACAAATTCAAAAACAACCGCAACATTGAAAAACACCAACAAATTCAACAGCAACCTCAATATTCAAAACACAAACAAATTCAACAACAACCTCAACACTGAAAACACCAACAAATTCAAAAACAACCTCAACATTGAAAAGACCATCAAATTCAACAACAACCTCAACATTGAAAAACACCAACAAATTCAACAACAACCTCAACATTGAAAACACCAGCACATTCAACAACAACCTCAACATTGTAAAACACAAACAAATTCAACAACCTCAACATTGAAAAACACCAACAAATTCAACAACTCCAAAATTGAAAACACCAACAAATTCAACAACAACCTCAACATTGAAAACACCAACAAATTCAACAACAACCTCAACATTGAAAACACCAACAAATTCAACAACAACCTCAACATTGAAAACACCAACAAATTCAACAACAACCTCAACATTGAAAAACACCAACAAATTCAACAACAACCTCAACATTGAAAAACACCAACAAATTCAACAACAACCTCAACATTGAAAAACACCAACAAATTCAACAACAACCTCAACATTGAAAACACAAACAAATTCAACAACAACCTCAACATTGAAAACACCAACAAATTCAACAACAACCTCAACATTGAAAACAACAGCAAACTCAACAACAACCTCAACATTGAAAACACCAACAAATTCAACAACAACCTCAACATTGAAAAACACCAACAAATTCAACAACCTCAACATTGAAAACACCAACAAATTCAACAACAACCGCAACATTGAAAACACCAACAAATTCAACAACAACCTCAACATTGAAAACACCAACAAATTCAACAACAACCTCAACATTGAAAACACCAACAAATTCAACAACAAAACCAAATTTGAAAAACACCAGCACATTCAACAACAACATCAACATTGAAAACACCAACAAATTCAACAACAACATCAACATTGAAAATACCAACAAATTCAAAAACAACCTCAACATTGAAAAACACCAACAAATTCAACAACAACCGCAACATTGAAAACACCAACAAATTCAACAACAACCGCAACATTGAAAAACACCAACAAATTCAACAACAACCTCAACATTGAAAACACCAACAAATTCAACAACAACCTCAACATTGAAAACACCAACAAATTCAACAACAACCTCAACATTGAAAACACCTTCAAATTCAACAACAACCTCAACATTGAAAAGACCATCTAATTCAACAACAACCTCAACATTGAAAAACAACAACAAATTCAAACTCAACCTCAACATTGAAAACATCAACAAATTCAACAACAACCTCAACATTGAAAACACCAACAAATTCAACAACAACCTCAACATTGTAAAACACAAACAAATTCAACAACAAACGCAAATTTGAAAAACACCAACAAATTCAACAACAACTGCAAATTTGAAAAACACCAACACATTCAACAACAACCTCAACATTGATAAACACCAACAATTCAACAACATCCTCAACATTGAAAACACCAACAAATTCAAAAACAACCTCAACATTGAAAACACCAACAAATTCAACAACAACCTCAACATTGAAAACACGAACAAATTCAACAACAACCTCAACATTGAAAAACACCAACAAATTCAAAATCAACCTCAACATTGAAAACACCAACAAATTCAACAACAACCTCAACATTGAAAACACCAACAAATTCAACAACAACCTCAACATTGAAAACACCAACAAATTCAACAACAACCTCAACTTTGAAAACACCAACAAATTCAACAACAACCTCAACATTGAAAACACCAACAAATTCAACAACAACCTCAACATTGAAAACACCAACAAATTCAACAACAACCTCAACATTGAAAACACCAACAAATTCAACAACAACCTCAACATTGAAAACCCCAACAAATTCAACAACAACCTCAACATTGAAAAACACCAACAAATTCAACAACAACCTCAACATTGAAAACACCAACAAATTCAACAACAACCTCAACATTGAAAACACCAACAAATTCAACAACAACCTCAACATTGAAAACACCAACAAATTCAACAACAACCTCAACATTGAAAACACCAACAAATTCAACAACAACATCAACATTGAAAACACCAACAAATTCAACAACAACCTCAACATTGAAAAACACCAACAAATTCAACAACAACCTCAACATTGAAAACACCAGCACATTCAACAACAAAATAAACTTTAAAAAATGCCAACAAATACAACAACAACATCAACTTTGAAAATACCAACAAATTCAAAATCAACCTCAACATTGAAAAACACCAACAAATTCAACACAACCGCAACATTGAAAACACCAACAAATTCAACAACAACCTCAACATTGAAAACACCAACAAATTCAACAACAACCTCAACATTGAAAAAACGAACAAATTCAACAACAACCTCAACATTGAAAACACCAACAAATTCAACAACAACCTCAACATTGAATAGCAACAACAAATTCAACAACAAACTCAACTTTGAAAAATACCAACAAATTCAACAACAACATCAACATTGAAAACACCAACAAATTCAACAACAACCTCAACATTGAAAAACACCAACAAATTCAACAACAACCTCAACATTGAAAACACCAACAAATTCAACAACAAAATAAACTTTAAAAAATACCAACAAATACAACAACAACATCAACTTTGAAAATACCAACTAATTCAAAATCAACCTCTGCATTGACAACACCAACAAATTCAACAACAACCTCAACATTGAAAACAGCAACAAATTCAACAACAACCTCAACATTGAAAACACCATCAAATTCAACAACAACCTCAACATTGAAAAACAACAACAAATTCAAAATCAACCTCAACTTTGAAAACATCAACAAATTCAACAACAACTTCAACATTGAAAACACCAACAAATTCAACAACAACCTGAACATTGTAAAACACAAACAAATTCAACAACAAACGCAAATTTGAAAAACACCAACAAATTCAACAACCACTGCAAATTTGAAAAACACCAACAAATTCAACAATAACCCCAACATTGAAAACACCAACAAATTCAACAACAACCTCAACATTGAAAAACGCCAATAAATTCAAAAACAACCTCAACATTGAAAACACCAACAAATTCAACAACAACCTCAACATTGAAAACACCAACAAATTCAACAACAACCTCAACATTGAAAACAGCAACAAATTCAACAACAACCTCAACATTGAAAACAGCAACAAATTCAACAACAACCTCAACATTGAAAACAGCAACAAATTCAACAACAACCTCAACATTGAAAAACAACAACAAATTCAAAATCAACCTCAACATTGAAAACATCAACAAATTCAACAACAACCTCAACATTGAAAACACCAACAAATTCAACAACAACCTCAACATTGTAAAACACAAACAAATTCAACAACAAACGCAAATTTGAAAAACACCAACAAATTCAACAACAACTGCAAATTTGAAAAGCACCAACAAATTCAACAATAACCCCAACATTGAAAACACCAACAAATTCAACAACAACCTCAACATTGAAAAACGCCAATAAATTCAAAAACAACCTCAACATTGAAAACACCAACAAATTCAACAACAACCTCACATTGAAAACACCAACAAATTCAACAACAACCTCAACATTGAAAACACCAACAAATTCAACAACAACCTCAACTTTGAAAAACACGAACAAATTTAACAACAACCTCAACATTGAAAAACACCTGCAAAGTCAACAATAACCTCAACATTGAAAACACCAACAAATTCAACAACAAATCAAACATTGAAAAACGACAACAAATTCAAAAACAACCTCAACATTGAAAAATACCGACAACTTCAACAAAACCCCAACTTCGAAAAGACCAACAAATGAACACAGACCCAACACTGAATAGAGAGCCCGCACAGAATACAGAGCCCACACTGAACTCAGAGCCCACAGTGAACACAGAGCCCACAATGAACACAGAGCCCACAATGAACACAGAGACCACACTGAACCCAGAGCCCACACTGAATACAGAGCCCACACTGAACTCAGAGCCCACAGTGAACACAGAGCCCACAATGAACACAGAGCCCACAATGAACACAGAGACACACTGAACCCAGAGCCCACACTGAATACTGAGCCCACACTGAACACAGAGCCCACACTGAACACTGAGCCCACACTGAATACTGAGCCCACACTGAACACAGAGCCCACACTGAACACAGAGCTCATACTGAACACAGAGCCCACACTGAACACAGAGCCCACACTGAACGCAGAACTCACACTGAACACAGAGCCCACACTGAACACAGAGCCCACACTGAACGCAGAACTCACACTGAATACAGAGCCCAATCTGAACACAGAGCCCCCACTGAACACAGAGCCCACACTGAACGCAGAACTCACACTGAATACAGAGCCCAATCTGAACACAGAGCCCACACTGAACACAGAGCCCACACTGAACACAGAGCCCACACTGAACGCAGAACTCACACTGAACACAGAGCCCACACTGAACACAGAGCCCACACTGAACGCAGAACTCACACTGAATACAGAGCCCAATCTGAACACAGAGCCCACACTGAACACAGAGCCCACACTGAACGCAGAGCTCACACTGAACACAGAGCCCACACTGAACACAGAGCCCTCACTGGATACAGAGACAACAATGAACACAGAGCTCAGACTGAACACAGGGCCCGCGCTGAACACCGAGACCACACTGAACACAGAGCTCACACTGAACACAGAGCTCACACTGAACAGAACCCACATTAAACACAGAGCACACACTGAACACAGAGCCCACACTGAACACAGAGCCCACACTGAACACAGAGCCCACACTGAACACAGAGACCACACTGAACACAGAGCCCACAATGAACACAGAGTCCACACTGAACACAGAGCCCACACTGAATACACAGCTCACTCTGAAGACAGAGCCCACATTGTAAAAAGAGTCCTCACGAAGGATCCTTAGTTAGCACATTCCAATCCCACACCCACAACCATCCAGAAGGACAAGGGCAGCAGATAATGGGAACCCCGCCACCTGGAACCCCACATCCCACGAATGAACTGTAAAAGGACATATTTCTCATAGTCAATCCATCTCTCACACTCACACTCATCCTGCCAAATCCCTCCCTTGCATGTGACATTCATCCATCATTTCTTCTGTTTGCGGCAGCTCCAGAAGTATCAATGTCTAATCGGCTTGAAGCGGGAAGACATTCAGTGCTCAGGTGTGGACCATCCGGAACCATGAAAGAGATGGAGAGGGTCACCGAGCAGCTGTGATCCCATCTCCGTGTGTTTTACAAACTCGCTCGATGGCGGCTCTGCTTTAACTTCAGCATCGTTAACACAATGAACCTGTCAGCAAAGTGATCATCTAAGCTAGACATGTGTGATTCTGTTACCGCTATTGATTCAGCTCCACACTGCAAGGGTGGGGCAGTTATTCAGCCTTTGCTTTGTTAAATAGAGAATGATTTCCCTCTTTTAAATTAGTGACGGCTGGTCAGGCTGAAGCCAGACTGACCCTTCCAGCTCCGGCCTGTTCCAGGTATGAAGTGATCTCCTGTTTAATGGAGATGTTCGATTAAAGATCTCCCTCTGTGTACAGGTCCTAAAGCCTCATGGAGCTGTCAACACTGAGAACGGGCACAGGGACAACAGATAGTCCCTTGTTGAAGGTCAGCCTCTGGGAAGATATCATGTTTTTAATCAATGTATCTGTAGAATAGGGGAATAATTGGGTGCTGGGATTTGTAGAATTAAAAATAGATTCACAATACACGATTGTATTGGATATTAGAGTAATTGTGTGTGACAATAGCTGTGATAGACCTGCTGTATAAACATATATTGATGTTGGTGTGATAGGAAGAAAATGTGAGGGAAGCAGCTGAATTAACTGAATTAACTGATAAGAGGTGGATTGATTGACATATTCCTGACAGGGAATGTAATTCCTGAGGAAGTGAAAAGCGAGATTCTTATTTAACATTTTGACTGACAAACATCAATAGAAATGTTGTGAAATGATCCATTGACCCTGCAGGGTAAACCTGTCAAACTGCACAGGTCAGCAAGCAAGGCTTCCATTGATGGACATTCAGACAAGGAAATCTCTCCGTTAGATAGGCATCAGTAAAGGGGCAGAATGCAAGGAACATTCCAATTGCAAGGGTTTCAGTTGGTGAATACTGAGCTTACAACTGGAACATGCTTGAGTCTGTGATAATCCGCTCTGATGGTAAATCTGATTCTTTTAATACTTTGTGTGTAATTGTTATTAACTGAATTTTGTGCTCAATAAATTCCTCAACGCTTAACCTGAACGGTTCAAAACGCTTTCTATTCCTGGGAATGGCTGTATCATCAAAAACATTTTTCTCTCCCTTTCATTTATGGTCTGTTTACTGAGTGATGAGGGTCAGCATCAGGCAGGATAAGAGTGTGAGAACTTAATTGGTTCCACAAACCCAACTCCCAAGTTCGAAGCCTCTTCTCAAACCAGTTTTGCTGGTATGGGATTAAAGTGAGCCAATGCCACCGTCTGCTGGCAGCTCACCGCCACTACAGGCGCTGCTCTGCGCCAGTCTCAGAAAAGTTCGGTTATTGCATGGCTGTATCTGGGAACAGAGAGTGCATATTGAACAATACTGTCAGGGATTGGAATTGGCAGCAAGGTGCACAGTGTCATCGGCAGGTCCATTCGACCTTACACCATTTTATCTTGTACATGAACTCCTTCTTCATTTCCCATTGGAGATAATGGCTGGAGATGGTATTTGGGGATTATTTCAGACTGCTATGTGCACATTCGGTACAGTAATCGGACGCTAATCTCAATCAGAATGGAAGTAAATAAACTTTGCTGTACATTGTAATTCCTCTGCAATACATTTGGAATGTTTAACCCAACGTGTTGGATCTTGCTATTTTTTAACGCCTTCAAGATAATTTTCTCAATTTCGCTCCGATTCTTTATCGATAGAAAATACATTGAAAACACGAAAAGTGTGTGGGACATGATTTATTGTTACACTTAATGCTATAAATACCCCATCCATCAACATTCCTGGTATATCTCACTCTTCCCCAATGAACCTGTTTTATCAGAAAACTCGCCCAGTCTCCCAGGCATAGTTACCCACTTCCTGTATTTATTTTCCTGCAGGAAAACGGTCACATTTGACCCCTCCCCGACCCCTTTTACATCTAGTCTCCAATGTATGAGGTCCCTAGAGGGAGAGAGCTGATACCAGGAATGGGATTAGGCCGTGGCGGATCCTGGAACCATGAAGTAGGGTATTATCTTGGCTCTGCCCCCATAGAGATAGGGCCCTCCCCAAACTGTTACCAGAGACAGAGTCTCCGGTGGCCCCTCTGCCAACAGAGTAAGAGGAAATACCCAGTTTTGCCCAACACAGCATCAGGCCCTGCCTCTCACTGGCACCATAGCGAAGGCCCCAGCCTATAGCTTTCCCTATAGCAGCAGAGCCCTCCCCGCTCTCTAACCATAGTCACAGTATCCACCATCCCCTCTGTCTCCAGAGCGATAGGCCCTAGCCTCACTGTCCCTATAGCAGCACAGCCCTCCCCGCTCTCTAACCATAGTCACAGTATCCACCATCCCCTCTGTCACCAGAGCGAAGCCCCCAGCCTCACTGTCCCTATTGCAGCAGAGCCCTCCCCGCCCTCTAACCATAGTCAAAATATTCACCATCCCCTCTGTCACCATAGCGAAGGCCCCAGCCTCACTGTCCTTACAGCAGCAGAGCCCTCCCCACTCTCTAACCATAGTCACAGTATCCACCATCCCCTCTGTCACCTGAGCGATAGGCGACAACCCGCTTTGCCACAATGCGGACAGTCCCTGCAACCCCTGCACCGCCCCCCCCACCCCCTCCCCGCCCCCACATTTTACAATGGGGACAGGACTGGCCCCCACACTGACACAACAGAAGCAGCTCATCTCCCCGCTGGAAGAGAGAAATCAATATGGTAAAATATTGGAAACTCTTAGTGTTTCATTTCTTTAAATACCCGAAAGCATCGAAGAATTGATGTAAAGGAATATTTCAGCACATTCTTCAACTGCTGCCTGAACTTAGTCTGGGTCACGGCGTAAATCCCAGTGTTTGTGCAGCAGCTCAGGAGCTGCAGCATGAAGCCCAATTCCCGCACATAATTAGCCATCCATACAGAATAAGCCCCCATATAAAACATTCGCCTCCATATAGAATACACCATTAACACCGCCCACAATAAAATGAAATTGGCAGAGATAACAAACATTAAAATGATGGATTTCTTCCGACTCTCCATCTCTGGGTCTCTGGGCCTCTCCCCACTGCTGTGAGCCTGGAGTCTCCTGCGGGCTCTGCTGCTCATTAAAATGTGTCTGACGGTGAGAACTTTGAGCAGCAGAATCAGGAGAAATGGGACACAGGGGGTAAGGATGTGATGGAGTAACTCGATGACTATCCAGACCGGAGATGTTTGAACTTGGAATGCTATCCGGCAAAACCAGGGGTTGTTTCTCATCAAATACGATTCTGATAACATAAAATACCAGAAAATATTTTTTAAGAAGCTCAGCACAGTCACTGAACCAAGAGCCACAGTCGCCGTTTTCTCAGTGCAATATTTACTTTTCAACTTCTGGCAACAAATGGCCACAAACCGATCAAAGGTAAAGGAGACAGTGAACCAGACAGAACAGTCGGTGGCTGCATAAAGCAAGACGGCATGGATATTACACACACGCATGGCCCACAGGAAATTAAAATATTCCCAAAAAACAATTGGAATGTGTCTCAATATCAGGTCGAAAATAATGACCAGTAGATCCGCTGCTGCCATGGACACCAGGTAGCGAATGACACATTTGGAGAGACCACAATTTCTCCGAGTTAAGATCACAATCGTCAATAGGTTTACTGTAAGGAACAGTGAAAACAGTGGAATTACACAACATGCTTAATTTTTTAAATCTGTTTGGCTGAAGGCGCTGAAATGTTTCACTATGTTGCTGCATCTAGTGACATTTTGAAACTGCTGCAGATACACTAATAAACTGAAATGTCTGTTATATAATGGAAGGCAGTGTAGACAAAATATGCACTGAAATTGCGGAACTCGATGATTGTCATAATCTTGATGTCTTATATTTCCTGAACTGGTTGAAAAATGTAGCAAACTTGAAACACTTCAAATTTAGATGGAGGAGAGTAATGCAGTTAAACATGTTTTATACAATTAATAGCCATGTACACTGAGACTTACCAGGGACGCCAATAATAGCAAGGAAGGGATAGTAACCTGCCTGAATAACGTAGTGCATCCAATAGACCCAGCTTTCCAATGACATCCACTTATAATATGTAGAAAGTTGATAAAGTGCCGTTGATAAACTTCTGCTCATTGCCCTAACATTCCGATCTATTGTTCTCAGATTCTGATCCATTGTTATAACATTCCAATCTATTGTTCTTAGATTCTGACCCATTGTTGTAACATTCCAATCTATTGTTCTCAGATTATGATCCGTTGTTGTAACATTCCATTCTACTGTTCTCAAATTCTGATCCATTGTTGTTACTTTCCAATCTATTGTTCTCAGATTATGATCCATTTTTGGAACATTCCAATCTATTGCTCTCAGATTGTGATATAGTCTGCCCTCTCTCTTGAACAGCAGGTCACTGTAAGTGAGAGAGCTGAAGCTTCTGCTGTCAATGTGAGCTAACACGTTGAGGAGACTCCCTTATTAACAACAGCGGGAAAGATCCATGGAGACTGGTATTCATTCCAGCCACTGAACAAATAGGTTCAGTTAACTCTTTCAATCCAATTCCTCTTGCAAACCACTCAAGTGGTACATTTAGCTTGTCCAGCTGGGGTGTACGCATGTTTTTAGGGGGTGGAATACTGTGAAGAGAGGATTGAGAAGTAGAAAATCTGGCAAATAGATGACTTGTTCAATGTAAAAGATGGGGTGGACATAAGCAATTCATTAAATATTGCAGGACACACATTTAACATTATTAAAATAACAATATATTTTTATTGAGAAATGGAACCAGAGTTTACAAAAGTAAGACAGTCAGACTCAAACTGTATAAATCTACAAGTCTTGGTGAAGCCTGAGCTGAAGTATCGTGTCTAATTCTGGGGAACCCATTTCAGGAAGGATGTCAGGGCCTTGGAGAGGGTGCAGAGGAATTTATTGTAATTGGAACAGGGATGAGGGACTTGAATTAGGTGGAGAGAATTCAGGGGAGGTTTAATGGAGCCATTTAAATTCATGATGGATTTTGATAGAGTAAATAACGAGGGGCTGGTGATCCTGGAATCCGTGTCAGGAACGAGAAGAATGAGTGCAAAAGTGATTGACAGGGAAGCAGGGATGGGTGGAATAGTAAGTCTCGTTATCTAGGACGAAAAGTTCGATAAACCATGTTTAACTGCATTACTCCTTTTCACCAAAAGCTGAGTTATTCCGAGATGGCAATATTTATAAAAAAACAGCTCAGGAGAGCAAAGATGACAGAATAATGATTAAAATCGAGTTCAGCAATTTCGGTATCATATGTATCTCTATTTAAGCTCTACTGTCTTCAACCATATCACAGTCATTTCAGTTTAGTATTTACGGTACAATAGTTTCAGTGTGTTACTGGATGCAACAAAATCGTGGATATATTCAGCACCTTCTGGCAAGCTGATATTTTTTCCTTTAAGCTTCATGTATAATTCCACTGTTTTCTCTGTTCCTTACAGTGAAAGTAGTGACAACTGTGATATTAAATGAGGGGAATTTTGGTCTCTCAAAATGTGCAGGAATTTAGCTTCACGCTGCAGCTCCTGAGCTGCTGTACAAACACTGGGATTTACGCTGTGAAACAGACTAATTTCAGGGAGCAGTTAAAGAATGTAGTGACATATCCTTTTACTCCAAGTCTTCGATACTTTCGAGGATTTCAGCACTGCTGCTCCTGTGCGTCGGTGGTGGAGAGAGTGAACGTTTGCGCATGGTGTGCCAATGAATCAGGCTGCTTTGTCCTGGACTGCGTCGAGATTCTTCAGTGTTGTCAGAGCTGTACGCATCCTGGCAAGTGGGGAGTATTGCATCAGCCTCCTGCCTTGTGCCTTGTAGATGATGGACAGGCTTTGGGGAGTCAGGAGGCGAGTTGCTCTTGGCACGATTCATTACGTCTGACATGGCTTTGTAGAGAAAGTTATCATTTGGATAGTTAAGTTCAGTTGCTGTTCAATGGTAACCACCAGGATGTTGACAGTGGGACATTCAATGATGCTAATGACATTGCAAATCAAAGGGTGATGGTTGGATGCTATCTTGTTAGAGAAGGCCATTGACTGACACTTGTGTGGCGTGAATGTTACTTGCCAATTGTCAGCCGAAGCCTGCATATTATCTAGGTCCTGCTGCATTTGGACATAGACTGATTGAGCATCTGACGTGCCGCTAATGGTGCTGAACATTGTGCAATCATCAGGGAACATCCCCACTTCTGACCGTATGATGGAACGAATGTAATTGATGAAGCAGCTGAGAATGGTTGGGCCCAGCACACTACGCTGAGTAACTCCTGCAACTCAGACTGATCTCCAACAACCACAACCATCTTATTATGTGATCGGTATGACCCCAACCAGTGGAGAGTTTTCCCACTGATGCTCATTGACTCCAATTTAGCTAGGGCTCCTTGTTTCCGCACTCAGTCATATGTTGTGGAAAGGTCAAGGACAGTCACTGTCACCACACCTCGGGAGGTCAGCGCTTTTGTCCATGTTTGAAACAAGGCTGTACCGCGTTCAGGAGCCGAGTTTACCTGGTGGAATCCAAAGTGGGCATCAGTGAGCAGGTTATTTCTAATCAAGTGCCGCTTGACAGCACGTTTGATGTCCCCTTCCATTAATTCACTGATATTTAAAACACACAAATGTTTTCAGGGATCTGATATTCTCAGCGTAAAAATGTTCAGTGTGCTTGGTAGACTACCATGTGCAAATTTTCTTCTATGGGCTTAATAATGCAGTAATAATACTGACTGAGAAGAGAGAGAGATAGAAAGAGAAAGAGGCACAGAGAGAGATAGAGAAGTATAGAGGGAAGGACAGAGAGAAACAGAGAGACATCGAATATCTTTCCCCATGTTTACAGAGTTTATTATTTCTAATGGAATTATATTATCGCTGTGACTATTCTTATTCATATGTTGTCATGTTTTGTAGGATATTACAAGGTTTATTTGATTTATTCCTTTCTCAATCACTGCCATTGTTTATGTTTGCCATTCTTTTTACAAATTATTACCCAAGTTCTTGATCTGCATTTCATCCTGCTGTTCATTTTCATCCTTTGGCTTAGTGATTACCGCTCACCTTCATTTATATAGTCCTTCTGATTCCTTTAATCATTCTATTGTTATATTATCAACTATTTAGATTATCTTTGTTGAGAGATATTTCACCCGACGTCTCTCCCGCTCTCTCTACCCCTCTCTCTCTCTCTCTCTCTCTCTCACTGTCTCTGTCTGTCTGTCTGTCAGTCAGTCCCAGCTTCGCTGCCTACATCCTAACATACGATTAAGTTTGTCTTATTGAACTCCACAGAAACCCACTGAACACATCTAACACGACGACCTCAGCTTTTGTAACCACGGCAAGATAACTTTCTTTCAATTCTGTCGAGGAAAGATTCCTTTTGCTTTTATATTCTGGTGCAGGTCTGCCTCACCATCTCACCCACTTCCATCCCTGAGCTCGTTTTGCTATATTTCACCTTACTGGGATATAATTCTGCTCGCTTATGTAAGCAGGTTTTTAGTGTAATCTAAACCCTGGAAATAGGCAACACGGGTCAGCCTTTCATGATTAAGTTGCAAACATTTTTTGCCATTTAAAGCTTTGGGCTTTTCTGCCGCAGAAAGCAGCAGATTGCTCGGAAATTGAGTACAATCAGGGCATGTTTTAACCAAGCGTTTTGATGCGATTGTGATAAAAGGCTTCGGGGAAAGTGTTTGAAAAAAATAGTAAATGTTTAGGTACAAAATTAATTGAATGGGGCTGCAAGCTGTGATGACAAAAGGTCCTGCTGCGTCTATATCTTATGTCCTGATGATTACATGAGTTCAATGTGTTTGGCTTTAGTCACCTTCTGTGCGTTGTACCCTTTTTTTTCACAGCCTGTCTCTGTAACTGAAGAGATAACGTCAGATTGCAAATTTATATTCAACTTTTAAATACTTGGCGAATGATTGATTACTGCTGGAAAATGTATTACAATGTGGGAGACAAGCCTTTGGACCAAAGGAGGATCAGAGACAGTTTAAATTATGCAAAGGTAATTGTGCAGCCCAAATAATTTGGGAGCTAATTTAAAGTGAGGTAGTTAATGAGTAATACAACGTAGATGGGAAATCCCCTAAAGCATTGGCCATAAAACTAGGCTTTGTAAAATCACTCAAACAGGTTTGATAAATCCTTTTAGGATGAAATAGGGGCACTATCAATCGGAATATAATTACATATTTTTGGTAAACATTGCGAAATATGTAAGGGAAAAAATTCTCATCAATAAAACTAGACAGTAAGGAGCTGGTATTGTGGCAATCAGAATGCAAATTGTGCAGATGAAATGGAACAGATTTTTGATTATATAAAGGGAGAATAGCAGTGGGAAATATATACTTACATGTGATTAATGAGCGTCTGGATTTATATGTTCCATTAAAACAACCAAAAAATAGCTGATAATAAAAGTTCCTGGCTGCATAAAGGGAGGAGAACAAGAAATGGCATTTAAGGTGAAAATAATTAAATAAATAGAATGAGAATAAAGGAGAAGACGGCGAAAGAAAGCCAGAGTGTCAGGAAATAAAGCAAAAGAAGGAAGGCACAGATAAACTTCGAAATGAAATGATGATGGAATTAATGAGAGTTGTAACAATTTATACTCAAGACAAAATTAACAATGGGTAAATCAGAGGAAGAACCCAGCTACATGTTAGTGGAATGATACTAGAGTAGAGAGTGAGGTGATGGCAATTGACACTTGGGGTGGGGAGAGGCAACATAAACCAAACAGAATAACATCAGAGTGTTTGCAGGAGATCACGGAGACCCTGGCATGCATGTAAACATGCCTGTGAGAAAGCTGGTTAATTGTATGTTGTACTAGTGTTTAATTAACATAGTAACTTCCAGTATTCATATCATTCATCCGAAGTTAGTTAAGAAGTGGTACAATCAATTTAACGAAATGACATCAGTATCAATAGCAGTAGAGTTTTTACATTAAACTGTGGAGTGTTTGAGCGTTCGGATACCAAAGTAATCCAGCAGAAACACATTTGCAGAATTTGGAAACAGTTGAAGGGATTACCGGTCAGGATTATTGCTCTGGAAGCTGAACAACAATCAATGCAACTCATAGGAGGTGGGGGGCGGGGTGGGGGGGGGGGGAATTACTTGGTACTTTATTCCAGAAAATGTTCACACCTTCTTGAATTAAATATTTTTTTTTTGTATAGCAGTGAGGGGCAAAATGGTGTGGACATAAAAGGCAGATAGAGAGAACAGGAGGGGAGGAGCAGCGTCAGCATCCTGATGGTCTGCTCCCCCAAGTTGCAAACTGCTGCATGATCCTCACTATCGCGTCGCTGTGCTGCAGTCTAAGGCCGCTGAACATTTGTTATCAGCTACTGCTTTTGTGGGCAGCCCTGGAGCCAACACTTGAGCCTCAGTGGGCCCTGGAATACAGCACGGATCTAACAGCGATGTGTGCAAGATGGATGAGCAGACAGGCCATGGCACCATGATCTAGGAAGCCGATTAAGCTGGGAGATCACAAAGGAATACAGTGGGACTAGGGTGCATTATGCTGATGGCGATTGACACTCTTTCCTTCAGCGAATGACGAGTATTCATGAAGCTGCCTTGCTTGGCCACTACCAGCTTTAAGGATACTTGCTCATGGCTGGATAGGAACTCGCAATGGGAGGAGATAAATCCAGTTACCGTGTTCCATGTAGGTACCAAGGTCATAAGAAGGGCAAGCGAAGAATGCATGTATACTAATGATGAGAATCAGGGCATAATTCAAGAAACACAAAGGACCAAAAGGCCTGCTTCTGTGCTGAGTAACTCTATAATGCTGGGGCAAACACTAAAATAATACCCTCTGGATTATTTCCTGAGGCACACCCAAATTTGAATAGGAAAAATATCTTCTTGTAAGAACATGAGTGCAATAATAGCAGGAACTTCAACTATCCTAATATCAGCTCGGATTCAATCAATATAAGGGGCACTGCGGGGGAAATAATGCAGTGTGTACAGGAATCATTTTTCAACCAATTAGTGACAAACTCAATGAGAGCTTAGGCAATTTTATTCCAAGCCTTGGTGAACGAAGGAGAGCAAGTGAGTGAAGTGAAAGTGGGCGACCATATCGGCGACAATGATCACAGTTCAGTTAGATTTAGCATTACCATGGAAAGGGACAGAGAAAGTACAAGAGCAAATGTCTTGAACTGAGGGATGGTAAAATTTGCAGGAATGAGAAGGGATTTCACTGAGGTGGACTGGGCAGCACTGCTGGAGGTAAAACAATCGTAACCCAGTGGGAAGCACCAAAAAGCGAGAACCTAATTGTGCAAAGTAGACTTGTTCCCAACAAAAATAAGAGTGCTACAGACAGAGCTAGACCCCCCGGTTGCCTAGAGGAATACAGGGCAAGATCAAACAGTGATGAAAGTGTAC